>NW_027286181.1:22270670-22947337 GCF_022747635.1 Hetaerina americana | reverse complement strand
GGATGGGTTTGATTGAAACTTGCCTACTGAATCTCTCCTCCTTAATTTAAACCCAACGGCACACCAGGCGAGAAAAACTTGTTCCCAAGCTTTTGTACCGACAGATTTAATAAAAAAATCTCGAAGCGTTCGTTATTGTACTCTGTGACTAATTATAAATCTGAAAACTAAGTTGCGGAATCAGTCATATTCAGAATTTTATCATTTATACAGTGATGAAATGAAAGAGACCAATTTTTTCATAAAGAATTTTGCCGAGATTACGTTTATTTCTAATTCCTTGATTCATGCGAAAATACCATTGTAATAAGTTTCCACGAGTGACATTATGAGATATAATTGAGCCACCAGTAAACAACACGTCGTAATAAAATTGATTTTTTAACCAAAACAATGTTTTTGTTTTAAATCACTTGCCTTACTAGATGCAAGCAAACATTAAATACAGTAACATACCGATCTGGTTGAACCTTGAAAAAATGATTTTGAGTATCATACCCATGTTCATCAGTTTCTTATGTCATAAATTTATTAATTTGTCCCTCCGTCCGTTAAGTTAGATCCACGACGTTCCCGTTGAGACACCCAATTCGACTCTTCGCTCTCGCCCCGTTTCTTCCCGCCAACGGCAGGCTTTGCAAAAACTAAGCAGACTGTGGAATTTTCCGCATTCTGAAGAGGAAGAAAGCTTGGGTAGATCTTAGGAAAGAGGCGGGGAGCCCAAATTTTATAGGGAGAAATGAGCACGAATTCAAGGTAAAATGCCGGGTACAGAGAGCGAATAAAAACAATTTTCTTTTCTAAATAAAACAATTGTTGATTGGAACACTTTTTCTGGAAAACTATTCGAGCCCTTTCCTAACAGAGTGCATACTTTTGATAAAAAGATATAAGGAATGTATGTAATAATTTAATTGATGTGAGGTGTAAAATTATATGTTACAGCTTATTTTATTTTCAATTTATCTATTTTTCTTGCTGATTAATTGGTTTTCATGATACGGGGATTTTTCTTGTTTCGTGAAAGATATTTGTGTTCTGAAGTTTCCTTTAAGTGTACCTTTGTTTTGCAGACTGATTAACGGAACAAATGTCACAACTGCAGTTTACAGTTGTCCACGGGAATTATTTCAAAAAAGTTCCCTCTTTTAAGTGCAGTACATACTTGATGATTGCTGGTCGGGATTTCTCTTGTTGAATAGGGTGGTAGGCAGGAAAGCTGTAAGTTCTCTTGGGTGTGAAAATATTAACATTGAACCAAAAATCGGGTTTTCACAAGTTTGAGGTTGAACAGAACGGAGAAAACTAAATGGTAAACATTCGTTTTCATGTGCCACCGTCAGGACGAACTACATACATGACATAAAATAGACGAATTCTGTACATTTGAATATCAAGATTTTATGACTTCTTTCATTGAAACGGACTTATTTTACCGGTGTCGGCAGCCATTTTCCTGAATCAATAAGAGCTATCATAATAAACACATTAGCATAGGTAGCAACTTCCCCTATCAGTTGAGTGGGATGCTACTTTATATTAGTTATTCACATAACTATCATTTTTTAAGTATTTTAATCTCTCCAACCTCTATCTAAAAGGTCATTTTCGTTTGTTTAGTGCTCATTTATAAATTTTAGAGTCTCGTCTTCAAAATTTCTAATGACAAAATATTCAGAACTCTTTTTTTGTTTTTGAAAGAAGTTTTTGAAAATGCTATCACTGAAAACCTTCAATCATTTATGTCTAAAAGGCAAGTTAATATTTGTATCATTTATTTATTTAAAGCATTAAATTACTCTATCAAAAGTTTTCTTATTGGCATTAATCGCATAGGCATGGCTAGTAAAGGTTTGCAGGTTCATGTTAATAATGAGTATTAGCATTAGCAAGTAGTAGGAACTTAGTAGCTGATAAACGGTGGATAACTGTTAAAACCGCAAAACATTTAAAAGTACTTTAATGAAGTCACATTCAGCACCACTCAACTAATTTCTATAAGTATTATTCAGCTTGTTTACTATTTCTAATATAATTGGCCACATGGCCTAAACTGAATAAAACTGGTGATAAAGGAAAATGGAACATCATCTTCCTACTAAAATTTCGCAGGAATTCAAAGATATTACTCGTACATTGTAAAAAAATGATTCAGAATAGTCTTCTTGATTAGTAACAGTTCCGGCGAAAACATTTGGCGATCGATAGATAGATATTTCCGGAGTACCATGCTCGAAACTATATCTATTGGAGATATAGTTCTGTGTAGGTTCCCTCTTTGTCATTTGGGAAGTGAGCTTTTGTTTATTTCATCATCTCACTCAATCTAGGATTTTGGGAGACCGACATTTACGAGTAGCTCACTTGTACAGATGACCTGGAATACAGTTAAAGTAAATGCACCGGACTTTTATGTTAATTGTAGAAATAAGAAAATGGATTAATTTCCATTTTATCGTCATGTAAAAGATCACGCAATCCTCCATGTATTTTCTAGCACATTTTATTTACAGCCTCTCAATTTGAAGCAAATTTCAAGATTACCATGGTAAACAAAACGAATACATATTGATATGGCATTAAAAAATACGCGACAGGAAAATGTCACGAAGTATTTTACTCATCGATATTAATACTTGTTTTTGACCGTAATGCATTAATATGAAGTAGCAAAATGAGTGAAGGATAGCACGGTGAGGAATTATGAGGTAGCAAAGTGAGAGGAGTTTTGATCAAGTAAGCAAGGCCAAGCGTCAAACATTCCAGTTGAACTTCAGTTGATTTTACTTTTGAAATTGTTTGCCCAAAAATTATTTGAATGAATTAATCTAGAGTGAAAATATTTAAGTAAGGAAATTAGATTTTACTTAGTTTAGGAAAATAAGTTCATCAAACCGATTCACGATTCAAGTAAAGAGAGAAAAGATGCTCATTCTATAGAATTTCCTGGATATCTATCATTTTCTTCAAATTGTATGGATTTCTTCGACTAAATTTATTCTAAAGCTTTTAATGCCGAAATTTTCTCTGTTTCAATTATTTCATAAATATCAATCATTATTATGTATTTACGTTTAACTATTCAGTTTACCTTATGATGTTTCGAGAGTTTGGTAATTTGAATGTCATGATAAACACATTTTTACATGTTTTAAATGTTACAGCCCAACCACAGGGTCAACTGGTAGTCGTTTCCGTTAATGATAGTAGGTAACCAATCGGTGGTTGCTTTCAAGCTATTATCGACTGTTAAGTTATCCTCAAACTGAATGATTTACATTTTATGCATTCATTTATCTCAACTTGATATTAGTGACTAAAGATATTCCTAAAAGCAAAATGATATCCGGTTTACTTACATCAGCTTTCTAGTCCATGAGTTGCTCAGCCTCATTGATCTGGATAAAGGATATAAATGTACCCTTATCAACACACCAGTGAGTTGAAATAATGTTTAAGTAAAGTTAAAACGGAATAATATTCTCAAGAAATAATTTTGTTTATTTTTTCTTTGCAGGTATGTTTACAACAATATTCCCGCCAGTCTCACGTAAGAGTTTTCACGGTAAGATTTGAATTAAAATGTCTTCTAGTGAATGGAAATAGTAAAACTCATCATAACAGTCTGCTGCTCTGAGCTCATTAGCAAACTTAAAGAGGACATTAATTTTAGAGCCTTAAAGAACGTCTAATTAAGTGGACGTTTTATCCCTCTCTCTAGGACTGGCCTTTCCTAAAATTAATTTTCTTAAATAATGAGGCAAAATATTTAGAGCAAAATTATTTCAATATGGTGTAATAATCATGAGAATGAAATACATTGTTTATAACACGTTAGGGTGTTGGTATTCTTGTCTCTAGGAGTGTTATTAATGCTTACCAAAAAAGTTTAAAGGAGAATCCTTACCTTGATAAGCCATGAAGAAAGTGTTCCGGTATCTTTCTTTCGGGATCGTCTCGTACCTAATATCGAATGAAAAGCGCCGATTGTTCAATGAAAAATACGTACTTTTTGACAGACTTAAGTGATCCTTATTGAATAATTGGGAAACTCCGTGAGAACTAACTCGTTTTTTATATGAATAAAATATTTCTTCCGCAGTTTATGATTTATTTTTTCCTTCTTCGTCTTTGTTATCAGATGAACACTGGTTGAATAAAAAATGAAGCAAATAAATCTCCTTTGCTTAAAATACGCTAATTCTCAAAAAGAGGAATTATTAGTACTGTTTTCTCGAACTATTAACCTTGGTTAGGGATATATCCTGGGACCTATCTCGATATACGTATCATGTTATTAGTACAACCTTGTTTTGGGAAGTGCCATAAATGTTAAGGGATTACTCTTCATTTTCCGACGTTCATTCAAAGCCAAGGTTGCGGTCAAGGGCCTTGTCTCTGCAGCCTAAAGGGCCAGAGGGGGAAATTAGTGAGGGCTGAAATCAATATGCGTAGCATTACACGTGAGGGTGCATTATCGGATACTGTCTAGACATCATGGAATGTCTCCATGGTGAATATAATTTATTTCAGTGAAGGGTAAATCAAGGCCATTATTAATTAATATCCGTCTCACATCCCTGAACATCTCTAAGATGTCTCCTGCACCAATAAAACCTGTTGAATTTTTGAAAATTTAGACTTTAAGATATTATAGGATATGATTGGATGACTCCGTTAAAAGTTACTGTTGCGGCATCTCCCGCAGTTTCTTTGGATAATGATTGGATTATTTAATTTACACCTATTTGGTTTGATGCATTTACTTTTTGTTTCATTATAACTTTAAGGATTTGTTATTCTAAATATAATTATATATTACAACTTCCAACTTTGATATGGAGCGTAGCTATGTACGGCGCGGAAACGTGGTCATTGAAGCAGGAGGATAGACGTAGACTGGAGGCTTTTGAAATGTGGGTGTGGAAAAGAATGGAGAAGGTGAAATGGACGAGGAAGAAAATAAATGAGGAAGTACTTAGTTTGGTGGGCGAAGAGAGGGGTTCTTTGGGAGCAATCCTATGGAGGCAGGAAAAGTGGGTGAAGGGGGTATTGACCGGCAGTGGGATGTTGAAGACTGTAATTGAGGGGAGAATGTTAGGCAAACGAGGAAAGGGAAGGAACAGGATAGGGATGTTGGACGAGATGAAGGGAGGAAGAAAGAACTCAGAGCTGAAAAGGGAACTGATATAGAGTAGGATACTGGATTTTTTGTTTTGTTAGGAGTCACAAAATGTTTTATTAGTGGTGTGTCCATCCAAAAACATACCTTAACCGGTAGATTACCTAATAATAATAATAATTACTACTTCCAGTGATAATATAGGCCGATTTATTGCATTCATTAGATGAGTAAAGATAAAATACGGATATCGAGTGGCGTAGGTATTCATAGAGCAAGAGATATGTCGTCAGAAACAAAAACAATATGAAGGAAGATTTTGCGGAGAGTAATAACGGAAAATGAATATACAAATATTTTCAAAACTATTAGAAACTGCATACCCTAACATTTCCTACCTAACTCATAGTGAACATGAAAAAGCGATGCATCATTTTTGTATCCGTTTCAGGTCATCACTCCAAACCACCGAAGCAAGAAATATGAAATCATTCAATATTGAATATGCAATAAGAATATTCCCGTTATTTGACCACGCGTGCCCTCCTACTTCTTTGAATTGCTGCTAGGACTCATATTGAACATTCGCATGCGCTATCTTCAAAGTTAATAGTGGATTTAACAAATTTCATACAAACCTATGAAAACTATTTTTTTAATAAAAATTATTACATTAATTTCTTTAAAGTGCAATAAAAATTTAAAACAGCCACAGTCCCAAAAACACTCGCGCGATATATTCCTCATGCTTTTATCTGCATTATTTCCTCTTCACTTATTTGTATATTTACCTTCGGCCTGTCTTCACTAAGCCTAAAAAATCTTGCATGCTCAATTTGCTCCCTTTCATGCATTTACTCAATCCTGAAGTGTTTATAACGTAGTTTTTACCATTTCTTATCTCATTTCAGGCTGACTGATAATCTTTCTGTTCTTTTTTTATGCTTTTTTGGGATTTATCTGTGGGTTTTGATATTTTTCCTGTTTTTTTTCCTTTTGAGAAGGTAGTGAGCTCAGTTAAAAAACAATCATGTTATTATTCATAAGTTATGCAAAATACTATGAGTCTTATCAATGAGCAAATGCGACACTACCATTCAGTTAAACCAAACATCAAGAAACAAAACCTGAAGTTGTAAATGAAATATATCTACGGAGCACGAAGTGATTCTTTGATCACTAAAAAATATCTCCTTTGACTTATTATTATTATAGTGCAGTATTTCTTATTAAGACTCATTTAATATTTTATCACTGCGTACTTAGTGGGGCAGCATCATGTTCATAATCGTGGTGTGTCTAAACAAAATCTGCCGTTTGGCCTAAAAATAAAATACTTCAATAACAGGATTTCAAAGTAGGCCTCTACACAGCCCAATGATCTATTCACTACCGAAACCATTTCTGAAATGCTTCTTTTCGAATAGTGTTTGTTTCCGCATCCGCCTTTTGCATTATCTTTTCCCTACTTCCTACTCTCTTAGGGATCACCCAATGGTGTGTTCATCCTAGGAAAAAGACTTCTCATGTCTTAAGAAGCCATCCATGGAGAGTAGGGAGATTATTGAACGGCTGAAATTAGATGTTATACCAAAATAATTTGCCTCAGGTGCAATTAATTAGCTGAAGTATTGTCATGATACAACTACCAGTTTTTTGCCGTCCAAAGTTCTGGTTTTTTGCGCAAAACTGCATCACGGAGTCGGTGATGAACTTAATATAGGACTCTTTCGTCGATGTTTGTCCTTCCGGGTACGGATTCTTAATGCACAACTCCACAGATATAAACAAACTCGACATCACTTAATTTTGCTTTGCTCCTGTCGTCCTTTCTTCGGCCTTGAGAACTCGGGATACTCCTATTGGGACGCCCATGCTTTTGTTTCCGGATCGTAACGTACACCCATGACTCACCTCCAGTTATTGCCATGTTCAGAAACTGAGGATAAGTGGCTGCGATCGTGGCATTGGCAGTGCTTAGCAGCTCGTGCGAAACATCAAGGTGTGGTTCTTTCTGATCTACCGACAAGAGCTTGGGGACAAATTTCACATTCTTTTGCACATATTGCACATATTCAAATCTTCACGCAATTTTGAATGTGCCGAAACTTTACTTAACTCAGCCCTCGTGCAATCAACTGACAGTCTCACATCACCAGGTTTTCCACCCTCTAAATAACAGGTGTAAACCAAACGGTCTGTACCTCTTCTAGATTGCTGGTCACTTACCACCATTGTGACACATTTTAAGATTCGATCCAACCATTCCTTAATTTATGTGACCCCCATAGAGTTGTCTCCAAATATCTGCTGAATCTTACCAATTGTTTCGCATTGAGAATTGGCAAACATAAAAGAAACTGATGCAGTATCTTTGTTTAACCATTTCGATAATTTTGAGAGAAATGTAAAAGTGACGGACGCGTATGAGAGCTCAATTGGTAGCCTGCAGGCAGTGGCTTGCTCATTCCGCACCAGCATTGCTGCCGTTAATATTCAATGTCGGATACATTTACACGGGCCTAGTATACCTACTTTTAAACACGTGTTATTGTACCAGCCTTGATTGTTACATTGATTCATTCGCAACGGCTCCGCTGATTATTTAAAAAGTTTAGCGTTCCTATATGTGCTGTTAAAAGAAAGCTTAGTTTTTATTGAGTTTAAAAATAATCCCATGAATTACCTGAATAAATTGTAAATACTCTTATAGTCACGCTTATTCAATTTCTCCGCGAAAAAATTGTCAATTTTTATTGCAACTTAAAATAAATTATCGAATCGAATGAACGCCATTTAGTGGTTCTTTAATATCCATCTAATCATATTTAGCAGTAAAATACGCCATTTTTATTACTTAATCTATGATTCACAATGTGCCCATAATTATTTTTGCTCAGCAGCCAGATGGAGCACGAGGGAGCGGAAGAATGCGTCGCGCAATAATATTATGAAAAAAATGTATACGTATGTGGGTGTTTTTTATGCCTATATTTTACTTGGGTAATATATGGGGTCATTTTGTGGGTTATTTTCATTTTAGTGCCTCGTTTTCCGCATCAGTTATCAGGATGGGTGCTCCTGAGATCCTTGCCCTAGAAATTTCACGTTAAATTTTAACTCTCTATATTTGGATAAACGTGACGTATAGATGTAATTTTTTTCTTTTTCTAATGCTTTTTTGAGTGCTCTAAACCTATATAAATCATTTACGACAGGTTTCTACAGTGTCTCTCTCTTTTACTATATGTTAAACTACTAATCATGGAGGATTATACTAGTGAGGTGAAATGTGAGTAAATGCTGGTACTACGAGTATTGATTGACGTGGCCTCATTACGCTCTGTCATGAACCGGTTATTGGAAAAAAAACATAAAATACCGATACAACATCAAACTTTGAGTGAAACCGGGCAAAATTGGGAAAGAGACTCTGAACATGCCCAAGGCAGCTAACGGCAATAACGCAATGGGTAAATCGGGTGTTTTTGAGTACCAAAAAATATTTCGGGAGGGTAGAAAAAATGTTGAAGACGCTGAAAATTCAGAGCGCCCTTCAATCTCAAAAATATGGGAAAATCTATCAAGGGTGAAGGATTTGTTGAATATGGATCGCAGGTAAGGCATTCGTATGGTTTTTCATAAATTTGGAATCCATAAAAATGCATCAACTTGAGACCAAAAACATGGGCATGGAAAGGTTTGTGCGAGGTTGGTGCCGCGAATGCTCTCTAACGAACATAAGGAAACTCGCACGCGGATCTGCCAAATGTTCCTCAACCATTTGAGGATCTAAATTTTTTAGACAATGCTGTATCAGGTTATTTCCTCTTCCCCCGCCTCATCCACGCTGAAAGTATGCATATCAAAACAGCTCGGTGGAAGCGTTAAAACAGGCCGTGACGAGGCAGCATTCTTGGTACCGTCTTCTAAAAGGCGCACGAGTTCTAGACAACACACTGGTAGCGGTGTGTGGACAAAAAAGGGTACTACTTCGAAGACTTTGGAGTAAATGTCTCAATTCTAGCATCTTTTTTCTTTTTTATGGACTCAATCCTACTGCTTTTGAGACATACCTTGTAGTAATTCATTCCATCTCATTGCTCGACAAGCGTCACAATTATAAATGACTTCTGGAAATTAAAGGACGTTTGGACATCAATATGGTGGCTCTAGCCTTAGCCACCACCACACTAGGCCGAAACATAAGTTACTTTCTGGTCAGCCCTTGTAGTTATTCTTTGACAAATTTGCAGTGTACTGAATATAATGTCAGTTCCGTCAGCTTTAAGAAAACATTGTCTTCAACGCTGAGTTTCGATTATCATTGAATACATAGGTTATGTATAGTATATTATCATACAGTCATGATATACAATACATAAGTCATTTGTGGCATTTTATGACTTTTGAGTGAATGCATTAATTCTGGCTACATATTTTTTAAACGAATCCACCTAACTAATATTGTAACAGACAATATATCTTTTCTTAGCGAGATTTCATTGGAGATTGTGTTGGTTGTTCCGTAAATATGTCACTAATGACCCTCCTTTTTTTCAAAGTAATCGTTGTATACATACACTTTATCTCTTCCTCAAATCTTCGTATATAAAATTAAATATTTTTGCAAAAAAAAACAACAAGAGATTGATTATATATATACGAGACAGGAGATTTCATAGAGTAAAAAATGAAAACTTTATCTTGGGTGCGTGTAGTATAATTTCGCTAAAACATTTTTAACGGCTTTTTTTGACGTTATTGCAATGAATTTCAGATTTCACAAGGAGATATTCAATGACCTCCAATTCTAGTCCCACGCTCCAGCAAAAGAAAAAGAGTCGGTCGTGACCCTGATGTGTCATAGACGTTGCAATTTTGCCATCAAATGCCTCGGATAATAATTCAATTGCTGAGGAAGCGGAAAATTTTAACGTGACGAGAAAGAACCTTGATGCCTGAGATGAAATTGCAAAGATTTATTGCTCCGATAAAGATGGAAGTATTTCCGTGTGTACTTCAGTTGAAACAACCCAAGAATAAAAAGGGAATATTGGCAGACGTACGCACCTACTCTTATGAGCTCACTCCTTCAATAGGGGAAGGTTTTCTGCAAATTATTTTTCTACGAGACCACGGCAATGAGCGGTAATTGAATGTCTCTAATCTCATTTTGTTTCCTGCGTGGGAAGATCTTTCAATACTCAACGAAGATATATTTACGTTAAGAAACCTTAGTCCTTATACACGCCGTCTTAAGTACCCAGATATTCTGCGGACCTCAAGGAGGGGGTTGAATTAAAAAGCCCGTCGGCGTATCTTACTCCCCAGTAGTGATGTAATTCCACCACTTCACCACCGTGCACTTCAATTTTCGAATTTGGAATAGAAACCATTTATGCTTAATTTAATATATGGTATACATATAAATATATATATATATATATATATATATATATATATTCATATATATATATATATATATATATATATATATATATATATATATATATATAGATTCATATATATATATTATTTATTAGGTAATCTACCGGTTAAGGTAGGTTTTTGGATGGACATAGGTACTAATTAAATAATTTGTAAACCCTAGCAAAACACAAAATCCTACTTTACATCAGGTCCCTCTTTAGCTCTGAATACTTTCTTCCTCCCTTCGTCCCGTCCAACATCCCTATCCTGTTTCTTCCCTTTCCTCGTTTGCCTAACAATCTCCCCTGAATTACAGTCTTCAACATCCCGCTGCCGGTCAATACCCCCTTCAGCCACTTTTCCTGCCTCCATAGGATTTTTCCAGTCTGTTTTTTTCTCTGTCCATTCCACCTTCTCCATTCTTCTCCACACCTACATTTCAAAAGCCTCCAGTCTACGTCTTTCCTCCTGCTCCAATGACCACATTTCCACGCCGTACATAGCTGTGCTCCATGTCAAAGTTTTTACGAGTCTTTTCTTAACATACTTACTCAACGTCCCCGTCATCAACTCCTTCCTCATTGTGAAAGCCTCTTTGCCTAACGCAATTCATCTCCTTACGTCCCTACTACTTTGACCGTGTAGGTCCAAAACACTACCGAGATACGTAAACTGTTCTACCTGCTCTAGTTTTTGCCCTCCTCTTTTAATGTTTAGCTTAGCCTTTTTCTTTCTAGAAAATCGCATAACCTTTGTTTTATTAATATTGATTCTCATCCCATTCCTGTCGCACTGAATTTCCAATTCACTAAGCAATGCTTGCAGCCCCTTGGCTGACTGACAAACTAAAGCTTGGTCATCAGCAAACCTAACTGATTTTACGAATTCCCCGCTCGCTTTCATTCCTACCACCAGTCCTTCCCATGCCTCTTTAATCATTTCCTCTGCATATAGGTTCAACAGCAACGGTGAGAATGGGCAACCCTACCTTACACCTCTTCCTAACACTACCCAACCGGACTCCCCGTTCCCCACTCGCACCTGAGCAGTCTGAGACAAGTACAGGTTTTGGATTAGCCTCTTTCCCTCCAAACTATTCCAATTTTCTGCAATTTACTCATTAGTTTTTCCAAATTCACTCTATCAAACGCTTTTTCGAAATCTACGAAACAGGCAAATACCTCCTGGTAGTGTTCTATATTCCTCTCGATTAATAATATCATTACTGCGTAGGCATCACGCGTACCTCTCCCATTCCTAAACCCAAACTGATCATCCCCTAAGTAATCATTTGCCCTACTCTCTATCCTTTTGTTTATGATCCTGAGAAGTATTGTAATTAAATGGATGAATATTAAAAAGTCGATATTAGACTAAGAGCTAATAGTCTCAAGCTTAACGATGCAAAATTATGCCCTTTCTCATGACATGATCACAAAACAGGTTTACGAGGGTGGTCTGAAAAGTTTCCAACCCCAGAAATCATCAGAAATTTCAGAAAAAATTTCTTGTTTCTTTGTTATGTCGGAAACTTTTCAGACCACCCATGTATAATATGAAACAGTTACATTTATTTAATTCGAATTCAGTAGTAATTTTGGGCGAATGCTCTTTTTAGTTTTAGATATATTTGCTCTCGTATATATTATCAATTTATATTGGAAATACAATATTTTTAATATTGATCAAACAAAAAATACAAACTGATAATTATTTAGAATAAAAAGTTTTATTACAAATATTTATATTAAACCTGCTGGTCCCTCTAGCTTCCGGGTGACGCTTTCAAGGAGAATTTCAGTGAATTTCGAAAATACGCGCGTACGATATGTACATAACGTTATAAAAAATACGTATAAAATAATTTAATTTAAATTAAATTTGCACTTGCGCGATTTCAGTTTTAAAATAACATTTAAATACATACCCCAATATCATAAAAGTCATTTTTTTCGTCTTAAATTTGATTTAATTTTGATTTCATCGATAAATCAACAAATTTAATAATGGTGTACCCAAGTTTATTGCGAGTCACCCAAGTGTCATAAATTGAAACCAACTTGCTCGTGACACCTAAGATGCACAACTTGGCAGTAATCATATCATACCTTTCGAATCAAAATAGAAGAAAGAAGAGGTAAATCCTATATCCATCCGTCTCTCTTCCATTTCATTGCTCGCATTCCACACCCAATCCCTCCTCCCCCGAGCCACATCAAGTTGAGCGTGTCGGACGATGCCGAGGGCAAGATGATCCAGTCCACCTCGGTCCATCTACACCCGTCTCCCTCATCCCCCTACAAATGCCGCCACGTTGCTCTCTCCTCAGCCGCCTCTCATCGACAGAGCCTCGAGGGAAAGAATAGAGGGGGGTTGGAGTGAGGGAGGAGTTGCAGGAAAGGGTCGATGAGCCGACCCTGAGAACCGACAGAGAGATGAGATGAAAACGCTCGAGGAGGACCCTGGGAGCATGAAAGCACCCATTCGAAAATAAGGGCCGAATTTCAGAGCTTGAATTTCGTTTGGACCTCTAAACTAAATTGAGTCGAGGTGTACTCTCATTCACTTGCCGTGAGAATTGCTCGTACCCTAGAGTTTCAAGTGGTGCAAGATTACGCGAAAGGCATGGGAAAGAGGAGAAGTTGCGTGAGAATCGAATGAGAGTTACTCACTGCAAGCTCGTACAAGGCGAGGAAAACGAACTATTTAAAAAAAATTGCACGAGAGCTTGATTGGAAAAACAGGATGGTCACTCTTTTCTATCCTTACCACCGGGAATCGTTTGCCCCATCTTTTACTTCAGTCACAAACCGGAGGGTGGGAAATGGAAATTCACTTAATGTTCTCTGACCGCTTCATTGTTTTATAGAGGTTGGAGTGAATTCCTGAACTGATCCTGCCACGCTCAAAAAACTTGTAATCCCAATTTTATGCATTTGTATATTGTCATGCTTCGAAAGGCTCGAAATAATCAAAAACGCAAATTTTAATAGCCTTTTAGAATTAAACATTACCAAAATGTTTTCAAGCGTCTTTAATCCCAACGTAATTATAATTAATCCTTAGGCTTTCGCGACGTCTATTTCAATGCATTCGTAATTATAATTCTTTTGATTTCTTTTCGAAAGTTTTTTTTCTCAAGCTCTAAAATATAATTTATTTATAAAAAAGTCCTAAGATAAACTGAGGAAAGAGAAACCTTGTTCCTTCCACTCTTTCTTGTTCTCCCTTTATCCCGACCTTTTGACTGAGTACCTGTCTGAGATTAAGAGGAATGGAGGCGAATTAGGGTTCAGAGCATCAACGTTGGGAACGCTGGGCCAGATTTCTATAACTACGAAGCAACTCGACTGCCCATATTCCCAGCGATGCGAATGGCAGCGAATGGAATTCTCTCTTGAGCTTAATCGCGAAATAAAGAGCTCATCATCATTATACACTTAGGTAAAGATTCTTTATACATGACGGAGGAGGGCTCCCCACGTGAAATAGGAGGAAGGAGAGATTGAATATGACGTGTAAGTACTGATGGACATTGGTCTCTAATCAGAAATGATGGGAGAACGTCAGCAAGTGAGGAAGAGGGAACGAGAGGAATATTTCCGTGGGTTTGAGAAGGGGATGCAAAAGTTATGAAGGTATCAGCTACCTTTTATGTATGAATTAAAGAACCTGTCTACCTCAATATTTCAAGAACATCTTAATCATTTGTGTCAATTTATTACTGCGTTATGCACTCTCCTCATCAAATTCATGAAAAGGATGCTTTTGAAGGAAATAGAAGCTGTTCCTTTAATTTGAGTTGAAAGTTTATATCTAAATTAAACAACCGGTTCTCTTAAGTTTACCAACGAGAAAATTATATGTAATCATCATTTTTTTATAAAAGCATAAGAAATAAATTTTTCCTCCTTCAAAATTCTCATTTTCTACGATCTCATTACCTTGGCTTTTCTTACATTGGTTTTCATCGCAAACTCATTACACTGATGTTCCAGTACGCTCAGCAATACTTACAACCCCTTGGATGAATGGCTACCTAAACGTTGATCATTCAGAAACTTTTCAGACTTAATGAATTTTTCACCAACTAATTCACCAAACAATTTTTCATTCCTATCTCCTGTTTTTCCTATTCATATTTACCTCTTTCCTAGACATTAACGTTGAAAACTACAGGTAGTATTGGACACCCCTCTAACTAACCCTGCCCATCCCGACTCTCTATCCCCCCTCGTACCTGAGCACTTGAGAAATATGTACAGATTTCGGTCATCTGCTATACCACCAATCCACACCTTTTTATTTGTAATACATTTGTCAATTTTACCCATTTCAATTGATCAAAAGTCCACTTCCTTTTGAATAGTGATGTTATATTTTAAAGTCTAATCTAAAATCTAATTTAAAAGAATGCAAAAATTTTTACCAAGCAGTAAAATACATGACTAAAGGTTATCAAATAAAAGTGCATTCCTGTAGAAATAAAAATGGTCAAGTCATTGGGGATGTGGAGGATGATTTGAAGGAAATGAGAGTTATAAGATGGAAGGAAAAAGCAAGGACATAAGCTGAATGGAAGCATATCAGCGAGGAAGCCAAGGCCCAAACCAGGCTGTAGAGCTGCAGATGATCCTCAATTTATAATGACCCATATGTATAGTTTTGGGAAAGATGAGATTGTGCCTTTCACAAGATTACACTCACATAATTGTGATTTTAGAACTAACTATCGTACTCAGTACTCCGTGAAATCAGATTAAATTTAATGGAATGACAGAGAAATTTTAATAGGTAAAGCGTTGGAAATTAAGATAGAATAATATGTTTTTCTATTAAACTTGGGGTTAGTTCATATGTTTGATTTAATATACACGTAGTGCCGTCTTAGGAGTATTAAGTTGAACAAGGAGGACTCATTTCATGTGGCATCTCCGGACTCCACACGAAAAAAGGCTCTAATATCAAAGGCATTATTAGTTATACATTGAACGTGTATAAATAAAGTGAGTAAACTTTCGCATAGTAAGTAATGTTACAGAAAACATTATCTAGAATTTCAGAGTTTTTTTAATTTTTGGATGATGGTAATCATAGAGGAGGTCAGGCAAAACCCCATCAATGTAAAAAATGTCGTCTGTAGCAATGACATGGTTCCATTTGTGAAAGAATTTTGGCGATGAAGAAAAATTGTGTAATTTCGCTAGTTTCATTTATAATAATGACTCATATTTCATGCGTGACTTTGCCATCATCATCAGTAACGCAATACTTTTAAATTATTGTCGCTGTAACCGTTAAAATCTGCTACAGATATAAAGTGGCTGTAATGACAGAATAATTTACGGTTTTAAAATAAGGGAAGTAGTAAATGCAAGGTAAGGCATTGGGCGAATTCCTTTATTACAAATGAAAATAATTCATTTTGAAAATGAAGTGAATGATAAATTATAATTTATGCTTTTCCATGATAATTAGTCGTTAAAATATAGGTCCATAAATGCATATGTAAAATATGATCAAAAAATTGTATTCTATTAAATAATTATTGTGATTTGCTTGATAACTTCAACGCGAAGAATCTTCATGTAGAAACTCATTATTTCTTTTGCCCATTATGTTTTGATAACAATCTTATCTTTTAAACTGGCTCGTTTTCTTGAATGTTTATGAAAGCCTACAAAGATAAACATAGTTAGATGGAAAGCATTTTGGTTAGCAATGGAATTTTCAAGGAATTGATAGACGGTAGAACTGAGGAGGGAGGGTCAGTAGAAGGATAGACTTGTTGAACAGAATAAAGGGATGAAGTAAGCATAATTGATGAAGTGTGTATATTCGTTTAGGCAGTCATTTTAACCCTTGTTAGATGAAGGAAAGAAATGTACATTAAGATTTTGTCCATCGAAGACATATAATATTAATTACTTGATAGATGGGTAGTCTCAAAAAGTTTTAGTAAACAACTTTTTAGAGTCAATATTTATCTAAACGTGTATGTTAGAAATTCTTGTTACATTAAACAAAATTTCCCGTGACATAGTGAAGTAAGTGGCACAGATATAATGGTAAAGTAGAAAATTGTATATCTTTAATAAATTTTTAGACGAAATAATAATGCCATATGCGCACTGATGACAGTAAATTCATTCCTCCTAATGTCAAACTGAAATCACATTCACTTTCGAGTTACACTAATAATTAATTTTGAATTGGATGAAATTTTAGAGGGCGGTAATAAAACTACATTATCAATGAAGTTGGGAACCTATTGAAAGAAATGCAAGTATATGGTTACATCTTTAAAAACACCTCATTAACCTGGAATTTTCCTCTTTAATAGCAACCCCATTCCAAGTGTGGGTGGCTCACTGGTCGTTTACATTAATCTTCAACACTTAGGTGTTTTTTCAGCCGGATTCAAATGCGAATTAAGCTTCTTTTAATTCCAAATTCAGGGAGCACATTCAAGGTGCCGTCAAAGTTACACGAAAACCTCCACCTTAATTTCCTCTCCAAATATATCCTCATTATTCAGGGGCGAAAACTTTTACTCAGCTCTTTAAATAAAGTTAAACGATGCTATTTCGTTGTCTGGTACGCTAAAATCATTTTAACTTATTTTTTTACCAATCAAGTGTTATTCTACCTCATCCAATGCCTTTTCATGTCTCTGTATTTCTTTTTTCATACGTTTTCTTGTTTTCTATTTGTAAATTCAAAACTTTTCACAGTAGATTATGTTTGGAGAAAATTTTTAAATGGGTAAATAGTTGAATAATGACAGAAACGATAGAAAAAGTTGAAGTTTGTAAAAAAACCGAAAACACATCCTTTAATACGGAAGGACCGATTTCTCCAGTAATTTATGATTTCTTTACAAAGACTACGTGACGAGTAAATCACTAAAATAGCAAATATGGTGTGGAAAAAGTTCATTTGTGTAACATTTTTTCGTTTTCCAGCTAGTATCGCCTGAAAACTTTACTTAATAGGCAATTGAAATAATATTAACACCATTTTTTGTAACTTTAAATGTTTGAGTGTCATATTGTTTTTTTTGTTTATTCTATTTCCAGTCGTATTACTGAGGTCTTTCTGCCTTTTTCAATCCATTCCGCGAACTCCCTCCAGACACCTACCTTTCCGTCTCCACTCCACTCGCAGACCTTCACAAGTGCCACAATTCCCGTCTCACTGTCATCTCCACGCTAGGGAACACCCTTTCCCTCTCCCTGCCCTCCCTCTCGAACATCCCCCTCACCGCAACACTTCTCTGCGTCGGGTCTTCGTTCCCACTCCACCACGGCACTTTTCCTTCATCCTCGGACCCCAATCGATTCCGCCGAAGCTTATTCCAAAGTTACGAACGGTTCGTCTATCGTTCTTCGTTACGGGCGTCCGCTTGAACCGATAATAGAGCCAGCAAATTTGCCCATCGCTCTCGAAAACGTGAAGGTCTTGTTTCCCTTTAGGGTTTGATAATTCCTGCCATAGGGTTCGGGGTTATTGCGAACTTATTTCGGATATCATTGATTTATAGCTTTACCAAAAATTTCTTCGTTCCTAAGAAAGAGTTCTATTTAACCTTCTATATTTTAAAAAGCAATTACACTTTAAATCTGCCTCTTAGGTATATTTAAAAAGTTTAGTGTAAGTAGCCATATTTTGTCTTTTAAATAAGAAAATCAACGTAATAGTACATCAATTTTCTTATAAAAATTACAAATTTTGATTCTTATTATTATTGATATTCTATTGTTTAAGGTAGGTTTTGACGGAGAAGGATTGAACGACTAACTCACAATGACGTAATAATTTTATAAACCAGTGATTTAAATTTTGACAATACAAGAGGAATATCATGAGCAAAAACATCCTACTAATACTCTTACATTAACGTATATTTTTTCATTACTATTGTTATTATTAGGTAGCCTACTGTTTACGAAAGGTTTTTGATGGGCACAGACTTGACAACCATGCATTGCTTTTCCTAACTTAACGAAATATAAACTGGCCGCGGACATTAAAAAAAACATCTTTAACTTTGCATGATTTTTCCTCCATTCTACAAAATAATGTTGCAATTTTCTTCCACCAATGTAATTTGTTAAACTTGGTTCCCCTTGTCACTCTCTTAAATACTAAAAGGAAAAATGTTATGCTCTGCATCTACTTTTACCGTCTCATTTGGACTTCATCAACCAATTCTCTCTCCTCTACCACCACGCTTAGGACTTTCTCATGCTTGTCCGCCACAAAAAAACTGCGCTCAGTATTAATATTTTGATAAGCCTTTTCTTAGCATCATTGCTTGGCGTCTTAGTCATAACATTCCATAGCATAAAAGTTTATTTGCTCAGCAAAATTCTCCTGCTAATTTCTCTAATACTTCTAACGTTTTTTCCAAAATACTTCTGAGTAAGGTAACCTATTGCAAATGCTCTTTTTAAAGACCTTCTATTTGAACATTTAAGCTTTCTTGATCCCCAAAAACCACTGAAGATTATCTTGTATACATTCATTCTCATCTCATATCCATCACACCGAATTTTTGATGCTCCCTTCTTTCGCCCCGAAAGTTTCCCGTCCCCATTTATTATCAATTTATGAGTACTTTCTTCTACTGAATTATATATCCCCTTCTTTTGTTTCATGCTGCTATCCATCTCAATAATTTTATCTTCCGTAATCATTGGTAGCACTGTCCTTTCCTTGTTTACTTTTTCCTTTAATTTTTTTTGCAGGGTTCAATAGGTCATTTTTGATATGGTCGCATTTTTCTCCTGAAGTCCTAATCTTCCTCTCATCACTCATGCTTGCCGCAACAGTTTCCAGGCAGTCATTTTTGTGTAAGTTACTTTAATAAATTCTATTTCATCAGTCATTTTTCTCGTTTTATCCTCTTCGATCTGACTTTACTCTCCATCATTGCTCATTTATGATCCAAATCCTCTTCCAGGAAACTGTGCAAATTAATCCCGCTGTTCTTAGAGCTTGCCTAGGCATAATATAGACTGATTCAATTTTGAATTCCCGGATATTTTCTGCGTATACCTACGCCTATTTTAGTGTTTAATGCAAGATCTTTTTAGTGTTTATATGATTAAGATCTTTATCCTTTAGACCTAAATTTCTTTTTCCTTGCTGTCATTCCTTGTTCCTAAACTGTGGTTCCCTACTTCATTATTAACGAGTAGTCTCCCTTCAGTTAATGTCGCGATCTAACCAACCATTCCCTTCAAATATTCCCTTCCATGGTTACTCGTAAATAGTTATTCAATTTGATCATTTAATGCCCTTATACCCTTTCTACTTCTTCATCTCCTTGATTATTTTTGGCTTGCAGATCTGATCAATGACCAACTCCCATTGTTCAAATTTCGATTCTAAGAATAAGTAATATTCTACCCCTCGCCAGCTCTATATTTACTACATTCTTCCTTTTTGTTGAACACCATTATCACCCCTTGATGGTTCACGTCCCCCGCCCGATACATACTCTTTGCTTAAATAGTTCCTATTATATTTCTCTCTCTCCTCAAATAGCCCTTAAATGCCTACATTTCTTCTCTTCATCTCCAGGTTTACATTCTCTAATGTCCCTGTCTTCGTTGTCGTGCCAAAATTCTCCCTTCTCTAACTGGTTTGGTTTTCTTCTTTGCCTTCTGTGCTGCTGCTGTTGGATTTGCTTTGCAAGGATGTTGTGATATGACGACCGCGAAAGCCTTGACTTCCTCCCTCCTGGGCACGACATACGGCCTTGTGGGACGAGTTCCGTAGAAGGAAACAGATATAAAACACTGGTGGCAAACATATTTTACTTTTCAATTGTTTATCCCGCATGGGGAGAGACAATAAAGGATTTATATGGGGTAGAGTGAGGGCAAAATAATGGAAGGTACCTGTGTGTATTATCGTTGCTGAGTTAATTATTGTTGTTAGAGAAATGGACCGTGGTCTATTATACTGAAAAATAGGATTAATCACTTTGCAAAGATATTAAATATGGACTTTAAAGACGTCTGGTAAATGATCATTTGCTTTCTCAGAAACTTTGCTGTGTTACTACATGTGATGCCCAGTGTTTTCTATATTTTGCAATAAACCTGACCTCCCCGTTCTGTCATTCTATATTTGTTCTTAGTACCGTCCTTCTTGCCTTATTCGCTGCTTTCCTTATTTCTATTCTAAATTATTAACATATTTCTCTCTCTGTACCGTTCTATTATACTCAATACGTAATTAATTTCCCGCTAGTACTCCTCCGCTTTTCGCACGATGTTAGTCGTAAACATTCAACATACTCCAGTTATTCCCTTCCCCGTATAATTATATGTAGCATTACTCTTCATGAGCACTGAATTGTGTTCCGTATCCACTCCCGGGAACCTATGTAAATCGATCATATTATTCATCAAAATATGTCTAGCCATAATATAATCCGACTGATATATCCTTGTAACTCCAGAAAATTTCCAGATATGGGCAAACGTCTACTTTGGTGTTGAAATCATTTTTTAAAGTTTAAGTGCACCTATTTTTCCTATTAATTTATTTTTTCCCTCTTTTATGACCCTCTCTCAAGCCTCAAGTACTCTCTTTCCTCTCTTCCGTCATTCCCCTACTGCTGCATTCACATCTACCATTAGCACCAAGTGTTTTCTTCCGGGTTCGTTCACCCTATGACTGCTTGTGGACGGCTTTAGAATACATTAGCACGCACAGGTCTTTCCCCTCTGTTAAGTTATGATGGACCTAGTATTAAATGTATTAAGTTTTAGACCTTCGGAAAGTGACATCAATCGATTGCATGCCCTATGCCCTGAGATATCGTTTCAAAGTGGTAGTTGTTATTCCGCGAAAATCCACAAGTCGTCCCTCAAGTGCATGGTAGAGCCTTTCATGTAATCAAGTCCCACCTTCTCATTCTCAGAGCTTCCGAAAGAAATTGCAATCGATGATACGGAAAAGCCCCGACTCGAAAGCACTTTCAGCAAAGCCCGTCAAGGGGCGGGGGGCGAAAGGAGGGAGACAGCGAAGGGGAAAATTTTGAGCGTGACTGTAGAGGAGAGAGATCGGTAATGGAACCCAGCGAATTAAGAGTCAAGGAAGGGTGGAAACAGGAAGAGTGATGAACGATTTGACTTTCCCAAAGGGGGAGCGGGTGCGCGCGAAGCATCCAGGGACGTTGGCGGCTTGAGAGACAAATATTTACTGCCACCCAGTTCTCCGATGAGAAGTTAAAACCTTATAGCCTGGTGCACTTTGCCTCTCGAGTACGCTTTGAGGCACACTGTGGTCCCTGGTTACCATTCTTCACAGAGGCAGACAATGTAATGGCCGTACACATCCTTTTGACGTTGATACATCTTTAAAATAGGTCTCATAGCTTCAGCTTCTAGGAAAACTTTGATGTACGGATGAAGGTAAAAAGTTTGTGATATTATCTAATAATCATGAAAGTTTATTAAAATGCAAAATGTCAAACCTGATATCGGTATCCAAAAGATATAACCATACAGCATAAGCAATTCAACGCCGCGCACCTGCGCAGCTTAAAGCAGCGCATCAACCATTTTTGCGTCTTGCGTGCTGAGTCAAACGTCCCTAAATCAGCGTAACTGTTGGGACTAAATTGCGATAGGACCGTGAGATAGGTCTCAAAAGCTCTGCTTAATGAAGATATGACGGTAAAAAAATTAATTTACCAACATATCAGCGTACATTTTAATGTTACGGTTGACCATAGTGGCAAAAACAACAACAAATTTCGCTATTCCTAGGTGTTTCAAGTCGAAGTTGAAATGAAAGAAAGATAAAACAGAAGAAAGAAGAAGTAAAATCAAATCATTCAAGCTGGAAATCACTAAATCAGAGTAGTTTCCAACTTATGACCATAGGAAGCATTCCGAAGACGCAAGATTTTGACCGATTCCAACGATTTCCTGGCCAAGTGTGAACCAAGAGAGAAAGACAGTGGATAAGATTAATCTTTTGATAGTTTTAGGTGAAAAAAACTAGAAGTTGCTATATCTCAAGAAATAAACAAATTATTACCCAGAATAGTATTATTTTAAAGCCGCTAAGAGTCTGGAATGTCTTCATGTTCAGAATGTGAGGCAAAAGTTTAGAGAACGTTGAGAAAATAATTCTAAATAAAGAGACGGATACTGAAGAGTATCTCTTGCTAACAGGCGATTTCAGTACCAATCTGCAATGCAGACTGACATATCCAACTTCGTAAAATACGATTTCGGCCACAATATGAATTCCTCGCCGTCATAGCTTAGTCATTACTTCTGTCGACCTCAAGGTTAGCTCGAAACATAGTTTCAAATACTATGCTAAAAACTTATTACCTCTCAAGCTATCTTATTTTGTTGGCTATCATAAATATCCATGCACATTTTACTTTACTGTCTTCTTTAATGCCGCTTACTCTCCAGCGCGGATCCACTTACATGAAGAGACACGGGTGTGTCGCTAATATACAGGCAGCTACCTGTAGCTTATCCCGACATATATTCTCATTGTTATTAACTCCTATTGTCAGTGAAAACTGGTAAAAAATGCAATTACTACTCATAGTTAAGGTAACGGTTATTATTTTATCCAGACGTTCCATGAAATTATATCCATGTGCTGTAATTATCGCGGTGAAAATCTAAAAAATATTTCAAACGTTTAAAATTTTTACCAATGTATTTTTTTGGAAATATTTTCTTAGAATAAGAGAAACCGCTGTTTTGATTCTTAATTTATAATAGAATTCTGATGCGGTAATTCTGCACGTGAGAGATGATTTCATTAGGAAAATATATCACCATTATCATTCCGGACAACAAATGGAGCATGTGCCCTTTGAAAAGTTGTATAGATTTAAATGGATACCGTAACTTATCGCTGGTCACACAACAATGATATGGTGAAAATTTAGTCCGTTTAAAAAGAAATGGGGCATTTGGTAAACTTCTTTCAACCTTTGAACATACTCTCGTTCCACTAGGCCAAGTGGTATTCTTGAGGCCGTATTGCTTCTTCACACTAAAAAGCGTACATTCAATATCAAGAAGAGCTTAATATGTGCTGCACTCCTTCAATGTGTCAGAAAGTACCGCCCTTTAAAATGATTGATAGCATTCAAGAGAGCGCCTTGATTTTGCGCTGGCTTAGGTGATAACTTCTCGATGGGCCCTTCTCAGAAACGACGCCTCTCGCACGTCCAACAACACCGATCACATTTCTCACGATGGAGTTAAGTCTTTTACAATCTTTTGTGAGTTACTCTTTTGAAATTGTACAGGTCGATAGTATTATTACAATAATTTAACCAAGTCTTCCATCCCTTATTTCGCCCCGTTGTTGATATTTATTTATTTTGTTTAAATATATATTTCAGCAAGACATTCTGTTTGCTTATACGGTTATTTTTTGGCTCTTACACCATCATAATTTTTTCCACGAGTAAAAAAAGAACAACCGGAGTCATTTCTTTTATTATTTCGATGCTTATATTACTATTGAAACTCATAAATACCAACTAGATCAATGAGCTGCGAATTGTTACCAAGGAAAAATAAATTGTTAGGCTATCAACCGTGGGATGAAATTCCTGATTTTTCCATTGAATTTTAGTGATGATTGTGAAAGTAAAATTTTTATCTAATCATCAGTTTTCTCGATATTAATGGTCTTTTATTAAATTGATTTGTGTGTGACGCAAATTAATATGTGGCACATAAACCTGTAGCATGTGAATTCCGACCTCAGTACGTATTCAAAAGACCACCTCCTACTTCTGCGCATTTTGATATATAAAATTTCTATCAGAGTTACCTTTCGAAATCAATAGATAATAATTTTTCTCTTAAATTCAGTTGGATTATATTATTAATAGTCAAATCTATCGGCAAAATTTAGTTTAATAACGATTAATAAATCATTAAAGAACCCGCGCGGACTTATAGCTTACGGAGCATCGTTCTATGGTCAGCCAAGAAAGATATAAGTTCACATTTGCTTTCGTTTGTAAGAAACTAATGTACGGAATAGAGGATTGATTTTTTTATGTGCGTGAATGCTTTAGATTTTTCCTGTCATGTGATTTGAGTGAAATCTTCTCGTATCCTACACCAGGTCAGTAATCAGGAGTCAACGTTTCAAATGCTAATTCTATCATTGTCATAAGGAATGGTTTACTGCCCTGAGAAATATGACTATTCAGCCCACCAAAACGTCGAAAACTAATATGATAAAGAGGCCAGCAAAAACTTTTTAAGATGTTTTCAACTATCATCCGGCGAGGATGGGCTCTTGAAATTGGTATAGCAGGCTTATGAAGTTACTTGTTCATACCAATACCACACTGGTGAACTTGATCTCGTTTGGATTACTCATTACAATGATCTACAGCGTCTTATTTCAAATTAATATTTTTAAGGCTTCTTCTTCAGTCACTTTTCCCCAATATCTATTCCTCATATTATGTTGCACATACAATAGTTCAATAAACACTTTTTTCAATGCCATATCCATCCTGCTATTAAATTATCTGTTTTTTCTTGTGAATTACACTTTCACCATTTCCATTCTTAATTTTATTTCGCTTTCAAAAGCATCCTTGAGTTAACTCTCAGACATAATATTCTTCCTTTCAGTTCAAACATTTCATCTAACTTCATTTCACAATCCGTTGTCAGAATCTTGTCATCTGTAAACTTCACGTCCCTTATCCTATGTTCATAATCTTTACCATAAATATGTTGATTTTGAATTTGTTTTTGTTCTCTTTTACGGGTGGTGACCTAACATCCCCCGCCACACTTTCTTTTGGCGGCTATTATTTAGATGTATTATCTACCAAACCTCCAACTGCCATTACCTAAGTACATTTTAAACAGCGGCGGGGACGAATCGAAACCTTGCATCACACCTCTACCTAGACAAAACCAGTCTGTTCTTTCACTCTCTGTTAACTATTAGTTATAATTAATACATCACCTTCCAGTTTCTTCAATTCTCCGCAACCCCTTCCTAGTATATCTTTTTCTTTATTGATGTGAGCGTGAAACCCCCAAAACCAATTACAGTCGAACTCCCTAGTCGTGCGTATGTAACACTTACTTTAACGTGATAAAATCTGACAGCAGTATGAGGAAACAAAAAATTACTCGTCGTATTCTTTAACAGAATTTCAGGCTTTTAAAACTGGTCACAGACGTAGGACAAATTATAATTTATTATTCAGGCATAAATGAATATATTAAATTATGTGCCTGTCCCCCTCTCTAACATGCGCCAGAATAAAATACCACAGCAGCATCCGGAGGTCATTTCTATTTATAGGTTAGGGCTGTACTAACACTCACCGTGTTTATATCATGAAATAATACTCTGAGGTGGAAGTATGTAGAAGTAGAAAGGGAAGTAGGAGGCAACAGTGCGACAAAATTATACGCGGAAGCGTGTCCTTACGCGGGAAAGCTGTCAGATACGTTTATTTTGACAAATAGCATCGGTTTTTGTGCCTGCCTCTCTGAAAGCATCATCTAGTTCCCTTATTGCTTTGGCGGCAAAAGCTAATAGGCAAAAAATACTTATCTTTTGTCTGCTGCCAGTGTATGAATTTATAAGAGCAGTATCAGAATCATCGTGTAAGCTGAAATGATGAATAAATAAAAAAACATTGAGACCATTAGCATTTATATTGCCAAGAATTTTAAGTATTTTTCATGTCTATATTTCCAAATATTTCTTTATTTCATTCCTAATACGCGTGTGAAATTAACCCGCATTTTAAATGTGTGTAGGAACTCCTTCCTTCTCTTCTTTCAGAAAGGTGGCTTGCACCACCGAAAATTCGAAAACGCGTCAGTTTCTCTTCTTTTTTGTGTATTTCTGTGTTTTTGTTAACTAGTGCTTCCTATGTATACATTTTATATATACACACACACCTATATATATATATATATATATACAAATAAATATATATATATATACATATATATTTATATATATATATATATATATATATATATATATATATATATATATATATGTTTATATATACATATATATATGTATATATAAACATATATATATAAATAAATATATATATATATATAATGTATATATATGTATACATATTTAACAGCTATTCTAAATTCAAGAAAATTTTATATATAGCATGAAAGAAGTTAAATTATACCAATAAATCAATGCGATTGACCTCATAAATATTTGCTCTAGCCTCTCTCTGAATTAAACCATATTCGAATATGGCGTACATATATATATATATATATATATATATATATATATATATTGAATAGAATTTATGTACGCATAATAATATACCTCTTCCTAAAAATAAAATTGGGAATTTGCGGCATCAAAACGGCCTCAGGAGTCATTGTTGGGCTGGAAGTTTCAAGACCTTGAAAATAGGTTTCTCAAAATTGTACCACTTGCAGTAAATGCATAAATATAGCTAATTCAGCTATCCATGCATGAATGTTCGGGTGAATATGCCTTTTATGAATAATTTTACAACTAGAATTACCAGGAGAGAGGTATCTTCTGTGTGTTGTAATGAAACACTGATGTATCGCCCACAGGCATTCTGAGGAACCTAAATCAATTCATCACTTATACCATGGTCAATATACCCATGAAAACAAAACTTCGATTTCGACTGGTTCTTCCTTGAATGATTCGCATTGCAATAAACCTAGGAAGCATAAATTCCAGTCCTTGGGGAATTACTTGGCAGCGCAGCCGTCTCGTTCCCGTACTATTCCAATTTTCTGTACCTGCCGTATTTTTTGTCTTCCCGTTTGTCCCCAGCCGAGGAGATAGGGATTGGGAAGGGGAGGAGGGCTATGACCCTATGGGTGACATGCCAACTGCGGGCAGAGAGGCGGCACGATCTCGTTAAGCCACAGTCGGAAGGTCACCCACCCAGTGGAGTGACCGTCCGGTGTAAAAAAAATCACTCACCGAGAGCAAGAGAATGTTGAAGGTCGAGGCGTTCAAGGAGTGCGGGTGACTGAAGTTATGTTTCGAAGCCGACGTGATATATCCTCGGTGCGCTACGTGGAGAGGTGATATTTTGACCCAGGGAAGTTCTTGATTCGGAGTTTTTTCTTTTTTTTACCTATCGTTTTTTGTCTTTTATCCATCCACTGCCTCTTCCTCTCCACCGATAGTACCCGTGTGAGTCCGCAGCGTCTACCCCGGACGTCTAAGAAACGGTACTGGCCAGTCAACCTGCAAACCTTTTTATATTTGGCTCTCTGCCGAAGGATGTTTCCGGAGGAAATTAAATGATTTCGAGGGCCGTAAACAATGGTAGATTTATAGGTCCATCGCAACCACATACGATTACGTCTTTCAGACTCAAAGGAATAGGGTCTTTACATATTTATTCTCAATGTATATGTTTTTACCAAAAGTTATAAATATCAATTCCAAACCCATCTCTAAGTTGTGATATGTCTTACGGATATTATTGATTATTTTGTTTTGTATATTCCGATCTAATAGAATCTTCCGAAGCATGCAAGAGTAATAGTTCACGTCTATCCTTCCGACTGAGAAACATTTCAAATGTTCAATATGAAAAAAGCCAGCGGATATAAATATGTATTTATGGAAATATTTTTAAATGAAATTTATGTGGACTTAACACTATCACACTAAAGCAAGCATACTATGTATCCTTCTAAAATGAATACTTTCACACTAACGGAAGTGTTGGAGCTGTTTAACTGCTATTATCAAATAGTCTACCTCCATTAGCCACAAAGTTTGATAATTATATTTTTGATCTGAAACTTTGCACAACCAAAGATTCCTCCATTGTTATTGATGATTATCATCAACCGGTTGAGGTAGGTTTTGGATGGACAAAGCCTTTACAAATTAGCAATGATAAATTAGCGAGCTTGTTGAGCGTTATAGTACTTGCCTCTTTTTACACAACAAAATGTGACATCTGACAGAACAATAAGCCCCTATTCAATCCCTCATACTTCCTTCCCTCCACCATTTCGTCCAACATGCCTATCCTGTTCCTTCTTGTTTCTCGCTTACCATACGTTCTATCCTCTCTATCAGTCTTTAATTGCCATTCAATTGCCTATCAGAATGCTCTGCATCCTTCTTTTCTGCCTTCGTTGAATTTCTCCCAACGATCCTTTCTCCTCCCCCACCATGCAGTCATAGCATCATGAAATGAAAATTTTGTCCGTGAGACATTTTAATATTCGTGCCGCGTAAACATTTCTAATTTAATAAACAAAAACTAACCAAAAGATTTTGTACCTGAGTGCAATTGATAGAAAAGTAAAATAGTAATAATAAAATAATTCAATTACGAATAAACCCCAAATAAAAAAACTTTTAATTACGAATAACACGCTTAGACCTAAACATATCCAGATCCGGTAGTTTACATAAAGCAATTATTGAAGATAACGTGCAGGGAAAGAATAACGTTAAGCCAAGGACGATCTATTGGAAAATGAAGAGATTGGCTCAGGTAAATAGAGTGGAGGCTCAAAACAAACCAATTTTCAGACTTAAACCCGTGATCATAATGAAGCTCCTAAGAACATTGAATTTCGGCGTGGTATTTTATGTAATTCCATTTGCGTACTCATAAAAATTGTTGTGATTAGTATGTAACGTCCTTGACATATTTCTCTTTTTAAGGCCTGAGATAAAGACCTATTTAATAATTAACTGGAACATGCTACATATATTACTCACTCAAATAAATTCTTTTTAATCCTTCGTGAGGGAATCGAAGAAATATCGTGGAAATATCACAGTTTTCTTTCGCAGTTAAAGTCGTAGTTATAACCCAGGGATTTTTATCTATTAATTTCATGAATAATCAATCATATATGTTGTTAATATTATGATTGAAAGTATTTCTCTACGCATATCTACGTAAATACCCCGCCCACCACCCACCAAAAAGATTTGCTGAAAGGGGTTAAATACCCTTCTCCTATCACTTATCAATTAACCATCACAGCATCAGGTGGGATGGGCAAGAAGGTAAGAGAAGAGAAGGATATTCGAATGGTCAGGAATAGGGAAAAAAACTTTCACGAAAAACCCGAATCTACAAATCCATTTAAATGTTCCCGGAAAACATTGTTACAAACTAATTCCTGTTTCACCCACGAAAATAATTCTTTGGTTTACGAAAAATGAGGGACTAAAAATGAATCACAACCATTTACACGATAGGCCACCGTACCAAGACAGGCCATGAGGAGGTAGTTTTATTAATTCATGGCCATTAAACTTGTGGTCTTCACCCCTAAATCACAGGTTGGAAAATGTGACACCCCGTTGTTGGCAACGAACGGCGAGAGGCAATTCCCCCACAGATAGGGGTGAAGGATGGAAGGGGAAGCTCAAAAATGCAACAAAAAATGTGGTCGGTAATGTTGGAGCATCCACTGCGTTGATGGTATCAGTCATGCGTCATGACTAACTTAGAGTCATGCGAGAAGGAATTTGACAAAATTACGTTTTGCTATTATCCATAATATGTTTAATATTAATCAGTAATGACCTTCATATTTTCAAAAGACCAATTTTTGAATGGGTTTTTTTTTTGAGGGACCTTTGAATTAATGAGGAAACAATTACAAATATTCTGTTTTTGTTGTATAATATCAATTTGTTGATATTTGCAATTTTCTAGAGCTTAGCGTGTAACCTTCAAAGATTAATAGCATAACCATTGCAAATTCAGGACAGTGATAAGCTTCCCATCACCTGGGAGAAGATGACCAATTAAAGCATTCGCTACACTCGCTAAATTACACTAAATTTAGTATTTGGGACGCCACAGATGAGGTCAACCGCTCTTGTTTGATGACCTTTCCGGATCAGGCATCATGGGAAATCGCCTATGTACACGTTTTCTTGTCTGTCACCTACCTCGGCAGTTGCGGGTCGCGATGATGGTGTAATAATTCACAGGAAACCCTGGATGTGGTTTCGGAGGAAAAGAGGTGATATTCGTCACCGCGATGCACGGCCGTCGTATTGACCTCCCTCATTCGGAGCGAGCAGAGTATCCATGGGAAAAGGTACAAACTTAATCGTCGCTTCCATGATTCTGGTATGCGAGAGAGGGAAGCAAAATCTTCGCAGAGCGGAAGCGGTCCTTGCCACAATTTCCGGGTGATTTCCCGAGGAAAATGCAAAACTCTCCGATGCCTGCTTGCCTACCTGTCTGCCACTCCTGCGTTGATCCGCTCAGCACGTTACCCCTCCAATTAAAATCTTTTGCCCTCGTGGACATAATGACATGCTAAATTTTCAGTCTTTGCTGCCAAAGACCCTCGGGAGGGAGGTAATATAGAGCTGGTTGTTGATAATGTCAAGTGCAATAGAACCTCCAGACATTGTCGGTCGAGATTGGAAAAAATTAGGGCCACAATGATTCGTACACTTTTATTCTGCGGTTTTTGCCTAGAGCAGTTATTGATGAAGTCGGGAACTAAGTTTGCCCACGCCAATATGTATTTTTTTTTAAATTATCGTGTTGTCGAGTATTCTAATGGCTTCTAAAAACAAATGCTTGTAGTTTCTTATAAGTAAATAATATAATGAGTTCCACAGAATACACTATAGAGTTATTATAATAAATAAACTGAAAGAATATTGAACTATTAAATTTTATCTAAAATTTGTGTAAACTTAATGTACGGAAATTCTAAACTATTGGTCTTAGTTTTGGTTAAAGATATTAGCAAGCTACGATATCAGTACATGTGATGAAATTAAAATTTTCGGATTAAAATAGCTAAATGCATTCATAAAATAGGTTAATAATGAAAAGATGACTGTGTCCGACCGTGAGAGAGTAAAACCTCTATGTTGAATTGACAAAACCGAGAGCAGGTTTATAATGACGAATATTAAATTTTAATATCGAACAATCCATAGTAGCTATAAAATAATCCATAGTAGCTATAAAATAATCCATAATAGCCATAAAATAATCCAAACTATCCATAAAAATTTTCAAATAAAATCAAGAATTAAAAAAAGCTGCTTTCGGATAAGAGTCTGCGGAGGATAAAATAGTCCTGTGCGAGTGAACGATTTTTATGCCACTAATAGAAATGTTTCGTTTGACAGCTGCTTGTGACCGGCAGAGCGATTTTCTTACCGCACCGATTGTCTACATATAATCCCTATTCAAAAAAGCAAGCATTTTTCGTAGTAAAAATTTTTCTCTCTAATCCTTTCTAATTTCAATTGGTTTTAACTAATTATTTAAAGCGCTTGACTGGAAATCGTTGCGCAAAAGTAACTATGGCGACGTTAGTTGTAGTTATTTGAATTATTCCTGTATTTCCACCGAAGTTTGGAGATATAGTTTCCTTTATTTGTCCATTCTTGAGAGCATGTTTTTTATATCCCGTCTCATTGGTGCAGTATTTTTGTCAGAGAGGAAAGCGGACAGCAACTTGCTTAATGTGGTGAAATGAAAATACGTTGAAAAAGTCGTTTATAAGGGCATGTGTGATGGAAATCGTATGGGGGTACGACGGAACACTTGACGATCCTGAATGAAGATAAAATTGTCTTTGATTATCCTTCTCATGTGTTATAAATTTGGGTTTTCTGAAACTCATGATCTAAAAGAAGCTTTAACTTAAATTTGTGGGGGGTTTGCGATGAAGGTTATAAATTTTTTCTTGTGCGTACTCTACTGAAATGATCGTCTCTTATGTCCATGCTTTTTATATCACGTCAAATACCGTATCTATATTTATTTTGTCATCATTTTGTTCTCCACCTTGTAAGGCAGCTTTTGGCTAGAAATACCGAGCACCGGTAAACTTTTCACCTAACCTGACAAAACATCATCTGATAAGTCAAACTACAATAAATTGTCTCCAATTCGGCTGAATCTCCCTTCGCCTTTTCAATCGGGTGATGTCATTTATTCTAAATTTTCAACAGATAAACTATTTAATTTATTTAAAGGTAGTTATATTTTGGGCATTCTTACTTACTCACTTACTAAAGTTTGCTTACTTTTAACGTCCCCTTTACTGCCACACATTATTTCTTCCTTCAATTCTTCTTAAATTCCATTTGCCTTAAAGTGTAAAGGTGAGTCTACTCTCTTCTTGCCTCTAGTCAAACGCCACCCCTTATATTACGGAAGCGAAGAATTGACCTGCCATATTATACATATCTTTACCTGTCAGTGTGTGGTAGAGAACACTTTAATATATTTTAACTCTATTTAAATAATCATGGCGTGATGTAGTAGCCTAGAGGTAGAATATTCGACTGCTTAACTGAATGTAACTCCGATCTGGGTTCATTTCCTGGTTACGTTTCAGCTTTCTGAATTTTGGTGACATATTTCCTGGAAATCACAGGCGGCACGAAGAAAAGAAATTGACTCCATACCCTTATGTGTAAAATGTACTCGATAGTGATCACAGTACTAGTTTAAATCTGCTTTCACTGCGTAAAATATTAACTTTTACGTTGGTTATGTCGTGATTGTGAAACCTGTCTTGAGTATACGTTCCAAGTTTTCGTCACACCTTGAACGTAAGAGATATAGAACGTAGAGAACGGAAGAGATATAAGCCGTATCATGCAAACCGGTAACGTATGGTATCTTGGAGGGATTGGAAACGTGTAATGGAACGACGCTCGCCCCAGTCGTCCCTTGGGGATTTTAAGCGAGGAGAATTTGGTCGCAGTGAAAAGCATGGAAACCTCGTCGGGGTTGTGTGTTTGAGTGGCCAATGCGACGCCGGGTAGTTTCGGCGGGTCGAGAGCGAGGGGGGGGGGGTGAGTGGCGGAAGGAGTGAGCGATGGTGTTTGGGGAAAGAAGGGCGGGTGGGTCTGTTTGCATTAGCTGGGTGCGCCCAACTCGTCTCAGTCGGCGGCTCGTGTCGAGAGCAATGGCGGGAAGTATAGAAGGGGGGGAGGGTATGAGGTGGAGGGAGAAGCCAATCGCTCAAATGACGCCGATGGTTTCTCGCTCCGCCGCGTCTTACCCCCCGCAAATTTCTGGGCCGGCCGACGACCCGCCTCTCCTACTTCTCTCTCCCTTGAATATTTCACCCCACAACACCGCTACTCTTCCTGGTCGGGTTATGCGGAAGGAGGGGGGAAACTAATATATTCAATCACCCTTGCTACAAGCCGTTAGAAGCGCGTGAGAAAATTAAAATACGTTCCCTTTTGATCTACACAAAGACTTTTAAAACAATTTGGAATACTTAATGACGCCAAGTGAGAATAGATGTTATTCTAGGATAATTATCTTCACGAATTAGAGTAGTGATTTTAGGATTTTACTTTATTTCTGAAATGAAAAGTATGATATGTGAACGGCCGAGTGAATTATGAACGCACTGAGAGATTGACACGATTATTTTTAGAACGAAGATTAGATTCACGACTTAATATTCCCTTTCATTGCGTGTCGTATGAGTTTAATTGAAAAAAAATAAGCCTACCAAATTTCAGTGGCCAAGTAAGAATATTTTAACTAACAAAGCAAGGTGACTATCAAGATACTTTCGGCAATACCTTAATAAAGCTGGAATTAATCAAACGTAGGGTGTTGTCAACTGCAATAAATAGTTTCAGGAGAGATATATGTCCTCAACTGTAATCCTTTCCTCCTATGAGTTTTTAAAAACCTTCGCAGAAGGAACTTCTGAATAGAGTTGCCATTCTTTTATAAATTGGTTTTGAATTATTATTCACGTAATAATTGAAATGCCAATGATGGTAACTGCAGATAGCACAGATATTAGATTCTTAGCTTAGATAAATAATTTAAATAATATGGGTTTAATGATGGCATTGAAGATGTAATAATAGTCACGCCTTACATTTACTGACGTTACCCTAAGGTAAATGCACTTTGGTACGGGCTGAGATATAAGTGAGTAATCGTTTTTCTTTCTTGAAATTTGTGATTATAACAGAAGGAAATATCATTCAAGTATATGAACTACAGGTAAATCAGATGTAGCCGAATGCATATCAAAGATGAAATCACCTTACCCTGTATGACGGAATAATCCTACCCAAATGGTGAACACATACCATTGTGTTGGTTAACATGCTAAGGTCTAGTTATAGGTGTGGGAAAGATTAAGAGCAGTTTCTATCTAGAAATTAATCAGTTATGATTTTCATCAAAGATTTCACGAAAGTATTTTAGCTGAAGCTTATAGTTTAGATATTGTGGACTATCAGTAATTAAATACAGGGTGACGCAAAATAGACTCCTTGGTTTGGTGAATGAATTGTAAAAAACTCAACCAAGATCATTAAAAAATATTTTTATTCCTGAAAATTACATTTAATGCCAATTTTTTCATTAGATTTTAAATATTATTTCATCCAGATGACATTTACGAGCGATGTGCGTTTTGAGTCGTTCAAAAAATTTTTTGAAAACTTTTCTCCCCTTATCTTGCGTTATTCCAGCGATGACATCTGCAATTGCCTCCTTAAGAGCTTCCAAGATCCTTGGTCGAACTTCATTAACCTCAAATTTGAGATATCCCCAAAGTAAAAAATCACTTAGACTCGAATCCGGGGAGCGAGTGGGTCATGGTACATCCCCTCACAAGGAGATCAGGTGGCCAGGAAATTGTACTTGCATGTTTTGGCATTAACAAGGGGTGGTATGAGCTGTGGCGACATCCTGTTAGAATCAAAAGGCTTTTGTGTCATATAACTCACCAAATTCTTCCTATTTTGGGGAGTAAAAAGTACTCCAGCTCCTCACAATAGTGCACAGAGTTCACAATAACAGTTGAACCTAAAAATTAAAAACATTAAGGCCCAAAAATGCCCATGGAGGATACAGCTTACCCAATTGTCACTTTGGGATAATGAAGAGATCTTGGGTGAAGTTTTTGAGGGCTTTCAGTCGCCCAGTAGCGAAAATTTTGCTTATTTACTGAGCCGCAGAGGTGAAAATGCGCTTAATTGCTAGACTAAAGTGCCCTCAGCGTCGCCACTACTCTATTATTGTTCTTGAAGAACGTTTCTACGACAAAACCTCGATGCTCACCAGACCACCAAATGTTAACTCCTAAAAATGGCGTAGTTTTCTTCAGTTGACGCTATTACTAACACTCCGCCTTTTTATCTGCGCACTTTTCAGTGATTATTTTAAACAAAGGAGTCCATTCTGCTTCACGTTGTATCTAAGCTCCCTGTATGCATGGTTAAAATAGAAATCTTAAATATGATTTCTGGTTCTTTGGTTGAAATAAATTAACGTTCATAGCCTAAACCAAATAATTTAATTCAATAAACGACGTAATATTTTGGAAAACTAAAGTTCAATTCAAATTTGCCCATTGCTCATATATTCAATGACCCCTTGCTTTTATTTCAGATTAATTTTTTCCAATGGAAATTTTGTCAAAGGAGAAATCTTTAATGAAAGTAGCATTCACGTTTGGCGAGGGATTTCTGAACGCTAAGAGATCAGATTTGTGATTACCAATTTATTGCTGACAGGCTGATATACACTGATATTAAAAATTATAACGTTTAAAAATCAAAGTAACATCTATAGTGTGAATAATCTCTACTTTAGCAAATATTTCATTATTCTTAATGCACACTTCATCATTGATACACTTCATCTTTAGTCCATCCTCTCGAGATTATGCCTTGTTTAAAATTCTCGGAGGGTTACTCGTAAAAGTGACACTTCCTTTATGCAGTATGCCAGTTTTCAATATGTGTCAAACATCTTTACAAGAGTAATGTTTGGTGAGATGCATTGTAGGTAAGTGAATATTGTTGCCCCATATTTCAGTGGAGAAAACGTACCACTGTACCCTCAAGGTGTACATGTATACCCTTCTCAAACATTGAATTCTAAACCTAAAGTAACTGTAGTTGTGTCTTCCCAGAAACACTTACAGCGTTTCAAAAATAACACAATTATAGAGGATTTAGCAAAGTTCCTATCATTATGATTTAATTTTTAAGAGCCACATATCTGTCAAGTTACCTTTGATGAATCCAGGGGCTAATCACTTCAAACATTTTAAACCCAGCCTTGCATGAAAACATGCATATAGGCTACATATTTCATTAAAGCAAACCATTCTTGAACTTCAAACACTTCCCTTTTTCATTCTATCGAGTATGCTAATTCTTTTCCAGCCTTTTACATGCATGTCAAACAAACTCCTCATGATCTAAATCTTCAAATATTCCTTTCCACTCAATCACCGTTCATCATAACAATGTAATTATTTCGTACCTTTTACCAAGTTTTATGATTGAAAAACTACTACTACTACGAGGGTCATCCGGAAAGTAGTACCCGTTCGTGCCGCATGACGTGCTGACGACGCGAGTAGCCGCTGGACGAGGTCAGATAGCTTCAGTGGCTTGTCTGCCTTCTCTGAGCCAAGTTGCGTGACGCTAGCATTGCCTGTGTTGTTTCTGTGATTGTTTACAATGTTTAAAAAAATTGAGAACGCCGCCAGTTGTGAAGTGAGGGCAGTGATTAAATTCCTCAATGCAAGAAACGTTCGCCCATGTGATATTCATCGCCAATTAAAGGAGGTGTATGGAGACAATGTAATGGACGAGTCGTCTGTTCGGCGGTGGTGTCGCAACTTCAACATGGGGAGGGGGAACACACACGACGATGAGCGTTCGGAGAGACCGTCTGTCATTACAGACCAACTGGTGAGCTCAGTTGACGAATTCGTGAGGAACGATCGGCGCGTCACAATTGATGACATCTGTGAGCATTTTCCCAATGTTTCTCGAACAATTGTTCATGAAATTGTTAAACACCATCTGCATTATGCAAAAATTTGTGCAAGATGGGTCCCTCGCGTATCTCAATGAGCTGGCGGCGAAGGACTATGCAGCAGGAATACAGAAACTTGTCACACGTTATGACAAATGCCTTAATTTGCTTGGAGATTATGTTGAGAAGTAGTTTAAAGTATCCTCTTTCAAATAAAATTTTTTATGTTTGTTAATATTTACTTTTGTGTCTTTATTTCACGAACGGGTACTACTTTCCGGATGACCCTCGTATAAATGTACGTAAAATATACATATATCCAATTTATAAGCCCTTGATATGGTAATACTGTCCTGTCCCCATTATCTCCATATTTTCCCAACTCCCGTATGAATATGTATATTTACGCACGCAGGTATGCCAAGCATATATCGTCACAAGAAAACTTGCTAACTTTGCAATTTTCTGTTCAATGTGTTCATCAATTCCTCACAAATGAAGGAAAAATAAGTAAAAGCAAAAAAACACGGGGAAAAAACTGAGAGGTAGAAGAATAATGAAAGAGAGAAATCGCACGATAGGACACGGCCAGATCTGTTTATCCTATGCGGTCGTGGATGCTGAAGTAAGGGGCGTGGAGGGTGCGCGATGGGAGAGTGACAAAAACGAGACACTCAATACCCTCATCCTCTCTGTCCTCCTTTACCCTCAACCCCACCCCTCCGAAGACCCCTTTCTCACCTGTCTGGACATCAAAAGCAGTCCAAACTCCTCCCAGCCCCGAAAAGGTCACACGTACCTTCCAATCCTCGGGTTGACCCCGCAGGGGGAAGGGATATGGGTCGGGAACGTGGATATAGAGTACGGGGTGTGGGAAGTTTGGAAAGGAGGAAGGGGGTGAAGATATCCCTTCTCGGGTAAGGGTGGGGTCGTCGAGAACGCGAGTGAGGATGAATCGTGACCAGGGTAAAGGTCAGGGAGTCGAGACCGGTTTAGAGGGGGATGGGGTGGAAAGTTCGATCCTGCGTGAAATTCTACATGTACTCCGAGGGTTTAAAAAATAAGTGGTGTGCTGAATGGAGGAGGGGTGCATCTCACATGGGAAGTGGAAGAGATTGGCAGTGGTTATTCCAATTGAGTCAGCATAGATAAGAATTTAAACCATCGCTCATTTAAACTGCGTCTTCAGGACGGATTTTTGAGGTCTCCTGCTTCCGATGGTTTTCCAAAATAAAACGGCTGTTGTGGATTGAGCCCAGGGTATTAAGATAATGGTTTAAAATAGAGATTTTTGCTTTTATTTATGCATTGATATGGGTCCTCAATGGGAGGGAACTTACCCTCATGTGGTGTTTGTTGATCGAGGGTTAACAAGGTCAACGATGCATTCAAGACTTTTATTTAATTTTTATCTAATTATTAATGCTATCTGATTATGAAACTATACACAAACGGGAAGTAGTACAAATAAATACAATGATTGATTAACACCAAAGATTACACGCATGAGTGAACAGTATCTCAAATCAACAATCTACCCGTTCTCTTCCAAAGCGAAGGGAACTTCATATATTTATTACATAAATGCACCCATTTCATCGATTTGTAGGCGTCGGAATGAAGGGAGGGATGAAGTACAGAGAGATGAAGAGGGATTTGTTGTAGAGTAGGATGTTGTATTGCGTGTTTTTCGGAGAAGCAAAATATTTATATGTTAGTTTTGTCCAACAGAAAACCTACCTTAACCGGAAGATTACCTAATAATAATAATGCCATAAAGGTTGATATGAGGCCAATGAAAGAATTGAGTTTGTAAAAATTAGTGTGAATCTTTCTATTCAAATATGAGTCAAAAATTTCTAAACACGTGCACCGCGGGGTAATGCAGAGAATATAAGAACTCATGCTCTGAAATTAAATATATTTTAAAGATGTAAATGAGTAGGTAAAAGTTGCTTTGACCCAAAGAAACTTTTATATTTAATTATCACAAAGACCCAAAAGTCTTTGTGACAATTTAAATAGAAATAAAATGTTCACTGAACAGGCTTTATTATTATCCATGCGTTTAGAATTATCTGCTCATTTTTCAGATGTCATGGTTCAAACCTTCAATTTAAAAAATTATTTTTGTAAAAAAATTTCATTTTCACACTCCCATCTCTCCATAAAGGAGCAGTATGAAACAGTTTTCGTTACATTTATAGTTAACGAAATATTGTGAATATAAAGCTAATATAAATTAATGGGAAGCCGCTTAAGGAAAGATCAATGTAAACAAAAAAGATTGTTTTTTGAGAAAAAGGAGAGCTAACTTAAACGTTATAAATAAAGGGCAGGAAGTGGAAAAGATAGCACAGTCTATCTATTTCGGAAGTGTTTTGACCCAAGATGATCTGATGGAAGAAATTTTCTGCAGGAAGAGGATGTTGACACAGGGACGTTAAGAAATAACTTATAGAAAATTTGAGTGAAAAATTTGATTTAAGCATTTTTTGGTGCTTCGATGAAATTTGGCCTTTTAAGATGTGTGTGCGAAGAAGGATGTATAAGGTAAAATGGATAGGAAGAAAAACATATAGGCACTAGGTGTGGTGAGAGAGTAGAGAACGTTGGTATGAAACATCAAAAGGTTGTAGGAAAACTCGACGCAGAGCATTCAAATGGGCAATAAAACCGAGGTCAAAAGCGAGGAAGGAAGTATGCGGCATTGAAGATTGGTGAATTGGTCAGTATGAGATCAAGTTGTCTTTGACAAGACTAAAAAATCTACTCGTGTTGATTTGTACCCATACAAAAGCCACATTCGACTGATAATAACTTTCTGCCTAGTTATGATTTTAATATTCATCTATTATATAATATTAACTCCTGATACTGATTGCCAGGGGCTTCTCTTTCATTTAGAGTTGCAAGTTTCTTTACTGGCAGAGAATTTTTCTTGTTATTTCGATAATTGTTCTTCTTTCCAATTAATTTTTATGCATGGATTTAAAATGTTGATTCATATTGTGGCGTCTCCCCGTCAATCGTTTTACTGTCTATTATTTCTAGCGTCAATATTACCCGTAGCTTTATTTTTCGGCAGTTTTGTCTTCTATTGGACCTTGCCTTATTATTCAGAGCGGCGGCCAATATGTGCTGGATTTGATTTCTTTGAAATGTTTATCTCACCCTTAGGGAGGCATGTAAGTCAGTTTCTCATTTGAAAACTCTTGGGAAATTTCAATGCATTAATTTCTGCCTTACAAAATCCGCAAGGCCATGGGGATACTTGAAAGAAAAATTCCCTTCAATAAATAGGCTGTAAGAGATTTGGAAAATAGTACGCCGTTAGAAATATGGACTATTTATTTGATACAATATATGAATGATATAATCAAAACTGGAGGGCATTCCTAGCAAACAAATATGTTGTCCTGCTCAAAATTATATTGTTAATCCTGGTCATTAAATAGAGTACTCAAGTACAAAAGGTTACCAGGATATTCAATTACCTTTCAGAAGTATGTGACGAGGATGTAGATGATAAATTCCCATTAGATAATTACTTTTCAAATATTGTTTAATTTAAGTGACCTATTTTTAAACCTCGTAATACTAATGAAAAAAATAATAAACAATATTTGGCCTCTGGTAAACCAAATCTGGCTTTTAAGTATAAATATAAAATAGGTATAAAAGTAAATTAAGTATAAAATAAACATCACTTTATGGCATGATACATCTCTTACTTTAAGATAATTAAATGATACCGCAAAATTTGTTCGTCCAGAATGATCTTTTTATATCATACAATAGTTACTCACTAAGTAGCATTTTGGAGAGAGATATTTTTTTAATTATTCTTTTTATGCCAATCAAAATTCATAAATGAGCGACCAATTTTCAAAGCTAATTTTTTTGGGTGCACGGGTTCAAATTCTTTTTAAATGTGGGAAACAGTACCAAAGTTTTTCATCAATATTACCTTTCACCCATGACGGGTTCATTATAATATTATATTCATCTTGCATGAATTTCATTCACGATATCTTAATATCAATAAGAATTCCCCAAAATAATCAATTATTGTAATATACTACCTTGATCAAACATTTCCCGGAATTTATTCAGAAAATTAAAAATACAAGTTTATTCATCTAAATCTATATTGTCCCCTTCAAAGTAATCCCCATCGACTGCAACACACTTATGCCAGTGCTTGATCCAATCCTCGAAACATTTTTTATATTCGGTTTTCGGTATGTCCATCAGTGCTTCCTGCGATTTTTCCATTACTTCCTCTCGGCTGCTAAAACGCGTTCCCCGTAATGGTGTTTTAACTCGATTGAACAGAAAGAAGTCACAGGGAGCCAAATCAGGTGAATTCGGTGGCTGTTGGATGGTATTTGTTGCATTTTTCGTCAAAAAATTACGAATAATGATAGCACTGTGCGACGGTGCGTTATCATGGTGCAAAATCCACGAGTTTTCTGCCCACATTTCTGGTCTCTTTCGGCGAATTGCTTCACGCAAACGTCTCATAACGCCCAAATAATACTCTTTGTTTACTGTCTGGCCTTCTGGCAAAAATTCATGATGCACTACACCGTTGTAATCCATGAAAACCGTCAGCATTGCCTTCTTTTTTGACTGAAAACGACGTGGTTTTTTTGGTCTCGGCTCATTTGGTGAACGCCATTCACTTGCCTGATGTCTGGATTGCGTGTCGTACTCATAAACCCACGTCTCGTCTCCAGTAATGATCCTTTTGATGAATGTGGGATCGGATTCAGCCTCGCAAATCATGTCTTTTGCGACGTCAACACGGTCTCTTTTTTGCATGAAATTGAGGTCTTTTGGCACCAACTTTGCTGCTACACGACGGAAACCCAAATCATTAACCACAATGTCTTGGGCGGATCCATAGGCAATGTTCAAGTCCTCCGCTATTTCTCTGATGGTTAATTTGCGGTTATTGACCAACATTTCTTTTACTTTATCAATTTTTTCACCGACTTTCGATGTCGATGGTCTGCCACTGCGTTCATCATCTTCGATTGACTCACGACCACTTCTGAACCGCTCGTGCCACTGGTAAACGACCGTTTTTTTTAGAGAATCGTTGCCGAAACACTTTTCCAACATTTCCAACGTCCGTGCGCCACTAAATCCGTTTTTTACGCAAAATTTAATACAAGTTCGTTGTTGCAAATTTAAATCCATTTCTGAAATTGTAAAAAATCGCCAACACACACAGAGATAGATGTACTCTTGGCTACGTAACTTTGGCAAATGTCAAGTTATGACACTAAGATTTAAAGGGAATATCAACAACAGATGTACCAATTTAACAAAAAAAACAGAACTCAAATCGGAACGATGGGAGCGCCACACGGTGGTTATTCCGGGAACTTTTTGATCAAGGTTGTAATTAACATTTTTAAGTAATTTACCGGTTAAGGTAGGTTTTCTATAGACACAACTACCAAATAAATGAAACAGTTTCTGGCGTCACTTGGTGGAAATTCCTCATATTGAAATTTAATTTAAAATACTTCGCCTTTCCACATAAAAAACTTTTATTACGACATAGGTTTCGTTATGGTATAACATCATCAGGTCACTGATGATGATGTTATAACATAACGTATATTGTAACATAACGTATATGATAGCATCATCAGGTCACTGATGATGATGTTATAACATAGCCTGATGATGTTATACCATAACGAAGTCTCGGTCGTTATACAAGTTTTTTATGTGGAAAGGCGAAGTATTTTAAATTTAATTTCAATACCAAATAAATATTTGTTGACTCCTAACAAAACACGTTCCATCGACTTACTCGGTTTCTAAATCAATAGAGTGTAAACTATGTAAATGTATAATGTTCAGAAATAAAATATTGGCAAAAATGCTGAGACACCTCATAAACATACGTTGATATACTCTTTTTTCACAAAGTCATAACGTATTTAGCTCTGAATAACGGCTCGTTTGGCATTGACAGTTACGCCTATACATAAGCTCAATAGCCTTTACCCTTCGATTTATTTCGACTTCGGTACAAAAAAAACATTACGTTAGTAATAAAAATAATATCCACATCATTGAACAAGATTGGATGGCCCATATTCAGTTCCGTAGTAGATGAACGTGAGTGCTCTATAGCGTAACATTGAACCGTCTCATATTCTTCCTCCTCTTTGAAAATATTTGTAAATGTTTGATATTCTCACTACAACTTCCTTGATCCATCCGTCTTTTCTCTCTGTCTTCTCGTGAGAATAATATAGCTAACTACTTCAATATGAATTGTATCGTATTACCTTTCAATCTAGAAATATTGAATAAATGTTCACCTTCGACGGATCATCAGATCACGAGATTCTTTGGATACTATCGAGATAAAAATATGGTACTCCACCCCTTTTTGTGAGCAGATGCCAATTTTATGATGGATTGGCCAAATTCAGCGAAATGGATCCCTTGGAAGCAAAATCCTTTGTGGATTTAGAAGAGAATGTGGACACTCCTCAATTATATTACCTTATGCTCCAGTGGTGAAATGAATATGGCTTTGCTCAAAATGTTTATAAGCCATACGAACATGTCTCACGAGCTATGTGCAATCCCAGAATATGCAACAAATTTCAACGGAATTTCATATTTCCCGCGAGTTACGAATGCTCACTCTAATGTGAGAGGGAATTTTCTTTTTGAGAGGGGGAACGACTTGTTTTTTGAGTAGATTATCCAATTCATTCTAAATAAGGGTATCACTGAGAATATGACAAACGTTGATAAAAAGTATGCGTTTGAAAAACTGAATATATCAAATTATGAGCATTCAATATGGTATCATTGAGATTGAAATGATATAATTTTCGCTAAACGAAGAGTATGTTAACTATTGATTATGGGGTGTAAATGTAAGATGTCAATCCCATAGCTAATATTGAATTTTAACGAACTCTATCTATGTTTCGGTCAACTTTGTGACCATCCACGGGTGTGAGAATCAGACATTGGGGATGATAAGAGTGACAAATTACAGCCCACGGTCAAGTGAACATATTTAAGTCGTAAGGGGTGGGGAATGTAATCAATTGAACAAGGAACGGGAGTCATCAAAAGTCCACTATTAACCTTGTATCACGAGTTTTAAAGTACAGAAGCTGCACAGTACAATAGAAAACATCTCCCCACTTCCCCTCCTTACTCCTAGTCTTACCCCTTTTTACCTAAAGGAACCGAGCTCCCGCTACCCCCATTTCCTCCACTTGAACATAGTATTCATTTGACGACGGGCAGTACGTCGTTACTGTTGTCTTGCCCGTGGTAAAATTTTCTCTCCTGTTGATGGCCAGTTAGTTGACCGAAAAAATCGGTAAAAATTTAGATCTCTCAAAAACAAAAATTCACCATAGGATTGACACCTTACAGAATAATTTTCATTGTTTGTTCTTTTTATTGTATGTTTATTTCTTTTTTTCTTTTAAATATTCATAAATCGGATATACATGATACTTGTGCAATTACCAAATTGGCTTTAATTTTAGTGCAACAAAGTTTTCAAATTTTTATGCTAAAAATCTCAACAGTTGGCAACTTATTTAATACTTAGGTGTCTTGCCTAAAAAATTTTTATTTTGCAAAAATTGATACTAAAATTACAATATTTATAGTCCATTTGCTTTTGAAAATTATATACAAGTGATCTACTAGTAATACACCTCCATCAGTGTATTGTGTTTGGGGATTTTCGGTGTGTTTAAAGTCTTTCGTAATTTCTCGTTCTCCCGCTTAGCTGCTATTCTCCTTTAATCTATAGATTTCCTTAACAACGTACTAGAAACAATTTCATAAGCTTCAAAGATCGAATATATCAGCCCATTTGTTCTGCGTGTATTTTAGGCCTCGGCACAGAAATGACGTCGAATAAATCTTGGATGCATTGAAACAATGAATCAGTTTTAACACAAGAATCAATGACAAGGGAAGAAGCTCGATTTGCTTTTCATTACTCCATTTCGCTTAAACGAGTAACAAAGGGAAATGAACTAATTTAGATGATTTATAGTTTGGTATTATGGCACTTAGGCCCCTGGAAAGTAAAAATGAGAGTGTGCATTAATAACACAGATTGACAGAGTTTAAAAATTCTTTCCTCATCATACTTATCTTTAAATGCATAAGTCTTTTTACCATATAATTGTGAAGTCACCAAAAATGTAAGAAATCCTCGTGTTTTAATGATATTTCAGTGATGGTGAAAATTATGATATGTAAGGGTTCTCATGTCTGCCTTAATGTCCGTCCCATCTAAATGTTCAGATATTGATGAATATGAGTAGATAATGCTATTGTTATCATTTGGTGGACTACTTTCATTTGATGAGATTTAATGCATCCTGTGAGTCACTGATACCACCTGAAGACTTAACGTGAATGAAAAAAACGCTAATTGAATAAGTAAACATAATGTACGCAGAAATTAAATATTTACTTGGTAGCTTAACGTTTAATGCAGATCCTGAATGGATAGTCTGAATACGCGTACCTCAGCCTCATCAATAATGGCAAAACCTTGCAACCCATTAAAATAAGTCCCTCTTCAATCCCGCAAACTTCATTCCTCCCTTCATTCCCAACAATTTACTAATATTTTTTCTCTTAATAACTCCCTTGTCTAACGTCACCTCCTCTGACACAATTTTAAAGAGTCAATTTCCATTCAAAATCCTCTGCATCCACCTTTCTTACCTATTTTGGATTAGTAGATCATGCAGTCAAATATTTAAAATATAATGCATTCAATCTTGAACCGCCGTATGAAAAATGAAATACTTTAGTGTAAGTGATCAGCTTCTACCCTCCCAATCTCAGCCGGAATTCCAAGTAGTGCTGACTTCTTGTAACCTGCTTCTCCCTCTTAAATATGGTGTCGCAGTAAGGAATTCTGGGAGGCTTTTAATTCGACGCAGCAGTTTCTCTCTAAGGTCAGTTGAACCTTGGCAACTTAAAGAAGCATACTATATGTGGTCGAATAAGTGGTAAATTGCGAGGGAAGGAGAAGTGCAGGTGAGGGGGAGACCATGTACGGAAGTAAAAACTAAACGGGGTTGTTTACTGGGACGGCGGTGCTTGTAGGCGCTTAGGAACGACTAATTGTTAGTCATTAATACCTTAATTAGTCTTGCTTCATACCAAAAAAGCTATTAACGCTTATACGTTTTCCCAGGTGAACTAAATAAAATTGAATTAGCCAAAAATCCATTTCTTTTCTGCCACATTAGTGAAGAGTTTTCTATGCGAATCTGTAGATGCTGCATCACGGAAATTGAGTACTTTGGCTATCCCAGTTGCTTGATCGATTTATGACTTGAATAACAAACGTGGGTAAAGAGGTAAATGTTCCATAGAATTGTTATTTTTCTGCCCAGTACTTAAACTTCATATAAAACTCATTAATTAATTGAATTAATCCATGCCCATTTTACAGACCGCCAGTAGATAGACATTAATCAATACTATGAGCAAATCAAAGGTTTATTATCTCAACACAATGGTTGAGACGTTATAATCGGTGGAGATTTGAATGTCCCATCTATTGACTGGAGCACATATATTTTTAAAATGGGCAGTTAAGACAAAGATATCTGCGAATCACTATTGAATTCTATGACGTCAGACTCACAGAATCAACCCGTCACTTCACCAACTAGGGGCGATAGTATTCTTGAATTGCTAGCAACGAATATTCCAGAAAAAATCTTAACTATGGGAAGGCCCAGAAGTACCCGGCCTGACTTAGATATGACGGTAGTTCTTCAATAAATACCACTGTATTAGAAAGTGTGCTGTCTATAAAGCATATATTTCAAGTATGAAGACGCTTAGTTGTTTAGTATTTGTTTGGTAGCCATCAATAGTGAATGCTATAAGTGCATTTGTGAAAATGGAGAAAATTGGTCATCGTTATGCCATGCAATGCTTTTATTTGAAAGACCTCAGCCCAACCAATACAAAGGCTGAACTGCATTCTACTCTGGGTGTGTCTGATCCTTCGTTTACAACAGTAACATATTGAGTAGCAGAGTTTAAACGAGGTCGTACGAGCTGTCGACAGTAGTATCGCATTGTTTGACCAAATGAGGTGACCACTCCAAAAACGGTGAAGAAAATCCATATGGTGATACTGGATGATCGTCAACTGGAAGTGCGTGAGCTAGGAGACATTTCAAAAAGTGTGGTACATCGCATATACACTGAAAATTTGGACATAAAAAACTTTGTGCAAGATGGGTCTCACACTTAAGCAAAACCTGTTTCGTGGTGATTCAATTGGTGATTGGCAAACCTTGATATCAACAAAGCAGAATTTCTGCGCCGTTTCATAAACATGGATGAAACATGGGTGCATTACTTCACACCCCAGACAAAGAACAATCAAAGCAATGGATTCAAAAGAGAGAACCGGCTCTAAAGAACGCGTTTTGGAGATGTTTTGACCAACGATTTTATTTACCCTTCACGTTCCCCGTTATTGTATTTTCCTCACCCATCTGTCAACTAAACTGACACCAAGTAAACCTTTTCAACCGTGAAGCAACCTCTACCAGCCTACTTAATCACCTGACTAATTACCTATCGCCGTTCTTCCAGTTCACATTACCCATTCCCCACTCCTCCTACAAATCGACGCCAAGCAAAATTTTTTCAACATTGTATTAATCCCTCCTCCCAGCCTGCTGCTGATTTATCAATATTACCAATCCTCTTCCTACCTCAACCAATCCTTGCTTTCCTCCCCCCTCTTTCCCTCCGTCTGGAGATATAAATACGGTGTTTGACTTGTATTTTTACCTATTGATGTTATACCATAACGAAACATAGGTAGTAAATAAAAAAAGAAATTTTCTACGTGGAAAAGTGGTTTAATTTCAATTTCAATATGAAGATTTACCACCAAACGGCGAATTTTCCACCAACTGTTTTATTTATAAAATAAATTTAAATGATATTAAATATAATTCATTAAAAATAATAAATGCACCCAAAAAACGCATATTTTTCACTGTCAGAAGACCGTCGGTGCACGTCTCACTTAATAAACAATGAATTTCGATGGGTTTTAAACCAAGTGAAGAAAAAGATGACGAACCCTGTTGACTCCATGGTAGAGTCATCTATAATTGTTTTCATGAAAGGTGTCTGCGTACCTTAAATTTGATCGTATATGCATGTATATGCCTTCTGCCAATCATGAGAAACAAATCGCATAATCGCAGAACTTAAACGAATCTCGCAATCATTAAAGAATACTAGTAGGGCGTTTTTAGACAATTTTTTTAACATACATGATAATAATTGCTTAAATTTTTGTCAATTTTATTCAAATTTCTTATATGCCATAGTACTTTTGAAACGACAAATATGAGTCAGTTACTCGAATTAAACTTGGCCCGTTGAGAATTAGTTATCTATAATATAGTTGATCGAAGGCAATTCCTTAAAGGGCATTAATTATAGTATGTCCAACAGATACTTAACGACTTACTGCTAAATCAGTAACAGGAATCAGAAAAAGCAGATATTGATGTAATGGTATTATTAACTTAAGCAGCTAAAATGTTTTATGTACTTTCCTCATATAGTAAAGCATGTATTTCAAGACCCCAGCATGTACTTAATACGCTTATTTGAAATCTGCTGTCGTGGATAAGAATGGGGAAGGAGATATTCTGAATGAATAAAATCATGTATTGTGGTTTGTTTCGGGTTCGCTAATGGATTTTCGATTTTTCATTTGTGGTGGAGCAGGTGCAAGGTAGCCAACTCCCCGCATCCCATGTGTTACTTATTATCAACAGAGTGCGCCACTGCTGCGAATTTTCGCCATATCACCTTGATGTGTAATAAAGAATGAAAATGAATGACTCGAAGAAGAAATGCTAATGGAAGAAATAAGACAAATATCAAGTTGTTTCATGACCTCGTCTAGCTGCAAAATAATAGTCACGGCTATAATATTATTCAATCAAATGTTGATTACATCATTAAATTTATGGTTCGCAATAACCCGTGTACTTTTTTCACGAAATTGTTTCTCAAGTTACTTTTTAATTTCATATAATATTTTGGACGGTCTCTAACGACTATCATCTTCTACGCATCGCGAGAACCTACCATTTGTTTTTTCAGCATGATTTACATATTTTAATTTTTTCGCAACTTCTATCAACTTTCATGGCATCTAAAATGCCTCTGAATGGATGAACCCTCATTCTTCGTCCGCCCTATCGCGCTAACGTTCTCCCTTAAATCGCTTCTTTTAACATCCGCAGTATTTTAATATATATATATTTCACTTTCTTTTTCGAGTTTCACCCATGAAAGGAACTAAGGGTTCTACGGTAGTTTGGAAAATCGCGGGAAAAACACATTTAACTTGAATAATTCACATTTTTGTTAGAATAGAATTTTTTATTACTGACTTAAGACCGTATTCATCTTAAAATCATATTATTCTCCATGAGGAAACATGTCCGCAACAGTAAAAAATACTAATAATTCAAAGTATAGTTTACGGTTGTTTATAAATAAAATTTTCTCAGTTTTTATGAAGATTTTTAATTCATTCATTATAACTCTGTGTCTTAGAAGTAAATTAATTGAATATATTATTCTGTTGTTGCAATGCCATTAAGTGGAACACCATGGTTTTTCGAACGTCTCCTTAAATTCTGAAGCCATTAATTCAGCTTTCACTTTAAATTACCCCATTCATTTAAACTTTAATACCTCTACTATGCCGTCTATTTGCCGGTAGAGATTAGCCATATTCATCTTGAGTTTTTAAAAACCAAGAAATAGTATCAGTATGGGCATATTTTTGTTGAAGCATTGCTCACGGTAATAGGTCCAGATGCAAACTGATAATATTTCGAAAATGTTCGTAATTGACGGCCCTTACTCTTGGGTATAATTTTTCATCGGTTCATCTGCTGCATGGTGCACACAAAAAAACCAATATCATATCGGCTTGACCGCAACTCTCTTTTTTATTCCATACGAAATCTTCCCACCTAGCAGTAGTTCGGCAATGGATCGTGTATCTAGCAGCTATCAACTACAGAAGATCTGAATGAAAGAAAAAAGTACTTACCGTTTACTTTTACTTGATAGCTGCACATGTTCCTGTGTCAATTTAGTTAAGTTATTTTTTTATTTCGAGTTATCTTTCTCTTTCACCCACACGCACGTAGGTGCATATACTATATATGGTACACTCATATGAGGATTTCATTTGGTTTCTTTAAATCCTTCCAATATCTCGGGCTTAAACTGTTTCACTAGCTAACATCTACCTCTCATGATCCTTCAATAACCTGTGTATCCAATATCCCTCCCCCATTTTCCACGATCATTCTTAACTAATCTTCGTGTCAGTTACTCATGTCACATTGATGAAGGTGGCTGGGATAGCATATCCAGCATATCTCAAAAAGGAGTCTTTTTTTATTTTTCCTATAAAATCTTCATGTGTTAAAATATAAAATAAATATGCATGTGTTTCTATGATATATGAAAGTTTTATTTCGCCAAAATGGTTAAGTTTATGTGGGTTTAAATCTACAGAGAACCTACTTTGAATAGTTGTAATATCGTAATTTCAAATCCCTGATAAAAGTAATTGTGAAATGATAATGTAGAAATGTGAAAATGTTAGCTTATAAACGCCCTTTGATCATAAAAGTCAATGCAAAAATTTTTTTAGTAAATATTTTAATCTAGTGATAAAACATGTAATTTAAATAAACATATGCAAGGGTTCTTTGGTAGATCAAAATCAGCTGATCGTTATAAATTTAGACTGAGATACGTGTTAACATAGGGCATAATAATAATATTCATTCTACCATTTCCCCCTTCACAACGAGAGATTCTTGTTTATTATTTCAAAAATTATAGTTTTCAAAATCAGCGAGAAGACAATTGTTTAAATGTTTTTGTCAAAACAAAATAATTGATGCAGTCATTTATATAATGGAAGGATTCATAATAATAAAAGGATGATAATAAAAGATTTCATCTTTAAAAAAAGTTGAAATCCTTGCTATGCTTCCTATTTTACGTAATTTTTTAACTGAAGGCTTTAGCACCACCCTTGCTACACATTAATTTTTAACGAAAATTACGAAAAACGTAGCTTGGGAGGCGCGAATATTTAAAAGTTTCAATTGATACATTATCATCCAAAAACCTCTATTGATCAATGCTTCGGTTAAATTTTCAGAATATCTGAGTTTATTATAACTGAGGCCAGGAGCTCATTGAGATCTAAATGAATTAGCACCTGCTATATTTCTGGGGAACTGGGGTCCTCGTAACGAGATGAACGGCAAGTGGAACTCATCTCGCGATCCAGTAAATCCAAAAGCCAACGTGGCGACTGAAATCTTCATAGGAGACTGGGGAAAAAATGATAAAAAACGCTGCATAAAAAATGCTCCCTCTTGGTACGAAATCACGAGTCCTAAATGCTATCAAGGGCGGCACGAACGACGCCTGAAAGGGGGGGGGGGAAGCGGTGCTTTAATTGGTCTGTGTACCAGACTTCTGGAGGGAAAGGAGGCGGTTTGGGTTTTGGACCATCACTTCGCGTCGTAAAACCCCGCCCCTACCCTCTCTCTCCAAATTCACTCGGCCAAATGGTTGGCATTGCCGTCACGTACCGTCCGCTTTTGGCTCCGGACGACGCGCGGCTGAAACTCATCCGTCTCGCACACACTCGCAACGTAGCACACGGGCGCATTGGACGCACATAGGAAGTCGTCAACGAGTGGGGCGTGGGAGGATGGAGCAAAGAGATGGGGGAAAAGGCAGCAAGCCGGTCGTGAAACTCACGTAATTACCCATTCCCCATGGTTCTACGAGGCCAATTGGAAGGAGGTTTACCGAGAGTGGGCCCGGACCGGCGGCTATGGTGTCGGGCAAAGGCGTTTCATGAAACATTCAAGAGGGGACGACGTTGAAGACCAAGATAAGGTTTTTTGCTGATGGGAGAGGATTGTGTGTGAGGGAAGGGAGACGTATAACACTCCCGGAATAGCCGGAACGCTCCACCGGAATTCAACCCTGATCCGGTAGATCAGCGGAATTCCGAATCGAAACTCTTTCCTGCCGTTTCTATTTGGAAATTTATATGTTTTATGGGTCGGATATTACGTTCGCATTTGGTTTCTTTCTGTCATAGTATTTTCCATAAAACAATTTTGGAAGTCTTAAGGTAAGAGTGAATTCTAAAGCATGTGCAATGTACTCTGAAATTCAAACAGTGATATGTACGTCAGATTTTTTAGGGCAGAATATTTCGAATGAAAAATTAAAAACAACTCTTTCTTATTTCTTCCGTTTAGTAAATTATCAACAGTTATTTTTCCTTAAAAACTTATAAAAAAATATTGCTGAAATAACACAGCCTTTGTTTCATATTCTCTGGGGAAGAAACTGGTCTGTTGCTTCGAATAACGCGAGTTTGAATCACCTCTGTGTTGAATAGAATGGTTTCAGGCGTCAATTTGTGGAAGCGATTCATTGCAGAAAATAAATACTTGGTTATTCCACATATATTTTTTATTTAACACGACCCGGGTTGCGACTTACAAAGTCACCTGATGATGACTTTGTAAGTCGAAACTCGGGAATAAAAAATATATGTGGAATAACCAAGTATTTATTTTCTGAAAAAACACCTCTGTGGAGGGTAACGGATTGTAATTACACCTCAGCTATTCGAGTCTTAACAACCAAGATGTTGCATTATGAATCTATCATTGCAAATACATATTTCTCATGCAAAGTTGAAGGACATGACGCGAGATCTAGATTAATGGTGTGCACTGGAGAAGATTAGAAAACATTAAATTGGCTACTATAATTATTACGCACTATATAAGCGTAATCTTTTGATAATATGATGAGGTTTGGTGTCTGCATTTTCCTTCAAACTGATCCACTTAACTCTTAACTCCAGAAGTCTTCCATGAAGAAATGTTTCGTTATAAATGAAAAATAATCGAAACGGCTGAAAAATATTCCCTTTGTTGAATCTGCACTAATGAAATTCCCTCACTCACTCACTTCTTTAAAGTCTAGTTTAAACGACTCAGCATTTTGGTTAACTTAACAGAGTATTAGCTCCACCGCATAAGTTCTATGGATGCGTACCGCTAAAATCAAGAAGACGATATTGATTAAGTGGCCATATATGGGATTCAATTTATATCATCACTCTTTTTCCCTGGGTTAAAGCTACTGACTCGGTTTATAACGTTTTCATTAGCTTTTCCTCGCCCTACCCTGCTCTCAAAGCATATGTTTACATGCTAATTAAAAATAACCATATTACAATGCACCTGATTATAGATGTGCGTTCCCGTCGACTAGATCTGTAGGAAACGAATTTGAAGAAAAGTGAAGAAGTTTCTTTTTAACTGAGAATGTTTTCCCAAAAATTAAAGCTTCAAACGGTTACTTTCCTCCCGTCTCACTATTTAGACTCGATAACTCCTAATTCCTGCTGTCACTTCAAGCATTCACCCAGAAATCAAAAGATTTGTATTTTATCGAAATTTTCTTTCCAGTTGGCCGTTCTATGAGGCAATCTATCATCAAATACTACGGGAGTTGGGAACATTCCATCTAGTGGGGAAGGGAGGAGAGGATTTAAGAGTCTTCATGGGTGGCAGTCTCCCACCTCGCAGTCTGCCTGGGGTGGAGGGCGGGACGCCTGGTGGAAAACAATTTATTTTGACCAATCGGAATTAACGCCGACCTCCCGGCTGCGAAGGCGCAAGCCGAAAGTGATGAAGCTTTTAAGGTCAACTCGAGATATTGCTAAGTGCCCCAAGGTGGAGGGTAAGGGTGAGGTCATTTGAGAATGACAGAGAAGTGTTCTAAATGGGGTCAAAACATTACAGGCAGAGAGAGAGCTTGGGAAAGCATACTCATTCCCTTGTGAAAGATAATCAATGTTTCTTTTACCAGCCAAAACCAGAATAGCCACTATTATTATCCAACTAGATTTCTCATATCATTCACTCCTGTAGTTTATGTATTGATACTATGACCATCAGAGCTGCGAAGAATTAGTGAACACTCATTTCAAACCTTGGAAAGATGCAGTATGCTTGTCTATTATATCCTTGCAAAGTGGGGCCTTAAACACATGCAAAACGGGTCAAACCAGAAAAAAGTATAAAAAATGAAATAAGCCTGCAAAACAACGATGGGTAACGAAATATATAAATTGATAATGGATTACTTTAGGGCCCTTTAAAGTCATTCAGCCAAGTCTATGCACTCAAAAATGTTTCAATGTAGGATAATGATCAACTGCCAAATGTGAAAGAAAATTTAAATTTTTTTGGTGTCATCTTAATTGGTATTTTATGGGATGAAAGATTGTTGAATTATTTTTTCTGCCATATCTATATTGCAATTACTTCCTTAGTAAATACGTAGATAAGCAAAATATTATATTGTTCAAATTGATTTTAACGATATATTTCAATTAATCACAAAGGCTGAGGTGAAATACTTTGTACATACATACATGTATTCATATTTTTTTAAATCTGAAAGTATTTGTTCCAACGGTAGTAATTAATTCTATCAGTGAACTGTTATTTCTCTTTAAGGACTTATATGCCAACATGTTTCACATTTAAATCTTGCGGACGAAAGGGACGAAAATAATCAACGCCTTAAGGAGAAAGAAACGTAAATTCAAAACAAAGCGGCGCGTGTAACAAGGGTTTAATTGCTTCAGGGAATTGGCGCAAACAAGCAGAGAAATGCTCTCCTTTACCCATAGTCTCGACAATTTTCGACCTCAGCCTGTGCCTCAAGGCATTGCTCGTAAAACGAGATACTCTCGAGGAATTAATATGATATAGTGGAGATTTCTTGCATATACCTGCAAATTTATTTTTACTTCTGCTTCTACAGACATGCACCATAAACTTGTGTGGCAAGGATGCATGCACCAGGTAGAATGGATTACGGATAAGGGAGCGGAAGGATGTTTCTATGTTTAGAGAAACGGGGAAAAGATTTAATTTTCACCCCGAAAAAATAAAAAAAATCTAGATACATTTTGTGTTCGTATATTTTACTGGACTCTAGTATAATTTATTTTTTGTACACTGGAAAAAATTAGTTCTAAAGAATTTTTTCACCTTTTAAAAGGATTCTTCAGCATGCCAAAACGGAGGGAATAAAAATGAACAATGATCTCCATTCTAAGATAGGTAGTTCAGACCTGGAAATTAATAAATGTGAAGTTCTATTAATTAATGACCATACAACTCACGGTTCCCACCCCTAACGACGCAATTATTAAAATGCGACACCCTGCTATTGGCAGTGGATGTTGTACGGCATTACCCCACCGAGGAGGACGAGGCATGAAAGGGGGAGCTTGAAAATGCAACAAAATATAGCAATGGTAGGGAATGTTGAAGCTTGAAACAAGTTAATTGTATGCCAGTCTCATGCGGTCATACGACAAAAGACCTGCCATCGAAGCATACCAGCTTGTGCGATTATACCCTAGACGCCGACGGCGACAATTGAAATTCTTTTTACCACCAACCCTATACCTACTATCCCATATGTGACCCCTCCCGTGGGAAAACGGAGACCTTGAGTCGGCTAGTTCTGGCGTTTATGTCTCGAACTTTATATTGATGATCCAAATAACGATCTTTAGGTGCAAATAGAAATACGTGCTGTGAACTATTTTGTTTGCTTTATGATCGTTACACTTCATCGTCAGGAGAGTATATTGCAATTCCTGTTCACAATAACAATATGGGAAAATGTAAAATAAACATGTAAAATAGTATTTTTTTAACACAAATAGGAAACAAAATTGTAGAAAACACGCTATCTTCAGTTTGTGTCGTCATAAACACAAGTAGGATTAACGAAATGATTTCTATTTTTACTATCACAGTTTGCAGGGTAGAGATATATTTTATTTTAATTGGACTGAAACCTATACCATTAACGTCTTAATTAATTTGACTTTCCTAAATAACGAATTGGAGCGTATTCTTTTCTATATCATCTTTTATTTCTGCAGCCGCACATAATATTCAACATCTTTTATTCTGCCTAAATTGCTTATTCTTTTTCTTCATCTCTTGTGCTTATCATGCGTATTATCTTTCATTAGGACCATCGACGTCTCATTAACTCTTAATATACCCTCCAATCAACTTTTACCCTTCCACTTCCGCCAATGAATTGACTCTCATCTCCACATCTTCACAAAACTTCATCATTTGTCCGCCTCTCACTTATTTTCTCAATAAGAGAAGTTCAAAAATCTCCAAATTACAAAGAACCCCTTTCACAAAATATCGGATACCGGAATAAAACGGTTTTATCTTCTATCAAAGCCTTCCCTAATCTTTAATTTACCCTTCTTTCCCCTTTCATCATCACCACGCTCCGAAAGTCACCTCGGGGGCGAGTGGTAGATGGTACCATGGTTCGTAGCCAGTCAGTACAATTACTGGTGATTATTCAACCATCCAACAACGGCGGTAATCCCCATATCTCCTCGTTCCTTCACTCACCCCTTCCCCCTCCCACATATTTTCTTCGCTTTTTCCCCGAAAACGGAATTCTGAGGGTCCCGGAAACACACACACACACACACACACACATATATATATATATATATATATATATATATATATATATATATATATATATATATATATATATATGTGTGTGGGTCGCGGTAGTCCAGTGGGTAGAGCGTCCGGGTTCGATTCCCGGGCAAGGCACTCTGGGCAACTGCAGCTCCACCCAAGCTAAAGTGATTTTTCGGGAACCAGGTCTTCCTGGGAAACCATAACCGGCACAGGGAAAGGAACTGGCCCCCCTACCCTGATGTGTGAATTTTCACATGCCGTATAAGGCTTAGTACTGGGTGATCTCTACCATCACCTACTAAACCGACCTTCGGGTTGATTACAGTGTTTATGGTTTATATATATATATATATATATATATATATATATATATATATATATATATATATATATACTGCTAGCAAACACCTTCCAGCAACGCCTGCAAGAAGTAAAACACCGCCTTGCTCGTGGTCTCATCTCGACTTGTACCCGCGCAGCAGCGATTCTAGTCTGAGCTTGCACACGCTTGATGTACGAATTCTTGTGTCAGGGAGAACGAAGGCGTTAGAAAAGTAGCGCGCTTGCATTGAGTTTGAACCTAGAGTGTTTTCGTTGGTATAACCACTTCCAGTCTGGACAAACTTTTACCAATGAAGAACCGAGACGTTAACGGTCATCGGCGTCAACAAACGACGACCACGTCCACAGTGTGAATGATTTGGTGCGTGTTGGGTATTCATGGTGTTGCGTCCAAATTTCTAACGTGAGTTTTAACGGATGAACAGATGCAAGAACGTCGTGATATCAGCCAGGAGTAATCTGATCGTGTAAAGGGCGACCGAAACTTCTTAAAAACAATCTTCTATGGTGACGAAACCTGAATTTATTGTTACAAGGTAGATACGTCCATACTTTGCAGTGGAAAGAGCCATCTTCCCCACGACCCAAACGAGATCGGACGTCAGGATCGAACATGAAGGTAATGTTGATCGAAGATAAAGATGTTCAAGATGTATTACAGGTCCCGAATCAATTTGGTAGATCAGAAAAGCAACGTAAAATTAGATAAATAGATTGCAGAACGGATCGATTAGGTTTTTCCTCGTGACATCAGAGATCAAAATAGTCGTGACATAAATCACGAGGGATATATTAGAATTGGCAGTGTATATTTTCGATATCCTGCAGGCTATTTTTTTATTTGTTTTACCCATCATTTTAACAGATCTACGGCATTATTTGAATGCACGTATCCTCTAATTGAATAATGTGGCAGGTAAGTACGTTTTTCGTATCAATAACTTTTTTCGATTATGTAGATCCAATATATATCCAAAGAACCAATAATTATGTAGATGTGACTTGATTGGCATTTTGTATGCATGGCTGGTGACATAAACCCCCCACATCACACCCCCTTATGGTGACTTGCGGGGTATTATGCATGTGTAGGCTAACGTTGTCTTCGTTTGGGAAGGTATTATTAATTATGAATATATCCCCGAAGCACAAACAGTAAATAGGATGCACTATATAGAGTTTATGAGAATATTAATGTACTCCATTTAGCGGAAATACCACATATGTGGCAAAACAAGCCTTCGTGCTTTCATCAGGACATCGCACCGGCGTATACATCATTGATTGTTACCAAATCTTTGCCCAAAAACATAACACCGGTGATCCCCCAGCCACACTACTTTCCGGACCTTGGTTCAGCAGTCTTTTTACTATGTCCTAGATTGAAATCCACCTCGAAAGGACGACCACTTAAAACTGTTTAAGACATCCAATAAAATCGTAACAGAGACCTAAAGGCTATCCCGAAAGAATCGTTCCAGGCGGCATTTGAAATTTGATAAAAACTTGGGTAACGTTGTCATGGCGGCCAAGGACTGCATTTTGAAGGTGATTAGTATTTTTTAATGATAGATAATAAAATCAAGCATTTATTCAAACAGTCTCATCTTTTTTTGAACAGAGCTTTTAAATACTAAAGGGAAGATCACGGGAAATAGAGCAGTTATGAAATTAAATTCTAAATACCGTTTAATCATAAAATATTATGATAATTTTATCAGTAATCTAGGGAGTGTATATTACCAGACGATAGCCGGTGAGATTAAATCATAGTCAAGAAAAGTTTCCGAAAATGTGAAGCATTGAAATCAACAGCTTGAATGCAACGGAATGGACTGAACCAGTATAGGTGCCACTGCCGTCAGCTGCTGGAGGAGAGGAGAAATATTGATTCCACTCACCATCCACAAGGCCATGCTGAGCTGGGTTTCTCTTCTCTATATTGATCATAAATTGTTGCTAAAGATGTCCATTCATGTATGTATCTTGAGGTGTCGTCTCCTTAAAAATCTCGCGTTACGATGTTTTACTTTCTGATATAGTTTAATAGGTATACTAAAAAAATAACCCAGTAATCCACCTGTAGGATGGCTTGAGCAGTGACAGTGGAATACGAGACATACACTAGCCCAATACACAGCTTTGTATTAAATTCACACGTTGACAGGGTGACAAGGGGAGCATGTTTATTTCCCTGCACCGCCTATGGCTTCCCAAGAACATAAGGTATCCGAGAACATCAACTGACTTGGGTGGAGTCCAAGTGCGATTGGCAGCTTCACCAAGTACGCGATGGTCCGGGTTCGATTCATGGTGGCTCCTGTAGGTGAGCCTCAGCTTTACCAAATAACACTGTGGCGCGGAAAAAAGCGCTATTTATTTATGTAATATACTTTGCAGATGACACTTAATGCTTTAATATATGTCTGCCAGCAAAAAGTATTAATAATTTCTCTCCATTTGTTCAATCGAGTTTATACCTCCCTTATGTTTCCGAGTCCATCAAATGTAACCACTGGTTTTGTGAGGCCACAGTCATCTACATACGTGCGCACTTGGGAATATTACGGATTGAGGTTGGGAGTAAGTCGGGCAGTTAGTTCGCCATGTCCATCTGGTGAATTCAAAACGAAGAGGAACTCCACGTTCGTGAAAAAATAACAGGTATGCGGATGAGAATTAAAAGTTTCCACTTTCCGCTCTCTTCGGTTCTCGGACACGATATGTTGGACATATTTCGCGGTGCGGCGGGGGGAGGTTGGTGAGAAGGGCTGATGTAGTTGAGCGCACTGTGAGAACGATGCAGGGACGTACGAGGAGTAGAGGAATGTTTGGGTCTGCATACGTGATGATAGCCGAGGGGATGAAAACGAGCGGACAGCGGAAATTTCCCGGAATGCCATCTCGCGTTGCGAATCCAAATCCTGTGAAACTCGCACTCGTTTCCCCTAATTTACCCAATCATCCGGCTTTTGGCGGCGTAGAAACTTTCGGACCACGTAAAAGTCTCCATGATTAATTAAGCACTTCCGCCTCGACGAAATAAATAATCGACCTCCGTGTTTATAATTGTTAGCTTTACTGTTTGGGAATACACCAAACAGATGTTATTTCATCTGAAAGGTACCGCTTCTCAATAATTTTAAATTACAAACGTCAATTTGAGAGTAGATATTTCGGTTTACCCACTTATTTTCTGCTAGACAAATATATTGAATGCAATTTGCCGGAGAATTATTTATAAAACAGTTTCTTTAAATTAAAATATGGAAATATATCCTAGCTACTTTAATTTTTTAAAGTTGTTCCTACCTAGAATCTTACCATATGACCAACGATTCGGCTGTTGCAATGGCCTTGTATGTTCATTGCATCATGAATATTATGCGTTTTGACTCCATAATATAAAAAGGAAGGTATTTAGCATAGTTTTAATTGTATTTAATTATCATTTTAACCATAAAATCGCTGCTGATGATTTTTTTACGTGCTTAGGGGTAAATGATTCTCCACAGCAAAGTCACTCGCCAGGAGCTATCATTCCACTCGTTGGTAATTTTTCTTCTGGTGATATCAATTTTACAGCTATAAATAGCTTTTATAAAGAGTATCGGAAAAAGTTTCGAAAAAAATATTCATATCATTTATGGCAACTTTCCTAAAAATTCTTCCAAGTACATCCAATGAGCGTCGGGACACTTTTGCCAGCGGATTTTTCACGACTTGAAGGCTCCCTGGTAAGCAAATGAGGAAGGTACTAAAGGGTACACGAGCATGCTTCTTTGATGGCACCTAGGGTTCCATGGTGATATCCTTTGAGGATGACTTTTACTTTTGGGAATAGGAAATAGTCTGCTTTAGCCAAGACTATAAGGGGTTGGGGAATCGTCGCGATGACGTTTTTGTCTTGCATTCGGTTACTTTGGAGTAGGTGTGGCATGATACCTTCGGGACGAGTTAGGTGCAGATCTTTCGCATCGCCAAATTTTCAGTGATAATGGTGTTCACTGTCATTTTATCAGTACCAATACGATCTTTGATAATGTGTATACTTAAGCGAACGGTCTGAATTGAGCACTTCACGCATACTTAATGAAGAAAAACATTACCGATACTTTTTAAACAAACCTTGCATAATTAAAAGTTAAAACTTTTTATTTTTATTTAAATGATTTCAAGTGTCGGAAAGTCCTTGAAATTTTAAACAGCATAATTTCTATGGGAAATATTTCAATCTCTTCCTCCTTTCTTAGAATATAAATCTTTAAGCGCTTAATTCTCTAAGTTTCGATTTGATAGGGAACTCCGAGATTCCCAAATTTGGGAAGATATTCCCGTTTCTTATAACTTCTAATACCTGCTACGGAGTCTCAAAAAATGTAAAAATTAATTTACTCTTTTTAGAATGCCTTGATTCATTTTATTTTCATTTAACACTTCATCCAAGGGTGAAACCTACCATCTCTGATGGTAGGTTTTGCAGGAGATTAAAAAAATCTTTCACTGCATTAGAGAAGACAACATGCTATATCTCCTACATTAATATGCTCTTGATACTCAATGGCTCAATGGAAATTTTTAGTGAATTTCCTACGAACTTCCATGAATAAATATGGGGATGTAGCTTGAAAATACTAATGGAATGGATAGATGTGCATTTATATGTGGAGGAGGTCTCTTTCACCTTCATTGCTTTGACGGCAAGGATTAATGACATAGTTCGAAGCGGAAGCCGACAGACAGCAGGAATTTAAAGTAGTGTGCTGCGCATGCGCTTGGTAATATCAGATAGCAATAATATGAATGGCACGTTGATTAAATATAAAGTAAAATGATGTTTCTCTTGATGATGGCAAATATTAGTGACGACAGTTGGTTTGAGAAAGATAGGTTCCCCCTGTTATCCATAAAGGGCCTTTATACTGCACACAAGTCGCTCTAGTTAAATAAAAAAAACATCAACAGTTTATAAATCTGGTGATTGATATGAAATTATAAAGTTGTAATTATCTCTAGTGATTTACCTTATTACGCACTTTTCGGGACCTATGAAATATCAGATACGATCAATACCTTTCCAATATTACTTCAATGAAAATGAATTGATCAGTATCCTTCAATCAATATCAAATCAATCATATCACATCCAATGTAATCATAGACATTGAAAGTCATTCTTTAGGACTAACCACCAAGAAAAATCACACTTTTTTATATTTAAGCAAATGGTTATTTGTAAAAATTATAGCCTACCTACTACGTACATTGAGTGAATTCTTGGGATTAATAAATTTCACATGAATCTATTGATTGATTTCAATACAGTCCGTATTCATTTAAAAAAATAATTGATAAGTAAACATAAGAATTTTAAAATCATAATGTATTCTACCCCATTAAATTAGTATATTTTGTAATATAAATTTGAATAATAATTATATTAATTTTAACAGGTATATTGACTGAATAATAAAAACATTCGGGCCGCGGATTCCCACTTCTATAACTGATATAAATGAGTTTTTATTTCACCGGATAAGGTTTTTTTTGGAATGAAGGTTTTATGGGGAAACAATGAAACAATAATATAATTTTAATTGAAGAAGAAATTTTTTAATAAAAAATATAATGCTTTTTAAAAAAATTGAGTGCAAATATTTCTTCAAGGCGTATATTTCGAAGGCTGCATACTCCAGATTTTCGCTGCGTCTCTTTCTATTAGTTGACAGCAGCTTTGCCTCTTTTTCGTTTTGCTTCTTTATTTAGGAATAACGATGCGTTTGTTCGCTCAAACTCAAAATTATTCAATTTACACAACGAAGCAATTTCAAAGGAAATAAATAAAATTAATTAAAAAAGTTCATCGGAATCACTTTAAAGGAAAAGTTTTTCTTCTGGGGCGAACATTATTTCCATTTTCTGTACTAGCTCCCTGGCGGTCGCATAAGTTAAAGAAACAAAAAGGGGTGGTTTTTTCCGTAGGGAAGCAGATGTTTTCAAGAAAGGATTATTTCTGCCAGTAGCCACCCAAGACCTAAATGTGAATATTGACGCCACCTCAGAGCGAGTAATTTTGGTAGTTCCTCAACGGGATATTTCCAAGAATTCCCCCATTCGGGGGAAATTTACCTTCATGAACCAGGTAAAAGCATATGCAACCGGGTATAGTATCACTGAACTTGGTTTATTGTTGTACGGCGTCAATTTGATGTCAAAATCAATTTTTTTTAATACTACACACTTCCGTCAATGTAAAGAACAGAATGCTACAGCATGCTTGTTTTTTCCATAATCTACTTTTATTTAATAATTATGCAAACTGACGATTGAATTACAGTCACAAGAATTTGCCTGTCTGGTATATACAAAATAATTTATACTAATTCATTCTAAATATTCCATCTTTCTTAATTGGTTGTGAACGGTCCATAACGACTAATTACTTCTAAGTATTATGAGAAATTCCTCTTTAATACCCTACATTATTACTTCTTCATTAACCATAAATTTGTTCTGCTTTCTATAAATGCTACTTTCTTCCGTTCTATTTCCCGCTTACTCTTTTAAGGTCTCCCTTCTATTATAGCCTTATGAAATCCCAATATCTACCTTTTTCGGATTTCGGCTGAAAACCGCCACCAATTGAAATCTGCACGATGATTGCATTTCAAAGATATCACGAGTAGTAGAAGTATAGTTTTGAAGATAGTTGACCGACAGCTATGCTTATTTATGATGCTATTGGTGACATATAGGTAATTATGTCCGAGTAAAATGCGCAAGTAATTGTAAAAGAGTGAAGAGTTACCTGGCATGGGCATTGGCTTACTCTTAAAGAAAGTCACCAAGGAGTCACAAACTTTAACGTCCGATCCGATGGACGGCGTACTCTGCACGAAGTGCTCTTCACAGAGCACCCCAAGTAGGGACCACGATATCACTGAAAAATCTTTTAACCGACCTTTGAATCGAGGGCCTCTGGGTTTGAAGTCGGTACATTATCCACTGCACAATCCTTCTCCCCCTATGGGTTCACCATTGAGACAGGTTGTGATGTCACTCTGCCGAAATTATCTAGTCATTCTGAATGGTTATTCCGTACCCCTCCTTTGCCCATGCATTTTAGCAGTTAACATAAGAAATGTCTTGTTATCCAAAGCTCTCTGGAGTTACTATTTAACTGCTGTCAGTACCCGCCTGTTCGATGTTAGAATTCTCAGAGTTCACTTCATTTCGCGAATTCTACGAATCTTTGCGGAATCTTACGGGGAATTTCTCTGTTGACAATCTGGGATGCAATTTCACCGTTTGGTTAATCAGGGTTAGCCCGTCTCCTTCGAATAGTTTAAATCTGATTCGAAGTAATATTTCTTAAGTATCCTATTAATATTTCTTTAGTAACTGAAACCTAAGGTGTAAGGTTCCAAATTCAAAACTCATTGGTATTTATATGTTCAACATGCTTTGATTTTCACCATTTCCAACAATGGCTTTGACTGGAAAGTGACTTCAAGCCAATTGTTTCAAAGTAGTCATTGACCACTGCACCAGCATTCGCAAAATATTTGGTTATTTCCATTCTCAATACATTGCGTATTTTTCCATCATGTCATGCAACAGAAATTACGTCACCATATGATGGTGCAAATCGTCTCAAGAATGAACTGCGAAGGGATTGTCTGCTTTTAAAGAGGTATTTTGCGGGAGAGTTGCACGGAGCTATTTGGCAATTTTGTTGCGAGGAAACATTCAAAGGGAAGAGATCCAGTACAGCTCCGGTAAGGTTGGCAACCGAAGCAATTTGGATACAAATCCCAGAAGTGCCTCGTAAGGAATTTACATAATCTACTTTGGCTAGTATGCAGACACCCTAAAGGAATTCGAAAAGTAAAGGACGACAAAGGGTTGCTAATCGCGTATCCCGGTCTCAAGCATCTCCACGTTACCTCAGCAATGAGTGGTCTCCAACATTCTTCTACTTCTTCATTGTGTGGAGTCGGAACACAGAGGAGCATTGATGCTTTATGTGGAATATCATTGACGACTCTGTAATCCCGCGTGATTGGGGGCACAACGTAATAATTAGATGTAATAACAGAGGCGAGCTAGTCTCGAGATGTGTTCTCTTCTCACTTCGTTGAAGTAATTCATGCTAAATGACATTATTTTACATTTTCACGTTTGAATTATGATCCACAATTTAAATTAAAATTGAGGTAGAGATATTTGAAAAGATAATTCGAAAATACCAATTTTTCAGATTTACCGAAACCATTTCATTCGAACTGATTGGTGCTGTTCCAAAATGAGGTTAATCGGGGATAGTTTATCGTTATCCAAATTTAACGAATATAGCCTACGGAGTCTGACTGACAAGAGAGCCTTGGACAGGATAAATGGACCGGAAAATTGGAGCTGGTTATATATTTTTTTAAACGGAAGAAGCTTTGGAGGCTGTATCGCTATATAAATCATGGATAACGCCGCAGGGGCAAGCAGAGATAAGGCTGAAAAATGGAGACTCAGATGAAACAGTTGGCACAGAGGAGATAGGAACTCAACCAATGTGTTTGGAAACAAAAATGGCAACGGTGCAGGGAGTTTGGAGACAGAGAGGCTAAGAAATGACGCACCGTGGCGGTTGAAAGTGGAGGAAAATACGTAAGGTGGTGGGAGAGGATTTGACATGTCGAAGGACGCCAGAGGGGATAACGGAGTCTTGAAATAAATAAGAAATCGGATGAAAAGAAACGGGAGACCTGTGTACTCGATCGTTCTAAAGAAACAAGGGACAAACGCGTGATATTTTAGGATAAATAAAAGATTTTTGTTCAAAGTCTCGAAGCGTTCGAAGGAAAACCGAGAAGAGATTTATTTTGTGTGGAAGAGGAAAGAGCACTTTTCAATATCATCTGAACAACATTTACACTATCTCTCAGTATTGCACAGATGTCTGACTGGGCGTACTCGAAATATAATATATTAGATATTAGAGTATTAATTTATTACTCCTTTTGTTGTGAACGTAACTTTTTCTGGTTAAAACGAATCCTTGAACTTACCTCTTCGAATATACATTTCTGTCCAATTTAAGCAATACATTCAAACCAATTGACCTAGTTCGAAATGGATGATCACCATTTGAGAGCAGACTTCCTTACTAGAGGCTGAAAAAATCTAATCGCAGGATTGATATGTTTGAGGGGATTTTAACCTCTCTAGTTATTTTTTTCGTATTTTATTTTTTCCGGGAGGTTTGTTGCAATCTGGATACCACTCTTAATTAGCAATTAATATAATGTTAAAGTGAAATCCTCCAAATTATGGTACATTTTCTTCAATGCTGTTTGTAACCAGAAGGCAATAACATATTTTCTTCCTTTTTTGCTTCCTTCTGTTTTAAATATGCGTTCCACAAATCATCATATCTTAGAGATCCCACGATATGTACGACATGGTATGAATTCCAGAAGGTAGTTTTAAAGTGTAAGATAAGTCATTTAAAAATGATAAGAACCCCATTGACCAAAGGCTATGTAAGCAATCGTAAAATAGTACATTCTTTACACTAAAAATTTGGAAGAATATCAGTTTTGAGCTAAATTTAAACCGCTAAAACATAATCGGTAGACTTCCATGCATATCCTCTTCGGTCCCAATGTCTATTATGCACTTAATATCAAATTCATTTATAAAACTTACCTCTAATATCTCAACAAATATCTCGTGCCATTTCGGACATTATAGACCTTCCTTTTCTCTCGGAATCGAATAATTAATGATTTTAAATGAAATGACTGGGGCCACGCAATTTTTATGAAAAATCCATTATGACGTCAGGAAGGTTACACGGAAAAGGTATTCATCAATCAGAAATATTAACTAGGTGAAACTTATATCAATAGTTGTATATTAAACATCATTAAAGTGTTTTAATTTGTAATCATGAATTATTTAATTCACTTTGTGTTGATTTTATGTAATTATTGGAACCTGGAGTCGTGTACAAAAGGGTGGTCAATGGATTCCAATACTGCAAGTTGATATAATTTTGGAATTGTTGGCAAAAAGTGACCATGGCCTTTCCGAATACGAGTTTCATAAAGACGAATTTAAAAACTAAGTACAAGATGATATATAAATGACAAGGTAACAAACAATATAGAAACACAAAAAATAATCACTCACACGTTATTTCTTGATAATTTCTACGGAATTCTACTCCGTTGCTAGACTCAACTCCCCTCCCTCCTGATACCCAAATTACTATGGCTACTATTGATGTCACCTCCTTATACACATCCATTCCTCACCAAGAAGGCCTTTCTTCCCTACGTCACTTCCTCTCCAAACGCCCTACCCCTCACATCCGCAGCACCGAATTTCTCATTGATCTTTTTAATTTCATTCTCACTCGCAACTCCTTTTCTTTCAACAATAACTATTACCTCTAAATAAAGGGCTGTGCCATTGGTAGCAGATTCAGCCCTTCATATGCAAACCTCCACGTCGCTGTCCTGGAAGAGAATTTCCTTTCCAGCTATCCTCTGCACCCCCTCCTGTGGCTCCGATACATTGATGACATCTTTCTACTCTGGCCACATAGCATAGATTCCCTCCATTCCTTCATCTCCCAACTCAATGATTCCTCATCTCTGTCTTTCACCTCGACCATTTCATCCTCTCAGATCACCTTCCTCGATGTCAATATTTCCCTTAGAAATAACAAATTCCTGACCTCTGTTCACACTAAACCTACTAATAAGCAGCAATACCTTCATTACAGCAGTTATCACCCCTCCCATACCAAGCGCTCCCTCCCTTACTCCCTCTCTATCCGCGGTCACCGTATTTGCAACCATCCCGAATCCCTTAACAAATACCTCAACAACCTTCACCACTCCCTCCTCCAATGAGGATACCCTGATTCTCTCCTCCATAAAAAAATACTCAAGCATTCCTACACCCACAAGCCTGCCTTAACCACAAACTCCCAGCCTCTCTCAATCTGTACTATCTAATAAAAAGAGACGTTTCAGGCGTGATATGGTGGAATATCATGATTAATTAAAAATAGCAATTTTCCACAAAAATATACCTGAATAAAAATAGACCTGATGATGATGTAGTAACATTGAAACCGGTCGCATTAAATTTTATTTTTGTGGAAAATTGCTATTTTTAATTAAACTGTACTATCTACTTCCCAGGCATTCAGTCCCTGAAATTCATCCTCAAAGACCTATTCCCCATCCTCAAAAATCACAACACTTCCTCCAACCTTCTTCCCAAATGCCCCTCTGTCACCTTCAAACGTCCCGCCAACCTAGTAGATATCCTCAAATCCACCAGGCAGCTCTCAAAATCCCCTCACACCCCCAGAGCCATACCCACTCCATGTCATCGAGCAAGATGCAAAACCTGCCCCATTTTCACCACTCCACCCCACTCCATCCCACCTTTTAACTCTCTCCCGCCCTTCCCCCACTCCTACTGCACTTCCAAGAATGTTGTTCATCTTCTGACCTGTAAACTCTGCCCGGCCTTTTGCATAGGCCAATATTCCACACCCCTGAACCTTAGGGTTAACAACCACCGCGCCTCGTGCAATCCTTCCTCCCCGTCCGTGGGTCTCCCCATCCCTAAACATGCTTCCCATCATAATACTCCTTTCAACCAATGTTACAATGTTTCCATCCTAGCGTCCCTTCCCACATCCGATAACCCTATAGAATTAAAAACTCTTGAAATGGCATTTATTTACCTCTGTATGGCCTATCAGCATCCGGACCTCAATGTCGTTCACTGACGGGAGTGGCCTAAAATTGTTACTTTGTGGAAGCGATGCATATCGGAGAGTTTTTTGTTTTTCTGCATGAGTTTTGGTGTGCGTGGCCTTTGTATCGACTTGCAGGGTCTTGATCAAAACTTGAAGTTGACACCTGGGTCTCGGATGTTGCAATAGTTGCGGTGAGCAGATTGCTTTCTTTTCCGATTTTGTGTCAATTCCACCTCCTCCCTCTCCCTCCTTCCCTATCTCCGCTCCCCTCTAGCCTCTCCTCTCCCTTTCCTCTCCCTTTCCTCTCACCCCTCCTCCGCCTCCCGTTTTTCCCTTCCCCTGTCCCCCTTCCCTTTCTCTCGCACCCCTCACCTCTACTATTCCAGCAGTCATTACTTCTCTATCTTCCGATGAAGACGGAGTAGACTTCCGTCGTAATTATCAAGAAATAACGTGTGAGTGATCTTTTTTTGTGTTTCTATTTTGTTTGTTACTGTGTAATGTACTATTCGGCCCTTCCGTGTTACGTCGACGAAATCATCTATATATATACGATACTCGTATATATATATATATATATATATATATATATATATATATATATATATATATATATATATATATATATATATATATATATATATATATATATATATATATATATATATATATATATATAATATATATATGACCATTTTTCAGATGATGATTTATAACTGACAGGCTAATCAAATAATGTAATCTTAATCATCGAAACGACCAAAACGTTTTCATGTGAAAAGTGAGTTGGTTGGTGTGGACTATATTCATATATTTCATAGTTAAGTAAATATATCTTAATGTAATTGTCTCTTTATTGATAATAAACCCATATAATGAAGAACTTGGAGAAGTTTTCCCGATAAAAGAAATTTATTGGTTAACTTTTATAGTATTCCCGGAAACATTTTGGTAGCTTGTTGATTTGAGAGTAATATGTAATTGAATAAAGTAAGACACCATAGCAACATAAACGCACTAGGTCAATGCAACTGTGAAATTCAACCGGAACTTTAAAATGCAACCGGAATTTTATTCTTACTAGGAGCCTTAAAGAATCAGTAAAATAGGTTGTATGGGACCATGAATTTTTGGGATCGAAGAGGATAGACTGGCATATTTCAGTACCTGAAAATCATTACAAAGAGTAGTAAGATTATGTAACCCCTTGGAAGGATGTTCATTTCTTAGCTTCTCCTTTATCAGTTATTTATGCCATCTTCACGACTTTTCAACCCCAAGTTCTTAAAAAATTATATCTTTTAATTTTATTTTCTTATATAACCCTTCTTTTCTTCGTCATTCTTCAATATCCAGCAACATATATATGAATTTTGTCTTTTCTCCGGTTATCATCCACAAACTTTCTCTGCTCACACCTTTTTGTATCGCAGTTTTTTGTCTTCCACTCCACCAAGTTCCTTTTCTCCATCCATCTTCGTAGCAACGTCCAAATCATCAATCCATCCTCATTATATTTTTCCTACGATCGTTACTTCCAGTCAAGAAAAGTAGTGAAGAATCTCATTCCTAATTTCAAAAAATACTTGATTATTACAAGCCCATAGATTGTTTCTGAGAGAAAACTTTAGCGTTTACATTCAATTAAGTATATTTTCGATATTTTGGGATTTTTATTTGTTTTAATTACGTCTTATCTTTGAAGGAATATCATCTGAAAAACTAGTTGTAAAAGTTGTAACAGTTTTTGTTTGATAGCCGTGACAGATGAAAACGTAGTCCTTAGTAATTTTTTTATTGTTCTTCTACAGTCTGATGGAGATATTTTATTAACAGTTAAGAACATACCGTTGTGACAGAATAAGACTGCTGGGATCATTTTCCAGTGTTCTCCCAAATCATACCAATGGAGTATCGCTCGGTAAATGTTTCATTGGACTTATTAAAGCACCACCAAAATGGGTCCATTGTAGCATGTCTAATATGTAAACTAAATATCGGATTTTCTGTTCCTATCAACGTGTACACAAGTTGTAAGGCGATCAGCTTAGATTCCGTCTCTTCTTTGTGTTCCCCTTGCTATACCCCTCTACAAGAATATATTCGACCAAAAATGGCTAAAGCTGGCGGAAAATTCTTTCCATTCAGTTGATCCATGAAGCGAAACTTTTTTTAGGAACGAATCAAGCAGTTTCGAATATAGGGGTCTCAGGTGTGGCATCTTTGGCAATAGGCAATCCACAGCAAGAAAGGTATTGAACGGCCGCTCCAATATCTTAGAGAATCGAATTGTAGGAATGAAGGCTTACACGTGCTGGCCTCTGCTGTGGATGGCATAGCGGATGTCAACCGATATTTCCATCTTTTAAAAACGACTAACACTGGTAGGAACATTTTTTGCAAGGGTCATATGTTGCGATTTATGTGGGGAATGGAAAATTTGGTAAGCATTTCCACAGAACTTGTGGTTATAGTACCCTCATGTTAACTAATTATGGAAACTTTTCACACGGCCTGGATGCAAAAAAATATGGTTCATCGAAAGTTTTTGGCGATCAATACCATTCAAGATTTCAAGACTTGTAAAAAAATTTTTTAAACTTTCTTTGCGACGTCAAATCTTGTTTCTCCGTGCATTGAAATTGAAAATGTCTTCTGATGAAAATAACAAAATTTAAAAAAGAAAACCTGCAGCAAACTATTAAGTCAAAATACGTAGTCAATATGTGCCAATTTTGACAAATTGAAGAAATGATAATAATATATTGATTAAAAACATAGAAAACACGAAAACAAGTATTACATTCACTCGTACACCGTCTACGTACACGCCCACCAACCCACAAAAATAAATATGCGTACATGTATATATATATATATATATATATATATATATATATATATATATATATATATATATATATATATATATATATATATATATATACGCACACACACACACACACACATATATATATATATATATATATCTCGGTGTAAATTACGTTTCCTGGATAGCTCAAGTGGTTAAGAGCATCCGCCCGGCAAGTGAAAAGATCCGGATCTCAAGTCCCGGTCTAGGAAATATTTTTTCACTTGTGATTTTCCTGATTCCGCCTTCCCCACCTCTACTATGTTCGTCCTTTATGTGTTCCTATCCCTTTTCCTTATATCTATTTCTATGTGAATGAATACTTGTTTTCCGTTTGGCGAGATATCGAGTTTTAATGTGTGTTTGCGTGTCTGTGTGTGTGTGTGTGTATATATATATATATATATATATATATATATATATATATATATATATATATATATATATATATATATATATATATTTATTTATTTATATATATATATATATATATTTATTTATTTATTTATATATATACATATATATAGTGCATTTTCTATAAAGACATCCTTTTGGGAATAATTTAATAGTTATCAAGGCATTGATGCAAAACTGTAGGTGGGAAGGAGCAGAAAATAACCTAGTACTCTATGCTACCGTTCTGGACTTTAAAATTTTGTTATTGATACACAACCCCCTTTGCATCGAAAGAAATCAGTAAGCATCCCCTACGCATTGAAGTAAAACTGTGAAACCTTTTTAGGTTGAGGAGATGTTTCAGCAACCCATGGTGAATGTTTTCCTTTTTGTCGATTCCATGTGCATAAATCCATCACACATCATCTGTTATGATCCTGTACAAGAAGGCTTCATCCATCCTCTTGAGCTCGATCAAACAGTTTCTCATAGGCTTAAACTCGATGCTGTTTCTGGTCTGCTGTAATCAGGCGAGGCACGAATTTGCCTGCGACTCAATGCAGCTTCAATTTTTCAGTCAGGATTTCACCGCAGGAACCAATCGAGGTGCCACACTCTTCTAAAAGTTTCCGGGCATTCAAGCGTCGATATTCACGAAATACATTTTTCACTTTTTCGATGTGGGGGTCAACGTTGAAAGTCTTCCGGAACGCCCGTTGTCCTCAACTGATTCTTTCCCCTTTTTCGACCATTTAAACCACTCATAACACAATTGGTATGTTTCAAAGTATCCTTACCATCAGTCTTGGTAATCAACTCAAAAATTTCTAAGAAGGGTATGCTGAGTCTCACGCAGAATTTCACACAATAACGCTGCTCCTTCAAAGTCCTCATTTACGCGGCTACAATTGTTCACCGCACACACACACACCCCTTCACATTACCGGCAGTAACTATTCAATTAAACATATTATCAAAAAAATAGTTGAAGGTGGTTATTCGGAAAGGTTCCGCGGAAACAGCATTTTCAATGCGATTGAAAACTAACAAACTGGAGGCGCGCTATAGAAAGGTTTGAGAAGCTTTTAAACAGACCTCGTATGATAATGGTTTAAATTCATTCAGTGTATACCGTTCTTCTTTTTGAAGAAATGGATTGGTACACTAGCTACTATTTACCTAATATTTTATATTGATAACCATAAATGTCTTCAGAAGAAACAACAAATGTTGTAGTAACCAATATATGTTGTGTGGGTGAATATAAGGGTTTTTGTTTTGGCACGTCAAGATTCGGTAGCAAATCTACCCCAGCGGTCAATTAAAAATGTTAATCAATCATTTATGTCCTAAATAGTCTCCAATAACGATTTTTCAAATAAATTTTTTGAATATTGTGGTTTTCTCATTATGATCTTATAAATTTATATACCTAGCGTCGATGCTTTTGCTGAAAAGTTCTAAACCATCCATATTGAAATGGAGGGATTAGAGGCACAAGATAATAAGAAATAAAAGTGCAAGGAGGAGAGTGATAGAATGATTCGAGACATTCATTGGAGATGAGAATTGAGGAAGGATTTCGGACGGATGTCATCCCTGGGGATATCGTGAAAACAGCTCGGATTCTTCGGATCCAGTCCATTACACCGAGAGGTTACGGGGAGAGATGCGATTTCTCCGGCCCTTAAATCCATCCCCAACCCTCTCGTCTCTCCCTCACTCTCTCAGGCACTGTTTTCTCCAACCTTCACCCCCCCATTTCAACCACCCTCAAGGTCTATTGCAGCCATTTAGGTCGTATCCGCTCTGTTCGACCCTGCTTTATTCTTCGACCCTATTCCTCGCCCTCGACTTATCCTCTCATCCCTGCCCCCTCGCCTTCATCCCGTAGACCGCGTCTAGCTCCTCTCGGCGTTCTACTTAAGCCCTTGCTTACCCTTTCATCCTTTCACTTCGTCCCGTCTCTTCCCCACAGCAAAACTCCTTCCAAAACCGCGAATACCATCCCAATCATCGTCCCGCCACCCTACACCCTTTCTCTCCCTATTCATCTTTTACTAAGTTTCCCTGTTTATCCTTTGACCCCCCCTTGTTCAGGACATAGCCGTTTCCATTAGAAATGCTTGGACATCTTTTGGCGCTTCATTCAAATTGAGAAAATGTTTCGGAGAGGAGAAATACATGTAGATAGATAGTTTATTGTTCTACGGAGTGCTAAATAAGAATAAATAGATGAAAGTAAGACTTATGAACGGGCTTCCATACACAAATTCAAAAACTTTTGCAAGAGATAAAAGGCTCAGAATCAAAGTATATGCATATGCCCTACTACCCATAATTGATATGTGTATGGTTCAGGGACAATTTTGTATGGAAATGATCTGGCCAACACAAAATTGTTTAGCATTAGCTTATTAGGCAAACATGACACCTACACTCCACCCTGCAATAGTAATTACAGTATAAAGGCAACTAAAACATTTCAATTCCGCATCCTTTCTTCATCACTTCCTTTCTTCTAAAATGCTAATTTCATAGTTGTATGGAAAGATTATTAGTTGACATTATATTTTAGCCTTATTTGAATTTTTTTGAAGTAACATATATTTAATACAATGTAAAGCATAACTAGATGGTCATTTTCTCGTCCTCACGCTCGTCACTTACGATTTATAAGACGCAAACATGTTATTCAGAGCTCTAAGAAGGAGCAAACTTCAAAGATTTTGCTGATGTGTAACATATTCTGAGAAAAGAGAAAATTAGTCACACTCCACCCACGCTCCGTGTGAAGAAAGCTGCAAAATCCTCGGAGTGGGTTGCTGTTTAGTTCAAGAGGTTTAGCTCTCTACGTGTGTGCCGGGAGTGCGGTGAAGATGGGGAGAGATGCGAGTTGCTATGGCTTCCCACGCCCTAAATATTGCAAAACGAGTCGGAAAATGTTTCCACCCTCGGGAAGGAGCCTTCTTCGCGTCCCCGATAAACCGTCGGGCTGGATTCCTGCCCCTATTCCCCCCCCCCCCATCTCGGTGGGATGGGGGCATCTCTGCGGTTCGCCGCCGGAAGTCGTCGGGGTTGATGCGTCCGCCTTCGCTTTGATGGCACGTGCGTTCCAAAAAGCTCCGTCAAAGGCCGAATATCCTCTTTGCACTCTTGGAAATTATCCGGTAGAAATTGAACCCATTCGCTCGGAAGAGTGATAATTAGGAGGGGAGAGAGCTTAAGTTTTATGCGGAAGCACGCTGACGTGGTTGTGGGTAAATTTCAGCTTCCGTTTTCTAATAAAAGAATTTGGCATTATTTCGCGATAGAAACAATAAAATACGAAATTTAATCTCTTAAGCTCTGGTTGATACCTCTCCTTCCAATTTTGCCTTGACTGAGTTCATTCATTGCGATTGGAAATGAGGAACACGTATTTCTTGTCTGGCTTACGTTTTTTTCAGTTTCATACTGAATGTCAAATTATTCAAATTTAGGCATAAATAACTGAAAGAATTAAATGGTATCAATACATTCTTAAAATATTCATGCTATGGTGAATAGATCGAATAAAAATCTTTCAATCTCCAATTTGATTTTAAGTAAAGTAATTATTGATTTGGAGGCGATATTGACGTATATTTTGCGATATTTTTTTACTGTTTCGTTAATGAACTGCCAAGTATAGAAAATCAAGTATAGTTTTACCACATTAAGAACAAAAGTTTTAATGCGATTTTTTCGATTTTAATTTTGTTTTACATGCATTATTAATTTCAACTGAGATTATATTTAACAGTTGACACGAAATATTTTGTTCGATTGAGTAAAGTATGATTATGCGTATAAGTTTACGTGACTGAGTCGTGTATTTAGATCCAAAACGATCGAGTTATCAAATTTTATTTTTCAAATACACTTTTACGGGATAGCAACTGCACCGTTATAGATAGTAAAAATTCCACTTGCCACCCTCAGCGTCTAAAAAATAATTAGTTCTTCTTAAATGCATGCTCTTCCACTAACCTTATGTGTTTTGTTATAATAACCCATTCTTTCCGAATGACCTCATTTGTGTTCTGTTCATCTGTTTTTAAGTCTCTCTTTCAATCCCTCGTCCCTCTCCGCGGGGGGAAATTCCTGCTACCTGCAACGTTGGGTCGCATTCCCTGCCTTTTACAGTCTCTTCGGGGGGTAGAGTGTTTTGTGGTACATGTTCATGTGGTAGTGATGTTTCACATTCTTGCTTGTTGTGTTCTAGCTTGCGTGTTGTAGGATGGCTTTCGTGCTGCATCCTGGGGTGCAGTTTTTTGTTGTTTTGCGGTATATGTGTTTGCATGAGTGTTGGATGAAGGGATTTTTGCATGAGTGTGTGTAATTTTCCACGTTGTTGTTTTGCATGTGGTATTGTTCCTTTTTACGGTTGTTGACCTAACACCCCCCGCCACACGCCCTTGCGGCGGCTTGCGGGGTATTATGTTGATGTAGATGTACATGTAGGTGTTTACCTGAATGTGAACACGTTGATTTAGTAAACGGCGGACGGATGTAAATGAGAATGCATTAAAATTGTTGGGAGACTTTGCGTTTAAATTATTTGACAGATAACGATTTAAAGTAATGAAATAATCATAGAGTTAAATCTTCGGACGATAAAAACGCTCATACTGGAGGTGGATTTCAAACCCTCGTCCTCCGTATTCCCGTGATGGTAGGTCACCAATTGTTCAGTGCGAATTAAACGTTATCGGCGACGGCGTTTGAGTGCAAAGCATAGGCCACGGTCTCCACGCTTGCAAACGTTCCTCCAAATGTTCGAAAGCGACGGTTCGCACCGTCAGGCATTTCAAGTTTAACGACGATCTTGGTGTCGACACTTCTGCCCATCGACCTGTCTGTCGGAAGGGAAGCAGACGTCTCGCTTTCAGGTATTGTTCAAGGGAGCCGTTTTCCTCTGAAAGAACAATAGGGCAGGTGAGTGGGAAGAGAGAAAGGGAGAGAGAGAGAGACATTGAGGGGACGTATCGCTTAATGTTCTCCGTCCATGCGTCTCTACCCGAGAAAGCTCGCTTGTGTGCACAGGAAACCTACTCCCATGTGAGAGGGAGAAAACCTTCGGGATATGTTTGCTCTTCTGGCTTCAACCCTGTCACTTCCTAGAAACAGAGCCGACATCGTCTCGAATCGTCTCCTTCAATAATCTCCGACAGTGATTTGGCTCTCGCTATCAATCATTCTCCTCCATCCCTCACCCCAAGACTGGTGCGGTTAACCATTGTTCTTACGTTATTACGTTCTCTCTTAGATCTCATCCCCTTTCACTCCTCCGCCAACCCCTGAACACGCTCTTCCACGCCCCACGGCCAATACAGGTATCTCGTTAATTGACAGGGGAAACTCGAGGAGGCATCTGCGGTGGTATTGCACGGTCGTCCGCATGAGGAATTGTGCGAGTGAGCAAGCAAAAGGTAATTTGAAAGAATCGGTCAAAGTTCTCTATATGCATACGTTAAATACACCTGTTCTTATGGGAATCACGGAATATTTTTAAACCATCCACCGTAGGCGAGACCTAGCGAATGGTCGACCAGTTTTCTTTTGATTCATGCAACAGTCCACCAATGAAGTTCTGAGTGATCTCATTAATTCAAAGGGTTAGAGTTGAGACTCAAATTCACGAAATATTATTCACGAAATTTTTATTTGCATATTCAATGTTTTTTTATGTTATCTCTATCGACATATTCAAGCAATTCATTTTCTTGTATAAATTTCTTGTAAATGACCGCGTAATACTACAAAATGACATCGACCGCCTTGGTGACTGGGTTACAAATAATAATATGGGCATTAATGTAAGTAAAAGTAAGCATATAAATTTTTCAAATAAAAAGAATGCAGAAAAGGATATTTACACCCTCTTTGGAGAAAGAATCCCATGTACCAGTCAATGCAAATATTTAGGCATTTATTTAACCAGGGATCTTGGGTGGAGAGTCCAAGTAGATAATTTGACACGGAAGGCATTTAAAGTATTGCATTGGGTGACGAGAAATATAAAAGGAAGTAGCGTAGCCACAAAAGAAAAAGCATATGAGGTACTGGTTATCCCTATCCTAGAATACTCCTCCATAGCATGGGAATCATATGAGGTAGGACATATTACAAAGATAAAAAATTTTCAAAGAAAGGCAGCAAGATATGTACTCGGAAGGTACAAAAGAACAGATAGTGTCACAGAAATGTTAGATGTACTGAAATGGGAGAGTTTGAACAATAGAAGAAAAAGGAGTAGGTTAGGCGCGATGTATAGAATTGTTAAAAAGGACGAAGCGTGGGAAGATTTATGGCAAGGGATACAAAAGCCTAACTTTAAGGGAAAAAACAACCATGGTTTAAAAATAAAAATAAGGACGCAAAAAACAAATAAGAAAAAATACTCCTTTTTAAATAGACCTATAATTGATTGGAACCAGCTGCCTGGAGGTTTGTTTGAGCCCTTTCCATCCAATTTTAGAAGTTTTTTGACTTGAATATAGTATATTGTTAATAAAGATAAGACCCGAATCTTTCAATGATCAGTCGAGTAAGAGTAAGAGAGAAAACTAGATATACTCAAATAACTGCAGGGGTTGCCGCAACAGTGACGTAAACGGAGTTTTTTTGGTGTGTATTCCAGAGAAGAAAATAATTCGCCTCAATTGGCATTGGAGTTTGAGTTCCACAATTTTCCCCTGCATAATGCAACTTATTTAGCAACCGAAAGGTCATCTGGTCAAAGAATATTACTATAAGTTTTAAAGGGTAAAGATGTTAAAAGAATTACCGCACACGCAATAAATACATTGATCCTGTAAAGCCCCTGGAAATTCACAATATGAAAGAAAGAACTCGGTTGGAAATCAAAGGATTCAGGTTCGAGTCTCAGTCAATATTAATAATTTTTACTCGTAAAATATTGGGGTTTTCATGTTTAATACATCCGTCAAGTTTAAATCTTCATGAGAAAGAAATCTTTAGCCACTCACTTTGGTATATCAAAATGACAGGGAGCATCACATCGGATACGTCTTTCTAGCAGTTTCTTTTTAAATAATAAGTCAGCTAATATGGAAAAAACTGTTCCACTTTGGAAATTAATCTCGTAAAAACCAATTCGGTAACCAAAATTTGTGGTTAAACAAGGCATCAGACACTTGGTCGGGTGGAATTAGAGAACTCTTTGGTCAAACACTAACGTTCAATATTGATAAGTTAGCCTTCGAATCAATGAGTACTACGATATTGGAAATTATTTTCCATTTCAAATAATTTCTTGGCATGGGTAATCATGGATATAACGAATCAGGTTAGCAATCTTTCTTTTCCCTTTCCTAGTCACAACGGCTTTAAGAAGGCAACTGTTTCACCACACCTTATTTGCTTTATAAGCTTTAATAGTGACCGTAAACGGCAAAGATTATTCTCATCAAATCAGAACGATATACTTGAAAAAAAATTAAACAATCAAATTTTTTTTCGAATGTTTTAAAAATCGGGTCCTCAAAAACGTTTAGAAAATTACTTTATGCCAATTGCTACTCGAATTGGAAAACACTCTTCTGTTCTCTTAATCCGCTGTAAATCAATTAACACCAATCCAGTTTTTGAGGTGACGAAGGAGACAACTAAGCTAATTCTTTGAGCAACATGAATGAGAGCGGATGTTAGAGAAGGGTCAGGAGGACGGAATGCCTGGGGATGTAATTGATGGAGGAGGATTAACAGGAGAGGATAATGGGAGAGGATGGAACAGAGGACTGTAGATATATAGGGGAATATGAGTAGAAGAGGATGTAGGGCGTAGGAGCCATAAGGGTCAGGAAGAAAATGGCCGAGAAAAGGGATTAGGACGGGGCGAGCGTGAGGGGGAGAAAATTTCTTTCCTGGATGGAGGGAAGGGATAGGAACGAAGTGCGGAGATGGCGGTGGTGAAAGGTGAAATGAGAGAAGAAAATAACATGGTACATAGGTGGAAGAGCGTCAGGTACGTAAGTTAATTAGTAGGCGAGAGGAAAATGTGGGCGTTTCTGAAGAAAGTGGGGGCGAGCGTTGAACACCAGATCCATATTTTCTCTCTGCCAGACCAATATGCCTGACTGCTAGTTCGGGTAGAAGGTAAGTCTACTACCACAAGGTGCTAAGTTCCATATACATTATAGAGTGCAACGTCGCTGGACTAAAACAAACTTGGTCGTCAATGGTAGATTAGGGTTAATTATTGGCTATACATCAAATACGTTTGCATACACTGGAAAAAACTACAAAACTAAAGGGTAGCTATATTCAAAAGATATTGACAACTAAAGAAACATATTTAAAAAAAGGGTTCCGTGGAAAAATAAGAATTGAAAAATGTTAAATTTAAGGAGAACTTAGTGGCGGGTACTCTGAAGTAGAAAGTGATATAGATTGTTAAGCAATATTTCCTGGAAGGAAGCACCGGTTTTAGAAATTCGGCCGGCGAGGTTATAGGAAAAGGCGCAGGTGGAAAGTGTTTGAGATGTGGGCATAGGGCAGTTTAGATGAATTAAACTGTTAAGAGAGAAAGACAAATGAGAAGGGATTAGATGTGGCTGGAAATAAAAGTATGTTGCTGGAAAGAGAACGACAATAAAAAGAGAATGGAGAGTGTTAGCGATACTGAGGAAGAATAAATATGAGAATGCATCTTTTGGTTAGGATTTAATTAAATTAACTTTCCCTAGCTACCTGAGGCTAACTTTTTCCGAGACCAATTTCACAATATACGATATTTACACATTCGATTAACTACTGAAAAGCTATGCACGTTAGAGTTCCTTTATATAAATATTTTTATGTCCAAATTAATAAGAGGAGATTCAATGGAACTAGACATATCATCATGTAATGCTTGCTTTAGCTCATGCACGTAATTTATGTAAATAATGCCACCTTTGTGAGTTCGGCGCCCACACATTTATGAAGAACCATTGTAAGGAGAAATGAATAATGTTAAACAAATTTTTTTCTCCTCATGATTAATCGAAACTGAGGCAGTCTGAAAGCCCTGGACATCACACAATAAAATATTTAGTAAAATACTCGAAACTGAAGTGAATGTTTCCTTTCTGAAAGTTTGGCAGTCGCCGAAACAACTCAATAATTAATACTTCTTAAAAGAATATTTCAACCCAAATAAATAATATTTTGATGATTTTATGGATATTAATTCCAGTACTTTCCTAAGTATATCTATTAAAGTTGTTCAATTACTATTATTATGGAAGTATGATTCGCATTTTCGATCCGCATATTCAGTTTAATGATTGATTGCATGCTGCATAACGACATGATGAACATTTTAAGTTAGCAACTGTGGCTAATGACACATGCTTCAAATGTATTTCTGAATTCGCAGAATACCTTTGTAACCATATTATTGAATAAATATTACATAAAAGTCAGTAAATTTTGAAAGGCGAGTAAACTAATATTGAAGGAGTCAACTTGAAAACCGGGAAATATGGAATTTAATCTATGATCATATCACACACCCATTCACCAAAAATGGGTATTTTTTTAATATTGAGAAATTCAATAACCAGGTAATCATCTAACTAATGCTCACATCCAATAAATATGGAGTGAAAAATACTTCCTGGTTTCATAAAACTTATTTTTCCATCTTTTCAATATTCACATTGCAGCAAATACTTATTAATTTTATGGAAACGCCAAATATCTGAGTGTTTTTACCACAACAATATGACTGAAAATGTAATTCTCATTCTAAGTTTCTTTTCGATAATTAAATAAAAATCCAATGCAACATACGTGGAATATAATTACCACAAATACCATTTTGGATATCCAGTTACGTAAAATTTCGTTACCAAAATGGCCGGTAAGAAGACGGAAGAGACCATCGTCACTACTCAAAGACGCGACTTCATACGTCCAGTACCTTGTATTACTGTAGCATTGTGATCGATGTTTGAAATGACTCCTTACTATAGTTTATTAACGTAAAATACAAGTACCAGAGCATTAATTTTCGTATTAGGCATCTGAATTAATTAACGAAAGATTAACACATCAAGTAATCGGCTTCAGCTTCCGTAGTAATAGAGGATAAGAAGCAATCAGCGCTGGCAAGATGTCGCTAAGTCGTTTTGTCCACCGATGCAACAACAGGTGGGAAGTTGGCAAGTGACATGCTCTTCAATAGTTTCAGATGTGTACGAAAGCTTCCTCACATGCAACTAACTTCGTACCCTCTAATTATTCATCGTTTTAGAATTCTTCCCAAAGAGGTGATTTCAAATGAGTTACTGCGTAAGTTCAAAGTGTAAACTCTAAACGAGGTAGAGGAAATCAAAGGAGACGGCGGAAATGTCACGGAGAGGAAGGTAACGCCTTAATGAATCGCTCCCCTCTTCAAATTAAGGAAATGAAAGTAAATCAAGCACGTCAAAAGGGTGTTTTCATTTCATGAGTGTTTTCATTGCTCAAGCATTTTGAATCAAGAGCATTTAATTCCAGGTTTAATACAGTTCCTTAAAAAATTATAGAGTAACTTCCTTGGGAGTCAAGTTAAAGACAGCTTGCACAATGTTTTCCAACCAGCTTTATCTTATCATTCACCATATGTATTAAACCGCTCAATTAGAGAGTAAAAAGGAATAAAGATAACGTAATCTCTTATATATTTTATGATTCCAAACATATTATTTGATGAGTGACATATTTGGATTAAATGAGAGAATAAAACATTTTCCCATCAAAAAATGAAGCATACTTTAAAATTATATTTTTAATTTTTTTTGGAAATTAATTACATAATATTTTACCTCCCTCCTCGTACTTTTTAATTAAAATTCGAGACTCTGATATCTCATATATATTTTTAAGATCATATCTACAGTTGTATTATTGCCACTTCTAGTGATTTTTGCTTACATTTCCAACATTTTTTAAATTAAAATAACAATAAAGACTAACACTCACAAAAATCCTCTAAAACTTTTCTTAAAGTCTTCCGTTACAGATAATCTGATTTATTTTGAGAATAACGAATATTATACGAAAATATGCTAAGTATATGTCGCATGGGGCTTCTTGGCCAAGGATGGGGAGTAGTTTAAATGTTATACAAATGTTGTGATCACCCGTATTCAAAACGTAACGCCAAATTTATCAATGCTAACCTTATTAAGTCAAGGTGATAAATGAAAAAAGACAATTAAAAGTATGTATTGTTTCGGGAGGTACTTCAAGCATAATAAGGTTAATTACGACCTCACTTTTAGTTTATGAGGGATTTAACACGCCGGCAATTAATCGACCTATCTCTAAATTGTAAAATACAAATGTTTGAACTCAAAGAATGGATGTGAGACAAATAAAGGATGATAACGAGTAGTATATTATTCCCAGAGGAGTGTTTTCGGCTTGAATAAGATCAGTTCCACCTCGATCCATTTAAACCTGGCAAAGTGAGAAATACATTCCGCTATAGAACGATGCATGCATTAAAGACGACAGACTGAGTTCAGAGGTGAAAGGGTTCTAGAAATACCAAGCAAGCTCGATAGCCCTTTCACTGCCGGGGGAATTGCCGGCCTTAAGAGAACTGCTTTAAGTATTCATTAGCGCAGGGAAAGAGAAAAAGAAAGGACATAGATAGAGGATCCTTCTAGCTCCCGCTTCCCTACGAGCTAAAACATTATGTGAGACGCCGAGAGGAATAATTGTGATACGCACCCAGGAACCTCCAGCATCCAGCTGTGAGAAATAATTACTCAGCCTCGCAGAACTCCGTATGTGTGAGATGAGGAACTAGGACAGAAATGGTATGAAATATTATTTAAAATGAATACGGACATGTTTTTGACTTGTTGCTGTGAGTTGTTACTCGGAATAACAGATAAAAATTACCACAATGACATCAGACTCAGCTTTGTGAAATAGCAACTTGAAAAATTAGAATAAAATTACGTGTATATCGCCTGGCTTATCATCATTAAGATCTCAAGAAAGTGATGAAACCGTTCAAACAACAATAATATTGTTTGATGAAATCTACCAAATGTTTTGTTTGATCTAATTTTCCTCAAGTGCCATATTTTAAAAGCTCATTACTACATCTTATTTTTTTATTTTAGAATTACGTTGCAATCAGGCGATTTTCCTGGTGGCAACGGTCAAGTTTGGTCAAAGATAACTCTTACAACGAAAATTACATACATAAACGCACTAGAAAAACAGGCAAGAGACAAAGAGAGAAAATATTCTTACATGCAATGACACTTCCACATCACATACAAAATGCCGTCCACATCACATACAAACAATATTTTAATAACTACAATGAAGTTTATTACCCAGTGGCTGCTTTACATTGACACTTAAATGTTTTTTTTTGACAATATTGAAATCCTACCCTTTAAAATGTGCATGTAGCCATTCATATAACAAAAGATTAGCATTTCTTTTACATATTTAGTTTTATAAATATTCACCTCCAGGTCATTTTTTGTCAAAATGAATTCACATTCAAGGCTATAATAATGTACGTGTGGCTATATCCCGTGGTTGTCGTTGCTATTTTCTTTAGAATAGTTGTTTAACGAGTATCTGAGGTCAACGCGTCGAGTAAATTTATATTTTGCAATCACACAGTTCCACGTTCCTCTGCACAAACAATGTGCTCGGTGTTACGTAAGAAACATTTCGTCTTGTATCTTTTAGACTCTTTTAATGAGTATTTGCGCATTTAGTGGTCAAGTTGAAATATTTTTTTTCCACGGTGAAATCTCACATTTTGCATGAAAATGGATATGAGTGCACGGGTCTACTGCGACGCTTTAGAATAATTGAACGCTATTTTGTCATTAGCATTCATTTTCAGAGAAAAAAATTAAACATATTCTTATTGTCGCGTCTCTGGCCTACGTATCTAGCATTAATACGCATGCTGCGCTAAGAAGTGATCTATTAGTAGTTAGCGTGAACATACTTGCAAAATTTTCTATCGGTAGCTGAAAAATACTTAACCGGCAATATGGAACTCCTGATTCGAATATTAATCTTTGGTTCAATTTTTTTTTTTCTCAAACAAAATGAAAGAAGTGGAGGATGACACAAAGCAATCCAGAAAAACAACGCAGGAATGATAATTAAACGATGAATTGTGCAAAGACAATTTAGTTCTTTTTGGACAAATTTACATTCATTCGAAGTAATAACGAAAAGAGACAGTCACGTCAGTTTCAGTTAGGATACATTTAGTAATTGTTTACATCTATTCAGATAGTCTTTCACTAGAGAGATAATTATTTAAGTTTCCTCTCTGATCATAAAACATTTTCATTGAAATAAATTGCTTGGTACTTCATTTCTTGAGAAAAGTGGTAGAGAGCAAGATGATCAATTGAGATGTTACCTTAAACTTGGAATGATGCCCTAGGTAAAGGAGTGATTAGAAAAGTATCTACGTGATTTTCCGACCTATCTGTGAGTGCCCGATGTCAAAAGAATAAGTTTGAAAATGTGAAAAAAATGCCCTCTGCCATATGTACTATGGATAAGTGAAACGAACGCGAGCGAGGTAAGGTACAGAAAACACCCGAGGTTTCTCGTATCCTTACGTTGTTCTATCTGGCTGAACGACGGGGTCCATGAAGTTCCAGTTAGCATGTTCAGGTTTGAGGTGTTTATTATGGACACTATACATAAATGTGCTCTTTTATATATATATATATATATATATATATATATATATATATATATATATATATATATATATATATATATATATATATATATATATATATATATCTTAATACCTGAAGGTGATGACTGCCACACCAGCGTCCAACCAGTTAAAGGACCCCGGGAACGATCCTGAAACCCTTAAGTTTATACAACTGAATAGTCCTCAAATTTTCTTGGTAACTTTTAGGTCATTTTCTCGATCGATCTTTCGAGATTTTGCATGTTGAATGCTTCAATTTGAATTTCTCATTAAGGTTATTTGGGATAAAACAGTAGCGGAAACAAGTGGTATCCCCAATGGGGTGCGTTTTTGAATTTAATAAAATTCAAATGTATCATCACTTCTATACCGAAACCAACTTTTGAATGCTTGCTATTCGAAGTCTATAGTTATCTACTGCAAGGTATATTGCGATCTCTAAATAAATATGTAAAATACAATGCTTCACTTAATTGCCAACATGTCGTTGGCATTGCGGAATATCCAGAATTATAGAAAATAAACCACGCCACCTAGATTTATTCTTAGGTTTTCCCAACTCAGCCTATATGAGGGGAGCTTTCAGCTGCAGGCCTTTGATTCAGCCAATCGCGTTATCCACTTTATCATCACACAGTCAGATAATCAATTAACTTTAGCCCTCAACAAAATCGGTTTAAAATCATTCTAAATATGTCCTTGAACATCTGCGTAACACTAACGCAATTACCTAAGTAAGATTAGATTGTGGAAATATCCGGTCGGTAAGCGAGGAAAGTTATTCATCTGATCTCTTTAATTTGGCATTGATCTCGAGAAACAAAATATTCTCCCGTAGAAAAGGGAAGTAATAACCCCAAAATATGCCCTTGCACGACAGTGGTCACGTTTCGCTTTTATCGTTGTCTTCTTTTCGTTTCTTTGGCCTCTCTCGTTTCCCGCCTTCATCTTTCGCTTTCCTCTCTGAGACTAACGTCCCGTATCTTGCCTTTCTACCGGGAGACGAAAAATTAGATTTTATCCAGCCTCTCTTTTATTCCTTTGCTCCATGATGTATTGACGTTTCAGGGTTTCACGGCTTTCTCCGGAGGAGTCTTTGTTTACCGATTTCGGCATGAAAGAGTTGAGACATTGCGTGAAAAGTTGAGGGAGTCGCTTGGAGATGTCGTTGTTTGATTTAAGAAAATTTTTATTTACTGCAGTGCTCTTAAAATTTAATTTAAGTGACTCCCAAAAGACATGTTTATTTGTCAATAAAGAAACATGATAACTGCGGTCGTCAAGAAGATTTTAGAAAAATAACCCCAATGAAGATTGTTTTAATTTCCTTAAGATTTAGGTATTCTTAAGAACCATAAATAAGATATTGTTCCGTGAATCCTAAACGGAAGTTAAACATTTGTTATGCCTTTATTTAACTTAAATACAAACGATGTAAGAATAATGTTTAATGGAAATTAGTTAATTCCAAGTTATTAACTTTCTAGTGATATGTATTATGGGTTGTGAAATTCTGTCTGTAATATTTCTACTTATTTTGATTTAATTAAAAAGATTCTTTCATTTCTCTTTTTTCTTATACTTTTTCTTCAAATAAATATTGTATTTTATGTTTTTGCTGGTTACCTTTCTGACTTTGTACTCGCAATCAAAATCTATATTTTGGAAAGTTTCCATAAGTCTACAATGTTCGTATGCTGAAAACTTTAAACAACATTGAGATGGAATCTGTTACGTGAATTACTAGCGATCTTTTATCTCACAGTTAGAATCATTTTACAACACGTTATTCAGCTTTTATTAAAGCATATAAGCGTGAAATTATTTTTTCCATAAAATAGCGATAATTTTTTGTTTTTCAATTTTAAATCAAGTTCTTCGACATAATTAACAGTAGCAGAAGAACGTTTTTCTGGTAAATTCCTGCGGTCTCAGAGATAAATGAACTGAATTGGGGTCGTATCAGTAAAGCTAAATTTTTAAAATTTATCCTAGAATCGGTACCAAGCATGAAAAAACTGCTGAGTGACCAATGCGGAAAAAATTATATGCATTTACATGCACATAGGTTCTTTAATGATGTTCGAGAGGGTTAGCTCCAAGGCTTTAGACACGCATTCTGAATATATAAGGCTAGGTTAGCATTTAAATATTTACTATGGGAGTCCCGTAAAGGATGTGATTAATCATATGCCATAGACGCTGTAAACACTCTCGTTCTGTATCGGTATAGGTGAAAATAACTTCATAAACTCTGTTTTCCACATGAAATACTGCTTGAATTTAGTACCTTATTGATTTTTTATGATAACATCCTGGCAAAAATGATTACCGGGCAGAATAATATGTATAGGTTAGCATGGAAATAAAACGTGACCCCAGGATTCAACTTACCAAACTTGATTACTTGTAGGATTTGAAAAGTGATATTCACGCAAGCACACACATCACGCTTAAAATTATCTATTTCAAAAATGGTATTTGCCGAGATCAATTTATTTGTTAAGGACCAGCTTTGGCTCGGATGAATGATCACACATGAGCACACTGCAAATTAGATTTATAAATCGGCTGTGCAAAACAGTGGAGCAAAACAGTAAGGCCAAAACCGCCATTGGAAATATTGATCACATATTGGGAGGAAAAATGAGCGAGAAAAAAATGAAATTAGTGCGGAGCGTATCCACCCACATATTTGAGCCACGAGGAGGCCTTATTCACCGCACTGAATAACTGAAATCAGTAAGCCATAAATTCTGAGTTAATTATGAATATAATTTCCGTAGGAATACGCAGCCGAAACAATGGTGGACGTGAAGGAAGCAAGTGGTTGATAAAAAATGAAAGTGAAGTTTCCGCGACATCGTTATCACCATGTGGAGTTTCTAGGTAGGTTGCTTATAAATTGGAAGTAGGCGCAGTTAATGAATGCGCATTTGGTCGGCATCGGTGATATTTAACGTTGGCTGTTAGAAAAACGGGCTGATTGAGGAATTGAAAAGGAAATGTTGCTCCTAAAACACTCTATGAATAAGATTTCAACATACTTTCATAGGTGTACAGTAAATAATCATGTGTTCATTTTCACAAATTTTACGTAGTTTACGCCATTATATTGTGTGTTGGGGTAAACCTGACCTCTTTGGATTGTCTTTCTAACTATTTGTCTGTACAGCGTTCTAGTTATTTTCTACACCTCATACTTCTATCCTTGTTTAAAAAATTCCCGTCATTCTTCTTCATTTCTCTCCGTTCGATTTTCTTTTGTGCTTACTCTTCCTTTTTACCTTTAGTTTAACATTACACCTCAATAGCTCTAAATTGCTATCCGAATACGTACCTGTTCACGGGAAAGTGTGGGTTGCTCAAACTATTCCTGAATCTATGCCTAAACATAACATAATCAAACAGATATATCTACGTATCTCCCAGCGGTTTACATATTTACCTTCATAAACGAAGACGTGGTAGTCCTGCAAATAGAGGGCTGAGCTATGAAAGAAAATACCGGTTTTGATTACGGGGAGCCTATGGGACTTCTCAACTTCACATAAGCCGAGCGATATATCGGACGGCAGACCTTGCGAGGAAACACAAGCCACACCGAGAATTGGTACCTGGCCTGGTACCCTTATGGGCGAATTTCACAATAGGATGAGAATGGCAATGGGTGCTCTGCCCTCACCTATCAAACTAATCCCTAAGTTAAAAAATGGGAATTTTTTCCTTCAACTTCAGTGTTAATAACAATAACTCATTTCTACTAATACTGTTATTCCATTTTTTATGTTCCATCACCGTACTTATTTACCTTCTCTTAATTTTCTTACACTCAACTATGGCTACTTTTACCAGTTGAATCTCCTATTCTACGATGTAATTTACTCTGCTACTACATCTCCATTGCGCAAATACTCAAAATAGTCAACTCAGCACTTCTGAGCTCCTTAACTTCCAGCTTATATCATTTCTGCGTTATTTAAAAATGATTCAGCTGAATGTTAAAAATATTCCTGTTCATTCCCACCAATTATTTTTCACACTCCAACAAAAATAATAAAAGCTTTGTTGCAATTTTCCACAAATAAAACTTTATTACGACCATGGTTTCGATACCCTGTATCATCATCAGGTGACGATGATACACTGTATCATCGTCAGATCGATGACCTGATGATGATACAGTGTATCTAAACCAAGGTCGTAATAAAGTTTTGATTGTGGAAAATTGCAACAAAGTTTTTATTACGTCTCGATTCCACAACATCACGCCTGACTTCACTTTTTGTGCTCTAACAAAAACTTCCATAACATTGTACTTTCATCCGATTCCGTAAAATTAAAATAACAAAATAAATAAAATACCCAATTATAAAATTTCACTTAGCGATTTTCTTGTAAAAGGTGAAGGGGAGTTGGATTTTTGTCAGTAGTGATTTAAAATATAACCTGTTAAGTGCCAGTGAATAAATTTACTCCACAAGTCCTGAAGACATGTTTTTGTTTTTAACTATTCATGCAAAAAAGTATTCGTGGGCGTTATTTACAGGACTCTAAAAATTGCTAACCTCTCTGATTTTTATAAAGTAATATCAAAATATGTGAATGAATATGAATATGTCGCAACCACAGTTTACTATAATACCAGTTTAAATTCAAATGTAAACTCCTATGATACCACTTATCTCCGGAACATTTTTAATGCTTATAATTTCAATATCTTGCCGATTGAGCCCACAAATACAACGAAAGCATCATCAACGTGGATCAATTTAGATTTTACTTTATACCCTGGAAAATTAGTTTTCCATGGTCAATTTGCTGCATCTGGTGTCTCCTCCCATAACTTAACCTACATAGTCTTATTACTCAACATAGAAACACTCTTTATGGACCGCTCCTTCACTGTCGAAAAAGACAATGAGCATTGTTTTCATTTTTGATTTACTCATATGGGCTTGGGAGACTGGTCGCTGTGCCACTCAGAGCTGTGGCGTTTATTTCTGGGTCGTTTTGAAAAACCCAGGTTTGTTCACCATTGATGACATTTTCCAAATGATTAGGTTCATTTTCAATACCTTTCAAAATTTAACTTGAAATTTCCGCTCGGTTGGTCTTTTTGTCGTCTGAAAACACCTTGGGCACGAGCTTGGCGCACACTTTCCTCATTGCTTAATCTTCAGTAACAATGCGGAACACAACAGTAGACGTCAAGTTCAGTTCATTGGCAGGCAACCATTTAGATACTTAATCGATGGTCAGAGTCCAACGGTTGTCAAACACGAGTCACATTTTTTTCGGTTTTGGTGGTTAACGACCGCCCAGAGCGTTGTTTGTTGTGAACCTCTTCTTCCCGGCCCTTCTTAAAGTCCTTTAACCGCCTCTTAACTCGTAAGTAGGACAGAATATTCTTCGTAAGCCTCACGAATATTCCGTTAGTCTCTTCAAGAGGTTATTTTTCTTCAAGAGGTTTATAATAACTGATGTCCTGCCGCTTTCACGGCTTAGAGTGACACCGGTTTTGCAGTAGAGCTTAGCGTCTACCTCGTCTACTCCAAGTCGTTTCATCCCACTTCAACCAATAGGAGCGGCGCGGAAAATATAATTACACCTCTTTCGAAACGTATCCAAGGCATTTTTTAATTTTTCTGATCTTAAAATGTTCTAGTATTCATATTTCTTATTCTCGGTTTGGCATTAGTATTCTGTCTTCTTTTCTACTGCCATCCGCTTGGCTATGCAATGATTTATTTCGATGTCTTGCAATACCATCTACACGCTCCCGAGCATGATATTTGACTCTTCTTTCCGAGACCAGTAGCTATCGGGACTCTGTCATCAGAGCATCCATCATAACAGTTTTAGGACAAGTAATTAATATGGTCTTCCGTTATCATTCTCGATAAAGTTTTTTTAATGTGACAAAATCACTTAAGTGCCCCCCCCACTGGGTTCAGACACTTTTTCCACCGTCTCACTGAGGAACAGACACTGCGGGTACTTCCTATCGTCTGGCTCCTAACCTTTGACCTATCTAGCAAGGGTGACCCTGCCAAGAGCAAATATCAATCCTCCCGCCAACGTAGCTTTAGATCATATCAGAGCAAACAAGCCCTTCCAAAGTTAAAGTTTTAGTCAATGTAGAGGGGTGAAGGGAGTGAATGTGTGTTAAACTGTTAGTACAACTTTGATGAATTATCACATATAAATACCGTAATACAATCATTATGTGTACTTACGAGTATAGTTTAAATACCGTTGAATAAGGAGTTATCATTGTGTACATAAATATTCTATATTTTGGAACGGGCCCGTTTTCTTATGAAACCAGTTAGTACTTCATAAACCCATTAAAAGAATCAGTTTTAATAAACGAAAATATTGCAAGTAAATGCTTTAAAGTATCCGCTCCACTCATCTACTTACTGGAAATAATGCAATACGTTGTAACGAAAATTGCTGAAATATATCTTAGTCAAATCTGGTAACCATGCACCAAAGTACTCTTTATCATTCACATTTTAATTTCGTCGTCAGTAGTACGTTTCTGACTTTCAGAAACCTTGTCTAATTAATCTATTTGATTTTTAAACATCCTACATCTCTCGAATCCTCGATTTTCCATGCAGCAGTTATTTTTTGTAGTTTTTCGTCAACCATTCATTAAATTGGTTGCGTTCATTTGACTTAATACCAACCTACTTATAATATTATTTTGCTTTGATTTTCTTAAGAATTTACCATCGATTTGGTTATGAAATATCATTATCAGTTTTTTCTTGTTAATCGTTTGCATTTACACTTAATATCTGATTGGTTTACCGCAGACTAGTTAATTTGGTATTTAATGCATGGTTCGTGCTTCCTTAATATTTTTAATGTATCCACTCTACAAAAAAATGCACTATTTACATTAAGAAGGCACTTGGGTAGTGATTGCTTACATATTTTATCATTCAATGTCCGCAATACGCTAAACTCCATAATACGTACTATTCAGCGAGTCAATGATAAATGTGAGGGAAAGCGATGGAGACACCGGATGTTAAGAGAACGTTAAATGACTGCCGGTCAATTATCCCAATGAAAGGGTTGACGGTAAACCTGGATGTAATCAATCATTGGATAACCCGCAGAAGAGCGTAAGCCTGGATCTGCGTGAGCAAATAGCTTCCAATGAACCATTATGTTCATTCAATTCAGTATTCGTGCATACATTATGTTGAACAAATTCAAGTGATCTCGTACTGATTAATTAAAAATCAAATTATATTTAGTGGTAAATTAATGCTGGATCAGATAACTTAGGGAAGGATTAAACGTATCTCCACATTGATCTTTGTTCTCTTATAATTATTCTCTAGCTGTACAAGACCACGAAAATTAATAAAGGTAACTGCACCATTATTTATTATTTTAGAATTACGTTGCAATTAGGCGATTTTCCTGGTGGAAACGGTCAAGTTTGGTCAAAGATAACTCTTACAACGAAAATTACATACATACACGCACTAGAAAAACAGATAAGAGACAGAGTGACAAAATATTCTTACATAAAATGACACTTCCACATCACATACAAACAAACTTCCACATCACACACAAAATGTCGTCCACATCACATAGAGACAATAGTTTAATAACTACAATAAAGTTTATTACCCAGTGGCTGCTTTACATTTATACTTGAAACTTTTAAAATTGGATGAAAAGAGCTCAAACAAACCTCCAGGCAGCTGGTTCCAATCAATTATAGTTCTATTTAAAAAAGAGTATTTTTTCTTATTTGTTTTTTGCGTCCTTATTTTTATTTTTAAACTATGGTCGTTTTTTCCCTACTAGTTAGGCTTTTCTATCCCTTGCCATAAATCTTCCCACGCTTCGTCCTTTTTGACAATCCTATACATCGCGCCTAACCTACTCCTTTTTCTTCTATTTTTCAAACTCTCCCATTTCAGTACATCTAACATTTCTGTGACACTATCTGTTCTTTTGTACCTTCCGAGTACATATCTTGCTGCCTTTCTTTGAACATGCCTTTGACCCTTTCGTTAAATACACCAAAACGCGATTAAATAAAACCTTGGTTGAAGAACGATAAGTACCTAGATACTTGGCTAAACACCTCAAGTTGGGCTATAGTTGCCTGTCAAATCACGTTCGCATTTTTCACTGACTAATATTTTAAAAATCTAAATAGCATTTATAAGGATATAAATCCTTGAGTTTAATAGTCAATAGAATTGTGTTGTCTTAATAATTAATGTTATTTATTTTAAAATTATTTAAGATATTTATTTTTATCTTTAATTTTATCTTATTGATATATATCGTATCTTATTGATATATATTGATATATATCGTTGCAGGTACTTCTTTAACCAACCGATATTCTTTTGTGTCTTTAATCTATCTAGACTTTTTTCCTGGCCTGATTAACCTTTTTATCACTCTTTGCTCGAAGACGCGTTCCAAGTTACTTATCTATCCTTTCTACCTCAATTTTAATGCACATCTCTTACCGTTATTATACATTTTCAACCCATGCGATCAGTCACTTTTTCTCCGACTGTGTTTTCCAGGGAAGTATATAGCGCTCGGGTCCCATTTAGCGTTATAACGGACGTCCAAACACCATTAAGTGTCTTTGCTGTCCTTCAAATTTCTCTTAGGTCTAATTTGCTTACGGGAAGTGCATACTGACAGCCAGTCACATACCTAAACCTATTAAATAGTCTCGCTGAAAGATTAACCTTTTTTTCGTTAGCATTGCATGAGAGAGCGTTAGCAATGCATTATCTATGTCAAGTGTCCGAAGGAAAGGTGTTTTTGTGATATAATTTAAATATAGCACGTGGCACTTCGGTTGTCAGTCTTCTGTGATCAAAATTCTCATAAGCAACGGGGTAGTGGGTTCGCAATCTACAGATTATCGTACTTTTAGATTGTCATGTCCACCATAAATACTTTTTAATAATGTCATAAAATGCTGTATGGGAGGTAAATCTTAGAATCATCTTGAAAGGCAATTATAAAAACCAAAACTCCTCGAAGTTTTTTCTCAAGAAAAGCATGCAAAATATAAGATTCCTCCAATTATTCCTGTAACAGGGGAATGGAGCAACCCCAATTCCAACATATTTTACACTTTCAGTTATTCACAATTTTTGCCTAAATAGATGAAAAATGTACATTATTATAATGGCAGACATTGTGAGATATGATGACTCATAGTTTAAAAAGTCTTGGAGAGATGCGTGGATATTTCTCATGCCAGTGGCTGGCATTGAAATTCCGCCGCTGGCTTTGGTCTAAAAATCTTCCCAATCCAGGTCGGTTACTCTACTGAGAGAGTTTTAATTTTGACCTTAACAATTTTAATGAAAATGTTAACATTCCAACTAGGTTCGTAGAAGCTGATATATCTCTAGCCTTTAGCTTATCATTAAATAATTTTCTTTTTTCAATAATTCGAAGATCTTCAATGTTGTCGCTTTCCTGAAAGTCTAGATTCCTATTTGTTTGATTATTTAAATTAAACTATTTAAATTGTGGTTGCGTTTCAAAGAAATAACAAGGCCAGAATATAATCCTCCCTCAGAACTTCATGTTTGATTAAAAAATATTGTAACTTACTTAACATTTTCAGGGTTTACTGAGTGGAATTACTTTAATGGTCATAATAAATGAGTTTGTCATTTTCCATAGAATTTTCTGCGGAAAAATAATAGTTGCTCTATTAACACCTGTGTTTATTGTGGAGACCAATTTTTAATCATAATTAATTTAATAATAATTTCAAATTTCGTAATCACTTAGGCATGAAAAAGACTACAGGTACATGTAGATAAATTCAGGTGAGCTGTTGTATGTATTGCACTAGGGTACTTCGGATTTGTTTAACCATATTTGCTGATTTTTGGTTTACAATGCTCAAATAAGTAATTCCCATAATTTCATATATCCATTTACAGGTAAGTTAGATAACATATATGCTATTCAATTAAGCCTTTTTAATTTAATTACTTTATAAATCAATAATGTTTAAGTATGTAAAAACCATGATTATACTTTGGTTAAAAATATTTAGCAAAAAAATTGTAGATTTATTTTAGAGAAATTACACAAATAATTCTAAGCGCACACTGCGTTTGCGGAAGCTATATTACAATGGGTACTAAGCTAGTCAGCAGTCTCAGATATTTATTTTGGTAGATATATTAGGGCGAAAATTTATGGAAATTCTTTGGTAAAACACAATCAAAGGTCTTTTTGATTATTCTTTCATGCTATAAAATTTAAAATCCTATGCCTATGCTTAATTGAACTATGGACAATTTAACCAAAACTTTGGTAAGTATCATCCTGGAAAAGATTATCATATTAAAAATTGGTTAAATTTGCACCTTTTAGAGAAATGGGAAATATGACAGAAAATGGGAAGTATAATATAGTATTTCCATCAATTTGCATCGTACGTCTATTTTAATATCCTGATGGTTAGGCATTTGCACGTGTTATCAGCATTGTGTGTTGCATAATGTGATAATATAGGATAACGTTGTGCCCAATGTAAGGGAAAATAGGCCATTCACTCGTGCATCTTTGTGTGCTACGTAATGCGTGTTTGCTTGTTTCTATTTAAATACAAAGAATATATATATATATATATATATATATATATATATATATATATATATATATATAAATAGAGCGTTGGACAGCTGTCCGGAAGATTCCGGGTTCGATTCCCGCGCAAGGCCCTCTGGGCACCTGTAGCTCCACCGGAGCTATGTGATTTTTCGGGTACCAGATTTTCCTGGGAAAGCATAAGTGGCACAGGGAAAGGAATATATATATATATATATATATATATATATATATATATATATATATATATATATATATATATACACATTCAAACACGAAATCCCGCCAAACGGCGAATAAATACTCATATATACAGAAACAGATATAAGGAAAAGGGATAGGAACACATATAAAGGACGAACACAATAGAGGTGGGGAAGGCGGAATCGAACGGATCACAAGAGTAAAAATGTTCGTCCTTTATATGTGTTCCTATCCCTTTTCCTTATATCTGTTTCTATATATATATATATATATATATATATATATACTATATATATATAAAATTATACATACATATATATATATATATATATATATATATATATATATATATATATATATATATATATATATATATATATATAAATATACTATATATATATAAAATTATACATATATATATATATATATATATATATATATATATATATATATATATATATATATATATATATATATATATATATATATATATATATATATATACTATATATATATATAGTTATACATATATAGATATATAGATATATACTATATATTTGTATATATATACTTATATTTATCTATAATTAGTCTATGAAGGTGGTACGGCTAAGATGGACAGTGTCTTCACCTAACATTCCACCGACAATGCAAAAAACTGTTCCTCAATTTCGTACGCACAATTTCTTCCTTGGTATCATCCAATATCTCGTTTTCTTAACACAAACTTACTTGCCTAACGAGGCACCCCCCTCCCCACAGACGTCGGTAATCCATTGTCTATCAAAGTGTTTTGCAACCAACTCTCCTGGATTATTTTTATTTCACTAAACGACGCCTCACTACCAATCTATTCTAGTATCTCATCGTTTGTTTTCCTTTCGGACCGTTTTACTTTTCCCATTTTTTTCCAGACTCACCACCCAAAAGACTTCTATTTACACCGATAATCTTGTTTTAACGACCATATTTACAATCCATAATAGCCACGCTCCATCCCAAAGGTTTTACTAGCCTATTCTTAGCCGTACTTGATGTCCCTGTCATTAATTTCACCAAAATATTTGTGCTGATAAAATTAAGATATCTCATATCTACAGATTTTAGCGCTTCCTAATATTACTGTTTTATATTTTTAATGAAAGAAACTAATAAGGCCAAAACTTAGAAGTTATCCAATCTTGAAGTAAATTATGCGTCAATCAACGTTTTCTTTTTCTAGTTCCCAATTATATTGTATTAAATGTAATTTTGCGTTTTATATACGTTTTTAATCTGTTTAGCAATTTTTTTCAATTACCACCATAAAGGAACTTGTGTCATAAAATAATGAATCGATAAGTTTGTTTTGTCCTACTCATTATCTTTAATCTTCGAATAAAAGATTATGATTAACACTTTCTAAGATTAGATCTCGTTTGTGAATCCGTCATTAAGTCAGAGGTTCTTTTTTCTTTTAAAACTAACAGTGGCAGATAGCGGGGTCTTGAATAATTTTGCCAGTCCAGTGAGACCCATTTAGGATTGGTATTTTGACGAAGACTTTTCCGTGATTCCCAAAAGGCCCCCTCTTTCCGCGTCTAGATATGAGTTAAAACAATTGGGTAATTATGCTTAAAGTTAGAGATCAAGGCCATGAATACCCTTATTAAGGCTTGGAATGCTATATTTCAGAGTCAACTTGTACAAATGTTCTCTGATATTACAGTTAGTTTAATTATTTAATTCTCTCAAAAAATTTCGGGAAAAAAATTCCTAACAGCAGTTATCATTAAATTCAACGAAAATCATTATTATTTAATTTGTTTCATCACTCAATATTCAACGTCTTGTTTTACAATTCAGTGTTCAAGCATAGTTTGATACGGTCAGAATTAAAATGAACTATAATTAGAAGATTATTGGAAAATTAAGTAATTAATACATTGTCCATTGTGAAAGTAATGAAAATGATTTCATTGTGACGGAATTATCCATGGCAGCCCGGTAAAACAGGTCGGGAAATGTGGTGGAGGTTCTACCTTTCAAACGCAGCTGATTGCCAGTTTGCTTTGAGCAAGCTGAGTGGAAAGACGTGTCTCCGCGTGAAGTGTGTTTTTCGCCTTTGCAACACGAGGCGACCACCTCAGCCATGTTTCTTTCCTCAATGCCATGCGTTTCTTATGTGCAATGACCGGTAAAGGTGGGACTTCACTAACCGGGAGGGTTTATACTTGCCCGCTTGGGCAGTCAATGAACTTTTTTGTGGAGCGCCCAGCCACACACCATACGCCCCACACCACACATCCTTCATCGCTACCAACTTCCTGTTTCGGAGCACCACCCCGGTAGTTCCCTAACCCCCTCAGGGTCCCAACTTGGGTCCGTGCGTCCTTTTTTTGTTTCCTCGACCGAAGAGGGAGCTGAAAGGAAAGCATTGGTATACCGTGGAAAACATCCAAAAGCATGTCACAAAGTTTATGAGAGAGGTTTCCGTCGAGGAATTTCAGGGAACTTACCAGGCGTAACAGAGACGTCTCCGCAAGTATATTGATGCAAGAGGAAATTATTTTGAATAATTTGAAGCATTTGTACAAGCTCGATCAATAAATCTCTTTTTCCTAGATGATGCTCAGTACTTTTATAATGAACCTCATACCCTTGTGAGACTAAAATTTTATGATCTAAAACTTAACAGTTTGCCCAACTTATTAAACATAAATGTTTCATTGGGAGGTTAGCAGTTGAATTCCCGCTCCAAAGGTTTTGTCGAATTTAAGGGAAAGCTCCTTTACCTCGTTTTCTGTGAATAATTGTCATGCATTTTGTCTGATAATTATTTTCCAAAAGAATACTGTTAACAGAAATGTATTCTTTAGTTTATTTCTTAATTAAATTGAATAATGAAATAACTTTGAAAATATTGTGCTTAAAAATTAATGTAGTATTATTAAAGAGAAAAAGAAAGAGGTTTCCCAAGCATTCCAATAACTTGGGTATACAGGGTTCGTCCGCAAAATAAGTGTACTGAGCTCAGGAAAAAAAAATTATTACACTTTTACATATCTTAAGCTAATATTCCTCAAAATAGGACCCTTGTGAGTCGATACACTTGTTCCAGCGGCGTTCCCATTCCTGGAACGCTCCCGCGAAGGCATCATCGGGAACCTCTCGAAGACTCGTCGTCGACCTCTTCTCTGCCCTCCACGAACATCTTGTGCCACCGAAAGATCATGTTTCAGGACATGGCTGACTCCCCGTAAGCCTGGTTAGTTATACCGACAGTTTCGGTAGACGATTTCCCAAGCTTTACCGCAAATTTGATGGAATAACGCTGCTTCGGCATCGCGTTCCGTGACATGGGTCGAGCGTGGAGGTTCGCGTTAACAGAGCTCCTCACTACACCACAGCTCAGAGCCGACTACCTTTTTCAGCGTCGCTTGCCAACATACCCCCCTCCAATCGTAGCCAATCAGAGCGGTGCTTGGCGCGCCTGGAGCGGCGGGAAAAAATCAGTAGTCAGTACACTTATTTTCCGGACGAACCCTGTATTTATGAAATAGAAGGGAAAGTTTTGTTACTTAAAAACTCATTCACGGGGTTATATCTTACATTCAAAGTTAGGCTGTAAGTATACCATTGTTTTGCGTATCATTGATGTGAAATAACTCCCTTTTTCTTCATTATGACCAGCATTTGGTATTCAGCATGACCAGCAGACTGGTATTTGTATGGCAGCTATAAATTTCATTATAATATACTATAAATTGTTGTTGTATTAGTTGTGCCTTACATTTAATATGCATCACTGTTTTAAGAGCACCTGTTTAGTTTTTTATCCACATAATAATCTGTTAAGTATTCCTTACTTAAAAAGGAATATCCAATAATCATTTCATCTTATCGCTCTAACGCAGCTCATAATTTTCCTAGTGATACGGTACTTAAGTCATCAATTAATTTGGTCAATTTTAGTTTTGTGATAATTTTTTCGTCGTTTAAGAAACCAGATTTTACGTAGTCTATTAGGACAAATTTTTCTGGTCATATTTGACGAAGCATTTATAATGCGCACCACCGTACCTTGAAGCTTATTCATGGATGTAAGGTAAGAAAAATGTATCTAATAATTTTCATACTTGCGTCTATACTTGCAGTCATTATACTAAAGCGGTGAAGAAGATGACTTGACAATTTTGACTAGAGTTTCACTCGTAAATCAATCACTTGAATCTGCTCTGCTAGTTTAATAGCATTCCTGATACGACTGAAATTCCACCAGGATTCACCGAAAATTATCACTTAGGAGTTAATCTTCATTCTAAATGAGAAAACTTATTCACCAGATTCAAAGATTTTTATTATAATTTCCTCTGTCATAAAGCTTATGATTCTGAAGTACAATAAGTAGTTATAAGTGGTTTTCAATTATTCCCCAAATCAAAGTCCAAGGTATCGACTGCTAGGGTTTGTGTTAAAACAGTGTCTTATCACTCTTTAAACTTTGATAGCAGCTGATTACGACTCGCAAAAGAAATTATGTAAGTATCTGGTAAAAGTTAATTCAACCTTTCTGTAAATTATTCAACTATAACATGTGAAACTTTAAAATTATTCCGATTTATTAATATTGAATCTATAAAATCTCCCGTTCATGCTAAAGGCTTAACTACAGTTTAACACTATATATTCACGGGATAAAATAATCAACTTGTCTGTACCAGCGCTGTTATTTCTCAGACCATATCAATATTTAAATTAATATCCTAATAATACAAATAAGTGTACCATGGAAATTTGTTCATCACAGAAATTGATGGAGGTAACGTTAAAAACGATAAAAAATATTATTGATACATACCGTATGGAGTGTGGTTTTGTATGACATCGAAATATGGTTAATTTAGGAAGATCATATGCTTATATTGCAGGCTTTTCAAATGTGGGAATGGAGAAAGATGAAAAAGTTAAAGTAGACGGAAACGAAAGCAAGCTTGTTAGGGAAGCCTAAAAATGTCTCTACATTCAGTCACGTATTCATCTAAACCGTTTCCTTAGACGGTAAATTTACAAATTCAAAATCAAATAAACCTTTAAGTTTATATTTGGCATCAAAGATACAAGGGATGTGTATCATAGGCTAAAATAATATTTAGATGTGTAACATGTTAGATTTTAAGTTACCGTATCTTATTAATCAATTCCCGGTTTTACACGCCAATATGATTGATCTTCATCGAAAGGCCACTTTGAATTTTTAACGCAAAGAAATTACGAACGTACTGAATGAGATTAATCAACCTATTTTTGTCTCTAAGATAGAAATAACAATACTATCCAATTAAAAATTACTAAAAGTTACTTTTACAGGTTAAAAAATTATTATTTTAGCTTTATTGAATTTTTTAATGTCTAGTCTGATGAAATAAAATTAAATTTTAATAGAATGTGGGCAATGAAACATAATATATACTCAAACAATAAAACTTTATCATTTTATGTAAGTACTCAGTTTGTAAATTAAGGGAAATGGTTTGTTTGTAGCTTTTTCCCTTAATTAGCATGGGAATTCTGAATTCTTTAAATCACCTACGCAGTGAAATTTTGCTAGTTAAAGTGATAGAAGGTATAAAAGATTTGGTGGAGGAGGGAATACTAGGAGTTAGTTATCAACAGAAAAAAACACTACGTTCTGGGTAGCATCTGCTGACTGGAAACTCAATTTCAGTCAGATTAAATTAGACTTCAGTGAGGAATTCGAAATTTCCGACTGTCTGGCACACTTCCCGTTGCTAGGTTCGCCTTGAAACCTGTGACTTATAGTTGGTATTTAATTTCATCTAGTTGGTGGATTCCTAATGAGTTCCATATGATTACTTCATCCCTATTGGATTTTCAAACAAAATGACGCTAAACAGTGATGACCTTGGCAACGTTTTTGGCAACTTTGCTAAGGATGGTTCGCCTTGAAAGCTGTGACTTGTAGTTGGTATTTAATTTCATCTAGTTGGTGGATTCCTAATGAGTTCCATATGATTACTTCATCCCTATTGGATTTTCAAACAAAATGACGCTAAACAGTGATGACCTTGGCAACGTTTTTGGCAACTTTGCTAAGGATGGTTCGCCTTGAAAGCTGTGACTTGTAGTTGGTATTTAATTTCATCTAGTTGGTGGATTCCTAATGAGTTCCATATGATTACTTCATCCCTATTGGATTTTCAAACAAAATGACGCTAAACAGTGATGACCTTGGCAACGTTTTTGGCAACTTTGCTAAGGATGGTTCGCCTTGAAAGCTGTGACTTGTAGTTGGTATTTAATTTCATCTAGTTGGTGGATTCCTAATGAGTTCCATATGATTACTTCATCCCTATTGGATTTTCAAACAAAATGACGCTAAACAGTGATGACCTTGGCAACGTTTTTGGCAACTTTGCTAAGGATGGTTCGCCTTGAAAGCTGTGACTTGTAGTTGGTATTTAATTTCATCTAGTTGGTGGATTCCTAATGAGTTCCATATGATTACTTCATCCCTATTGGATTTTCAAACAAAATGACGCTATACAGTGATGACCTCGGCAGCGTTTTCGGAAACTTTGCTAAGGATTTAGATAAGCATATTGTAGGAAAAGTAAAAAATATCCTCAATTTATGTTTTTTCATGCCTTCTTATTTGTTCCCTTAAACAAATGCTTCCAGGCTACTCATTTCATCTCTCGCATATATGAAAAATATAATGCGTATATGATTTCGTGATTATGAGATTAAGCAATACGAAACGAACTTCCACAATATATTAACCCCATATTATTATGGAATATAATATAAATTATACTCGTGTTCTATTCCGTATGCAAATTAAACCGCTTTTAATCCTAAAATATTCCTTTATAAATCCTCCTATTATTTTGACTGCCTAACGTTCTCCCTTCTATCAAAAAACTCTCTTTCCATCTTTCTTTCATCATTTGGATTCTTTATTATTTATGATATTTTCAAGCCTATTAACCTGTACATCTATGATAACGTCTTTCTAATTAAGAAACTTGTTCAAAGGATAATGACAATACGAGTAAAATTATTATTAACCGGTGATGCACACAATAACATAGTGAATAGACAAATTAAATGCGTTTTCCTCAGTTGCTCAATGACCCCATTTCATCATATGCATCTATGCATTCACTTACAGCGCATGACCCCTGGGCTTAATGTTTAATTAAATCACCCCTCGAGGCCTTCCACTATGAGTGATGGAAATTTAATTAGTCTCGGATTAATTTGAAAAAAAAATAAATTGAAACGGCATCAGTATCTGTTATCAGTACGTTAATTTAATATTAAAGTAAAATCGGATGCTTTACCAAAGTAATAAGCTATATTGAAAGTTCAAAAGTGTTTAAAATATTTCAAAATCCAATATTGATAGGTACTACTATCTAAAGTCATTAAATAAGTAATTAAATGTTTCAGTGGGTATGAAAAATATTTATATTCAGTGTTAAAGATAAATTTCGATTCTGGTATGGTTTATCGTTTTCTTCGGTATTAACTACACTCCAAGTAATTATTTTCATTTTGTCCAGTTAATCCTTTTAGCTAATTTATCTAGGAAATTACACATGATCGTTCTGTAGGTAAAATTTGTATGCATGAATATTTCAAAGACACATTGAAATATCCTTGTAAATTGACAGTCATCAAGTAAACCAAACTTATTCCCGATAAATGATGTATGTATTAAATTAAATAGCAGTATATCTTGTTTAAAGGTCGGTCGGTCGGTGATGAGTGAATAGTTTTTAAATTTAATAAATTTTATTACGAATAATTGCCCTATTATAGAATAAAATGCGTTTTATTACAATAGTCTTTAATAATAAATACAGAAGCCGGTATCCCATGCGTAAATACATGTCTGCATAATTTTTTTTAACGGATCATTGAAATATTGAACAAATTGAATGCAAACAAATATTTCAATGTGTCTGAGTAGTGCCAGAACGGTTTATTTATTTGGCTGTCGATATATTTGGTCATTCGAAGAAAAACTGCGTGCAGAATTGAATATGCTAGTCAAATTAGCATACAATTTTAAAACAATAGTTATCCGAATTGCACATCTATTTCATTAGGAAGTGACTAAATGTTGATCCCCTTCAACTTTTTGAAGAAAGCATGCTACTCAAGCAGTGCATGCATTCACGCTTTTCTTATTACATTGAGCATTTTTTTCCACAAAAGTTTAATAATCTCATTACTACGTAAATAACATGAATGAACTGTCTTATAAAATCCTTGTTTGCACAGAAAACACAAAAATCTAACTTACTGCAGAATTCACCTCAAATAACATCCGCTTGACCTCCCCATTTTTGCCCTAAGGTTGGATATTTGACTAATCCTTCAAATCAATATCGTTCGTGAATCCCGAGAGCAATCCAGCGAATTCAATTTCAAGCATCACGTGGAATAAAGCCAATCCCACCGTCTCTATTGAGACACCTCCAGATTTGCTATCCCAGCATTTCCATTGAGTTTTATGCGAACTAAGAAAGAAAACTTATACTCTACGGGGCAGTAAATTTACAACTTAATTACTGGCTGAAATGGATAGCTCATTGAGAAGTCAATATTTTTTAAACTGATTATCTTATTTGACGAAAATTATTTATTTCGACCCAACCAATTTCATCGTGATTTTACTCGTTACATCTTTCATAGCTGAATGACATTCATGTAGATAAACCTATCATAGCGCAAATAAATAATGATATTGAAATCTAAAAACCTAAAGTACGCTTTTTAAGGAAAGATTAAAAAAGTAGGTAAATCCAATTTTGTAATAAGACTAGTTTGATAAAGTCCTTAAGAAAATTTCAAAGATGAATTTTAAAACGAATAAACGTAATTGTCAGTCTAGGAGTGAAGAAAAACTATATGTTTTGCATGTTGCTCTGTGACCATAGGCTAATTGTGCAAAATTTTGGCAAAAATAGGAGTTACGTAGGTTAATTGCTGGGCAATATACGCTGACAACTCAGGGGATTTTCTATTGTAGCACGCATTTTAACGGTTTGCAATGAGCCAAAAAGAAGAACCATAGTCTGCACCCTACCATAGCAGGATGTGTACTGAGTGTAAGAACGTTTACACATCAAGATGGTGGCTCGAGCCATACACAGTGCCACGCTAGGCCGAAACGTAAGTTAATTTCTTGACAGCCCTTGTTTCTGAAAAACGGAAAATATTTGCATCATATCCAGCATCAAATTGTCACTTTCTCCGATAATCATAAAAGTATTATTACAAAGAAATACTGTTAATTAATCTAACTTAACGAAGGTAATACGTTTCACTTTTCTTTTGAATCTGTGGGCTGGCTATAAAGATTTGTTCTATTATGACGTTTTTCTTCAAAATATTTGGGTGTACTCCATCAGAGTTGGTGTTTTTTTACAGATCTTGGTGTTTTTTAACGTGTATGTGATACTTAATAAGAAATAAATTGAAAGCGTCATCTGAAATCACCAACTACAATTCTTACGCACGCAATGTTTGTACAAATTTGCTTATTGTCTGCTGAGTTACTTAAAAATTTTTCACCGCTTAATGTTCCTCGCGTCCGCCACCATGCTGACTTTACTGCCGAATAAAATGTTCGCGGAAAAAAACTTTAGCCCTGATTCCAACCAGGTGACCGTGAAAGAGGTGTCCGTTTAAACGACCAGATACGAAAACGAAGCAATTTTGAGCTCTTTTGATTGTTCATTCATCATGATTTTTAATGTCCCTCCGAGCGCTCCGAGTACGTGCTCCCGGTGATGCGAGAAACTGAAAACAAAAAAAAATGCTGTTTACGTAGTAACGTTAAGGAATGAGTTTTTAGGAAGGGGTCGTGCAAAGTAAGCTTTCTCCGATTTTAATCCCGAAGCATTTTATTGTTTTCTCATTTTTTTATTTCAATGGAAAAAACCAACCCTGTTCCAGTCGAGTGTGGGAAGAAACGGGTTGGAGATGAGGGGCACATGTCGTTTTCATCATCATACTGCTATACGCTTCTTCCTCCTCTTCTCCCTACCACTGGGGTACACGAGAAAAAAGTAGGATATTCGGGTGAGGGGTTAGACGGGAGGCAACATGGAGGACGGTGACAGGTTAAGAGGCGGAGCAGCATCCACGTCGTTTTGGAAATGGCACATGAATGAAAATCGATGCCAACAATTTGTCGGGACATTAAACAGAGGACAATGAGGGAGGGAGGATGATGGGAGGGAGGAAAAAAAGGAGGCCAGACGAGACGAAGCAAAATAAAAAAAAATTAATGTTTCGATTTTGCGTAATTCTCTCGCCTGATGGTTTGAATGGCCCTGCCTACCCGTGGAAGGAATCCTTCGGGTATGGCTAGCGGAAATCGATATCAGACCTCTTTCTCTCTCTCTCCACCACCCCTAATGCTTTGCCGTGCGTAACGTAAAATTGTGAATTAATGCGTCCCCCCTCTTGAAAACCTTGTCGTACACACTTTTTAATGCGGGAGTGTTTTCCAAAATGTACGCCCTTAATGGTCTCATGCCGTCGCCGATCGACTAAGAGAGGAGCATCAGGTGCGTCCCTCGATGGTTCTCATAACGAAACGTAACCAAAAGGGGCGGTCCAGCATAAGGTTCCTCTTATTCAAGGGAAATATTTTCCTCGTCACCGACGCAAAATTTTCAGATACAATATGGTAAAAATGATGACCGAATCTCAAAAATTAATCTTATCTACTTTAAGTATGAGGACTTGGTGTAAACAAGCAGGAATTAGGGCATAAATGAAGCATTTTTTTTTGTTTAAGGCTGTAGTCTTTAAAATCATAATAAATGTCCGAATGGTAGTAAATTACAACTTGGGATTTGGGATTGCAACATTTTTGAATAAGTTAGCATTGTCACAATGTGGTACAATTTAAAGTACTGTTTCTGACTTTCGATTTTCGGTTACAATATTGGTTTAATCCCGGGTAATTATTTGGGTGGGCATAATTGATGGATATAAACGTGTGATTTCGAGGAGAATATATTTAAAATATTGAGAATCGCTTTCTGAAATGACAAACGCAACAGTTTACATTGATGAAGATCATTCACTGAGTCCGAGATCCAAAACTATTTCTCTTGTGTGGATTGCTCGCGCTGATTTTGCCTAGATATTGCAAACCACGCTGTTGGATGACCTTTTCAGCTGTGAGAAATATTACGGTTGCTCTAGGAATTTCATGTGAGATAAGTCATTGGAATATTTGCTCTTTGAAGTAATGAGAAATCCAGGGTAAATGGGATGTCTCGGCAGGGTAATTGGTAAAAGTATTCGGGCGAGGATAGTAAGTGGAATCCAATCTAAGGGAAGGAAATTTCCACGGTGATAGTTCTCGAATTAGTGTGTGCATCCACGAGTAACTCTACTGGTTACTCTTTTGTCATTTCCCTGAATGCATGCAGTGAATACATTTTCGCGATAGCGTGTGTTTAACTATTCGTTTTAGGAATTTGCATATTCGTCGGCTGCGGATCGATCAGGCTCTGCTTAGTTCCTTGCCTATCAGGAGGTGATCCTGTTAGGCCTGTCGTTCATGCATAAATATGAACTTAGTTTTCCAAAATAATTGCTCTATCCGGGGAAGATCGCTTCCTTTTCTGTAATCGCATATCGCTCACCATGAAATCAAACCCTCTTCGTGATATCCTGATTGAAAAAGTACAAAATAAACGCATATATTGCAGATTTTTTAAACAATCATTATCTCTTTTTGAGCAGGTAAATATTGGTTATTGAAGCTGGATTCCTTTAACTAGAGTGAGCCGGATATCCACCAATCTATGCGCTTAATTTGTAACAAGCTGAAATCAATAACTGAACGAACAAAATAAACACATTAAAAAAAGAGGGACTAAGTACTCCAATGGGTAGTGCTTGACTTATTAGCAAAAACCCCTACTTGAATTACTGTGAGTCTAGTCCAACCCATCATTCACAAAACTGTGATTTTTCAAGATACGATGTCTAATTAGAAACCTGCACAGCACTAAGGGGACAGGAATCTACACCTGTTATTACCCTGCTTTGTGTAAGTTTACGCACCGTAAAAAGCTGCACCCTCATTTGACTAAACATCTGTATAAATAATTTAGTTGTATGCTCATTTTATTTTTTAACATTGAATTTCTTCATCCCTTATTCTCCATGAATTTGCTAAAATTTATTCCCTATGCTTCCCTAGAAATCATTTCATTTTACAAAAAACAATTAGCAACTTAAAGTTTAAAAAATTTTAGCAGTGAAATTTTACTGAAATTACGTAAAGCCATTTTATTTAATTGATTTTTCCGTGAATATTTACAGATATCAGCAAAATATGTGTGTGTGTATATATATACAACATATATATATATATATATATATATATATATATATATATATATATATATATATATATATATATATATATATATATATATATATTTTAAGGTAATCTACCGGTTAAGATAGGTTTTTGGATGGAAACAACTACCAAACAAACATTTTATTACTCCCAACAAAACACAAAATCCATCATCCTACTCTATATCAGGCCCCTCTTCATCTCTGAGTACTCTCTTCCTCCCTTCATCCTGTCCAACATCCCTATCCTGTTCCTTCCCTTTCCTCTTTTGCCCAACATTCTACCCTCTATAACAGTCTTCGACATCCCACTACCGGTCAATGCCCCCTTCATCCACTTTTCCTGCCTCCATAGGATTGCTCCCAACAAACCCCTCTCTTCGCCCACCATACCAAGTAATTCCTCATTTGTTTTCTTCTCTGTCCATTTTGCCTTCTCCATTCTTCTCCACACACATTTCAAAAGCCTCCAGTCTACGTCTGTCCTTCTGCTTCAATGACCAAGTTTCCGCGCCGTACATAGCTACGCTCCATATCAATGTTTTTACGAGTCTTTTCTTAACATCCTTACTCAACGTCCCTGTCATCAACTCCCTCCTCCTTGTCAAAGCCTCTTTGCCTAGCGCAATTCTTTTCCTTAAGTCCCTACTACTTTGACCGTGTTGGTCCAAAACACTACCGAGATACGTAAACTGTTCTACCTGCTCTAGTTTTTGACCTTCTATTTTAATGTTAAGCTTAGCTTTTTTCTTTCTAGAAAATTGCATAACCTTTGTTTTATTACTATTGATGCTCATCCCATACCTGTCACACTGAATTTCCAATTCACTAAGCAACGCTTGCAGCCCCTTGGCTGAATGACAAACTAAAGCTTGGTCATCAGCAAACCCAACTGATTTTACGAATTCCCCGCCCACTTTCATTCCTACCTCCAGTTCTTCCCATGCCTCTTTAATCATTTCCTCTGCATACAGGTTGAACAACAACGATGATAATGGGCAACCCTGCCTTACATCTCTTCCTAACACTGCCCAACCGGATTCCCCGTTCCCCACTCGCACCTGAGCAGTCTGAGACATGTACAGGTTGTGGATTAGCCTCCTTTCCCTCCAATCTATTCCTATTTTCTGCAGAATACTCATTAGTTTTTCCCAATTCACTCTATCAAACGCTTTTTCGAAATCTACGAAACAGGCAAATACCTCCTGGTTGTGTTCTATATTCCTCTCGATTAATAATCTCATTACTGCAATGGCATCACGCGTACCCTTCCCCTTCATAAACCCAAACTGATCATCTCCTAAGTAGTCATTTGCCCTACTATCTATCCTTTTTTTTATGATCCTAAGAACAACTTTAGCTGCGTGGGATATCAAACTAATTGTCCTGGTGTCCTCACATGACGTGGCCTTTACCTTTTTCGGAATAGGAACTAAAGCTGATCTCACGAAGTCTTCCGGCCAGATTCCCTCCTCATAAATACTATCGATCAGCCCATATAGCCTCTTCCTCCCACATTTTCCTAAGCATTTTAAAAGTTCCACGGGAATGTTATCCACCCCAAAAGCCTTCTTTAGTTTCATCTCTCTCAATGCCCTTTCTATCTCATTGTCTAGTATGCCTGGACCTAAGCTATCTTGCTCTACGTCATGTTCCTTTTCAATGTCTAAGCTCTAAGCTAAGCTTTGTTGGTCTAAGCTCTTTACTATAAAGTTCTTTTACATATTCCTTCCATCTCTCTTGGATCTTTCCTGTGTCAACTATTACCTTACCTGCCTTATCTCTAACTGCTATCGTTGATCTCCCTTTCTTACTTCCCGATAAAGATTTAACTTTGCTGTACAACGCACCGATTTCACCCTTCCTCTGCAGACTTTCCATATCCTCGCACTGCGTCTTCCACCATCCTTCCTTTGCTTTATTTGTTGACCGCCTCAATTTATTGTTCAATTCTTTGTACTTCATTTTGCCTAATTCTGTATTTATATTCTTCCATTTTCGCCGCTCATCCATCTTTGTAATCATCTCATCCGTGATCCATGGTTTCCTAGTCCTTTTAGCGTTACGGCTCCAATAGTGTCTTTTGCGGCTTTAGACAACCCTTCCTTGATCATTTCCCATTTTTCTTCGATAGTACTAAGCCCTTTACCATCCTCCATGATTTTCTCTACCGCCTGTTTGTATTCCTTCTTTTTCGAACCATTTAATGCTTCTACACTCCATTTCCTAACTCGCCGCCCCTGCCTTATCTTTTTGAAACGGACGCTACTTTTCATAACAATTAAATTGTGGTCTGAGTCCGCATCCGCTCCCGGGAAGCTGTGTGAATTTATCACACTGTTCCCAAACGTGTGTCTAACCAGGATATAATCTAGCTGATACCTTTCTGAGTACTTGGCATTTTCCATGTATACCTGCGTCTTTTTTGGTGTCTAAACCAAGTGTTGGTGATGACTAACCCCTGTCTCCTGCAGAACTCAACTGCTTTCTCCCCGCGGTCATTCCTCGTGCCTAAACCGTAGTTCCCGACCTCGTCACCATCTCTTCCTTCGCCTACCGTCTCATTCCAATCCCCCACCACTATCAAATGTTTCCCTGCCGGAACACACGCGATCATGTCCTCTAACTGATCGTATATCCTATCAACCTCTTCTTCTTTATGATTGTTCGGTGCCATGTATACCTGAATAATAACCATGTCCGTCGGTTCTGCTTTTATCTCTACTAGTAGTATTATATCCGTTACGTGCTCTATGTTGACTACGCTTCCTCCTACCTCTTCATTTAATACTATGACAACCCCTCGTTGGCTCTCGTCCCCGCCGCTGTATATTATTCTATACTTATCGCTCCAGTAATCCCCGCTATCTTTCCATCTCACCTCGCATAGACCTAAAATATCTATATTTCCCCTGCCCATCTCTCCGTTAAAATTCTCCAATTTCTCCGTCCTCATCATTGACCTAACATTCTACGTTCTAACATTAACAACTACTTTGGTCTTCTTCTCCTGCGTCTTCTCACCTGCTGCTGCTGGTTTTCCCTTGCAAGGGTTTCGTGGGATGACGACCGCGGAACCCTTGCCTCCCCCACTGCCGGGCACGACACACGGCCGATTGGGCCGAACTCCGTAGTTTCCAGGACTCAAAATATCTGTATAGTCCATCATGTTAAACTTGGGAATGATAATTGAGGTGGTTTCCCGTTGCCTTTCTCAATAGTGTTTTTAACGTGACACCATCACTTACTGGTCGCCCCCTGGGGTCAGACGCCATTGCAGCCGCCTCACTGAGGAACAGACGCTGCGTGGACTACCTTTCGTCTGGCTCCTAACCTTCGACCTTTCTGGCATGGGTGACCCTACCAGGAGCAATAATTATTACTCCCACCAGCACAGCTCTAGGGGTCATCGGAACGCACAAGCCCTTCCACCACGTCAAGGTTGTAGTCCAGGGAGGGATATATATATATATATATATATATATATATATATATATATATATATATATATATATATACTTATATATATATATAGATATATACATATATATATGTATTAACACACACACATACATATATACACACATGCCATACCAATATGAAATGATCAGATTTTTTTCAGCACAGGGAGAGATTATTCGTAATTATTAGGTTTTAATATTTATATTACTTATCATAATCTTAATTACTATTTTAATTGCATATATTTGGATGCCATTGTTTATAATTAGCTTCAAAATGTAAAAAATATGTTTGAATAACATATGCTCTTTCTTTGCAAGCCATCCTTTCAACGTAAATGTTAAAATTTTAGTTAATTATTTCTAATTTAATACATTTGATTTTCTTGAATATAAATAACGTTTTTAGTTTCCATTCGTATTCATGTATATAACAACTAAAGCTCATATACATCATATTTCCTATTTATCCTATACTATCGGCACATTACTATCAAATGAATTACTTGATACCCTCGGTCCAAGCGAATTCATCCCAAGATCTCTTCGGTTAATCACCTTTTTTCCACTACCTTGTGCTAAGCGTCTTTAGTTATTTCAAAACTATACGAGAAACCGAAAGTCAACTTTATTTATTCTGGCACAGATAACCACACTCTCAAATTTCTTCTCAATGAACACCCGTTTGCTTTATGTTCATTGAGCATCTACGGAAATCTACGGAATTGCGCTCTCTAAGATTCGTGGATTCAAGTTTCAAAATATCAGCCAAAATATTGACTACTTATGAATTTTAGAAGGTTAGAAGATTAATTTTTTATATCAAAACTTATTTAAAATCATTTATTACGATAGTTCAGCGTCAAAATTAAATTTAAAACGCGAATTTTGCATCACATTAACTTTACATCCAGGTAGGTATATTAGCTAATTTTTTCATGAGGTGTGTAATTTGTTTAGATGAAAACAACACCTTGCATGGCAGTAATAACTTGAGGAAATTTAATTTAATTCACAAGATGGATTCCATTATACGCTGGAACAACCAAAATTAGCCTTTTATTTTCATTTCAGTTGCTGAAATATACTACCAAAGAGAATAAGCTGGGAAGCGTTAGTGTGATCGCTGGAATGAATTGTGGTTATGAATGCTCAATGTTTCGCCCTTTGCATTGGCAGGGAGGTCAAAAAATATTATTCTTTTCCACTAAATACAGACACCTGTAGCATAAAGCATTAGTCATTCAAAACCGCAATTCATATCGGAGACAAACCAGGAAAATTAAACAGATTTGAGCTTCCCGTCTATGAATATCAGTACAATGGGTAATAAACGGGTAAGATGATATCCTTGAAAACAATTTCAGGTTGCCATTGCTGGTAATTTAGCCTATTTGAAGCCATATAGGTAGTGATATCGATATTATAAGTTTTAAACACCTTTGCAGTTTTTTATTAGCATTAATAGTCACGCAAGTGACTGTTATAGTCATTGAAACAATACGTGACCCGTAATCAGGTATGATGGCTTAAAAATTATTCAGCTTATATATGCCTAATAAATATTAGCCCTAATCTTATTGATCAATGGTGGTCATTTATTTTCGAGCAGATTATTTCAATGGATGTGGAATTATCTGTGAAAACTCGATTTTCTGAAAGCGAGCATTAGTCTTTCCAGTTTGCTATTCCTCTCCTTTTAAATTAATAAATTTCTTATTATATAGATATTGTCAACCAGAATTCCATCTTTCCCATCAAAATTTATCCAATTATGTTTGTCCTTCCTTCCTTTGATACAACAAATTAATTATTATCTTTTACCACTCACCTAAACCTGTCTTCATTGATTATCTTTTATGCCATTATAATTGATTATATATTTAATTTTAGTGCTAATATGTAGATAAGTTTTGGATAACCATTAATAGAGTTATTATTAGCCATTTCTGGACTTATCATAGGCAAATAAAAGGTTATTTCTATGGCCAGCGATGGACCTGACGTTTGCAATCGGGGACTGTAATCGGTTGGAATCGGGGTCTACGTAATTGTATACCCATTTAGCTAACTTTTGAGGTCCTTTTATTGATTAAATATCATGCTTTTAAAGTTTCTGGACCCTCTCCTTTAATTCATTGACATAATTATTGTAGAATAATTCTATCAATAATATACAAAGATATATTTTTATATAATCTAGAACTGAATACGTAATATCCTCGCGTTGGTACATGTTATACACCTTGTCAAGGTAAAATCAATAGTTGTTGCATACTCTATCTATTTGACTATCTCATTATGTGAGATCCAACATTCATATTAATTGTGCTGGCGATTATTCGGCAAAATGTTTCAGGGGTAACTGTATTCCAATAACTTCATGAATCTATTCTGTCATATAATATTTCAATCACAGTCCGTGTTAAGTAATTGAACAATGTCAAACAGCTAAAAATACTGATCTTTATGAATTCATTCCAATATGAACACTCGTCCTTTCTGCATTAACACGACATCAGACCAAAGAGGCCACGAAAACTATAAATTTTTCAGGTGGCACTATTCAAACCGACTCTGAGCGCAAATTTTACGAAATGCTCTATCAAAGAATCTAATTTATTTCCCTTTAAGAAGGCAATCTTTGGGTAATAGTTTCAATATGTCCCGGAAACATGAGATGGATTATCAGAGTAGGTGATGTGAGCATCAGTTTCCGTTGCTTCTTACCTTAGCACGTAGGTACCGCTCGGATCGGCCGTGACCTTTCCCTACCTCTAGGGGCACTCACCGTATCCCACCACCGTAAGGCGATTCCCCTTTCACGGGAAGTGAGGTGACACGGGTGAGGATCGTAGCACGTCGCGTTACCATGGTGTTTACCTCCCCGCTTCCGTTTTCCGCTCATATTCCCATAGAATTTAGCACTCCCAAGACCCTCCATCGGAGAGACGTTTCATGGTGAACACCCGAGATTTTCGCAGTGATGTTCGCATTAGTTATTGAATTTACAAGACGCACCGGCGCGGCGGATAGGGTCGTATTGCAGAGGAAAAGAGTACTCGCAGAGTCCTTTCCATGACAACACTGTGTTTTCAGGCCCAAGCTAGCTAAAGTGTTTGGTTTTCGCATCAGTGGCATATAATTCATTGATGGCTAAATCTTTGTTCCTCTATCGCTCATTATAGTTTTGAAATTATGGTATTTATGAAAACATTATATTCGATGCTTAATGGGTAGTTCAGGTTTTCTCGTATCTGAAATATTTTTATTTTCCTTGATGTCAGTACGTATTTTCAATAAAGATTTTGTGGGTCTCATGCCTGAAACAAGTATGAAATTTATAAATGCGGTATTTGTAAATTAGTATTTCAAGCAGAAGAATTGATTTTTATAGTGTGGAATTACAAAGTTACTTTTTTCACTTCAATATCACTATTGTTAGCTTACGTAGATAACGTTTAAAAAAATGGCATTTCCCGCAAATCAGTTCGTAAGCCTTAGTTTTGTATACTTTTCTTTACACAAAACCATATACTCTTAAACAATGGTAATTTAGTCCATATAAGATCATTATATTTATAAATGCATATTCTTCACTTCGTCTCACAGAAGTGTTTTTATTTGAAGTTTAGATCTTCCCTCACATGCTAATATTTAGTTTAAAGTAAACCAATGGATCTACTCCGGTACATATCATTAAATCAAAAAATAATATTTTTAATTTCATTGACCTTACTTCAACATTACTGTAGAACACGTTAAAAGTGGTGTTATGAATTAGAGGGTTTCGATACTATTAATGGATTTTTGAGAGAATTAAAAATTTTGATTAACCAAAAATGGCGATATCGCGAGGTTACAGTCGTGAATTTTTTGTTATAATTACGTTAGAAGTCGAAATTCGTTAGAATTTGAACACATAACTGACCACATACTTGAATATCACCATTAGCAATACATTTTTCCCGACAAGTTCTTTTGTACTATATCATCTGCACCTGAAGTATAATCTCAACATCTGGTTAAGGATTAATTGTTAATACTGCGCATAATTATTTGATAATTAACGGCAAAATTCTTGAATTATCTTTTAATAATTCGAGAAATTAGTATACCAATGCATGGTGAGTTAGATTTCAGCTAACGTGTGGATTCCATAGAGTGACCTTGATTTTAATCCGGTTTCTGAGATTTTTTTCGCATAGAGCAAACCGACGGACTGACGCAGAAACAAGCAAGGGAATTAGACTTATGCGAATGTAAGTCAATAAATAACTCTCAAAACTGGATAGAGGCAACAATAGTCAAAGTGACTTACTGAAGTTATTTTTACTTTTCTACATAATCACTCTGTTAACTCAGACATCATTTCTTTACAAGTCCTTCATAGCCGACCGCAAAGAAGCATTTTTGCACCAGATCTTTCAAGAAGCATTTTGTTTGCTGTCGCATCCAACGAGTAACCTCTTGGACTGCGGCATCATCATTTTCAAACCTTAGGTCACTCAAATGATATTGTAGGCCCTCGAACAGATGAAAACCGGTGGAGGCTAAGTTGGAACATTTCGGTGGATAATCCAGGCGTTCCTAATAAAATGTTCGTTTCAGCTCCTCTAGCTGACGTTTGCGAATTATTTACTGACTTACCCTCATATATTAACCTCAAAAATACTCTAAAAAGCAGATGACATTCAGAGACCATTTGAGGGTAACATTAATGTCGTAACTTATTCAAAATGATGGATTTACTCCTAGCTGGGGTATTTTTAGACTGTACTCTTAGTAAATCCACCCCAGGGACCGAGAAAAATCATCTTCTAAAAGCCTACTGAATATCTCCTGCCAGATATCAGCCGTAAGCTATACTCAAGGACTTAGCACAAATACTGGTCTTTAACCCGTCCAGTAATGCAGTTGGCAGAGCCAAAATTTCTCTTCAACTTCTTGAGAAAGATCCTCTGTTGAATTTGGTGCCCTAGGTATGTATTCATCTTTTGCTTTCTACTGTTGTTTAACGAGAAATACTCAAATCGCTAATGAACAAAAACATCATTATAATTTTGAGGCATGAAGTTCGTTATTGTTCTTCGTTTTCAGTATTCAGGATACAGTGAGTGTAATTAAGGAAAAGCTAAAAGTTTGAGCACGTATTCATAAGGTGCATTTATGCTTAGATTTTCGGACAGCCTGGCTATATAGTATTTCATGTGAAAAAGCTTTCTGGCAAGGATACAAGTCAACTATGGAGCAGGGGATGCAAAAGAATAAGAGGTAAACAAGATTGAAGCCACCACATCTTCTTCCTTCGAGTAATGAATATTGTCTAAATGAGACAAAGGAAAGACGATCTGAAACTGGTGGCATTATATTATCTTTAGGATGCAAGATCAGCGGTGGAAGAAGCTGGAGGGCTAAAATAAGGAGAATGGGGATGCCAAAGAATTTCTGCCTAAAGAATCATCTATTCAAAACTAACCGCTTTTTCTGTTTCCTGAAAGTATTTGATAAAATCATAAAAAAACAAACTCTGGAACAACTTATTCAGGAAAAGCTAAAAGTTTTCAAATCTAAGTATTATTCATCTCTAAATTTCACTTGGGTTGATTGCGTTCTTCCTTTGATTCAAATTATCCACTTACCTCTATGCTCTTTCTTCAACGTTACTTCGTCCATTAAATATTTACGATAGGTGCGTTCTAATGATTTTTATATCATTTGTTTAACTCAAGGCAGCCGCAATTTCAATTTGCCACATTTATTATTTATTTAAAAATAATACAAGTATTTTTTTATATTTTCCTTTGAAACTAAATGTTTAGAATTTCTTGGGTAGTAATACCAAGGATAACACTTCAAATATTCAATAAGAGCAATGATTTCGGTATATTTTGTTATTGGAAAAACTTTAGGAAATAATAGATTTTCTTTATTATTGTCAATTTGATCAAAACTCAGCTATATAAAGTTTTTATAAATGCCCATAAAAGGTGTGAGAACTACATGGAGTAGGGCACTAAATTTTTGGATCTAAAATATGGCACACCATCTCTCTTCGTTCCGTTCAATATGTCTATTCTTCTCCTCCCCTACCTCGATATCCAATGCACTTCTCTATTTCATATTCTATTTAAAGAAAATGAAGTCTTGATCCATATGTCCAGCTAATTTGAATGCTTCCCAACAATCACGTCTCCTCCCCAACTAGTACTTCTTCCTTGCCGTTCATTTCAAATTTCCATTCCTCTCCACACCCATATCTCCAAAGCCTTTAGTATATGAGCATCATTTTGTTTCAAGGAAAAAAGTTACAAAACCAGATTTCATATCAATGTTTACATTAAACCTTCTTAACATCCCTGATCTGCGTCTCAGTATTCAACTCTCTTTTCTTTACTAAAGCTTCTTTGCCTAAAACAAATCTTCTTCTGAAATCCCTATTGCTTTGTCCATCTTGACCCAAACACTTCCAAGTTAGGTATTACGCACCAAAAACTCTATTTTTTGCCGTCCTTTTTCAACGTTTAGTATATATTCATGATGTTGTCATTGTCGCTGAATAACGGTAGCGGGATGTAAACCATATTTTGTTATAAAACGGGAAAAAAGGCATGAATTACGAAGAGATTCATTGAATCCTTAAAAAAAATTCATTTTAATCATATCGCAAAAACGGATTAATTTTATGTAATTAAAACGAATCTATTGTATAACACGCAAACTCAGTGAAAGGCCTGGGATTACTACCGGTATTCTGGCGCGGTTATTATTCTGTCGCCCTCAACCGATTATCATCATCCCTGAGAAATCCACATGTAAATTGTCACGGGCTAGAGGTACGGACCGCTGATCATCCAAATGCCTTAATGAAGGCTACGCGAAGGGAATGAGGACCCAAATTAATTCCTTCCCCGGAAACTAGCAGACTTGAAATCATCCTGGGAAGGAATTGGCAAAAGCACGTCTCTGACGAGAATAAATAATACTGAAACTTAATCATAGGAATTAACTGTGATTGTTGATGTGCGTCACATCTTCAGTTGAGCATGTAGTAAGCTACTAATATCTAAATGCTCATTTACAGTATATATATATATATATATATATATATATATATATATATATATATATATATATATATATATATATATACATATATATATATATATTATATTAATGTATAAAATTTATCGGTAACAATTTTTCACTGACGTGTGCGCAGTGCTGACTTCAGACTGTCGCTTGAGTGTGCGCATGATCGCAAATCGTATTGGCATTAAAAAGATGAGAACGCATGCCATTATCACTAAATTTGTCAATGCGAAAGGTCTACGCTAAACTCGTCCCAAAGGGCTTGATGGGTGACTAGCAGTAGAGTTGATGGTCTGCTTGCGAAGAGACATTTTGCAACTTCCCTGAGGCCCTGACATGGTACCAGCCCAGCGGACTTTGTTCTATTCCAAAAGCTGAATTCACCCACAAAGGAAACTACCATGGGACCATAAGTACCGTCAAAGAAGCTTGCATACGTACCCGTAAGAAACTGTCGGAATCCGCCTAGTAGGGAGCCTTCTGAAAATACTCTTGTTTAGATGTCTTTAAATGTCTAAACTCCTTTTTAAATTGAACTATTGTTGATTGGAACCAGCTGCCTGGAGGTTTGTTTGAGCCCTTTACATCCAATTTTAGGAGTTTTAAGAGTAAATGTAAAACAGCCACTGGGTGATAAACTTCATTGTAGTTTGTATGTATGTGTTGTAGAAGTGTCATTGTGTGCAAAAATATTTTGTCTCTTACCTGTTTTTCTAGTGCATGTATGTTGTTTTCGTTATAAGAGTGATCATTGACCAAACTTAACCGCTGCCACCAGGACAAAGGCCTAATTGCAACGTAATTCTTAAATAAATAACGAAAAGCCACTGAAAAAAGTGTGCCGTCCAAGTCCGTCAAGGGATGTGTTTTGAAGAATTTTGATGAATGTAGCAATGAATCATCTCAATCTACTTTTCCGAAAAATTTCCCAATACTGTTCATAAAAAAGATTGGACGGAAAGGTACATATATGCATATATATATATATATATATATATATATATATATATATATATATATATATATATATATACATATATATACATACATATATATATATTATAAAAATTTATTATTGTTATTAATCTACCGGTTAAGGTTAGGTTTCGCATGGCTGCGCAAACGCTGCGGTATCGCGGCAATTCACAATACGACATAACGACATAATCGTACATAACCAGACACCCATAATTAAAACAAACTCCTCATAATTTTTAAACTAATGTATTTTCTACCTTCTTTCCGTCCAACATCGTATTTTTTCCCTTTATTCCGTCCAACATCCCTTTCTTATTCCTACCCATCCCTGTACGCCTAACACTACAATCTATCATATGTCTTCAAAATCCCGTCGCCTATCAAAATTCTCTGCATCCATCTTTCTGCCTTCGTAGGGTTTCTCCAAGCGCTATCTTGTCTCATCCACCATGCATAGCACGTTCCCGTTTGTTTACCCTCCGAACCATTTAACCTTTTCTTCTCTGTACCTTTATTTCAAAAACCCAAATATATGCCTATCATCCTGCTTCAATGGCCATGTTTCCGCATTGTACCAAACCAGGCTTTTGTTTTGACGGGTGTTTTCTTAACCTTTTTCCTCAACGTCCCTGTCATATATTCCCTCCTTGTGGAAGCATCTCTGTCTTATGTGTCTAATGCTTTGCCCATTTTGATCCATAAAATTTCCTAGCTAGGTAAACTGTTCTATCTGTTCGCGTGTTTGAACACCTATTTTGTTAATAAACTTGGCCTATCCATTTCTGCCGCATAACCTTGGCATTTTTTATATAGATACTTATACAATACACATAGCACTAACTTTCCAATGCACTTAGCAGAGACACAACAACTTCGCTGATCGACATTTTAAAGCTTTATCACCATAAAAACTGATCATATTAATTCCACAGCGTCTATCATTACTAGTTCCAGTTCTTCAGCTGAAATTGCCATCCGCCACTTGCACGTAAGTAGTCGTAGTAGTAAGCATATATTTCAAGTTTGAAGACGCCACGTTTTTTAGTATTTGTTTGGCAGACATTAATAGTGACCCTTTTCAGTAAATTAGTGAAAATGGAGAAAATTGGTCATCATTATGCCATGCAATACTTTTATTTCAAAGGCCTCAGCCCAGCAAATATGAAAGCTGAACTGGGTTCTACTCTGGGTGAGTCTGCTCCGAGAGTTTAAACGAGGCCGTACGAGCTGTCAAGACGATAATCGCATTGATCGACCAAAGGAGGTGACGACGCTAGTAACGGTGAAGAAAATCAACAAGTAATGCTGTTGACTGGAAAAGCACGAGCTAGCAGACATAGGAGGAATTTCAAAAAGTGCGGTACCTCGCATATTTACTGAAAATTTGGGCATGAGAAAGTTGTGTGCAAGATAGGTGCCGCGTTTGCTCACACTCGAGCAAAACTAATGTTGTGAAGATATTTCAATAAGTTTCAATAAGCTAAGTTTTACAGAAATTAAGCAGAATGTGGCGCCGTTTCATAACTTTGGATGAAACATGTGTCCATTACTTCACACTTGAGACAAAATAACAATCAAAACAATCGATTCAAATGGAAGGATGCCTCCAGGCGAAGACCGTTTCGCCTGCAGGCGTTGGTTTTTTGGGATGCGCGTGGGATAATTTTCATTGACTATCTTAAAAAGGAAAAACTATCAACGGCGAGTGTTGTGCCAACAAATTACAACGTTTTCGTGAAGAAATCAAGGAAAAAGCGGTATAATTTGTCTAAGAAGAAAGTGTTGTTTCATCAAGGCAATGCACCAGCTCACAAATCCGTTATTGCAATGGCCAAAATTCATTAATTTAAGTTTGAATTGATACCTATTTGCCAGATTTAGCCCCATTGGATAATTTTCTGCTCACCAAACTGAAAAAATGGCTCGGTAGTAAATGATTGCCCAACCGTGAATATGTGATGTCGGCAGTTAATGGCTATTTTTTAGCAAGACGGTTTTCTTATAAAGAGGGTATCGAACGTTTTTAGCATCACTGGTAAAAGTGTATAGAGCTGAAAGGAGATTATGTTGAATAATAAATAAATTTTTTTCAAAATGTTATGTGTTTCTTTGTTGGGTCGGGTACTTATGAGACCACCCGCGTACTATTACTATTTTCTTCAATATGTAAATATATTCTACCCAATTTACTCTATTAAATAACGTTATGAAATCTAAAAAAAACAAGCAATCACATATTTATGGTATTATATGTTTTTCTACATTAGTGATCTCATTACTGCAATGACATCACGCGTTCCTCTCCCTTTCCTGGGCCAAAATTTTGTTATCTCTTGAGTAACCATTTGCCTTACTCTTCATCGTCTTAGCGGCGATCCTGAAAACCACTCCAACTGCACGTGAAGTCAAATTTGTTGCTATGTTGTCCTCTCCCGTTTTCGGAATAGGAACTAACCCTGATCTGATGTCTCCCGACCGGATCCCTTGCTCATAAATACTACGAAGCAGTCCATAGAAACCCTTTCATCCACCTTTTCTTTATTTTTTGCGTAGTTCTGCAGATATATTGTCTACCTCCACGGCCTTGTTTGATTTCATTTCACTTAATGGCCTTTCTATCTTGCTCTGAGATAAGCTTAGACCCAAGCTATCCTCATCTATGTCATATTCTTTTTCTATGTCTAACTTTCCTGCCTAATATTTTTACCATACTGTCATTCTTTATACTCCTTCCATCCCTCTTGGATCTTTTCCGGTTTCTTATAACCAATATTTTTTCTGACATCCTTTTTGTTTACAACGATTTTCCCTTCTTGCTTCCTGACAGTGTTTTTATCACCCTGTATAGCACACCTATTTTACCCTTCCTGTGTAAACTTTCCATGTCTTTGCACTACGGTTTTCTTCATGTGACTTTTGCTTCCTATTTTTTACCCGACTCAGTTTATTATTAAACACTTGTTATGCTTTCTTTTACCTAACTCCTTATGCATATACCTTTTTCTATTTATTCTCTCGTCTATCTTTATATTCGTTGCTTCCGTAATCCATGGTTTTCCTGTTCCTTTCCGATTTACAGATCCTGTAGTGTTGTTTGCGGATTCAGATATCCCTAATTTTATTTGTTCCTATTTTTACTCTATAACATTCAGTTGCCTACCCTCACTCCTAATTTTCTCTAAAGCCTACTGATACCTCTTTCTTGCCGGTCATGTTAATGTTTTGAAATACCAATTCCTAAACAATCTTTCCTGTTTCATTTTTATGAATCTGACGTTGCACTTAATTATAACCAAATTATGGTCTAAGCTCCCGGGAAGCTGTGCGAATTGATCAAACTGCTCCTTTATATGTGTCTAAAAATAATATAGTTTAACTGATAGTTTCTTGAATCCCTGGGAATATTTACTCAACCCCTGTCTCCTCCTAAACTCTGTTGATTTCTCATGGCGGTCAACCCTTGTTTCTAAACCGTAGTCTTCCAGCATTATCACTGCTGTTTCTCCATCCGTATCATCCTTTCCTTAACCTACCGTCGCCTTCCGATTCCCCATCACTATCAAATGTTTCCTTCCAGGAACACCCGAGGTAATATCCTCCAACTGATCGCTTACCCTATCGACTTCTTCCTCCCTATGATTGCTAGGCGGCACATGTACCTGAACAATGACTTAGTTCATTGGATTCACTTTTACTCTCTTCTCTGTCGCTTGCTCTATATTTACTATACGTTTTCACACCATTTTATTCTCAATTATTGCCAACGCTTGCTGGCTATCTTCCCCTCTGCCGTGTATTCCTATATAACTTTCACACAAGTAATCCCCTTAGTCCTTCAATCCCACCATCTCAGCTCACACAGACCTAAAATATATATATATGTCCACTCCCAGACAGTATTGTGTTAGAGATGCGAGCAACGTCAGTCATATCGTAATAATTATTATGGCGTCGAGTGATTTGCCGTGGCTACCCTCAAGCTTTCTCCAAGATAACCCGTAACAAGTCAATATTTACATTCACAAGCTCCTCATAATTCCACCTTAATATTCCTGTTTTTCTTAGCTTACATTTTTTCATTCATTATGAGTACATCGGTATATTATTCATTGTATGACTCGTGATTTGCCCATTGTACTTCCCCTACTTTACACTGAAGTTTCTTCCATGGACGTGTGTCACAAATTACCCAATCAAGTACTAATTAAATGGTTAAACCTTTTTGTCCTCATGCTCTGTTTTTCATTGGGCATCGCCCCATTTCCTCAATAATAAATTATCTCATACCGAAAACTCTGCTTATTTATCTACACCTACATTTACTTAAAACCCCGCAAGCCGTCGCAAGGGTGAGTGGTGGGGGGTATTAGGGCACCACCCGTAATTAAGAAAAAAACCATGATATATTTATACTGCCCCAAAAAACATGGTATAAATTCATGCAAAATCGCTTAAACCGTACACACATGCAAGTACATGAACTAATAACTAACGTACACATGAACCTACAAATATACCTGATATATTTGCAATGTTTAATTTTGTTACACCATGGTTAGTTTTGCTACATCATACACATGTAGCGCTTATGGGGAAATTCGAGGGGACAACGCGGAGAATGGCTGCTTATTGTATGAACATTCCAAGGGAGGGGAGCATATCGAAATGCACCAGTGTGGAATGTTGAGTTGGACAAGTAGGGATAACAAATTGGTTTAAAATCATCCAAATATGCTTTTGAGGAGTATGGATGTTGAAATGGGTGCACCAAACTGCGGGAGAGTGGCTGGAATGTAGTTTCTGAAATTAGATACGGCCATAATTCTGTATCCCGAGGGAAATATTTCACAATCTTTTAAACTATTACTGTTATTTATTTATTGCTCATATCGTCGACGAATGGAGCACCAAAATTATCTAAATAACGGAAACTATCAATTTCGTGTAATAGCATTAGCTGTAAACAAAGCGCTACTTTTACTAATTTTGCTATAATGCTATATTAAAACAATTATCATTACTTTTTATTTCATTTTTAGGTAAATTATCTCTATAAGGATATTAAATACTCCCACGAAGTGATGCCTGAAACAATAGGAGAAAACAGAATCCTTTTAAAATATTTAATTTATACGTTGTATGAATTTTTATAGCCTAAATAAGAGTTGGCGACTATTTACATAAATATGTATTCAGTGATAATGATAAATATAATTTATAAATTGTAGCAGATAATTTTACTGAATTAGTAGAGATAATTTCCAACTGCCTACCCACCTCACTCAAAGCAGCCCTCTACCAACCCGTAACCCTCTCCAAACTTCTAGCCAATGGAAAAGACACCCAGGATAGCCTTCTGAAATCAGACATTTATAAACTGAAATGCGAGGATTGCAATAGCGGTTTTGTCGGTCAGACAGGTAGGAATATTAAGTTACGAGTCGAGGAACACGCAAGGTGTCAAAAAATCAGAATAGCAACTCTCTCTTCATCTACATAACATCTACATAATACCCCGCAAGCCGCCGCAAGGGCGTGTGGCGGGGGGTGTTAGGTCTCTTTGCCAAGCATTTACTGGAATTCGACCACAGCAGTGACTTTGTCCCTGAGATATTACACACACTCCCAAAAGGATTAAAAATGGACGCTCTCGAGCAATTACAGATAGGAAGGCACTTGGCAAACCCCAACACGACCCTTTGTAATGAGCAATTGTTCCCATTCCCCTCCCCACTCCTCTCCGAGAAACTAGCCTGGAAATGGTCAAAACAACTCCTCAACGCACTTGAGAGCCTCCACCCCTCTCAGGCCCTTCCACCCCTCCCCGCCCCCACTCTGTCCTGAGGGTATATATTCTTGCTCTGTCTGTTTAGCTAATTTGTGCCTGATTATGCCGTAATTCGGTGAAATGCGTGTAACCATATAATAAAATCTGTGGAAAAGTACAAGTCTTTCTTTTTAGTATGGATTCTGTTTACTATTGATTATTGGTGAGAAAATTTTTACGTAAACGATATAACAGGAATAGCCCTAATGACTTATTAAGCAAAAAAAGATTTGTTATCCACTATCACTCGTTGTTCTACCTTAATTTTATTTAACTTCATTAATATTTTAAAAGTATTTAAAAGTGGTTTAAATTTTTATTGGTCTTATGTGTATCATCATACACAATCAGCAGAATTGTGAAAAAATGCCGATGAAATGCGTGTAAAATAGAAAAATTTGAATTTTATACACATCCCTTTTATATAAATACGTATATTCTATGGCTGGGCAAAGAGGCTTTCACAAGGAGGAGGGAGTTGATGACAGGGACTTTGAGTATGGATGTTAAGAAAATACTCGTAAAAACTTTGATATGGAGCGTAGCTATGTACGGTGCGGAAACGTGGTCATTGAAGCAGGAGGATAGACGTAGATTGGAGGCTTTTGAAATGTGGGTGTGGAGAAGAATGGAGAAGGTGAAATGGACAGAGAAGAAAACAAATGAGGAAGTACTTGGTATGGTGGGCGAAGAGAGGGGTTTGTTGGGAGCAATCCTATGGAGGCAGGAAAAGTGGATGAAGGGGGTGTTGACCGGCAGTGGGATGTTGAAGACTGTGATAGAGGGTAGAATTTTGGGCAAAAGAGGAAAGGGAAGGAACAGGATAGGGATGTTGGACGGGATGAAGGGAGGAAGAAAGTACTCAGAGCTGAAGAGGGACCTGATATAGAGTAGGACGATGGATTTTGTGTTTTGTTAGGAGTAATAAAATATTTGTTTGGTAGTTGTGTCCATCCAAAAACCTACCTTAACCGGTAGATTACCTTAAAAAAATATTTAGAATGTCATCTTATTTCGTAGCCAGATTCGTTGAAATAAACTTTTGAAGAAGTTTCTTTTCATTTAATTAGTATCGAACTCTTGCCCAAGCGAATAAAAATTGTGGATGCATAAAAATGACGATATTACCGATGCATTCATAAATGAAAATTAAATTCAGCTCTTAAGCTTACGTGCTTTGTATATTAAATAATTGTATCCTTGGACATGATTTTATTATATTCCATATAAAACATTTTTATTTTCTTCCCACGATAATCGATATGTGAGGAAACTTAATCCTTTAAATCTCGCGATTCCCAAATGAAGTGACTTTTAAAGCTCATCTAAGAATTTGCAATGATATTTACATTTCAAGCCATCATGTAACTCTCTTCAAGTTTTCGGCTACTATTTATAGTGATTGCTTTATAGAATATTATCTGTCTTTCATAAATTAACCATTAGATCTCTTAGCGTGCTTTTCAGAATCATATTGTAATTAAGTTGGAAATTATAATAAAATACAAATAATGGCAACAATATTTTCACGTGAGTGACAAGAGGATCTTATTTTCTCCTTTACCCAACCTAATATCAATTCCGTCTTATTTTATCCATGCCTAATGAATTTTTACCATCTTAAAATATTTGTTATCACACATACCTTGCGCCTAACGAATAAAGATCTGCTAAATAAATTAGCATTTCCAGAACGTGTTCATGCATAAGGCGAGTCTGAATATCTCTACTTGAAAATGTTTTGAAACCCCTCTTTCATCACTCATGAAATGTTAGGAATGGAAAGAATACCAAATGGGAAATTGCATAAAAATATTTAACAATCATGCCCATATGCTATGCACAAAAACAATGATTTTTGCAGCTCAGGTTTTAATTAAGATGCCATTCTTAAGGCATAAATAAAATTATACTGACGAATGCATCCGGTACTTACTTGTCCAGTAACATTTGTGTTTGGATGCCAATTATGGTATAGAGCCCGGGCTCAATTTTCAGTGGGTTTGAAAACCCATTGGTGCTGAAAAATTTGTGATTTTTTTGTTACTTGAAATTCTTGGGGAGAAAAATTGTAGCCAGGGAAAATACCTATCCCCTCTGGAAAAATTGGTGAATTTCATTAGTATTTGTAATGGACTCTCTTCCGCTATTAATCAAGCCTCTTTGAGATTTTAAAATTAGTTTTAATGTCAATGGATTCTTAGCAGCAGTATTTTAAGGTTTGGAAAACTTTCCTCTGCGCCTATTAACAAACAGAAAATCTCGAGATTTTACGGGGTCACAATGGATAACGGTGCGCAAAAACGGCATCGGTGCACCTTCGCACTCAAATAAGGAAAGTCTATTCTTATAATTCAATCTTTATGAATGAGTCTTTCGGCAAGAGGAACGGTCGTTAGAAATGGAGAACATCATGGGATCGAGGCATACCGAGAACAGGTGATTCGCGGAGAGGCCGAAGTATTTTTAGTTCATGACTCTTAGCGCGCTGCAACGTTGGAATTTGCAAGTCAGTGACCAAAAACAAAAAAGAATAAGACTCGGTCTCACTAGTGACCCTTTCAACCTTGCACTCCCGTAAATGATTCTGTTCCACAGCGCAAGGGACACTCAGACGAAGCGTCGCAATGTAAAATTGTCCGCGTCTCACCAAATCGGAAAAATGATTACAAAAGACACGGTCACGGACTTTTCTCCGTAGTTTTTTTCATTATACTGGAGGAATCTGGGCTGTTTTCTCGCGTTAAAGGGGAAACACGGGCATCCTATCACGGCTTTTCCTGCAGGGGTTGGATTGGTTCGGGATGATTTCTGAAAGGATGCTTTATGCTCTGTGGTTTAAGGATTCAATACGACTGCGGGTACTCGTCACTGTCGTCAATCTAAAAATGAGTGAAAATGGAATATTCTCTTCCTTCCTGTCGATTTTTTTTTCAAAAATATTGTGAGTTGAAAAATAATAAAAGTGAAAGAAAGACATATGAAAGTTATCCTTTTTACCCAATACACAACATGAGGAAAAAAACCTCTTTCTTCTATATAAAGTTTTAACTCATTGAAATGTACTTATTGCAAACGTTTGAAATTCCACTTTTGAAAAGTATCAATACTTGCGTTTCAGTGTTTTAGCATCATCATCGGAAAGGCCAAAGGAAACACTTCCATTTCTCTTTCAACTCAATTTAATTTTATTTAAAATGATTAGCGACCCAGAAGTGACCACTTCAAACGAATACCTGATTCACAATTTTCCCCCAGTTCCAGCTGAATTTACATGGTAAAGCGCCTCCTCTCTCCTTAACTTCCTCCATTATTCCTTTCCTATCATTTCTCCTTCCTTTATTCTCCTATATTTTTCCTCCCCTCTTTTTCCTTTTCCATTTTACCTTTGCTAATTTTTTCCTCCTATTTTCCTCCCTTTTTTTCTCACCACTTCTTCCTCCTTTCAATTTGGAGTACAAACGAGAGTTTCTGTTTACTTTTCATCACCTGTTGGTGATGCCAATCAATTTTTTTTTTCATTTTCAACTGAACAGCAAAAGCTTTTGGTGACATAATTACCCCGATATCATTGATAATGTAACCTTGAGAGCTATAATGTCCTTCTTGATTAATTGAGCATGATATTCATTGTAGAAACCAACCATTTCTTTAGTTTTTTGTCCTATTTGCCATGATAACATTTCCTCTCAGCCATTTAAACCTAAAAGTATTTGATTTTTCTAATATTTTTAAAATTCAAAGATGAGAAATTTCCGCAATAAAAAAATTCACAGTGCCTATAAATTCTTTCAACATTTCTGACAGTTTGCAGATCATTTATTTTGTGAAATAATCTCCCTTCAGCAATTGTTAGTAATTATCATCACTTTTATTACCAAGGCATTGTATGTGTTAAATATTTATTAAATTAATTGTATCTTTGTTAATGTTTTATAATTTGTATTCAAAGGGTAATGAAATTACGTACATTTAAGACTAATTGTCAATTGGATTGGTGGATTTCGGGTAAATATATTATAATAGCCGCTCATGTATCTAATGAAGTGATGATATATTGCAAATTCCTAGAACGGGTGGATAGAATGGTAGGAGAACCTTACTGTTTACCTAATAATACCAATTAAGATACAAATGATCAAGGTTATTTCGGAAAAACTTGTGAACTTAGTAGCACGAAATTTAATTAAGCTTGTAGTATCATTAAAGAGGATTACTCATCCCAGTCCAGTCTCACTCCCAGTCAAGGCGAATGATTTTTACACTTTGAAATTGTTGCATTGAAATGCACATTAGCGGATGACTCCGTTAAAAGTTACTGTTGCGGCATCTCCCTCAGTTTCTTTGGAATTTGTCAAAGGATTACTCATATTCACTTCACTTGCATTGCATTATGCAAATTTTTTTCCCTATTCCATGTCATCAATGTTGAAAAACTCACAGTTGCTAAATTAGGTCAAAGGCTGATAATCTTGATAATTATCATACGTTTAAATTAAAAATAATACATTAATATATCAAAAGTGCAAATCATGCATTAAATAAAATTTTCATTCAATTTTAGAATTTTAGACGGAAAGTTTCCGTCTCTCAACGAAAGGTAACCACAGTATCCCATCCACTAGCAACAGGGCCCAACAACCAACTATTGAGAACAATTTCTCCCTGAGAGTAGTGAATTTTTCCAAATACAATCTCTCGGATCCCACATTGCATTTACTCCACAAAGGTCTCAAATATGCTCCTGCACTCCCAATATCCACCATGATCTATAAAAACTTAGCTGCGGAAGGAAAATTTAGGAAGCGGCCCTTTCAGCTGAAAGTTTGGGCATTAAACAACTCATCGCTAATGTCATCTCGGCTGATATAAAGAAGACGTACAGCTACTTCCAACACCCATCGACGAACGCAGCCACCCTCAAGAACCTATAAGCGCAAATAGAAGATGACAAACTCACCATCATCTAAGCAGATAAGGGAAACAGCATAGTTATTCTGGATAAAGAAAATACATACGTAAGTGCCAAGCCTTCATTTCTTCCACCAATTTTTAAATTCTGAAGAAAGACTCTACTACATCATACCAAAAACTGGTAAAAAAATACCATATCTTTATCTGTCAATGTTTTTAGTGAAAAGGAAAAATTACACCTGATTAACATGAACCCACAACCCCCAAGATTATATGATTTACCCCAATTTCACAAACAAGTCATACCAATCAGACCTGTGGTAGTCAGTATGAGTGCACCGGCGCATAAATAATCCTATATTCTAAATTCGCTGTACTGTGTAAAAAATTCGCTGTCTTTAGTGCAGCAGCTCCAAAACATTACCCTGCCCCCGAAAGCCAAGTTAGTTTCAGTTAATGTCCAAAATCTTTTCCCTCCATCCCAAAATAAGAGGCATTATCTTACGCCCAAGGCATCCTTTCCAACGCTAATGTAGACGGCTCGATAAACACCGAGATATGTAAGTTACTCCAACTTTGTGTTGACCGAAACTATTTTTTGTTCAATCAAGGGTATTACAAGCAAAAGGAATAACCATGGACTCATCGCTCTCTTCACTTTTGGCCGGTTTTTTCTCGGATAGATTAGAAAAAAAAGGTTCAATTCTTAAGAAAAACTCTTGGACAATATTCGATATTGGTTCAGATATGTAGATAACATATTGTGCTGTTGGACAAGGAGTAATAGAAAATTGGAAAAATTCTTTCAATATCTAAAGAAGGTGCAAAATTCTCTAAAGTTCACCTCGGAGCCGGGAGTCGATGGGAGAATAAATTTTCTTGACCTCACCATCCATTTACGAGAGAGTAAACACGTGTTTGGTATTCGGAGAAAACCCTCATATACTGACTTGGTGATGCCCGCAGATTCATACCACCCCATTACCCATAAACTAGCCAGTTTCAACTCCATGATAAATATGTTAATCAAAATCCCCATTATGAACAACACATCGTACCAGTTAGCCAATGGCCTCCCGAAGAACAAATTTAGGGTCTCTTTTTACATCCCCTTCAACATATTGAAATTCCTCTGCAAAAACAAAGAGGCCATTGACAATGCAAGGAAGAAAGGCGTGTACTCGTATGCGACACCATATACGTGGGCCAAATGGGTAGGAATTTTTCCATCCGGATCAAAGAACGCAAGAAGTGCACGAACTTAGGAAACACTACATCAATGATCGTCGAACACTTACTCCCGACCAACGACACCTGTGATTTCAAATTAAAATTACTGCATGTGTCAAATAAATGCAAAACATTGGACGCGTTGAAAAGATTGGAAATTTTCCAACGAGTAAAGAAGAAAACTCCCCTCCCCAATGACATGCAGTTCACTTCCTCCTCCCCCTCCTTTCCATCAAATTTCGTTGGTAAGCATTGACCACGCGTGACACACAACCACCCCCATCCTTGAGGTGAGGGCTGTTGTGTGTGACGCGTGGTCAATGCTTACCCCACCCAGTGTGTGAGTTAAGTTTGGGCTATGCCGCCGCCACCCTTCCAGAAGGGCCTAATCACCTTTGCCTGGACTCCAACCCGCCAACCTGCCCGCCTAATGGCATCGTCCTGGCTGCCGTTGGGTTATTGGTGACAGCCGCCATTCACACAAATGGACCACTTCGCACCCTAAGACTATGTGGACTGTTTTTAACATGGTTGAAACGCTGTTTTTCCACTATCCTTTGTAAATGTCTCCCTTGTCTCCCCCCCCTTTCCCTGTCCCTCTCCCCCTCGTTTTCTACCACATAATTCCCCTCCTTCCGGAATCTTAAATGTGTATAAGACGGCACACAACTTCATTTTGTTACCTGATGATGATGTGATGCATCAAAACCCGGTCGTTAAATAAAATTTTATCAAGTGGAAAAGTGCTACGATTAGCTATTCATCACCGAGTTAAGTAAATCCGATTTTAATTTCTATCTCCAGTAATTCCTATTCCTCTTTAAAATTTTCCTCCACATTTACGTTGACAATCACAGGTGGAAAAAGATAGCCTTGTGCTATCCCTTGTTCCTAACACTGCCAGCACGACTCACCATCCACCACACGCACATGAGCAATGCATACCTCACTCCCAATCTGAACGGGTGATTTCCAGATACCTTATTATTATTATTAGGTAATCTACCGGCTAAAGTAGGTTTTTGGATGGACAAAATTACTAATTCAACAATTTGTGACCCCCAGCAAAACACAACATCCCCCTCTGCATCAGTTCCCTCTTCAGATCTGAGTACTTTCTAACACATAAAAAATTAAAAATTTCTATTTATCATCAACATTACTTCATTGATATTCGCTTACTATCCCGAACTAATGATTTGAAAATCTTCTATATTTTGCTATTTTATAGCCATATAATGTACTCTATGAAATCATCTTCTTCCAATTGTAATATTGCTAAAGATAACCCAGAAACAGGATTCCCAAGGGGTAGTCTCCTATGTTCCTCATTTTTAAAGGTATTGTAATTTATTTTTAAATTAATTATCGTAGTATTAGTACTACAATTGTTATTATCTGACATATGTGAGTACAAAGTTAAAAACATTTTATAAATGAACCTAGCCTAAGTCGTTCACCATTTGAAATCCGCTTTTAGATCAAATTGTATTTCGTTAGGATTTCCCTACTAATTTCTGGGCTATGGATTTTTAATCTAAACTGCTTCGGTGAAAGTAGATTCTGTGGTCCTATTTATTGACAATTTACTCAAATAAAAATGTCCGTTGTTATGCTTGTTACTCTCTGAATGTATTGTTTATTCGTTGGCCATGTTATTAATTATGTGTTATACTATCAAATCTGTGTTTTAATATAAAATCTGTGTTAACTCCCGTTTATTTCGATGAAACGGAATATAGTAGCAGCCTTCAAATTTTCATCTTTGGCCTCGATCTCAAATTCATCCCATTATCTTTCTCCTAACTAACTTCCCCTAACCGTCGGAAAATTTGATATACCTAATATGATTATTTTGCCAAATCCTTCTTTACTTTAAGGCTTATGGAGTCTTGAACAAAGATATTTGCTATACTTTGACATTTCCATGAATGATTTCTAAAGAAATTCGATAAAATATTTCGAAAAAAAGAACGAAACCCTTCGCGGAATGTATGTATATGCTGACTGAGGGGGAAATTGACTCCAATCGAGGTATATCTTATCTCACGGGAGAATGTAAAAGGATTTGTCCGTATTTCATTTACATAGTCGATAGTTATTTGACAGAAATCCATGTTCAAATCCAATGGTGCTCAAGAATGGGTTTGAGAGAGGAATGTACGAGGGTCATCCGGAAAGTAGTACCCGTTCGTGAAATAAAGACACAAAAGTAAATATTAACAAACATAAAAAATTTTATTTGAAAGAGGATACTTTAAACTACTTCTCAACATAATCTCCAAGCAAATTAAGGCATTTGTCATAACGTGTGACAAGTTTCTGTATTCCTGCTGCATAGTCCTTCGCCGCCAGCTCATTGAGATACGCGAGGGACCCATCTTGCACAAATTTTTGCATAATGCAGATGGTGTTTAACAATTTCATGAACAATTGTTCGAGAAACATTGGGAAAATGCTCACAGATGTCATCAATTGTGACGCGCCGATCGTTCCTCACGAATTCGTCAACTGAGCTCACCAGTTGGTCTGTAATGACAGACGGTCTCTCCGAACGCTCATCGTCGTGTGTGTTCCCCCTCCCCATGTTGAAGTTGCGACACCACCGCCGAACAGACGACTCGTCCATTACATTGTCTCCATACACCTCCTTTAATTGGCGATGAATATCACATGGGCGAACGTTTCTTGCATTGAGGAATTTAATCACTGCCCTCACTTCACAACTGGCGGCGTTCTCAATTTTTTTAAACATTGTAAACAATCACAGAAACAACACAGGCAATGCTAGCGTCACGCAACTTGGCTCAGAGAAGGCAGACAAGCCACTGAAGCTATCTGACCTCGTCCAGCGGCTACTCGCGTCGTCAGCACTTCATGCGGCACGAACGGGTACTACTTTCCGGATGACCCTCGTATATGGTTCAAATCAGTGTGCCTGACTGCGCAATGCCATTTCAACACCCCGGACACTACTGGATGAGATGGAGACGATAACTAATGGAATGAAAATATAAAAGAGTTGTCAGTTAACCGCACAAAGTGAGAAAACTTCTAAGTACAGCTCTCTCTCAAGATACACATTTACTTTATTAGATATTGCTTATAATGAGTATATTTACATCATGTATGTTGATACACGAATCATTAAATTTATCTGGCTATGTATAGCATATTATCATCCCAATAAAGGCAGAGTTAGGCCGAAATAAGTTATTAAGCAGTGGTGTATTAGCTAGTAAATGAAAGTTTGGTTAGCCGAACTTAACAGGATTTTTTCTCGGATGATAGTGTTTATAATGAAACCGTAGTTGTTATTCGTCGCATTAAAAAAAAATATTTTTGAGCAAACATCATTTTAATTTTGTGGTGCAGTTTAACGTAGGTTTTGGATGGACACTGATTGAACATCGCTAAATTTCTAAGCTTCGTCCAAAAAGGCACATTCTACATTACCGCACACATATATTTTCATGTATAGATTTACTTCTACATTTACTTTCTACTCCTTTCATTTCACCTCATAACTCTATCCTTTCCGCCCCCCCCCTTCCTCGCCAGCCTTACGTTCATATATCTCTATATAACTCTCATATCCTATCTCTCCATGTACTGCGACATCATACACATACGATCTCGTATATTACATATTTCTACCATAATCTGAAACACTCATTCGCCAATAAAAGTTATTACCAACCATTTTCTCTGAATTCTTAGCGTTTCAACCACCCTTTCTCTACCCGCAGCTTGCCTGGTAGTTTTGAATTTGCTTTGTATTCCATTCATTATACATTTTCCATCCTTTTCCCTTCTCACATATAAAATTCCTTCTATTTACGCTCATCTTCTTGCTCCAATGACCAAGTTTCCGAGCCGTACAAAATAAATTTTCACATAAAGGATTTACCTGGTGCTTTCTTAACAGTCTTACCCAACGTTCCTAGCATAAGTCCCCTATTCCTTTGAAAGTTTCTTTGCCAAATGCCTTTGACCGTGTAGTTCCAAAACCAAAGGTAGAAAAACTTATATAAACTTAAAAATAAAGTGTTGTCTAATACCTTATTAAATTCTTTTGCTTGATTTGAAAAAGTATATGAATAAAAAGTGTGTTATAGAGCGTAGGGATATCGACGGCATTCTTTCAACAGATATTTAAACGAATGATGGTTTGCTAGACACATGCTAGATGTGCTCAACACGGAGAGGAGTATTCAAATTGTTGGTTTCATATGTCATTTCTATTAAGGGATAATTTGTATTGCACTTCTGCGTTTTGGTACCATTTACTAACGTTTTTAAAAATCTTATCGGAGTTAAAAATATTAGAGTTGTCAAAACTGAAATTGAATAATTAAAATTTCCGTCACAGTCTATTGGTTACTAATTCAAAATGTTAAGTTCATAAACAATTGAGAAATACAAGGACCTTAATTTAACCGTAGCTAATTATTGGTTTTTAGGAGCTAATGTCAAGGCAATGTACGTTAGTAATTTAATTAATTTCATGTAACCAATTTTATTTAAATGTCATACTTTCCCTTATGATGAACTTACACAGCAAATATGTGAAGTTACTCTTTCATTGAATGCCCGAAAAATATTTATCCATAACCAGCGCCTCCGTTTAACCAATCTCCTAAATTATGGAGCAAAACTTAGCCTAGAATTGCGAACTTATTTCCAAGAGTTCATGTTATTCTTAGCGTAATTAAAGGTATAAGAAGATGACAAATCCCTCCAATATTGACATTTCTGTCACAGGTGGCATTCAAAGAGGTGTAGGAAGCATTCAAAGAGGAGAGGTGAAGTTTATCTGGAGGGAATTTCACAGAAAGTGGCCATTGGTGAAACACCTGTGGTTAAGTCACTAGTTGTGAGAAGGGCCGGTTGGTAGGGAAGAAGGTGGAGAGATTTTTTATAGTGGGGGTGTTCAATTTACCTGATTTTTGCAATAGCAAGCCTATCATCAGGTATTATTTCTAGATGATCTATTATTTTGCCGTAGATTCATTGTGTATAATTTGTTTATTGTGTTCTAATTGGAGACGGAAGACCAACCTCTTTTTGTTCTCTATAAATATTGAAAGAATTTTTCAATTCAATAAATGTTTAAATGAATAACATTTTCTTTCCATTATTTCTAATTTGGCTCCAAATTCCTGTAGACGATACAGTGTAACTTTGCTTACAAATGATTTTAACTATTACTACAATTTTATTATTCCGAAAATTACTCCATTGCATTGAAATTCCATAAATATCATATTTACCAATGATATGTTTATATTAATGTTCCATGATGTAGAATCCAATCTTTTTCAGTGAATCTTTGGTTGAATTTAATACGGGAAACAATTCATTCAATACCTTGTTTAAGAACATTTATTTATCCAATTGGAGAATTTCAGAATGAAACTTGATTTTCGGGTTTGCATGCAATATTTCAGGGCATATGGCGTTAAATTTGAAATTTAACGTTTCAAAATGATCAGTTAAAATTATGATCATCCCAAATGTAAATTTTAACAATTGTGTCAATGTTTGCGAAGTGTTTTGTTACGAATTTTTCTTTGATTTCTCTCGTTCGCTATCATTTTTGGGTCGTTGGAAATGAACTTCGGCGTAAAGGAATCGGCTTTTGATGCGTAAATTTTGGTTATATGGCTTTTGAAACGTGAATGTGGAGGGTGGAAAAATTTTGAAATTAACAGAGAGATAAACAAACAAATAGGTACTAGGCATGGTGGGTAAGGGGAGAGTTATGCTGGGAGTGATCCAGAGGATGCTGGAAGTACAGAACCAGAGCATTTTAATTGGGGATCGAATGTTGAGAAATGTGATAGGGCTTCCCCGTTTGTCAACCCATGGCTGGTTCAATTCCCACCTAGGTGGCTTTCCCGCCATCTAGGGCTTGAGTGTATGCAATTGTTACATCAATGTTTGAAGTCCGGTATAAAAGTTGAAGATCTGTTTTCGGATTAGTGCAAAAAAAATAACATATTGAAGGGAGATGGAATGAATGCGGAATTGAAGGAAGGTCAATTTCAATATCGGTTATCTGGTTGTATTTTGTAACTAGAGACAAAGAGTTGTATGATTTTTCAGTCGATATTCATCAAAAATACCAATAATTATTGAACATTTTTTTTTAAATAAAAAGGCTTAAGCTCAGCACTTAAATAGTAGGGCAGAACAAGATCAGCTAGAATACAGGTTCACTTAACTTGGCAGTGATTTGAACCTTGATGGCCTAAACGGAAATGATGTAAGAAAATCGACAGCATGATGATGAAGGAGCGTAGGAAGAGGGGTCCGGGGAAAGAGGTATGTCAGGAGGTATTAAAAGGAGGCAGCAATTTTGGATAAAGAGTATATGGATTGGAAAAGGGATGCTGTAGATTGTGACAGAACGGAGGCAATCAAGGTAAGGGGAAACCATGGACAGTGGCGATGAACGGAATAGAGAGGCAGACAGTGCACGTTGTTGAAGAACGATTAATGTGGTTGAGGGGTTTCAAGATGTGGTTAGTTAGAAGAAGCTTAGACATTTAGCGATGTTAAGTCTCCCTCAAACCAAAATTCACCTCAAGCGGTAGACTACCGTCTTTATTAAAGGAAACAGTCCTTTTTAGAGTATTTATGAAGCGGGTTTTGAGTCGAAAAGTCTGAATTTCATCGAGCTTGTTACGCCATGATCAAAATATGATGGGAACGCTATTAGTCGTGGTGAAGTGAAATATGAATATCTAAAAGACTATATGAGAGGTCAGGTTCCATGGTATCGGTTTTCACCCGTAACTTAGTTATCTTGGGAAAAGGACTTCAGGAAAATAAGCGCGCGTTAATGCATTCGTCACGAACGTGTCCTTATACTGCCATTAGCTGATACTAAATCACCTTGAAACCTATTTCGGACTATCGCTTCACTTAGAGAAGTTGGTCGTGAAGTTCCATCGTCGTGATTTCGAAATTGGATTAGATTAAATGCACGTGAGTAATCTGACAGAAGATACGTTTTCATGCTTGGAGAGTTGAAAAGGGAGATGGCAGATGGTTCAAGGTATTACGACACAGAAACGACATTGGCGCTCATATATTTCCAAATTGATTTTTCTCCCTTTTCGTTTATTAAAATAGTTAAAAAGACAATGGATCAAAATTACAAATATTTGACAACAGAGATATGGGGTAGAGTGAATCACTGTGCCATTTATTTATTACCTCTCTCACAAATGCTCATAGCACACAGTATCACGACACAGTAAATATACGAGCGTACACAGTATCACTAATATTTATCACAAATTATTGTCTTAATTACTATTTTCATTTAATTTAGGTATTTTTTAAAAAGGTTAATATATTTTAGTAAATGTTATGAATGTGAGCAATATATAAGTATCCGACGAAGGTTGATGCTCGAAAATTTCAAACAATATTTTTCATTTCTAATTTTCTATCTTCAGGCAATACCTATCCCTCACTCCCATTTCCTTTTTTTATCCGGATATTGTTTTGGGAATTCATCAGCACGAAATGAACCGGCGGGAAATTACAACCTTAGTTTCGGAGTAAAGAAAACTTTGTTTCAGCTTCTTCCACATTTGGTTCCCTACTTCTTAGGAAGAGTGAGATAATATGCCAATACTTAATGCATGCGTCAAATAAGGCAATCTCTCATGTTGTCCATTTCTAAACCTATAGAGCGTTTCGGCGATTCTACACAAAATTCTATTTAACTCGTCGCTTTTGATCCTGAAGATCATACAACGAATTTGAGTGGCTTTATTGGTTATGTATTAAAACTACAGAATTTGTAAATTTATGAGAATTTAATTTTTTTACTTTTACTTAGACATTACTTGCAATTATTACTGGGGTATTAATATGTTTTCATAAAGGGATTTTCCAAAAAATCACTGTTTCATACATTTATTCTCGTTCCTCTACACCATATATTGTCGTGTATCCCTTTTCATTTTAATGAATAAAACGGTAGACCAAAGCTCGTTACTATTTAAGTGCAACTGAACTTATTGCTTGCAAATTAAAAAATTGATATATTTCACCTACCTCTACGTTGTATGAGAAATTCAGCACGGTTCAAAATAGCACTTGAATAGATGTTTGAAAATTCTGCTCAGATGCATTTTCAAGTCCGTTGTACTTATATGTATGTTAAGAATTACCTATTTTTTCAAATTGTCTTTTCGATAGCATATATTCAAATAATGAGTACAGTTGATGTTGTAAACGAAATAATTGGGTATAAACATATATAAAAACAATCAGTGTTTAAATATGAGAGAAATCAAGTTTTTATAACATTCATGAAAGTTGTAAATATATTTTAACGAAGATTGAGAAAAATTCTAAAATTTACTTATGATAATATGTTGGCAAATAAAAATATTATTAAATGAAATAGTTTTTCGGAATTTTTTTTCACACATCTGTTGAGTTACATATACTAGTCCTGTTTTGATAAAACTAACAAAATCTTTTTTTCTAAAATCTCCTTGACGGTTGTATCTACCTAAAATATATATTATTTTAATTTTTGTATTCCAAACTGTATTTTCCAAAATTTTTGTACTGTATTTTCCAAAATATCAACAAATACTTCATCAATCACAAAAATAACTCGTGGAGTTTAAAGGCGTGAATGATCATAAAAGTGTTTTATTTTAATCAATTAATAATTGTATTGGACATTTTAGTTTTCAGTTCCCTTTTATGTATATATTTAATATTTATTTTAATTACATTGTAATATTTTTGGACCGGGAGCACATAGCATAATAATTAATAATCAGGATAATACCAAAACCGTTAATACTTCATTGATGATTCTCTTTCGTATGGTGTATTGTTTTTATTTATTATTGGGATAAAGGATATTAAATTAATTTCTAAGCCCATTCATGTTAATATTCAAGAGCTTGCTCTAATTGAGATTAGAGTACCTGTAATTAGAGTTGTGGCAAATAGTATAAAAGACAAATTGATTAAAAAGAGAGAGGTACATTCTCTCATAAATAGGGCATGAACCTATTGCCTTAATGTAGCTTATCTTTTTAAGGTACATCTTGGTGTATGATGAACATTCATACGGATGCAACACAGGAGGAATATCTACAGCTGTGATAAGTTTTCCTGCTTATCCTCAGAAATATACCTTTAGATTTTGAAAGACCTAGGGGAGAAAATCTTTTATTCTTTAGTAAAGTCTTGATTTTATTATTCAGCATTTTATTATGTAACATGAATCACTTGCAATGTCGTATGCATTGTCATCTACAAAGTGAACCTTGCGAAACCTCAATCATAGCATACTGACACTTCCTCAGGATATAGACTCCTATAGATGTCGTTTTTACAAAAGTGGAATGAAATATTTTTCTTCCTCTTTTTCTCGACGAGCGGAAATGATGTAGCTCCACGGTGTCCGGCATACGAACAAGCGAGACTTCAGAAGATCGACGGAATCGCGTATACGGACGTCTCCCTTCAAGACCCCTCGAGTCGTCCTTTATGAAGTCCAGTCATCAAACAAAGCGGCCGGAGAGGGAGAAAGAGATGAAACTAATAATGCATTCATTCTGGAACCTCCACGCTCCACCTTTGTTCCCTCTGGAAAGGAGCGATCGTTCGTTAACTTCCGGGGCTTGGGATTATAGCCAAATCTTTAGTCAGTCGGCGGGTGTATCCGCAAATGTTTCCTAGGGTACCTTCAAGGTGCCTATGCTTATTTCATTGTGCCATTATTCCAAAATATCTATTTCGAGGAAAATTTTAATCATAAAATTGTGCAAGGTAATTTTTAACATTTATTCCAATGTAAATTATGTATCAAAAAGCTTAAAATACTTGATATTTTCTACGTCATAGATCTTTATTCATGCATTATTTTAGTGAAAATAGTCTAACGACCAAGGTAGGTGATTGACAGTCCTTAGTTCTAGATAGAGATTTGTGGGGTAGTAGCAACTACTAGTCAAAGCTCTCATCTTTTTTACTTATTTATTTAATAATTACATTGCAATTAGGCGATTTTCCTGGTGGCAACGGTCAAGTTTGGTCAATGATCACTCTTACAACGAAAAATACATACACACACGTACTGGAAAACAGAAAGGAGGCAAAATATTCTTACATACAATGACACTTCCACATCAAATACAAACAAACTTCCACATCACGTACAAAATACCGTCCACATCACATGCAAACAATGACTACAATGAAGTTTATCACCAAGTGGCTGCTTTACATTTATTCATAAAACTACTACAATTGGATTGAAAGGGCTCAAACAAACCTCCAAGGGACTCTATTAAGGGAATCTATTAAGGGAATATATTAAGGGACTAAATACCCAAACGTCCTGGGTTGCATACACCATTATCAACGGCAAAAGCTTTCCTGCCTCTCTTATATCTACCCAAAATCCTCTTCTCCCACCCTCCCATGCCTTAACTTTCAAGCATCGACCTCTCCATTACAGTTTTCAACATTTCACCGCTACGCAATGTTCCCTGTACCCATTTTTTCAGACTTCAAAAATTCCCCAACAGCCTTCCCTTCAGCCGTATCATGAATAGAAATTCGCCATTTGTATATCTTTCCCTTCAGTTAAATATTTTCATTTTTTCCACTCTTATATTTTGAAATCCACCAATCTGCGCATATTCATTAGATTAAATTACCAAGTTCCTGCAACACTGTGCCACAGTTATCCGTGAAATACTGCGCCAAAACTGCGACTCTGTACAACCCATTTATTAACAACTCATAAACATGCTTAATGGCATCAAGTCTCCTCTATCTCTTCAACAAAACATTTTTTAACTAAGATTTCCCTTTCATTATCTTCAACATATAGCTCGCCATTTGCTAATACGCTTCTTCAATATGTGAACAGTTTTACTCGTATATTTTATGCCCGTTAAGTTTAATGCTAGGCAAATTCTTCCTATTTCCATGAGTAACTTTATGACTTTGTTTTAAAATTTCCAAGAAACTGCGGGAGATTCTAAAAAAGTAACTTGTAACTCAGCCATGCGCTAATATGCATTGCAATTTAACAATTTTAGAACGTAAAAATCATTCGCCTTGAGCGGGATATTGTTTTATTATTTTTGATTCTCTATCCATTCTAAAGTCACTTTAACTGGCAAATGATGTGGTTATGTATGGATAAGAAATCTCGTTCGACTTGAATATTTCTAAAAGACATTGATATTATAATTTAATTCTAAATGCTTTACGTATCTAATGAAAAACTCGTACAATTATTTTAACGATTTTTTTCATGTAGATTCATATGCCGAAAGCGGATCATCACAAGTAGATAAATATTGTCACAATTTAGTTTTCTGTTAATTATTTTACGTATTTTACATTGAAATGCATATGGTTTATTTTAATAGCTTCACTCATTTTCGCTATATCCATACCATTGGTCTTGAATAATGTCTATTTGAATAGAGCCATCTCAGCTATATCTACAAAATACCACGCAAGCCGCCATAAGGGCGTGTGGTGGGGGCTGTTAGGTCACCACCCGTAAAAGAGAACAAAGCCGCATGTAAAATCAACACTTCCATGATAACCTAACCCCACAGTTGCATACACATTCATGCAAAAACACTTTTGACTTACTCGCATGCAAACTACATGTACTATCAACTAACAAACTATTCCACCTAAGAATGTAGTAAATATTTTTCCAATAATTTGCATGTTAGAATTTGACGAGCAAGAAGGCAAAAAAAAAGGTTCATGTCCATACCCATGCTCATATTTATCAACACAACTGAGGTTTGATGCACACTAAATTTTTATTGTCTGTTCCGCCAAATCTCATCAGGATTATTTTAGCGTGCTATCATCTACCCAGCAATGAGCTTGTAGTTTTATCTTTAAGTTCCAAGTATTTTCTAGCCATTTTATCGAAGAGAACACTTATATTCTCTCCTCAATCAATGAAACTAAGGTCTCACCTGCAAAGCTTTCGTCAGGGCAAAATGTATCATAGGGCAACTTAAACGTTAGAACCAGCCTTAACTCTTCCGTATAGAGAAATTTGTTTTAGTTTTAGGTGTATCTCTTCACATTATATCGTTCCGATAGAGTTATTTTGCGGATATAAGGTAGTTATATTGTGACTGCGGTTGTTATTTGGTTTGAGCTATTTTTCATTGTTTTTTTAACTCCAAGTTTCAAGTGTTATGATATACCATTTTCTCGTTCAGTAACACCGACAAATTAGTATTTTGTACTATAATCTGTTGAATTCTCTATGAAAACGTAATTCCAACATGTGGTAAAAGTATTGCGATTCACTTTCATACTTTGTGCCCTAATAGAAGGCATGAAAATTACTTTCGGATATGTTTACAGTCGCAATGCAAATTGTTTATTTACTTTTACCTTTTCATAATATCTAAAAAAAAAGAAATTCCTGACTGATTAACAGAGCGAAACAATTGTTTCCCTGTATGTAGCTCCGTACATCCCATGCATCTCTATCATTTCGTCAAACTTTCTTCTCCCAAAAGTAAACCAATATTTGTGGTTCATAAATATATTTTAATGATGTTTTCATCAAAAGGTCAATAAATAGCGATAAGTCTTCCGTTTTGTTAGCATGGAAATGATCCACGCTATTAAATACTTATGATAATATTGTCAATTCGGTGTAATTAAAGTTCATATGAAAACTGAGGTCATATCGCAACGTCAACAAACCCATATATAGTAAAATCAAAGTATACAAATGTCAACAGGAACAAGTATCAAAACGGGAGAAATTCAAACAAACGACCTTAAATAATCCAGCGAGGTTATTGCTCACGTGTCATTTCATTGAGTGTTGTAAATAATATTCATCCTCCTACCGTTTCCATACGGAAACTGAATCATTTACCAATGCACAGTGATAAATAATGACATTTGGAATTTCAAGCTCGGTCAAATCTGCATTTTGGTTATGGTGGTGAATTTCTGTCCAAGTATTGATATAAACTAAAATGAAATCCTTCAAAGGGTAATTATTTATATCTAATTAATTCTAAAGAATTTCTAAATCGATTCATCTATTGGCTTTTGGAGTATCTTTTACCTAGAAGGAAGAAATCACTTGATAATATCGCGCACCAATTAATTTACATGGTCTTTCCAGACAATCTTAATTATCAAGACCTCAATATATTCTGTAAATGGGGTACATTTGCCTTGACCTTTTGTAATGAATGCAGACACGTCCTTCGTACACGCTCTAATTTTTAAAACTTTTTATTTGCACGGATACATATCATTCTTTCTCCTAATTAGACGTGGATTCCCATAAATCGGCCTTATTTAAGAAGTAAGGCTAAAAGAAAACCCTGGTAAAAGAGATCCCATTTGCCTTACATTCAATGAGAAAGTGACATGACAGCCCTTAATAGCTAATATTCCGTCGTTTAGATCACCTGGGCTGTAAATCATGAAAATTTAGCATTGGGGATTCCTGAATGGATGGATAATTAATGCACGTTCTTTTTTGCTTCGGTGACTCTAAAATAGGGTACGATTCACTACCGTCTCAGGTCGGAAATTCGAAAATGTACACATGTTCACATTGAATTATTTCATGAGCATATATGCCAGCCGTTGGGGAAATGTACAGTTTAGATCGAGAGGTGTGGTCATGCATAGCGTAGGAGATTATAATGGCCCGAAAATCCCTCTCCCCAATCTCCTACAGCACAAAAGCCTTTCGTTTGCCTCCCTCTCTATAGCTCTCGAGCTCAAAAGCGGTGAGATTTCATTCATGACCTCTCGCGGCTATTTTATTCACTTCCCAGGGATATGAAATATTTTTATATGAAAGTTCTTTGAGGTTTCCATGGGTAAAATGGCTATGTTTTATATTTTTTTATTACATATTCTTTACCCGTTGTTAGAAGAAAAAGCGTCATATCGTATTTTTGAAATGTTACAAAGATTCGGAACGGAAATGCTTTACACAGGAGCTTTAAGGAAACTAAAATGTTGTGTGACTTAATTTGAAATCAAAGTGAGTTGCATATTTTGTGAAATATAATATGTAAAGTTCTGTAAAATGATGAAAGATATGGCGGATAAATCTTTTTGCACACTTAGTGGATATGCAAATAGACTCTTTTGGATAAACCCCGAAACTAATTTTAAAAATAACAAGTTGGGTAGATTAATACGTTCAGTACTAATGCTATTGGAGTAATTTTATATAAACCGGTAAAATAAGAAAAATATTTGTTTCACTATTTCATTTCTCACACTTCTGCACAATTTTTTATATAATTCAATACGATTTTAACAACGTCTCACAGCAGCGGTTCCCTTTGGGGTGAACAAACTCCAATGCTCATATTTTCTGCTTCATCTTTCAAATATGTTCCACCGTTTTCTGTTTCTGAATACTACTTGTATTTATTCATCTCTAAGATAGCTGTGTAATTGGTCTTTATTCATTAATTCCTCAAATTTCGTCATGTAACGAGCTTAATATACTTTTATCTGACCTATTTATAGATGTGTTCAATCCAAATGTCTTTATAGTCCATTCATTTCTCACTGTATCTCTCCCATTTTACCACTAACAGCGCTGAAGTACCACACAGATATCTATTTTTTCCAATATTTTGCTTATCCTCGAGTATTTTCTCAGGATAAGCTGTAAATGACATTGTAACTTCAGTAATTTTAGGAAAAATACACTTAATTCTGATACCTTTTCGGCCTTATACCAACAATTTTGAATACATTACGCTTCACACTAACAACAATCTCTTCATTCATTCATTCAAGTGTATTATTATTTTTTCATTGAAAAATTCAAAAGTTAGGCCAATTAATATGTATGCAAAAACTGCGTGTGCTCTCCTTAATGACAGGTAGCTTATTTATCTTTGTAATATTATTTTCTTTTCATTTGGTATTCGAAACTGTTGATTCCAAGGAATATATTTAATGAAAATTATATATAAAATTAATTCTTATGCATTTTGTAATTTTGTTGTAAAAATCTTGCAAATCCATTGACATAGCAGGAAAATGTTAGCATGTCAAGTTTCGATAAATTTTTGTTGGTGATAGTATTTTTAATAATCTAACCGAAAATTGTGCTGCTATAGTTTAAGCACCTCTCTAAAAATCTATCAACTCTTATAATAAAGGCAATTTTTCTCAAATAAGGAGTCAAGGAATTTACACATTAAGTGTATATCAATATCGGTAAGGATAAAGAGACATAACGATTATTTTATTTGAAAAATAGACCAGTTTCTAACATTATTGTGGTCCACTGATTAAGTGCTGTCCAAGGTCTGTATTCGACCTAGGGTATAGCACTTTTGTATGCATTCATACATTTTTGTTGATATTTACTAAGAAGTAAAATTGAATACCAAGCTGTAACGGAGATTCCATGCTTTCTTAATTGGATGAATGCCATTTACCCATACAATCCACCCCTAAAGGTAAACATAATTATGGCAAACTCATGAGTTTGCTTAATGCGATTGTCTGTAGGGCTGGCAAGAGAGTTTTAACAGTTCTCCGCTGTTCGGGACAAAGGATACCACGGTCGCGGGCGTGATGCACGAGGATCAGATGGACCCGCTCGAAGATTTTCGAGACGTTCGAAAGAAGAGTAATCGGACGACCGGTTTTCCCAGGATGGTGGCGTCTTTTCCTGGCTTCGGGAGGAGTTTAACTTTCCCTGACTTCCAAGGGGAATAGAAATTGGACGAGAAGTTGCAACAGCGAATTAAATCTGAGAGGATGACTAGGAAAGCGGGGATAGCGGCGGCGGGCTTGAGCTCGCATTTTGAAACATTATCAAATCCTGGTGCCTTATGGTTTGGGAGCGAGGTAAGGATACCCTTGACTTCGACCGTAGAAGTAATCAAGGGAAAGGAAGGAGGATTTGGGATAATGTTAGCAAGGAATTTACGAATTTTACGGTCAACAGGAGAGGGATCAGCGGCCATGATTGACTCCAGGTGAGCCGCTTGAATCTCCGCTTTGCGGCTGGGATCGAAGATTAATGCATTATTAAACTGGAGTTGGTACACTTGGGATAGAGGCGAAGGGATTTGGAAGTGCGCCAGGGAGAGTTATCCTCAAACGACAGGGAATCAGCGTGACGCTTCCATTCTCTTGCGATGAAAAAGCAGCAATAGATTTGTTAATTCGGGGCAAGCAGGCATACATTTTCGTTGATATTTACCGAAAAGTAAAATTAAATCCCAAAATTTAATATACAGGAGATTCCATACTTTATTAGTTGGATTAATGCCATTTGCGTACGCGATCCACCCATTAAGGTAAACATAATTATGGCAAACTCATGAGTTTGTATAACGGGGTTGTCTGTGGTTGGTGAGAGGGTTTTAACAGTTGTCCCACGGAGTTCAAAAGTTTGAGTAGCAGATACACTAGCTTAGGAACTAGTACCATCCGTGGGAAACAAACAGAAAAGAAAACTAAATGCTTTCCCAAAAATGACTAATTTTTCATTTGCAATTCCAACCAGACATGCTAAGAAAATATTTATTTCATCAGAATCAGAGTTATTTTATGATTAATTGTTACCTTTGTTTAATGTTTCCCTTATTTTCATTGCGGTAAGGGTAGTTTTATCATAGACCAATATTAGTATCGTACTGTTACTTCACAGTGATTGATTTCACATGGTGACCAGAATAGCGAAAGGTATAGATAAGTCTAAAGCGTGAATTGGAGGAGATAATGGGTGTGAGTTTGGAAAAAAAGTTTGAAAAAGTGGGCAAAAGGCACATTTTCAAGTCAAAATAAGTCGAAAAGGAAAGTTAAATTGATCAGAACAAAATCAAGCAATGCAAGCATCGCTCCACACAGCTTGCCCATGCATGCTGGTCTGTTGAGGAACTGGTAATTAAGCAATTCCGTTTGAAATATTTTTTTCTCCGGAGCAAATGGACTGAAGAAATTCAATCGATTTGGATATCCTCAGGCATGCATATTTCCATGAAATTTGCTCAAAAAAATAACTCCCTCACCCCATTGCTCAATCTTGGAACCATTTTTTAACCGCTTGCTCGACCATAGCTAACACGTTGACGGTAGAAACATTTAAACTATTTTTTTAGGCAGAAATCCTTCTAATATAATTTTCAGAGAAGTAGACGCTAGTTTCATAACAGTAATAAGATAGGTTTGATTTTAAATTAGTGAAATTAAATTCAAAATTTATTTAAATATTTTTCTTTTCAACGCCATATTCCTGGAAGTTCTCCCCCTCGCTCTCCCATATTATACTGTAATGATTTTTTGAAAATGAATAGTCACTGACATTTAATTTACTTGAAATTTAAACTTGTTTCCAATAGTATCTCGTAAACTTATGAGAAAGTGAAAGTAAAATCATTTCACCCAGATTAAATATTTATCCGAACACGAGTTGATGATGCTCTGTGAGATATCCATTATCTTAGGTTTCACTCCACAGGAACCGAGAGGGGAGTGGCCACCCCATTTTACCTCCCAACTTGCCGCCGATCCGCGTCTGCCCTGACTTAAGGACCGTTTTCGGAACTTCCCACGAGGCTTTATGCCAAAAATACCAAGAAACCTGCGTGGCGGGATCTATGCATTTAAAGCCCCAAAGGATTAAGGCCCCTGAGTCCATTGAGTGGCTTTCGCTGAACCGATAATCATTTTTCATTTGTTTGAACTAACGTCATTTCTGCGTAGGTGCTTCAAAGTTTTTAATTTTTAATCTACTGTATATCTTTTCCGGGAATGAAAATTTCTCTTAATTTTGCTCGTATGGGGAATTTACTTAATATATTTTGGTCTTTTTGCTTTTTTTATTAGCAGCTAGTCTTAAATGGGTAGAAGTTTATTTCTTATTTGCATACCATAGTGCATGTGGCTCTAATTAGCATTGGTAGTAATCGTTAGGAGAGACGATCGGCAGTTTAGGTCATTTGCGCTATGAAGGATGAGTATATAAATGGAAATACTAGGCATAACCTTCATTATTTTAAATATGTTTCGTTTTTATTGGCACCTAACATTTAAGTTAAATTTAAGTTTACGCAAGTTTTTAGATCAGAAAATATTACCGTCATGAAATTGAAATAAGTCGCCGCTCACGTATTAGTATGTTTTCATGTAGTCTTCGGGGTTTTACTTTCTGGTTGATTATTTTGGAACTGTTAGGATTTGTTTCTTTAGTTAGTATCAGCCTAGAAGCTTTCCAAGTTTTTTTGTAAAATTGTAAGGTGTTTTTGAGAGATATTGCGTTTTTTACCTGTAACATTTATTGTTACCCTTACGGAATCAGGGCTGTACAGAAAAGAATTGGAATCGGCGAAAATGATATCTTAAACGAAGTTTTTGCCGATGATTTGCTGATTTTGCTGATGCCCCAAGTGGTGAAGGAACCGATGGAAATTCTGACGGAAACGATAGCGAAATCCCAAGTGACAGTGATGAAGATGCAAGTATTACCAAGAAAACTGTTCGTGTTCTTCTTTTGCAGTATTCCAGTTATTCTGAAGTAGATGAAAGTAACGATAACTAACGCGAGGAGTAGCGATGTTTCATTTAGGTGGAATAACGACATTATTCCTGCTGTAGAAACATTTGCTGGCACATCAGGCGTGAAAATTACTCCATATGATGCAAGACATTTGAGTGACATAGTTAGTTTGTTTATTAGAGATTATCTCTTTTCAATGATGGTGGAGAAACAAATTGCATTCATGGGCAAAATGCTCGTAAACACAGAGAATCTACTAAAAGTTTGTAATGGTGAGATAAAACCGTTGTAGCAATGAAAAATATTTTAGGATTGGTTATCCCAATGAGGCCGGTGCATTAAGACGGAATAAAATGATGACTGGACACTGGACCCTTTAACAGAAACACATATTGTACAATAATGAGAAAGACCACGAACTGGTCAAAGAAGAAAGTGCTCTATTTGTTGAATAGTGCCGTATTCAATTCTTTTAGGGTTTATGTGGAACTCAATGGAAAAAATGTTGCATAGAAAAGTTGTGTATGAAGTTCCAAGACCCTGGGTGAGTCATAGAGGTTCAGAAGAGCTGAGAAAGATATATTACTCCACCTGAACAGTGATCCTTAATATTGTTGTAGTTTTACGTTGGTAATTATGTTTAAAACGACTTGCATCCAAACTCTTCGAGCTGTTCACTTTTGTGGCAGGCAAAATTAAAAGTTGATTCCAAACTTTCAGATGGTTTCTTAATCGATTTGTTGTAACCTGAAATGGGACTTGTAAAGGTTGTAAAAATTGCTTATCGAAGTAAACACCAACAAAAATTAAGAAAAAACATGGATAAAATCAAATACATATAAAGTGTGTTATTAAAATTTATGAAATATTTCCCGAGAGGCTTGATAACATGCTAAAACACTGAGTGTAAGTTACTTACAAAGGGTTCGCATTTAGCCAAAAAATGCAATCCATGTACCTTCTATATTAATTGTTCAAGTTCATATTGTTTCTTAATCCACCCATTTCTCATGTAATCGCCGCCCGTTTGGACGAGAAAAATCATCCAATCTCGCACTGCCGTCGCACGTTCTCGGCATTTTTGCTTATCCTGGCATATCCTCGTAGCACTTATACGGTGATACGAAAGATTTATTCTAACTTACCGTTTTTGTGATTTGGGCAAACAATTATAAATTATTTATTTATTTTCTTTCTCTCAGTGATCTTAGTTACCCAAATTATTGAATGTTTAACATTTTGAGCAATTTAAATTTTCTTATTTTCCAAATAGATGATATTTTATAGTAAAATCCAATGTGTAACACCATTTATTTTCATTATTTTTCTCGCTAATTGTAATGAATGTCCAGTTTAATTGTCTCGTTTTGTTTTTCCATGCCACTTAATTTAGAAAGGTATTCACGCTTATATGCAAATACTTTTCCTGCATAAAATGAATCTTAGATGAAACGGATTCTTCATAGATATATTTGTTCCGCTACAATTGTATCTCATTTAAAATCTGTATTTTTTTGTGCATGAAATTACAGTTTTTTCTTTAAAAATTTAAACGATGAGGGAAGATCTGACTTCCTAGGGCAACGTCACCAAATCATTGTATCATGGAGATCAATGTGAAAGACTTCACTTCAACGCCATCTGTCTCTCGCACGTGTAGATACACTACCTCACCCAGAGATATGACATTTAGTTCCGATATTGTCCTCATAAAATACCATTTTTTGCGGCATATTCTTTTCCGTCCATTTCATTTGGCTAGGATTTTAAAATTTTTTTGGCGATTTCTCTGGAATCTCATTATGGTTCTCTTTCTTACATCTAATTATATTTTCTCCTGAATTCAATACCCGATGGCTTCAATTTTCCTTTCCGGTAAGAAGATTCCCGATTCTACTGCAAACCTTACCTTTCAACGCTTTCACTCACATAGGAGCACAACGAAATGAGTTTCTCCAGTTACCCTTTATCTCCTTACCTTCGTCTCTAAATGGAGCTCATAATGGTATCGGAGAATTCTTGCTGTACCTGGCAATTCTTGATTCATTGATTTTATTTCAGTTATTGGATACTAGTTCATTCAATTTGATCGTTCTTTTCCATCCAGATCATTTTAAAATATCCTAAATTCCGAAGGCAAACGCAATTGGTCTTAAATTTGCCCTCCTCTGAACTGCGACATAATGCAATGAATCTAAAATTTTTGTTAGGAATTTATTCTTCACTATCAATAAAAAGTCATCAGTCTGGAGTATGGCTTCCTGTGCTTCCCACGTCCATTGTCTTCACACCCAACCTCCTCTACCTCCAACGCTTTTTACAATTACAAGTCACTTGCGCGTCTGCATTCCAGTTGATTCTAGAAAACCAAGCAATAACAAAAATGAGTTTTTTTTAAAATATTGATTAAAAACATGAACTTAATATCTGAACATGACAATCATAACCTACTTAAAGATTTGTTGATAGTATAATAATTTCCATCGATTGTTGAAATTATGAACTTTTTAATAAACGTGAATCCATACATTACTCCAAGATACTACAACCTGAGTTTATATATGTATATATATATGTGTGTGTGTGAGTGTATATATATATATATATATATATATATATATATATATATATATATATATATATATATACATATACACACACACACACACATCTATATATATAAAGGAGAGTGTTTGTTTGTATGTATGTAATTTGTTTACTTTTTTGCTGTCATAGAAACAGCATTTTCCCAACTATGCCAGCAGGATACTTTTGCAAGAACACTATTGTATTCAGAATTGCCGAGATATTATACGTGGAATACATCAAGGAAAGTCTTTTGTAGAAGAAAAATGGGCAACTTTGATCCTGAGAATAATATTTATTCATATGACGCCTTGGGCCGAGTCTACACAGTCCATCCTAACAACGCCGAATGTTATTTTTTAAGAATGCTTCTGCATACCATTAGAGGACCTCGCTCATTTGCAGAATTAAGAACGGTAAACGGAGAAATATGTGAGACATTCAGAGAAGCTTGCCAGATTTTAGGGTTGCTAGAAGGAGATCAACACTGGGATGAATCATTGCGAGAGGCCAGTTTGATTTCTCTTCCAGGACAAATCCGAATTTTGTTTGCCATCATAATAACCTCCTGTAATCCATCTAACCCAAAAACAATATGGGAAAAATATAAAGAATCAATGAGTGAGGATATACTGGCTAAAGTTCGAAGTGAAAATCCTACATTGAATATTACGTTTAACTCCGACATTTTTGATAAAACTTTGATTATTTTGGAGGAAAAGTGTATCACCATGGTTAACAAGACTTTAGTGGAACTCGGTCTTTTTGCACCTGTACAAGATCAACAGGGTGTATTTTATCCATATTATATACGTGAAACTAGCTACAATGTCTTAGACTTAGAAGCATACATCGCGGATAAAAAGCCACTTCTTAATGAAGATCAGAAATTCGCGTACGAAACAATAATGGATCAAGTGGATAAACAAGAAGGAGGTATCATTTTTCTTGATGCTGCTGGTGGCACGGGAAAAACATTTTTAATTAATTTAGTTCTCGCTGAAATCAGGGTTCATGGAGAAATTGCTCTAGCCGTTGCATCTTCAGGTATTGCAGCGACATTAATGGAAGGAGGAAGAACAGCCCACTCTGCCCTTAAGTTGCCACTTAATATTTCCCGACAAGAAAATCCCACATGTCATGTAAATAAAACAAGCGGCCAGGCACAAGTTCTTGTAGAATGTAAATTGATAGTATGGGATGAGTGTACGATGGCTCATTAAAAATCTCTTGAGGCCCTCAACGCAACACTTCCAGATCTTAGATGAAACTGCAGTTCAATGGGAGGAGCTCTGATACTCCTGTGTGGAGACTTCCGTCAAACTCTGCCTGTCATTCCAAAATCGACTCCAGCCGATGAAATTTATGCCTGTTTAAAACATTCTGTTCTATGGAATCATGTCCAAGAAATTAGCCTTAAACAAAGCATGCGAATCCTCTTAAGATATGGGAATGCTCAACATTTTGCAAATAAACTTTTGGGGATAGGAGAAGATAGATTAGTTATTGAAGCATCTGGTATGATAAAATTGTCATCAGATATATGTGTATCGGTGAAAGCTGTCCGCGATATGATACAAGCAGTCTATCCTAACGTTAATCAAAATTATAAAAATTTAGAATGGTTGCGAGAAAGAGCCATTCTTGCTCCTAAGAACGATGATGTTAATGAAATTAACAAGGAGATACTAGCCATGCTGCCAGGAGACGTGATTGAATATAAATCGGTTGATACCGTAGTGGATGCTGACGAAGCCGTCAATTATCCAACGGAATTCCTAAATTCACTTGATCCAGCTGGATTGCCACAACATCGCCTTATACTTAAAGTAGGATCTCCAATCATTTTATTGCGAAATTTAGATCCACCAAAACTCTGCAATGGGACACGATTGTGTGTGACAAAATTAATGAAAAATATAATCCAGGCAGTCATTTTAACTGGAAAAGGAAAAGGTGAAATAATTTTTATTCTATGGATACCTCTAATCCCAACTGATCTTCCCTTCAACTTTAAAAGATTACAGTTTCCAGTCCGGGTAGCTTTTTCAATTACCATTAATAAATCACAGGGACAGTCTTTAAAGTCTTGTGGTGTTGATCTAAGATCGCCATGTTTTAGCCACGGGCAACTTTATGTTGCTTGCTCCAGAGTAGGTTCGCCTAAAAATTTATATATTCTTTCTCCTGGATATGAAACAAAAAATGTAGTTTATAAACAGGTGTTAAATAAAAAAGATTCTTAAATTTGTATGAAGTAGTGTATTATTGTACTTTATAATTTGTTGTTTTTATTTATGTAGTATATTTATATTATTGTTTCTCCCTAACCCGTGCAAAGCCGGGTATTCAGCTAGTATATATATATATATATATATATATATATATATATATATATATATATATATATATATATATATCTACGTATAAATATTCAATTCTCCCCCAAAACCCGATGCCTAAATAACCGATGAATAAGGCTGGAACCACTGAAATTTTAATTCACAAGGGAGTGTTTTCCTTTTAATGCACCTTACTTAGCATGTGTCCACATGCTAAGCATGTTCGTTCTGTTAATGTTTTAACAATTTTATTCATGTGGTCTATTTTACACGAAGTCTACGTAGTTCAAATAACTACGAATCCTTTGTATCTCAACTCATTCTAACATATCGTGCCTGAATATGATTAAAGGATGAAATGGAATCCAACAGAACGAAGTTTTCGTAAACGCTACGTTTTTTCAAAATATCTCCACCGTTATCACACATACTAGCCATGACAAAAAGGTGTTTCCACCCTTATGCGCAGCACCCAGGTAAAAATGCTTCGGTATCGAACATATGATGTGCGTTACGTAAAAGGAAAACCGTGTTGGCCCAGAGAATACGCTTGTTGTTAAGTTGATATGTAGCCCGGGAATGCGTAACCCGACATTAGGCATGAACTAGAACCGAGAGTAGACGTATCAAGTTGCGGAGTATAACGGGTAACGAACGTTTCATTATCACGTTCATGTTTGCACCATATACGCAGTGAGCAGACCACCAAAACATCTTCTCCAGACTCGGCTGGGAATACTCCTCAATGATATTGGTTTGTTATTGCATGCACAAAAATGTTTTATACCACCATATGACAATAACACTATCGAGAATGCCCGTAGATATTCACGTCTAACAAAACTATACGCATGCCTCTTCATTTACAAACTATCATTCAAATTCCTTTTCATCCACTGATGTTTATAATCTTTAAAACAAAACTCCCATTACTAAAGTGAAATCTTTATACCACTGTATCACTATACCAACTTATTTTTCACTGTAAAATGGCGCTACTGCTGTATTTGAACAATGTTTTAAAATAAAATAAATAAAAATAAATAAAATAAATCAGTGCGAATACATGCACTATGTTTCTTTTCTTAATTTGTATTAACCTCACTCCCCGGCCAATTTTGTTGCTCTAACTACAAATCATGTCAATGCAGAGGAGCGTGTCTCTTAGGTATTCCCTTTGCCTTCTTAGTTTTTCATTTGCAATAATGTCAATCATTTTTCATATTCTTTGAGTTTGACTGGTCATATAAAACTGAGTCTTTTATACGTGAACGATGAATATTAGGCTTCTTTAGAAAGATGTATTCCAAATTATAATATTTTTTTAATAATTCAACCACGTTTTTTTCATAAATCGGTTTAGAAAATAGATTTGCTGGAAAAATTTTACGGCACTTTTCATCAGGTTTGTTGATCAATGCTTATTCAAAGATTCCAAACTCAGTTGATATTTATACAAAAAAGAGAAAATGGTTAATGGTTTTAAGTAATGTTTTGAAATAATAAGCAATAATTGAAATAATGGAAATGGAGAATAATTTGAAGAAATAGGTTTTTTGAAAATCTTTTCTTCATGAAATATTAGGTTACTAAATATGAACATATACGCAAGTGGGTATTTTGGATCCTGACGTGCGTAGACCGAAATATATTTACACATCTTGGTACCAATATTGTCTAAAATACCTTCTCACTCCCTTCTTAGATATTGAATATGGAATTTTAGCCCGTTTTTCGTCCACCCTCATTAAACTTTACCTTGAACGAAGGTGTCAGTTGCCCTCTAAATATTCCTCAAAGATCTCGCTTGCCTCCGCTGAAATTATCTATTGCCATTTCATTTTGGCAATACTGACGGTTTATGCCTGAAATTTTCCCTGTAAAGGTGCTTAGGGGCCTCCCTTTCTCAAATTTTTCGCCATCAAAGTGGATGTGTTACTCTTTACGCCTATGAGATTACAAACTCATAAGCTGTCCTTTGGGACTAAGAATTCCCTAGTTTTGGCTCGAAAAATTGGCCAATATATCCCTGGAGTAATATGCGTCACTTTTTCATGCGGTGCTAACTAAAATAGTTCATGTATTAGAACTGGAAAAGTCGTGGAGTGAAACTCATAAAAACTCATGGTACTTTAATATTCCTCAGGACGAACATTTAACCTACTTGAGATTTTACACCACGTATAAATCTCATTTGCTTATATTCATAACATAAATATTTTTCACATTTCAGGTTTACTAACCCAAGTACTTTATCGGTCGTGCCACATCACAGCATTTTATTTTTGAAAAAATGGAATTCAAAGTTCCCAGGAAGAGCGACTTTAATTGAATAAGTCGCAATTTATTCAAACCAGATACGTATACTTTCATAGTAATATTTGATATTTTTAAATTTTTAACAACAAATTCCTTTAAAAAGAGTCTGGAAAGTATGAGTTTTGGCAGTGTTGCATGAAAAGTAAGAAATAGAAATTGATAGAAAAAATAAATAAAAATATTACAGTCGTCCTGGCACAAACAATAACGGATATATTATTCAAAATAAGTTCTTTCGGAGTCGAGAGCTTACAGTTTACTTATAAATTTTCTCGTCTATTTATTTGAAATAAGATTTTCAAAATGTAATTAATAATAAATTAATCATCATTAACATTACGTGGTTGTCTGTCGTTTAAGATAAGGCTTTTGGTGGGCATAGACTGAACACACCTACATTTCTTAGTCTTAACTAAGAAAAGACAGACTGACACTCGTCGCCGAATTACACTGTCTTTCAATTTTGTGTAAATAATACGTCCCTTCACTCCTTTTTAACATTCCTATTATATTTCGTCACCCTAAATCACCGGTCTAACGTCCTATTTATCACAGACCTCAACATTTCATCGCGAATAATATTACTCCGCAACTATCTTCTCTGCCTTCAACATGCCTAGTACCTATTCTTGGGTTTATTGGTTTCCCCTACTTTCTATTTTGCCTCACCATTCTTCTTAAGTGCCGTATATATACAAACGCATCTTAAAATCCTCCTATTAACGCCTATCATCTTGCTTCAACGACCTACAAAATCACGCTCCATACCAAATGTGCTAAGTATCTTTTCCTAAAATCATTGCTCAACTTTGCGGTAATTTACGTCCTCCTCTTGGTTAGAGGTTCTTTGCCGTAAGCAATTCTTTTTCCAAAATCCATGCTACTTTGATCATCTAGGTTGAAATTACTTTTGGGAAAGAAAAATATTTATCAATATATTGCACAACTCTCACGCCTTATTTTGCTACTAGGATATAAGAAATTCGAAGAACTTCTTTAAAATATGTTTGGCAAATTTAGAATGATAAATTACCATACGGCATTTGGTTTGAATTACACATCGGATCGTAACTTTTTATTAAATATTTAAAACCGTTGTGTAATATATAAAAGTGTCTTTTTAAAAGACAGCGAGTAATAATTTAATGTTCACCGAAACAAATTAACTCTATTTTTGCAAATGCTGTATTGAATATATGAAAGCATCAAACTCATGATGTTACTTATAAAATATGATCGGAAAATTATGAATAGTAAATGCCATGTCAACCAAAGCATATTTCATCAAAAGAAAGTCTGCTAATAAATTATAAAATGTATCCCAAGTCAATTTAAGAAAGTACTTATGAACTTTAAGTTTTGCTATCACTAAAAGAACTTTAATTGCGGCGCTCTTTACTCTAAACAACTGATTTTTTTCTCTCTAAGGGTACATAGATCGAAATTATGATGGATCTTTCTAAATCAATTTAAAATAGTCAATGGCTGCGAAGGCGAGTAAAGAATCCTTTGTCATCCATTCCGAACACAACCATGCGAATATTATGGGAAATTGCAAAGATTTTGGGCATGCTATAATACCGATCTCCCTTCAACGTCACCCCAATCGATAACTCAAGGATACCTTTATTGTGTTTTCTGCTGGAATATATTGTATGTTTCAAGTGAGTTTGAGATAAAATTAAAAGAAAACCTAGAAAAATGTTTCCGGCGAAAGAGTTGCAGCATTTCAGAGTAGTATTTCTTTATTATTACTTTTCCAACCCCCCCCCCCCCGATCCTTCCTCTTTTTTTTCGTTCCTCCCGAGTCTCTCATCTCATCTCCCTTCCGCTTCCTGAGATTTCTCGAATCACGGGACAAACAGCATGGGCAGAGCGAAACCAATAGGCATTTTGCATGACGTGACGAAATGGAGTGAAACGTGCGGAAAAAGAGAAAAGGGATACGAGGGGATGTTGGCAGAAATTGAGGGGAGGAGATGGAGACCGTAACCGGAAATGGCATGGGGAATGAGAGGGGAGATTGGGGGAGATTGGGGGAGAGTGGGGGTGGGAAACGGGAGGGTGAGAAACGAAAGAGAGGAGGGGAAGTGAGAGGGCGAGGAAAGGTTGGCCGTGGTGATGTTCGGCTGTAGGATTTCCTCGTATTGGCCATGGCATGGATATTGCTCGGAGAAAAATTATCAAGAGAACGGTTTCCCGCGGTGGGCAGAAAGGCAGACGCGGTTTCGTTCGGAGACAGGAACTTAAAGAGTACTGAGGGGGAGAGTGAGAGAGAGAGAGAGATAGGAAAACGAAGTAGGGACGTTGCGAATGACAGCCAACATGGTGGAAAGATATTCGTTCTTCACATTTTTAACGATATTTTTGACTCACCAACTGCCTTATGGCATTGGGCTCCACATTCGTAGAATTGTTTGCAGTAGTCCGTATATTTGAAAGAGAACAATCCAGAAAGGGCAGATCCAGTAATAAAATTCGCATTGAGAGACAGGATACTTTTTTATGAGCATTACTCTATATGCCTACACACAACGGTCACAAATGATACCGTGGAGTCAATTGCGTATTTAAAATAATTTACATTGAGAATTTTTTCTTTCGTGAGGCAATACTGTCTTTCGTTCATCTACGATTAAAACTCTCTCATTGCGAACAAAAAAATTTATTAGTAATACTAATCAGCCTTTGGTAGTGTGTTGTACCAAGATGGCCGAAGTAGTGTGAGCATAAAAGAATAATTGTGACATGTGAAAAGCTTGAATTAGAATGAGGAAATTAAGGGTAGTTAAGAATAATATTAAAAGTTAAACTTTGATATGGATGGTGGTTTTATTCGGCTAAGAAGCGTACTTAAATAATTGGATATGCATTATTTTGAGGGATTAGAGATATGGGTGCACACAAGGGTTAAAAAAAAAAACCGAACGGAAAGGAAGATAAACAAAGAAGTGTTGGGCGCGAAGGAGGGAAGGAAAGGAAATGGTGGGACAAATTAGACAGGAATGATAGTTGCATAACATTTTAATTAGGAATGGAATGTGGAAAACTGCGATTGAGGGTAGAACGTTAGACAGGTGAGATAGAGGAGGAAAAGAATAGGTATATTGGACGGAATGAAGGGAGGACGAAAGTATGTGGAAATGAATAAGAGTTTATCCTAGGGCCCGGTTTTTAGGATATTTGAGTAGTTGCGTAGGAGATACTTACAAGTGTATCTTCAATGTGAGGGTGAAGCTCACTTCATTTTGAGCTTCATCTTTTGTTAAAATATATTCGTTCAGGCTCGTCTTGGGAAACATTTTCTTTTCTAATGCGGACTGCGGTTTCCTTTATTGTTATTTTTCGATGCTCAGGAGCGTGATTGAGATTCGAACCCGGTCCAAAAGGTCAATAGCCGGAAGTTCTACCCAATGGTGTGTCACACCCCCACCGCTGTGAATTCAATATGAAACTGTAACAATAACACGCTGCGTTTTTAATAGACATAGAGCATTGGAAAATATTTTACCGTTTTATTTGAAAAACTAAGCTTAGTTGAATGTCTACATATTTTTAAATGTAACTAATTCCTCTGCTCCCTTGTATCTAATCCGTCCAAGGAAAATTTGCAGATTTCAATAATGTAAGAGCTTCTTTGTTCGTGATCAGGGAACACATATGAATATTAATGACTTAAAACAGTATTATAAAGTAAATGGTTGACAAGAATCAATCTATTCGGTGATTAAATGCTGATATATATATCTACATAATTGATAAATATTACATTGGCGTAGACTATATCAGAAATCAATTAATTGTAAAAAGTCGTTACATTTTATTTATCAAATACTTATTTGATACCCTCCCGTTATTAAATTTCTTTGAGTTTCCTTTGAACTCGATAAATGCATTGTGACATCTGAAAAATTTACCGATGAAGTATTTTACGGCAAGTTACCATATAGACTGTTTTCCAAATAAAAAATAGTATTTAAGTTCATCAAATATTTAGAAAATAATTTAAAATTACCAAAATAACTATACATTTATTATTAGAGAAGCTTAGGGGTATTGGATGCTGGAATTTAGAAACAGGAGAAATAATATTTACCTCGGTTTGTTGGAGAAATGGAGAGTGGGATATTAGCAGAGATTACTCAGCCATAAATGAAACTTAAACGGGTGTCCTCTCAACTCCTTCAAGAAAACCTCATCATCAAGAAGTTAAGCAAAGACCCTTTGTGCTTCACCTTTCCTCCTTCCCATCCAGGGTCTACCTCCACCCTCAAGCATATCCTCTGTTTTCCCTCGTCCTTAACTCATTTTTAATTGAACAATTATAAGTAATTTTCGCTGCATACTAATGCCTGTGAGCGCGAAACAAAGAGATACGCAATCGATTTGAGGCTTTGACGGGGATGTTGGCAGAGAGGAAAAACATAACTGGAGCTTCCAGTGGCCCGAGACGTCCCGAGGGTTGGGTCACTTCCCTTCCCGTAATGCAAAAAAAATATCTCTTTTTTCCTCAAAAAAAGAACTTGTTTCCGTTTAATTAAGCATTTGATGTTTGTTTTGGAATATATGTTTGCTTTTCACATCTGACGCGGCGCATTTTTTGCTTACTCGTATCATATCAAACAGAAGAAATGACGAAAGCGCAGCGTGACGTCATGAATACCCAATGCCTTAGCCAGTGGGCGGGGGCAAGATTCATTGTTGAAGCCGAGGCCGGCGTAACCACCCGTGGTGGCGTCTCTATTTATTTAATACTCAAAAACTGAAGCAAATAACACAAGCAAAGCGCAATAAGCAGTCTTCTGCGGAGCGAGAGAGAGGGGGGAAGAGGGAGGCTTACGCAAAAAGGGCTCCCGGGGTCCTTGTGTATTGCGGGGGTAGACTATGCGTAGCGGCCGCGAACCTACTCGCCACCTCCGCAGCTCCCGTCACCCGCCAACCCTGCCTTTCTCTCCCCCACCTTCTCCCCAGTGAGGCAAGCGAAAGTTTCAGAGGCTGCGGAGATTGCGGTCACGGACCGAGATGCCTTGACCCTCGACCTTCGGAGTCGGAATGAGTGGCGTATCGAGTCGATGAGTACCTAGACAATGTGACGCTAGTGGCAAGAGCCCACCCATCTGCATAAGCCATTGTTTGGTGCATAATTAAATTTTTAGCCATTGCATTAGAGGAAAACGCTGCTGGAAATTTGTTAGTATAATTTTTTCGAGGTTTACATACTACTCGAGAGTACTGCAGGGACATTAACGCAGTGCGGGTCAACTGAAGCACGCATATACATTCATGTGCTCGAAAAACATGCATCAGAAGCTATTTACGTTTAATAAAACATTGCAAAAATGTTTTAATACGATTTATTCGAGAAATAAATACCTGTAGTAAAAAATAAAGGTTTCAGAAAGTCCCATAAGCATCTACTCTTTCAAGCCCCGCCCAACAAAACTACATCTTGCCAACAGTTTTGCCACAGTGGAGTTTATCGTGAAAGCATTTTTATTAATATCATATCTTACCCCTCGGTTCTTATGGGATTCAGATATTTTTAACTTTCGGTCTCAGTTGAAACTTATAGAAAATCCCTTACTCTGATAATGTTATTTACCGTGACAAAACAGTAATCATTAGAAACTATAATTGGGAGACAGGTCTAATATTAAAAATAATATAATTCTCAATATTTAGTAGGACCAAACATTGAACACCTATCAGAAATATTAGGTTTTAAACTAATAAGGTAATAATTAGACAAAAGATTAAACGATAGAAAAATACCCCTGTTTTAAAGAGTCAATTAGTCCCTTTTTCTCGCCATTTTATTGCAAATCACGATTTCAGCACCACATTAATTAAACTATGCAACCCATATAATTAACACATTTAACTCTATAACACGAGTTATAGAGTTAAATGAAAAAATTGACCCTATGGTCTTGATTTTGCCCGTAGAAAGACGTTTATCCATCTATTTCGTAAATGTCAAAGTCAATAATTTAATTTATATTATCTTAGCAAATATACTCTGCCTTGCTCCGTTACGAGAGTTTATCTTCATTCCACTTAACTAATAACCAAATTATCTTGTTTCCCACCTTATACCTTAGTTTTCTTCCTACGAGTTAAAATATATATTATCGATATAATTATGCGTTCCCAAGTTTCATATAAACGCGGGTGATGTTCGCCATAGATGAAGATAGGTTCGCCGTCTGAGAAGATAGGTCGTGACTCAGAATAGGAATGCTTCAGTGTGGTTTCACTATAGAATAGGAGCAACACGCGTTACAAGAGCGTATTTTTATAACTCACTATATTTCTACCTCACTTCATTACGTCCAGCTTGCCTAATCTTTTGCTTCCCCTTTCTCTATTATCAAAACGTTTCTTCCACAGTTCTCATTATTCGAACTCCACTGCATTCATCTTTTTTGTCGCCTATAAATATCTCCGAAAAAAAGTTTTCTTTCCCTGTCATACCTCGTTATTCCTTATACTTTTGTAATTACATGAAAATTTAACCCGTTTTGGGGGCAACTGCTTTACAATGTGAAAAAATAGTTTCATTGTAAGTAAAAAGGATTTTATGAGCTTCATTTAATTCACATTGACATTAAAGATATACTGACCATTGATCAATAGTTCAATTTTTCAGCATTATGTTGCGTATGCGGCCTTGCAGTCCTGTTGTAGAGCGCTTGGCAATTTGATTATTCGGTTTTTATATGCAGATACTGTTGAATCCCTAGCTACATTGAAGCACACTGATTGACTGCTACCAGAATTCAACTGGAATGAGGAGAAACAATTTCTCACACAAGTCTTTTGTGTATAAAAATGCTATGCAGTGAGTTTTAATTTACATCTAACCAATCATTACTACTCTTGCATATCAAATCACTTTTTTAGGATATGACTTTAAATGGTCTTTTTTTTTAATATCGTAATAGAGAAGTTAAAATGAAACCGTACCTCTATGATTAGTGAAGATACGTCGGTCGTTAAATGACACCGATAAAAAACTATATTAAAAATATTTTTTAAAGATATGTTTATGTTTCAACACAATCTCCTCTTAGCTCGATACACTTTTCCCAGCATTTCTCCAATGTTTTTAAACCGTCCAAAAAGTAGGATTTCGGAAGATCCTAAAAATGTGCATCTCAGCATTAGCGACCTCCTTTTTTGACGTGAATCGTTATTCACCGAGCTATTTTTCCATGTTCAAAAATTAAAAGACTTGGGTCAGTATGGTGAATAGGGTGGTTTTTGTAACAATTCAAACTATAATTACATTTTTTTTACCATCGAAACTGCGCAGGTGTACACCCGTGTATAGTATCGATGGAAGAGAGTTTTTCTTGATTTCTTCGTTTATTTATTTATTTTGTATTATTTATTAAGCATTATTTATTTTGAATAATATATTTTGCATTAGTCCGAAAACAGTACTTCATCCTTTACATCGGACTTTGAACATTGATAAAACAATTTGACAATTACATACACCCAAGCCCTAGATGGAGGGAAAATCACCTATGGTTTTCAGAAAAGGATGTTATCCCGGGGCCGGCAAAAAAACAGTCAAACGACGTATCATGCTACTCTACATTTATTGTTTTTATTTTTTTGAAAGTAATTGATGTAGGATTCTGCGTGCATCCCAACAAACCCTGGCCATCACCTTGTCGGTCGATTTTACCATCTTCATCTTCTTTCTAATCCATCCAAAACCTATCCTAAGCGGTATGATAACAAAACAGTATATATTTTTCAAATATTCTCAATAAATTTAATTCATGGAGGATATTTCCAAGAACTAATGCTTGGCATTGATACTTATTTTTTTGTAACCTTTCGATTATTTTTGTAAGTCGTATTTTAACGCAATGACCTAGAAAGTGCAGGGATTATGGCTAAATTATGGAAAAAAGTGTTCATTTGCAAAGAGATTCAGATTCACTTCCACCTTTTTTAAATTAGGGAGTGGAAATGGCTCATATATACTCCATAGCAAATAAGGGTGCGGCATTGTGATACGCTAATTTTGCCTCTATCCTATTTCTTGAGCATTATTTTAAATTTCCACGCCCGTTAAATAATTTGTAATATTTAATGCCCGGTAATTTGAATAAACGTTAAATTGGTTCCCATTAAATTTCATTGTTTAATTTAATGCCCAGCAATGGACTTAACAGGATGCTCCTTTATGAATTAATATGCATGAGAGTTGATGTTAATTCCACAGGAAGCACCCACTTGAATATAATGGATGTGGGATTAGAGTTATTTTCGAACCTCAATGATAATGTCTTATGACCGTTACAAAATTGGCTTTTGAAATGTCTCTCCTGCAATCTAAAAATTTCGATGAACATATTTCACAAAACATCATTACAAAAGTTTTCATTTTTTTTCACGTCGTTTAAAGCATTTGGAACGCTATCGAATTTTGATTGAATGTGTAATGAGGTACTTTCCTAAGTACAAAATGATTCGCTATCAGCATAACTTACTATGACGTTAAATTTTCAGGACCTTTAGCACTCATAAATCACCCCATTATCTACACTACCAAATTTTGCGGAATGACATGTGCCCAGTAATTTAACATAAGCTCCATGTATAGTTAGTCCCTAGGCTCTTTTATCCAGAGAATCACGTGCTTGACAAAAATGATTTGACGCTCATGCCTGAGTCTCTGATATTTCCATTCTATTTTAAACACTTAATGTCTTTCTCTTATCATTGGGCTATCTTTAACTTATTTCACCATTTTATTAACGATGAAAATCTTATATTGTATACCTTATAGATTAAATACGCTCCGTGAGATATAAATGCTGAAGACTTGAAGAAGTGAATGCTTTTCTATACCTTGGCGAAATTCCTAAAAAAGAAGGCAGGGGGGAAAAGAAATTAAAAAAAGGTAATTTGAATGTTGGAAGAGAAGTTGTTGGCAGTGCGGTGTGTATGGAAACATGAATATTCGTCTAATGAAGCGGGAAGGACCAATGTATCAAGTGTACTGTTCTCCAGCATCATTTTATTTAAAACTAACAATGGTATGTAAAAATATGTACAAATATCGTATAAATTTGATCAGCATAAGGGAGTCGAGGTTTATTAATGGAATAAAAAGAAGAAGCGCAGGAATAGTGTGTGTGAATTTGAGGCTCAAAGGATGTGAAGTCGTGGCACAGATGATATGTATACTTGTAAAAGATACAGATGTGCAAGTTTGAACGCAAGTTTCCTCACTGGGGTTACAATATGAGAGAATTCCTGATAGCTGAATCTGAATAAAGGTTATCATACAGGGTCGCACCCAAAAGTGGTAGGACTGATTTTCTCTGGCGCGAACGGAGCGGTGGAGGGGGATCTGACTGGCAGGGTAAGGTGGAGGGGGCTCTTAGCAACAGACCGACACCAACCTCAGTCGCCTGTGGGCTGTCGTTGAGTGAGGACACCGTTTTTAGTGAAGCAAGTTTTTTGTCCGCGTCGAAAAACAAAATGAATCTGAATTTAGAGCAACGTTATTCCGTGAAGTTTTGTGCGAAACTCGGGAAGACGGCAACTGAGACCCTCCACATGATCAAGCAGGCTTATGGGGACACTGTCTTAAGCCGTTCCACAGTATTTGGGTGGCACAAGTTGTTTAAAGAGGGTAGGGAGCTCGTTGAAGACGACCATCGCTCCGGACGGCCGTCGACGGCAAGAACCGACACGAATGTGGACAGAGGGAGGACACTGCTGAGCACAGACCGACACATATATATACATATAACATGGAAGTTCAATAAGGATGGATTCATTACCGTATGCTAGCTGAATTTCTATCAAAAATTCCCTTTTTAGTTATTGGAAGGAAGCACACAATACTAAATAATCTTATTTTTGAAGCCTTTGATGACCGCGGTCAAAGTCTGAAACCAAAATAGCTGACGAGTTTTAATTCAATCATTTTCGACCATAGTGGGGTAGCTGCATTTTTAATGTCGGAGAAAATTTGCAGATAATTAAGAAAACGAAAATTGACCGTAAATTATTGCTAATATTTATATAATAAAATATGATATGTTCCCAAATTCGTACATGAACTCGCACAATGATACAAGGCCTGCCCCAAATGTAGTAGGACGTATTTTTTTGTCGGATAGACGGAGGGAGAATCTGCGGTTTCTCTCCGTGGGTTCGAAAGAAAGGAGTGTCAGGAAAGGTTGGAGGTCGGTAGCAGCTAGCTTCCCACCTTTGCGAAGTGCGGATCATTCGTTTGCGCGAAACCTCTATAGCGTGACTTCGTCACGCTCCGTTATGAACCTGTTATTGGAACAGCACCAAAATTTTCCACGAAACTGGGCAAAACAGGGAAATAGACTCATGACATGCTAAGGTATTTTTGAGTGTCAGCAGTTGTTTCGAGCTGGTGGACAACATTTTAAGAACCCAGACCTTTCAGGACGCCCTTTGGCCTCAAAAAGTGGCGAAAATCTTGAAATAGTGAAGGGTTTGCTGGGCATAAATCGCAGGTCAAGTGTTTTATGGATTTTGATGAATTGTATATCCTTAGAAATTCTGTCCATAGGCTCGTGACCGAAAACATGAGAATGAGAAAGGTGAGTGCGAAGTTTTTGTCGCGAGTACTCTCGTATGCACAAAGGAAACTTGCACGCGGATCTGCCAAGAGCTTTTCCACCATATCAGTAAGGATCCAAATTTTTTAGACAATGCCCAACCAAACTTCTTACTCTTCCTCCGTCTCAAATTTGTGCTGATAGGGAGTCACCGCGGCTCGGTGGAAGCGTTACAACAGGCCATGGGGATGGAGCTTAAGTAGCATTCCAGAACGTGTACGAGGCATGGAAAACCCGCTGGCAGCGGTGCGTGGACGCACATCGGCATTGCCTCGAAACTTTAAGTGAATACATCAATTCTGGCAATAGATTTTCTAATAGACTCAGTACTAATACTTTTTGGACAAATCTTGTATCACTCTGATATTATACGTAGATATCACTGTGCAAACGGAAGTAGCCAATTGTTTAATCCAGTTATTCGGAATGTTTTTGATCGAAAATCGTATTATTTTCCGTGTCCTGCTCAGTAGAAAAAAGGCAAGACGAAGCAAGCGGACCCTAAGTAAAATTGTTTATTTTTATTTCTTTGAAATAGTGAAGTCGTTCTCGGCTTTACTATTTCAAAGTCCTTTAATATCTCCCGGCGGGGCTCTCCTCAATAAAGCTTAAGTATTTCTTTCTGATCGGATTGGCGTGAAAGTTTTACTTTTCAACTCCCGAATTGAATGCACTGGCGCCTCTAATAATTCTTGCGAACTTTTTTTTCCGCGCCATGCGTGGATGGATTTTAACACAGCGACAGCCAAAGGAGAAGAAAACCTGTTAAGTCAAGTTGTTGGAATTTTACGAGATTCCGACGAAGCGGCTTTTTTCTTCGTGAGATTAATCAAATCCAGGGTTGCAAGCGAGAGGGTTTAACTAGTCGATCGCTCAAAATCAGCGAGAGAGCCTTTTTCCACTTTTGAAACCTGGTCCGGGGGTGGGCCTGCCAACAAGCATCCTTCCTCTCATTCTTCTGTTACCCGGCATAGATGCGATGGTGGCTGTTATATATTCCACGTCGAACGCTCCATATTTTTCGCAAGAAAACCCATCTCCGTCTATGCCCATGAATAGTGACGGTTTCCCTGAGCTCCGCGTCGGCAGGGCGTGGTATCTTGTTCTGTGTTTATTTTCTAGTCGACGGGAGGTAGACCCAATATTTTAACTCACTTTGACTTGAGGGGGTTCGTCTGGTACCTATTGCGTGGCACCTAGGTAATCAATAACGTTTACTACACCTGGGGTAACTCGGTGGAACTACTCCGTATTGATGTTTTCAATGAATATCTTATCGATGGTTTATCTTGGCTTTTCGACAAGAATTTGTTTTCACACGACAATCTAATTTCGTCGAATATACACAGCATAGAAGGTTGTCTCACGCTGCGATGTTCTTTCTGAATAACAATATTTTCTTTACAAGTATAAACCTATTTTAATGCACTACTATTAGCTTTTGATTGAAATTTTCCATCAGTTTTTTTGCGTTTAGGTTTTTAACGAGAGAAATTCAAAATGGAAATATAAGTGAAATTTTTAAAATGATGTACAACTATTTCATAAAAGAACATTAGGAATATAATGCCTAATAACCATGTTACCCATGATGCTTATTAAGGGCGATGTAACTTTCTTATTTAACTCTTCTAAGTAATTAGTAAGCCACACCACTAGCAAATCTGTCAACACAATCATTAAACATTAATGTAATCTAATAATAAGCATAAATCTAATCTATTAATGTATATAAATATTATCCCGTACATTCATCTAACTTAATATAGTGTTTATAAAGTGAATAAGGGCTAATATGATAGGTCATTATATTATAACACTGCGTGAGATATTACTCTTTTTTATTATGAATAACATCAGTGTATATTTCTATTTGAAATTACGATAAATCACTTGTTTTATTCGACTCTGCCGCATTCATGGGCAAAATCACTTCTTTGTCCTACAATTCGTGAGAAAATTTTCCTTAAACTTATTTTAAACATGCTTAATGAAATAATTCGGGAACAACCATTTTGTAGAAAGAATATTATAAATGTTTCAGAAACTCACAATGAGTTTCTTGTCCTCAAGTCCTGAAAAAGAAACAAATAATTTTTCGTAAAACACGAATTTGAAAGTAAGAATGGTTAACAAGTATTCCATAAGCGTCATTGGTAAAATAAAAATCAGTACCAATGCTATTATTAAAGGCAACTTATTAAAAACTTGAATATATTTAGCATAATCGCTCAGTTTATCAGGCACATTTGCAGAGGTTTTCAAAATATTATCAAAAAAGTGATTATATTAATTTACATCATAGGGTCATGATAATTTTTGTCCTCCCAGCGTCATAGTATTTCCACTTGTAATTTTCATTTAGCTACGGGGCCTCTTTTGCAACATATGCCAATATGGAATAGGGTCAAGTCCTTTAGCCAAGGATTACACATAGCGTAATTACTTGACTATTGGTTCACTATGTAACATAAAGCTACCTCTGCAATTAAATAGGAAGAGGAGCTTTAAAGTGATTGGAAAATAATAAAATACAGAAAGAGCTGTAGCGGATGTTATACGTGTATTTGCTCATTCATCAACGAGTTTTGTGGAAAAAAATAGTTGGCTGTTAAACCGATTGCTTCGTTAAACAATAAATTGAAAGGCACATTATTCATGATGCACTCTTACAAAAAAAACATTTAAAAAATATGATGCACTTAATTAATCATTGCAGTGGTGTAATGAATGAGATTAGCTTTGGTTGTGATTCAAATGCAAAATATATACCGAGCCCAATATTTGTAAAACAGATTTCCCAAACAAAGAAACCGCAGTAATATAAAATAGTCAGCGATAAATTTACTCTCCGAATTATAATAGTACTTGAAAAAATGCAATTATTATATCTCGCGAATAAGTATAAGAAAAGGCATGACAGAAAGGATTGCATATGTCAGCAATATGTTATCTTAAGTTTTGATTTTCCGAAAATGGCAAAGAATGATTTGTGAAGTCTGCTCCAGTTAGAATGCTAAATTAGCATTTGTTATAGGAAGTAACTTTTATGGTTGTTTTTAAATTGAAGAGTGTTTTCTCTTAATTTATTTGGTGGATTTTTTTTGAATAAATAAATATGTACTTATTAGCCACTTGGTAGCCCTTTTGGAATATGTACAAACAAGGAAAATACCACTACTACGAAGAAAATTATTTTCACATTTTTTTCAGTTTTCATTTTATTGCATTGTTATCTCGCCTCTTCACTGACATATATTGTTTTGCACATGTTTATCTGTTTCTCAGAGACAATATTTCTCGTAAAGATCACTCACAAAATTCAACCATAATTTATCTTGGCAAATAATGTATTCCTTCGGTGTAAATCAAAAGGGCCATTGCCATTGCTATAATTAGGAGTTAAAATAAATTCAACGTGTATTTTATCGTGGAATATTACAAGGTAGTGAAGGAAAACTTCCTATTGCCTTTTAGAAAACAAAATATAAAACTTAATTTATTTAGTGTTGTTCAAGGTAAAGTTTTCTCCTTTAATGTTAAAATTTTATTTGAGAATTGAATAAAACCATAGCCCATTAGGCAAGTATATCAATTGTAGAACAACTATTTTAAGAAATATATATAAATCCTTGACAGCAACAAACAATATAAGAACACATAAAAAAAACACATACGTTATTTCTTAATAATTTCGACGGAATTTAACTCCGTCTTCCTCAGAAGAAAAATTGGTATTCCCTGCTGGTATAGGGGAAGTGGGGTGTGTGAGAGAAAGATAAGGGGGCGGGAGAAGGGGGAAGGGGATAACGGGAGTTGGGGGAGGGGTGAGAGAAAGGTTTGGGGGAGAGGAGAGGCTAGAGGGGACCGGAGATAGAGAAGGAGTAAGATGGAGGAGGTGGATTTAATGCGCAATCGGGAAAGAAAACAATTACCTAAAACACACATAACTGCACCATGCAAGACACAGTTCAACTTACAAAGACGTACTCAGGATCTGTAAGTCAAAACACAGGCCACGTACAACTAAATCAATGCGGAAGAACAAATTATTTTCCTTTTCGATATAAATCGCTCACAAAAAAAATTAAGACCATTCTTATTAGTAAACGACGTTGAGACCCGGATGTTGAAAGGACATGCAAAGCCATATATATGACATTTGCAGAGTTTTTAGTTCTATAAGGTTATCGGATGGGGAAAGGGACGCTAGAACTGAAACATTGCAGCAGTAATAAAACGGGGTGTTATAAGGTGAGACATGTTTAGGGATGGGGCGTCCCGAAGACGGGGAGGAGGGATTGCGCGAGGCGGAACGATGGTTTATCCTAAGGTTCAGGGTTACTATTCACTAGTACAGGGTTACTATTCACGTGCCTATATACGCAAAGCTAATCATTCACTCTGTCCCTTCTTATTGCCAAGAACTCAACTGTTGACTTAGTTACCTGCGCGCAAAATATAATCACGTGTGTTCTGATTTTTGCACACCTTTTATTGTGAAATTTTAATCGTCAACCATCGTGTTTGTGCCTTTGCTCCCAGGTAGTCTCGAAAATTCTCTATTTGTTCCACTCGTGTCACGTTTTTTCTTTCGTAAGGGACAACATAGTCGTTCAATTTTGAAAAGTTTAAATATTCGTGACTACTTTGAATGCGCAGCCATTTTCTGGATTCAATTAGATTCAAAGTTCCTCAATGAGAACTCAGGAGTGAGTTATTCACCGTAATAAAGAGTCAATGATGTGGTAGATCTTAATGTTATAAACGGTCTCGGAAATTAACTTATTTGATAATATAATGAATTAATACACTAATACTAGGTTATTTTAATTAAGAGTGAGTCTCCATGAGCCTGACGAACCTAAATAAAGATTTTGTGTGTGTCACCATTACGCCAAAGTGCATGGTTGCAACATCTGTGTATGTTTACAACTATGTGCTATCGTACTGGACCTTTCTAGGGTGTTTATCAGATATTATTTCAGCACCAGGGAAAAAACATCAAAAGTTAAGTTCTCATTTATTTTTACCTGCAATAAATACCTGAAATGATTCAAATAACAGAACAAAATCTTGTGTTCCTGCACGTTATATGTTTCCTATACCATTTTTCTATGCCTATAAATACATTTTCAGAGTATTTTTTTCGTTTTTATTTTGCAATAAATAAATAAAAATGTGTATATAACATATCAATAATAGGTTACAAATTAATGGCATTCCCCTCCTACTCCCTTACCAAAAGTTTATCTTTCAACTCTCCTCCACCACTCTCTCTCCACCCGCCTCCCAAAACTTCCCTCCCTAATCGCCCCTCCATCCATCTCTGCTAATCGCGCCAGTTGTACCTTCGCGCTGAAAATGGAGGCTGGGACCACAGAATGTTGAAAAAAAGTTAGTCTCCCCGCTCATCTGTTTCCTTTTTTTGTGTTTATTCTGTTAGGTATGCCCACTTGCGGTGAAAAACGTTGTACTTTTCCACAATGTAAAAAGTTTCTCTAAAGCGACTCACGTTTCGACTAACAGAGTCATCTTCAGGTGGAAGACCCAGAAACCCTAATTCCACTACGGTCCTTTAACTTTTTTGTTTTAACTTTCTATGAAAATTGTTTCACTTTTTTGTATCTCGAGGAAAAGCGCTATAGATTTTTTGAATATGTATTTCTTTTAATATATCAAGCCGAAAAGTTTAAAGGGAGACGATTTACTGCATAGTTTTCTCAAGAGGAATAGAGTTACGAAGGCTTAAGAAGATATATTTCTCTTTCCAGTCTTATCTCCAGTATACGATGTGCGTCACATGACTGACGTACAAAAATCTACGCACAAATGTTACCTACCCGATGAAAACGTTGTCGTTGAAACTCGGGAAGGTCAATTAAAATGTAAGAAATCACGATAGTGTCAGTGTTTCACTCCATTATGTATAGGTTTCTCTAAGATACGACAATGAAAAGAGTGAATATATAGCTTGAACTTTATTTATAAACGGATTAAGTGATTTTACTTTGCGCGCAAGCAAAAAAATACCGTCTCCGTATATCTCCGCAATATGTATTCAATATGCTCCGCGCCTTACCTTTCTGTTGAGCTTGAATTCTCCGTCCGCACAGATTGGGTCAAACATCTGTCTCCGTAAATCACGCAGCAGATCCCGGGCCGGGAGTGTATTGTTGGAGGATATTCACCCTTCAATATATTATGAAAGGTCCTCTCTAAATGTAAATAAAGGTTCCACCGGATTCACAATAATAGCTGAAAGATCACCCGGGCTTACTCTTGTTATACCCCGAATAGCGAGGTTCCCCTTTAAGGTCCGGATGCTCTGTCTCCACTCATCCGTCCCGGGGCTAACCCTCTTTCTATCTCTCTCCCAACCGCGTATCGTAAAAATCGCTCCCCCTAGTAGACAGGCAACAAACGAGAAAGTGTTCACACCCACGCCCAAATCACCTCACGATCCTTGAACATCGAGAAACAACCCCGACGACGGACCTTCTCCATTCAACCCTCATCCTTTCTCATTCATCATTCCCGGGGAAACCTTTCGGATTCAACCCCTTTCAGAAATTTCTCTGAGAAATAAATATTCCATGCCTCCCGACCCGGCCATCGGACAATATTTCCGAACACCAGCGTAAAACTGTTCTATACAACGCCTGAGAATACGAGTAGAGTTACACGGGCGATAGTTGAATGTTCCAGTGTCATTTCGTCCTTTGGTTTAATAATATGTACAATGGCTTCTATAGTAGAATATATATACACACACACATATTATGCATATGTGGGTGTATATATATGTACATACTTTCTTAATCAATATAGCACTATTCTAACCATGAAACAATATGTCCAAGAAGGTCTATAAAATTCTGATAATATAAAAATATATGCACATAGGAAAATCGAGCATGATTTGTTTCCGTAATATTGCAAAAGCTCCGTTGTGGGCTAGAATATTCAAGCTACTTGCTGATTCAAAATTTGTTATCTAGTTGTAAAGAATGTTTACTTTTTATCTGTTTTTAATCCATATGAATAAATTGACTGATTTCAACTCCATCGGTGTCAGCAGCAACAGGAATAACTCCTCGGTATTCTTTCATTCCCATTTTCAAAAAGCTCTGATTCGGGAATCCTAGGATTTTTCTCTGGTGGCAGTTGTTTTGATCTAATACGTTCGGAAAAGGGTCGAAAGAATAACTCCTTGACTTGCATTCATGTTGGGAAGAAAAAAATGAGATTTTTTCTAGATAAAAAAAGAAAAAAGTGAAAAAGTAATCTTTTAGTGCTGACGCTGCCCGATACGGATTGGTGAGTGAGACTTATCTATTGTGTTAAGTGGATAAAAAACAGAAACTCAAAAAATTAATACTGATCATTATTAACGGTAGCGATCAGAATAACAGTCAGTAATATTATGCAACTTTTAAAGGGGACTCATTATCATCAGAGTGTAACCGTGTTCGAAATTTCATTGTAGTTTTAGCTGCATTAAGCCTTAATCTTATGCCTCCTATTTCATTCCTTTCTTCCTCTCTTAATATCAGTCACAATACCGAATTTACGTATTTTTCCATCTCTAAACCGCTTAATCTTCTTTTGCCATACCATCTTGTAAACAGTCCTTTCTTATGATGAGGTCAATCCAGTTTGACCTTTCTTCCTGATGTTCTCCTCCGAACCTCTTACCTCTCCAATTTTTCTTATTTCCAACTCATCTAGAAATATCTTTCCATTTTACCCTCCTCATAGCTTCATTGTGCACACGTCTATAAAAGTTTCTTTGTCAGTTCTTTTCTTTCTTCTTCCTTAAATATTCATATTGAACTTATTTCCATATTAAATGATTGAGAAACAGTTCCATCATTTCTTGTTTAAAGCAAGTATTGTCTTTTATAGCGCTCGCTTTCCTAAATTAATCCTACATCTAAGTTTTTGGCACAGCGCACTTTAGAGATGATTGGATAAAATACGCACGTTTACTCTTGGTTCGTGGCAATGCCGTCTATAGTATAAGCCGACGATACAGGGATGTACAGAGATATCCGTAATCCTCAGGACGCGGTAGCGTTATCAGATAAACTTAATGCTATGCAATGCTGGTGCGGGATTTGAAAATTAGAACTGAACTTAAAAAATGGGTGGATAGGGATGAATTTGTGGAAAAAGAGCAATTCCCTCATGAGTGTCTACTTCATCGGGAACACCAAAATTGAATACGTAAACTCAATTAAATATTTAGGCATTATCCTCACTCACGACCTCTCCTGGGTGAAGCACATATGGGGAATTTATATGGACATGCTAGCCAAAAATTTAGATTTATTAGAAGACTACTGGGTAAATGTGATGAAAAGGTCGAAGGGAAATGATATCTGTCGCTGGCTAGGCCAAATTTAAAATATGCTTCAAGCATATGGAATCCTCACGAAGTCGGATAGATTGCCGAATTGGATCACGTGCAGCGTAGAAGAGCTAGATTTGTAAAACGTTGCTATGATAAACTTAGAACATTAGCGTATCCAAAATATTAGAGCACCTAAACTAGGAATCACTCATGAGCGAATGCTTATTGACAGATTAAATCTTTTGCATGCATTGGAAGTATGTCTCTTTTGCAGTGAAGTTGAAAATGCATCATTATCCCCATCGTACTACGGTAGGAGAGAATATGTCAATAAAATTAGGTAGATTAAGTGCAGAGCAGATAAGGGGTCTGAATAGTGTCCGACCGCGGTAGGGGTAAAAATATACGAGGGTCATCCGGAAAGTAGTACCCGTTCGTGAAATAAAGACACAAAAGTAAATATTAACAAACATAAAAAATTTTATTTGAAAGAGGATACTTTAAACTACTTCTCAACATAATCTCCAAGCAAATTAAGGCATTTGTCATAACGTGTGACAAGTTTCTGTATTCCTGCTGCATAGTCCTTCGCCGCCAGCTCATTGAGATACGCGAGGGACCCATCTTGCACAAATTTTTGCATAATGCAGATGGTGTTTAACAATTTCATGAACAATTGTTCGAGAAACATTGGGAAAATGCTCACAGATGTCATCAATTGTGACGCGCCGATCGTTCCTCACGAATTCGTCAACTGAGCTCACCAGTTGGTCTGTAATGACAGACGGTGTCTCCGAACGCTCATCGTCGTGTGTGTTCCCCCTCCCCATGTTGAAGTTGCGACACCACCGCCGAACAGACGACTCGTCCATTACATTGTCTCCATACACCTCCTTTAATTGGCGATGAATATCACATGGGCGAACGTTTCTTGCATTGAGGAATTTAATCACTGCCCTCACTTCACAACTGGCGGCGTTCTCAATTTTTTTTAAACATTGTAAACAATCACAGAAACAACACAGGCAATGCTAGCGTCACGCAACTTGGCTCAGAGAAGGCAGACAAGCCACTGAAGCTATCTGACCTCGTCCAGCGGCTACTCGCGTCGTCAGCACTTCATGCGGCACGAACGGGTACTACTTTCCGGATGACCCTCGTACTTTACAATTGCAATACTTTACCGGAGGGGGAGGTTAACGACAGTGGTAAGTAATTACCGGAGTCTTGTTTATTTCCACTTTTGGAAATATGTATGATTTTGGCTATTTTCCAGTCCAGGGGAACGATACCTTTTGAAATCGATTTATTAAATATGTATTAATAATCTGCTGCCATGTGACGGCAAATTATTGCATGTTACTTCAATTTACCTTTTATGGTATTAACTTGAAGTGCGGAGAGAACAAGCGAGACTTAGACTTTTAGAAAGGTTCAGAACAAACGAGTTTAACTATGACACTGAAGGAATTATAATGGCCCCACATTACTTCGGTAGATCAGACCACAAAGAAAAAATAAGGGAGATAGATTCCAGGACAGATAGGTACAAATACTCATTCTTTGCCCGAACAATCAGAAATCATAATGGTAAGAAACCGAAGTCAGTTAGGAAATATTAAAAACATTGAATTTACAAGTCGGAGCAAAGTTAAACATTGAAAAGCTGTTAGGTTTACTATCAGGTGCATGCGTATGTAAGATGTAGTTTGAGTGTTTGCATGTGTGGGGTGTAAGTGTTCTTGCATGAATGTATGCCATGTTTTTTTGTGGATGCATGAATTTGTGGTTCTAGCATGTGGTTTTTTTTCTTTTCTAAATTACGGGTTGTGCCCTAACACCCCCCGCCACACGCCCTTGCGGCGGCTTGCGGGGTATTAAGTAGATGTAGATGTAGATGAATTTCATAATGTTATTTATATTGCACTTCAACTTGAATGCTTCATTAATGTAATGTCTTCATTCGTGTTTTCTCATCACAAAATGAATAAACTAAAAGCTCTTTCTCCAGCATAGACAGGTAAGGCTTGAAAGAGCAACAAACGGGAACACATTTCCCGAGTTTTAGTTTCAGACCATGATTGCCCATTTCCTCCAAGATTTAAGCCGATATTCCACCGTCAAATTTTCCAAAAGTGTTTCCCTAGTGTTGGGAAAATTGGAACACACCTGGAAATACAAAGGTATTATTTCTTACTTTTCTGAGATCAATTACAATCATGACTCTCTTCGCCGATTTTTCTCTTTTCCATGATGAGTATGGAAGGAATAAATGTGTATTTTACCTTTAATTGCTATAAAACAGTTTACAGCCCTACAATTTATTTCATAAAATTGAAAGTATATCAAATCTTGGAATATCATATTTAAATATTAAATAAATATATAAAGTATAATAAGATATAAAAAATATAAATATAAATATAAAAAATATATAAATAAGTAAGCTTGGGCAGATCTTAGGAAAGAGGCGGGGAACCCAAATTTTATAGGCAGAAATGATCACAAATTTAAGGTAAAATGCCGGGCACAGAGAACAAATAAAAAAAATGTCTTTTGTAAACAGAACAAGTGTTGAGTGGAACACCTTATCAGCAAAAATATTCGAGCCCTTTCCTAACAGATGGTATACTTTTAAGAATAGATTTAAGGCATGTATGTAATAACTTGATTGATGTGTGGTGTATTGTATAATATGTAATTGCTTAATTTTTTTTTAATTTATCTTATTTTATTCTTGCTGATTAATGGTTGTAAATGGGATGGGGATTCACTTGTTTTTTTAAAGAGATTTGTGTTTTGAAGTCTGGTTTTATGTATTATCTTTTGCAATTATTTGGGACTTATGTGCCACCTGACAAAGTCTATCAGCACATGTGTATTTTTAATAATAATAATAATAAATAGGGATTCTCTCTAAAAGCACTACTCTCGAAAGATCAATTCAAAAATATTTTCTAAGCATCTAATTTCGACGTAGCATTGATCTCTTACTTTTTGCTAAAATTAAAACTACCCGTACATCATGGTTTATATAATGTTTAGAGCGAAATAAAATAAATAGCATAGTAATTCAATAGCGAATAAAAAATATATGAATTGTATATATTGAAGCTTAAATTTACATTGATTTTCAAAAAAGATTTCATTTTGTTTCAAAATTCGATGATTATCTTTCATAAAATAAGTGTCCCTTGATTATTTCTTTCTGAATCCCCAATGATATGGGGTGATTTGGTCAAAGCACTGCGAGATGATTTTTTTAAATTACAGGTATTTTGAAGTAATTTACTCAGCTTAATTCATAGATTTTTCTAAAACAACTACAATCAACCGAAATAACTCAACGCGGAGAGGGTTTTTTCACGAAACGTCATGTGGATCAAAATATTTCATAATAAATTAAGTCAAATTATGAAATTTCTTCCGGGAAAACAGTTCAAAACAAGTCTAATGATTTTATCAAATTATGACCTCTGATACTTTGGTATTGGAATAGATCTTATTTTTTATAATCTTAATTAGCAATTTAAATAATTCCGGTTTCTTCAGATAAATATTTTTTGAAAGTTTATTATGTCAATTAAATCTCATATTCATTCATGCATGTGTATAAAAACTCGCGAAAAACAAACGGGATAGTGCATTGTTGGAAAAATGGCCAAAATGTTGGAATTCAAGAAAATTAATGCTCTTTCATGACAACCGGCTGCTGGCCAGTATATTTTAGGTAGTTTTTTGTTATAGCTGAAAAACGAACGTTTGCCGGACGCTACACTAATGGTAGCGTATAAAAGGGGAACTTTTATGCATCAATTTTCCAAAATGTTGCAAAAAATGAATCCTAAAAGTACCGGGATAAGGCTAGATATAAAAAACGAGAAAGTAGAGGTATTTTTGGAATTTCACCGAAAAAACAATCGGGTTACATTGAGAAATGAAAGTCATGACAGTTTGTGGACTAGATAAACAGAAAAATTTGCCAGAAATGGAAAGCCCAATGATTGTGTCATGTTTTGAGGACGAATGCGAGCCCAATCACCAAAACATTTTATAAGAGAAGAATCAATATTTTCAAGCTATCTTGAGACAGCCCTTCCTCTTCTTGTATGCGTAGATTAATAAAAAAACCATAAATACAATAAACAACCCAAAGGTCGGTTTGGTAGGTGATGGTAGAGTTCACCCAGTACTAAGCCCGACGTCGTGTGAAATTCACACATCAGGGTAGGGGGGCCAGTTCTTTTCCCTGTGACGGTTGTGGTTTCCCAGGAAGATCTGTTACCAGAAAAATCACATAGCTAGAGTGGAGCTCCAGGGTGCCCAGAGTGACTTTTCCGGGAATTGGACCCGGTCCCTCTGGTTAGTTGTCCAACTCTCTTCCCCCCCGAGTACCGCGACCCACATGTAGATTAATATATGTTACTTAAATATTATAGTGCATATACTTCTAGTTATTTCTCTACCTCTAATTTCATATGCATAAATCGTATCTAAAAAATAAGAAAACTTATTTTGTTTATTTCTTATTAAACTTATTATTATTTGAAAATATGGTGGTCCCTGTCTCTCAGCCTAGCTGTGACTTTAAAGGTACCGTGCAAAAATAGAAAAATAATTATTTATCCCTTAATGCTAGCTTTTTTTAATGTGTAGTAACTATCCTCTATGAATAATGTTTGACTCTCGCCCCTGTTTCAAATTCAGTAAATCGGCATAAATGAATGTTCTCCCATTTATCACAGCCAGTTGTTTAATTAAAATTTTACGACGTATTTTGAAGGGTTTTAATAGCAGTGCAATACTAACGACTTGGCCACACTTTTTGTGTTCCAGTTCATATGACGTGGTTTGTTGTCAATAATTCCCATGCTGAGGGACAAAAACTCAACTATGAGTTGTGTCTTGCTTCAAAACCCTTATCTTTACACACATGTAAAGTGGAAGTTTAGATACCGCATTAACAAAGGCAACTTCATTGACTTATGTGCGCAAGCTGCGAATAAATTGTTAGCGGACAATTTTCAAGTTATTAATTATACGATGGGTCGCAGCCCGGTTCAGAAATAGCATCGGTTTGGTGACTTTTATTTTTTAATTAAAACATTTGATTGAAGAAGTAAGCTTTACTTAGTAAATAGGTGCAGTGCGGTTGGCAAAAATATTTAATAAAATAAATTGGTTTCAGTTTATTGTTAGTTTTTCATAATAATCGACGCTTTTCTGGATTATGAATCACATTTTTCAAAATATATTGAAAGTCAATTCCTTGCTTTTACACTCCAAACTAAAAAACCTTTGCCCAAAGTACTTAATTCACAACACCACAAAACCTTTTTAGAATTTCTCTAAATTAAAGCCCATTAATATCATAAATCTCGCGTAAAAATATTTTGTAATTGATCACTCATATATTTATATTATCAGTCGTCTACCAACTAAGAGTAGGTGCTTAATGGGTTCTGGCATCAAACATTGCTCTATTCCGAAGTTTCAACTGACAGAAAATATCGATAAACCTTAAACTAAATATTATCATAATTCCTTTCTTTTTAGCTTTGCATTCTTTCCACCATCATTAATTCATTCAAATGCCTCGTCTTCCTTTCCTTCTCTAACCCCTCAATCTCAGTTTCTCAGACTTCTCCCTTCTATAAAAGTCCTCAGTAACCCATTGCTTCTCAGTATCTCCTACATCCCTTTTTCCTCCCCCATTCAAATTTTTCTCAACATACGTATTTATTCACCAACCATTTTTTAAAACTTCATATTTTTCGTCCGTTTTATTTCCTCCATTCTTATTCACATGTGAATCTCAAAATTTTCTGATCTACACATTAGCCTCCTGAATTACCCATCGTGTTTTTAAAGAATGCAAAAGCAAGCTCCGTGCTTAATTTTTTACTCCTGCATAGGAAAAAAATTGCAAATCTTGTATCGAATTCAGAGAAAATGTCATCAAAAAAATGGTCGTTTCTTATGCCCACGCTTGCTTGTCATGCTTTCTAAACGGACAACTCAGTCCTTTAACGTGGCTTAAGGTTCTTAAAACATATTTAATTTAAAATCTATTCCTCTGAAAGTTTATACCGATGCCCAATTACACCTTGTATTGCAATGTACCAGACACGACTATTAGCTAACTGTACAAGCTATTATAGTGAACAAACATTATAAATACTCCGGGACATGGTACACGAGAAAGATCCACATTCTCTCCTAGGTGTACCCATTTCCCTACGCGTAATCCTTTTACTTACATATCACCGAATTTGTCCCTATTTTTCAGATTATGAGATCCAGTCGCGTTGAAAAGGACTTCCTTGACAGACGATAAGCGGAGGTACGATGACCCACCTGATATTTTCGCAGTTTCATCCCTCCTGTCCAATCTCCTCACTTTTGAGCTAACAATGATATGATGCTGCTAATCACGTGTGTCCTCTTCCCTTCGGAGGTTAAATCCCAACAAATGGCCCCACCTGGTGTAGCGAGTAACTGACGCTCCGCAAGGGGACATAATGGACGGCGGATGAAGTTGGGGTTCAACAAAAAGCTGTGGTTGCGAGTGCGCAAAAGTTTTCAGCTCACCTTATTGTCAACGCGGTCCGACTTCGTGTGCTCTTCGCATACTACTGGAGCTCAATTCATTCGATTTTCGGTCTGACTTAGGCGCGTGGTGAGAGGGAACATTAGGAAGAGGGACCCGGAAAGGGAAAGGAGAAAGTGATGCACCCGATACTTACCCGATGGTTAGTCAACACCATCGATGGTATTTTAGTATGAAACATGAAAACGAATTAATTTTGGTTCCCCCACAGCGAAGAGGAAGATGGGAAGCAGAGGCTATTAGTTTGAAATAAATAATATCGGTTATGAAATTTTCCCAAAAAAAGAGAAGCACATATCTTTTTGGTTGACAGAAAAATATAATGTCTAACCTGTACGTGCAGGTATTTGTAAAAGAAGCTCGGTATTGCCTGAACCACTTTGACCAGTTTGGAGCGTGTTGGAAGGTTTCGGCAGACATTTACAATGAACGTGGTGTGGGAAGGTATAAGAGTTGGTCGCACGAAACCTCTGTGACTCGTGCATTGTCCTTAGTTCTATCTTGGCTTAGGAAGTTGTTGACATTTGACAGAATTATAGACAATGGTGGTCCCTTCCACAATTCATTCGTGATTCTTCTCAATGCTATTCTCCTTCTAATATGAGGCAAATTGGAATATAACTGAGGAATTCTAATATTAAGGTGGATTAATTAAAAACTTCGTAGCAATTTTCCACAGTTAAAACTTTATTTCGACCATGGTTTCGATACACTGTATCATCATCAGGTGTTCAGTAACGTGTATCGAAACCATGGTCGAAATAAAGTTTTAACTGTGGAAAATTGCAACGAAGTTTAATTATGTCTCGATTCCACAACATCACGCCTGACTCTTCACGTTAAGGTGGATTGCTCATCATGTCGTTCCTTGGCGACACATCGGTCGCTGTTTCATTGAATGAATACTTATCTTGGACCTTGGAAGCAAAGAGCACGCCAACAAACGCATCACATACAATACGCACCTTTGCTGCCCTACAGCGTCTCTCCTTACCTTTTTCCCTCTCCAATTCAAGCATCTCGACTTTCCTCGAACTTTCTTGGATAGCTTTCTTGAGAGCCCTTCTTCTTCCCCCTGCCAGACTGTTTAAAGATAACGAATGAGTGTGCAAGAACCTGAGGGCAGTATATTCTGATAATCATCTTAATTAAGTTAAATGAATACCCTATTCAAGTATTTCAAAAGGTTTTTTTTGGATTGCAAATAAACTTATCAACATGCATATGGAGGCCTTCTTGGCAATTCCAAGCAGTATACATTTATTAACGGTTAAAGAAGGGAAACCCCAGTTTTAATTGAAAATTATGTTTCTGTAAAATATAAGATTAGTCATCTTTTCAACGCTTTGACGTTTTCCTTTGTGAAGAAATCTCTTGCACAGAAGTTGAGCATCGTTCCCTAATCCTTATTCCCTTTAGTGTGGGTGAATAGGGAAACGCTCCATTTTTGCATTAGGAAGTGGATTTCCAGCGACATAGAAGAACAAATGTATTCGATAATTTCTACGACGTGCTCTCTACTCTCGTGGCCTAAGAAAATAGCGATAGCGCATGGAGGGAAGAGGTCACTCCTAAGAATAGTTCCCACCTCTATTAATATGTGATGACTCTTTGCTATTCCTTTGAATTATCCTCGCTGGAAACAAGAGTCATATAGAAGAAGAAGATTAAATAAGCAGTATCCTAACGTGTTAAGTCAGGTTTTTCGATCTGTTCAGGCAATGCTCGCTGGATCTTGTAAGATCCGTACAACATGACACAAAATCTGCATATATAACACAAAATACTCTAATGTATGCGGCCAAATAATTATAATATTTTGTAAAAATACATGCCGACCCAGATACGTTGCCACATATTTTTTTAAATTTTTCTATGACAACAAGGAGGGGTTGATGGTGCAGTGATCTTGAGTAAAGATGTTTAGAAAATATTCGTTAAAATTTTGATACAGAGGACATCTCTGTACGGCGCAGAAAAGAGTAAGAGTAATACTAGACTTACATTTGGAGGCTTTTGAGATGTGAGCGTGTAGAAGTATGGAAAAGGTAAAATGGACGGAGAGGAAACTAACACAGAAGTGCTAGGCATGGGGGGGGGGAGAGATGATTGATGGGAGATACCTAACAAGGCAGGAAATGTGGATGAAGAGTATTTTAATAGGCTATGGGGTGTGGTAGACTGTGATAGAGGGATGAAGTTAGGAAAATAGGGATGGGGTAGAAATAGGATAGGCATGTTGGATGGAATGGAGGTGAAAATATCTGGAATGTAAGAATAGTATAATGTGGGGCGTTGGGTGTGTTTTGTTACTCAAAGCTAAGTAATGATGCGTTGATCAGTCTGCGCACAACAAAAACCTACCTAAAATGGGAGAATTATAATGGATGTATATCCTTTTCAAATGCTTAGATAAGTTCCTTGTAAGAATATTATTGAATTACAGGTATGCTCATCGATTTCTTATGTTTCCCGTGGACGCGTAAGAGATCAAAATTGCTGCAAAAACTTCATTAATGGATAATTTATTATACGTTGCCCAGTAGTTTGTCATTAATGAAACCCTTATTTTATTGTCATTCTTACTAGCAGTTTGTCTCACAGGCGTATACCGGTATTTACCTTCTTACACCATATTACAAGCTGCTGCCGTCACAACTATTACCATTATTAGAGTTACTTATTTATCACATATTGGTTACTAACGCTTTAGGAACACCTTACTTCGACGTTTCCTGCCTAGTGTGGAATCACTTCCTACCACTCACTTCACTGTTGTCTTGCAGTTGTTTATGTACACGTTGCATCATAGGCGAGGCACTAAATACGCAGAAATAATTTTAATCCACCAGTCACACATGAGGCTCTAACTTATGAACGCCCGTTACCGACGCATTGAAACTCCCCTCGTCGAATTGTGAGTCTTTCACGCCTTTCTCCTCCTCTGCTCAATTTCCAACGTTTATTAAGTGCTGTAAATACCCGTGGCACAAAGTTCTTAAGCGTTTCAAGGACAATTCAGCAAAAGTTTCCATTCAACTTGCATTCGGAGTGACTCGAATGTTAAACTGAATTGAAATCGCATGAGAATCTTGCAAGAGAAAGGATGTTTTTCCTCAAAATTGGTATGCAACTAACTGTCTAATAGGAGCATTCGCAAAGGTGCGACGGTTGACAACAGAGAAGCCGCGCCAAGAGAATTGGTAACGAGGTGATAACAGACGACACTACTAGGAAAACTCTTGAATTGAAACAGGAATTAAAGCACGAAGAAAGTTTTAGTTCTAAAGTTGGAGAATATTATTCTGGTCCTTCATTACGACAAAGATGAGAGCCATTACGATAAGCTGTCCTACATAGTCCTCGGTAATTACCTAAGAGCCTTACTGAGCGAAAGGACTCCACAAGAAAACTCGTATGCGAGACGGGATCCGGGTGTAACTTCGGACGAAATTTTCAGATTCAAATTTTACTCTGAAGTTTTTATAGACGCAAAGTTTATAGTGACAGTGGAAAGTTCTTCATTTGCGACTACTCCGTAAAAAGCTTGTTTAACATTGGTTTAATTTTTTACTCCTCACACACTTATTATAAATCTTACTTTCCCTCTCATGTATTTTTCGGGGATTCCAGCAAGATTAAACCGGCAAATTTTTCCGAACAATTTCCGCAAAATCTTTTAAAAACTGTGAATTTAATTTGAATATTTTACATTTGCCTAGACCAAAAATATCTATAAATTTAACAGAATCGGTGACCCTGAAGTGACCGTTGTAAATTTTTATCCGTATCCGACCTTTTCTGCCATTCTCGTAGCATCCAGTAGCACATTTTATTAATGTCCTCCCCTTCTTGCTGAGCATAGGAGACAGTTAGTGTTTTACTTGTCTCGCATGATGATGATGCTAATGCATCGACACCCACTTTGTGTGAATATGTAACTGTGTTTTATAAAAGTTTTCCATCAATAAGTTAGTTTGATTTGGCTCGCACCTAATGTTTTACTTGGGATCATCAATAAAAAGATGAAAAGGAGGATAAATAATTACCCTAAGGATGATCAGTTTGAGCTCAGAAATGAGAGAGACATGCGCAATGTCATGGCAGTAATGAAATTACTAACAGATGGGATCATAGATTACAAGAGGGATGTATTTTTCTATCTCGTAAATTTTAAGAAGATTTCAAATTGAGTAATTTGAATAGAATTAATGGATTTATTATCAAAGATAGTATTACGTTGCAGCAATAGGTACTTATCCGAAACCTTTACATGTCTAAGACTCAAGTATTATTATCTGTTTTATTTCCACGGAAATATCGACGAACATTGTGAAAGTAGTGGAGATATAAAAAGAAAAATCTCGTAATGTGAATAAGTTTTCACAAGAAGGACGTTGACCTTGAATACTAAGAAATTGCTGGTGAAACCTTAAGTACAGTGCTTGGTCTCTACAGCAATGAAAGACGTCGTTCAAGCAGGTCATAAGCGTAGGTTGGTAGGTTTTTTGAGATTTGTGTGTGGAGAAGGATGGAAAGGATAAGCGGACCTGAAGGAAAACCAACGAAGAAATGCTAGGCACGTTGGGGGAGGAGAGATGGTTTTAGAATTTTGGGTGAAAACAAATAGAGGTAGGAAATGTGGATTTAGAGAATTTTTAAAGGCGATGGAATACTAAAGATTGCGATAGAATATTGGATGTTAGGCAATTGAGGAAAGGGGAAAAAAGGTGTATTCAGATCGGACGACATTGAAGTAGAATGATTTTGTGCGGAACTGAATGGTTTATCATGATGCTGGACGTCAGGTTGTGCCTTTAGGCGAAATAAAAAATATATGTAGAGGGGCTACGTTTGTGTGTCAATCCAAAACTTTACTTTAATGGCAGTCTACCAAGCAAATTATCACAACAAAACACGCGGAGTAGAGTCTGCTGCCTTTTCCTCATCTGTAAAGAATTACGTTAATTCTGAATGAATGCAATAATTCTAGAGTGTTAAAATCATTCACCTTGACCAGGATTCAAACCCCGATCCCTCGATATCCGACCGAGTGCATTAGCCAGTTAAGCTATCGAGGCGTCCTCTTAATCCCTCGATAGCTCGATAACTGGCAAAAACACTCGGCCGGACATCGAGGGATCCGGGCACAAATCCCGGTCAAGGCGAATGATTTTTATTCTCTGAAATTGTTGCTTTGAAATGCATATTAGCGGATGACTCCGTCAAAAGTTACTGCATTTACCGTAGTTTCTTGGAATTTCTGGATGAATGTTTAAGGCACACCAGCTGGAGTACTACCGGCTGCTTGTTATCTTCTGGGTACACCGGTTCATTTACAGCGGGAAAGGTCAGTTTGTATTCGCATACTTTTAAGGCTCATGTTCACGATCAAATAAAATCAACACATGTTAAACATGGCGTTAGTATGAATATACGACTTCGTTTATACATTTTGAGAATATAAACACCCAAACATGGATAGCATGGCTTTATTACTAGATGAAAAGAATCCTGTTAGGAAAACTCAAAGTTTTTAGAGGCATTTGTTTTACTTCCTTTGTACCCTTGTGTAATTCCGTTTCGCAATACCAACCTTTATGCACTCTTAAAAATTGTTCACAACTTTTTTGTTCATTCTTTTACTGTGAGATGCTTTTCTCCCTTCAAAATTGACGTCTTACACACGAAAAAAATATAAGGTACTGTTCTTTTCATTTTAGGAATAGGGAAGTGTCAATGAAATCATTACACACTTTTCACAATAATTCATAACTCGATTATTCGCATAAATTGAAATATAAAATGGCTGGTCCTATTGTTAATTATTGTATAGTGTATAGTTTTTGGGTCGCTTCCGTCCCAATTCAATTTTATTCGTAATTCGTACTAATGTTTTAATTATTTCTTATGATAATCAAATTTTCCAGTTAGACTTACTCTCGAGTGTATTCCGATACCATTGTGCCTTTAATGGTTAGAGCATTATCCCAGCAGGTCGAAAGTTAGTGGTTCAAGTCCCGGTTAATGAGGAAAAAAGGTTTTTTCTTTATGGGAATAGTAGTAGTATTTAGGGGAGGCGACCGACAGCTGAGGTCATTTGCGCCATAGGGGATAAACAGGAAGGGATGAAGGGTGGAGAGAAACCCGGCATCGGCATTAGCCTACTCTTAACGGAATACGCCAAGGGGTCCGCAGCTTAACGTCCCATCCGACGGACGGCGTACTCACTCAAAGTGCCCTCCACAAAGCACCTCAAGTAGGGATCGAGATACCCTTTTTTGGAATCGAGCCTTGCCTCCTTCCTCACTAACCGTGTGTTCGTCCTTTATATGTCTTTCTATTCATTTTCACCTCTATCTATACCCGAATGAATATGTTTTCGGCGTTTCATCAACAATATCACGAAAGGAAATATAAGATTTGAATTTATTTGAATGAGAAAAGAAACTAAAATTAAAGAGCAAAAGTTATGCAAGTTAATCATTTCCGGCAAGCACCTGAAACTACAAAAAAATTTTCCCCTCTCATTGAGAGAATTATATAATTATTAGAGGTAAAATATACATTCGCCAGTGTTCCATAAAGGTCTTGCCGTGAGGGATGGTAAATATATGAATAGTTCAAAATCAGTGAAAGGCCGAGTAAAAAAAAATTATTGCAATAAAATCTCCTCGTAATGTAACCATTAATTTAGCCATTATTATAAGTCCCTTAATCCATGAACAAACATTGTTATGTAACTATTTGCTCATTAAATCTCTAGTCTATGCATGAATAAAGTTTCAACACAAACGGTACAATAGGTTTGGCTTGAAAGGGAAATAAAGACGTCTTGCAATATAGACTTAGTGCTAACAGATGAATGTTCAAAGCGACAATAAATGTGAAATAGTTAGGGAGGACGTTTTTTGTTTCATTTATTCCATTTTTACTACAATTTGTATTGTTCTCGCTTCATTCATTCAGAGGGAACTATAAAATATCCCCATGAGGTTACTTCTTTTGGTTGATTCTCGATTCTCAGTAGAGCAGGTTAATTAAGGCTCTATTTTGCCTATAACAATTATCAAAATCAGTTATTATGCCGAGACGAAAGTAATAGGTGATACATATACGGAAATAACTTTTGAGAAATACAAGTTTCTTCTTGCTCGATGTATCACAAGATTGAGGAATATTTGGGTGAAAGTAGTTCCCGAGAGTCCTCTCTTGGCCAAAGATTTGGGGCACTTAGTTGCACAAGATTATGGAAGTTTCATATTTAATTAAGTGTTCTCCGGTAGATCTCGCATTGAAACATCGAAGATCTGTATTTCAGGTTCTGATCAAGAATATTTTTTCTGCTCGTAAATCCGAACCCTTCCACCTTCCCCACTAACTTCAAGTTAATCCTTTATAAGTATGTATTCCAATTCCTTTTTCATTTTATGTGTGTATTAGAGAAGAAAATAAATAGCCCTTCACCCTTAGTACGTTCGTAATAAATACTTTGCACGTATAATGCACCATAAATTCCTTGTTTGAAAAAATAGTTACCCTTACAAATTTAAACCAATCTTCGGGTAAATTAATTTGGTATACATGCTCCCATGTTCAATGGTGGTTAACTACGAGTATGCCTGGACGTTCATAAGCATATAGCAATTGTGAGAGACCATGTGGAAAAATTCAAACCTTCTTCTCGATGAACGATATTTTTTTACCCAGCAACTTAAGTCTCGCATGCTGCACCGCTTTGCAGTTTTTATTTAGTACCTTGCACCTAGAGTTATTTCGGACTAGTATCTTGGGTATTGGGGCAATTGTTGAATTTTAATTAAATGTTTTCAGATTATTTTTTGGTAAGACGGGTGCTTCAAGGGATACATAGTTTTTATGTCCTCAATACCTTTACTTTCGCAGATATATTAACTCCGCTTCCTCTTTCTATCTTTCTCCTTACGAAGTTCTCGGAATGAAATCAAATGATATCTCTCCAGGAATATGCCCGCGTTATTTATTTTCATGAGGATGAGGCTCAAGGGATTTGCAAAACTCCCTGAAACCATTCTTCATTAAATATTTTAGTTTTATCTTTGATGGCTAAATTAGATTTTTCACAAAAAGAAGTGCTCCCTGTCGTTTTATCTCGATGAAAGAAAACCTGGTCACTGAATCAATAAACTTGGTATATTTTCAAGCAAAATACTTTATTTTAACACCACCGGTGTAAACGTATGGGCGACATCATCAGGTATTGATTATATCACCTATGCGTCGAAACCGGTGGTATAATAATAACGTTTTTTGTTTTAAAAATACCAAGCTTATTCATGCAGTGATTATGAATTTTCACAAAGCAGAGCTTCAAACCATCGAATTCGGAAAGAGATCCTGTATCATCTCTATTAATATTTGGTTGCAGATGGGTCGCGGTAGTCCAGTGGGTAGAGCGTTGGACTGCTGACCGCAGGGCCCGGGTTCGATTCCCAGGCAAGGCACTCTGGGCATCTGCAGCTCCACCCAAGCTGAAGTGATTTTTCGGGTACCAGATCCTCCTGGGAAACCATAACCGGCACAGGGAAAGGAACTGGCCTTCCAACCCTGATGTGTGAATTTCACACGCCGTCGGGCTTAGTACTGGGTGATGTCTACCATCACCTAAAACCGACCTTCGGGTTGATTACTGTGTGTTTATCATAATTTACGTTTAATGATAGCTAAATAGCCAGCTTAAATAATATTTTATAAACTTAGGTGCTAAAAAAGGCAGCATGTTCAATCTATGTTCTATTCAAAGCCTTCCCCAACCAGCAATAATATTAATTAATATTTTTTATATTTTTTCTATAAAATATATAACTGTATACCGAATTTATTTTTTAACAATATCCAACATACATGGCGTATAAAATGTTGGGTTTTGTCTTCATGGGGACCTCCAATTACTTTTTTGCATGGAATGTTTTTTGGTGAAATTAATTTTCTTGGTGTTTTTCTCTGTAATTGTGTTTTCACTAACTTCATGTGCTTTTCAAATTTTCCGAATTTATTTTTTCCACAGACAACCTATTAAGCGTATAAGGAAGGATCTTTGTCGTAATGGCTTTTTTTCCTCGACTCGATCAATGTAACCTTTCTTTCATTTATTCACTATGAGCGCCTAAATTTAGTAATTAGATTTTTTTACCATTGCTGCGTCACCGTTATCACTGTAATTGTTCCTCTTTTCACTTGCCACTAATGTCATACTGCGTGCAAACTTGTGAAATTGTTTTAACATATAAGAACTTTAATCGTTGAATAAAAATTCTAAATGCATTTGCATTTTGAAACAACCTGGGCAGTTAGCTAAACGTACTTGATATGGTGAATGAGAGCTTAATCAATCCCTGGTCACTTAAGTATCAATTTTTAATAATGAAGTACACTTTTCACATTCAATTGACTGGTATATTCAGATTAAAGGCTATGGTGAATCCGGAGAGAAAAATTTTCATCCACTGTTGGGTCTCATTAAACCTGGTGAGAATTGCCGAAAATAGGAACCGAAAAGGTAATAAATTTGAAACCCCTGTGCTTGAAAACAATTTTGGCAAAAAAACCCGTAAAAATGGGAATTGGTTGTTTTTTCGATGGTAAGTTGTTTCCGTAAGACCAAATGCTTCATCAATTTCTCAGCTATAATATATTCTTAGAGATGCTTCCATTTACCCAAGTTTGATTAGATAAGTAATTAGTCGCGAGGTCAAGTCGGGTTTGGTTTCATGAAATGTTTTACAACTTAATCCCTGAAATATATAAAATTAATAAATAATAACCCTCAGAGCTCCCTAATAAACACTAACTCTCAGAATAAAAAATTAGTTTCGCGCGTCGGTGCAATAAGTAATATTAAAATTCGTTTCCTTTGTTTAGTTGCATCCAACGACTTGAAGAGTGTAAAACGTGATGCTTAATTTTTCTTCTTTGAATTCTCAACTTCTTTTCCTAAATTTGAAGAATAATTAATGTTTCCCATCCCATTTGTCATATCAACTAGTAATAATAGAGCGCAGAAGACTAAGGAATTCAACGAAATTTGTGTTTTTCTTGGAAACATGACCATTTACAAGCGAAAAGAGTGAATTTGACGAACAAAATTAAATTAAGGATGAAATAATGCTTAGAAATACGTCAATTGATTACATTTAATAGACAACTACGGAATATCGTAAATTAAAAGAGTATTTCCCGTTTTTTGCCTTATGACATCACAAGGGAGCAACATTTTTCTTTCTAAAATGCTTTGTAAAATGATGATTCGAGTTATTATGAGCATATGGTATACTTTTATATAATGTAGTTCATTTCAGTGGTTTTTTTAATGACTTACCATTGCTGGAGAGTCCTTGGGAACGAAGCGTCACGAGAACTTGACCTAAATTATTTTATATCTTAAATTCTACTCTTTCTCTCTGAGAAAAAGTTCTGTGCACATGAATTTCCAAGCTAAAATAAATGTAGTATTTGGTCAGTTTTATTTTGAATTTTATTTTCTCGGTTTTATGGCAAAAAATATGCACATTTTGTTTCAAAGTCATTTCGATTCAGGTTTACAGCAATAAAATAATGCACATCTTGGTAATCAAAGAATGAATGGCTGCTAAGCTGGCAAACTGGAATATTAACAAAATATGCTTTCATACTAAACTTTATATGTTCAAATTTCCTATAAAAGCACGGTTTGATGAAATTTAATTTGTTTATTAATGGAAATATATATTCGATTCGAAGGAATCGCGGGCGATTTTACAACTATTTTTGGTTTTTCAATAATGTTATGAAGTATTAACTGTTGTGACAGGTAATAGATCCAAAATCCGATAATTTTAATGAAAACTTAAACCTAATAATATTATTTCACATGGAAACTGTCCGTAGGAAGGCAATCAAAGGAGAAGAAGGTTCTATGCTGCTTCCGGGAATCACCTTCGCGCTGGCTTGTTAGACAACAAGCCAGTGCGAACCTACCCGATGGCAATTCCTGGAAGTAGTATGGAACCTTCATTATAACTATTTCGCGGAAGCTTTAAGATGAATCAAAGGAGACCTTAGATTAAATTCTAAGGAAATCTCTTATAGGCTAACTTTTGTATTTTTTAGATATTTCCTCCCAAATATGAACTGTATTTAATTTATCTGGGGAAAGCATCTACGTTGTTATGTCCTAAAGTAGGTCGTTGCTTTTGGAAATCAAATCCACTTGCAAACTTTATGGAGTACCAAATTATCAAAGTTATAGCTCTCGCAACGTAAATTTTCAGTCATAGCTAAAACAAAAAGGAACGGACCTACTATTCAGAAAGCTGTGCCGTAGTCAAGGCATTGGTATCTGACTCGATCTTGTAAAATCGCATCTGATGGAATTTGAAAAACTTTGTGATCGGTTTAATTATATTTTTGAAATAATTTAACCTAAAAACGTCACATTTACGATTAAACCCGTCGTACTGCAATAAAGTTTGGTGAAACTACAAATATTTTCCGATTCCTCTGTATTGCGATGCTTACAGGCATAGTATTTGACATTTTAATCAAGCCTATCAGCGCAGCATACTTTTCAATAAGCAGTTGATAAAATTTTGCATTGACTAAAAAGTTTATTTGAGTTTGTAAAGATGCAATCTATTGCTTTGCAAACTATCGGTTATTGTTTCATCAAACACGCTGGTGACTAGGTAATCGGATTTTTATATTTTGTGGAATCTATTAATCTCTCAAGTCCATCATAGTCCAGCGGGTTGACCGCTGGTCTACTGACCGGAAGGTTCAGCTTTGATTATCAGTATTACCTCTGGACATCGTCATCTTTACTGCAACTGTGTGAAATTTCGGGTGTGAGGACTTCCTGGACAACCATATGCGGCACCAAGAAAAGAACTGGCCTCCTTTGTTACCAGAATGCTTGAATTTCACCCACCGTTAGGCTTAATATTAAATGAACTCTATTCTTGCCAATTAAACCAATCTTTGGATTGATAACTGCATTTCTTTTGAAATATGGCAGAAAAAAATTAAAAAGTTTAAACTTGATTGGAATTAAGACTGAGTAGATGGCATATTCGCTATGGATACACGCTCTTAGGTTTTATGCATCTGAAGGTTTCGAAGTAGATTACCCTGGGCTGTTAACCAAGCATTAGTGTTTAGCATTTAGTGAGCATATTTCAGCTAAAGACTAGATTACGGGTGTAGTTTGTAGTCGTATTCAGTGACGAGGAAGAGCTATATAAGGATTTTTTTCCCTTGCATAACACTAACTTGAGACATCCAATCTAGTGAATGAGGCTATAGCCCTCTTCCAAGAATTTTCTTCGACTTTGGAGAAAACCCGCAGGAATGTCAGAGGAAGATATCGATCGACAAGATTATAGTGTAATGTTATAATCCAGAAACTCCAGTTGTGAAATAACTTTAACCCACATTTTGTCGAACTTATTCAACCCACAAACAAGGTCTCATCTAATTTCCTAAATTAATTTTAGAGACATTATTGATAACTATCGTATAGAACTTCCTTTGGTATAACCTATGAGAGACTTTGAGCACTCACCGTGACAGGTTACTCAGATTTAATTTTCCAAGAATCAAGTATCTTTGTGGCTTTAGATTTAATGGCAATTGGAAGGATGAAGTGATTTCAGCGGTGTCATGAGAATGTACTCTTGTGACTCAACCTTTGTATTTTTAATGCAGACGTGCCTGCAAATCTGCGGGCCCAGGCGTACATCTTTTGAGCTGCATATACCCCAAGTGCATTGAGTGCATTGCGGATGCATTCACTATTGATTCTGCCCTTGAAGCAATAGAGGGAGAGAAAAGAATCAATTTTATTTTTCTAAGGTTTTTCGAGGTGCACTCAAGATTCTATCAACCGACAAATCCACATGTCAAAGAAAATAGAGTAAATCTCCTTAAAAATAAAAGACGTTAAAAGAGATTTATTTGGGTTTCTCGTCACTCGGGTGTTTCCGGGAACGAAGCAATAGAGAACTTCCAAAGTATTCCGCAGCAGGTGGAATGGGTGTTCAAATACTCTCTTAGTGTGATCTAAAAAGAAATGCATGTAAAATAATCTGCCCTTTAAAATTCCTCGTGTGCCATATTAAGTACAGAATTGACTTTGAAACAATAGAATTGGGCACTGTAAGTAACCTTAAAAATCTTTGAAAGACTTGACCGACGGAAGAAAGCTGTAATCACGAATCCAAGGTTAGGACTATGGCTATGTTACATTCATTTCCCGATACCAGGTTCGAGAAGGAATAAATACAGAAAATTTGAACATATCGACAAAATCGATGTATTAAATGTTCTGGTGCATCAATAAGTATCGAAAATAATGCATAAAGCGACTTTTTGTCAATCGACGATACGGTAACGTAGTATGGAGACAAAATCTGCTTCCGTCCTACAGAATGCTATCGTATTACTTTATTCCTTGTGAATAACGAGAATATTACCCAAATTGTACAGGAAGTTTACTTCGTCCATGTACAGGTAGTGTATCACAACAGTCATCCATGTCGTCATATCCAGAATATCGTACGTATTGACGTAAATACCAAGAATACCGGCTATAATTATCTATACCTCATGCTTCTTCATTAAAATATCGCATGTATCTCATATTTTAACTAATACTTACCTGACCATTCATCAAAGAGATTCACCTTACTGTTATTGACAAGAAGCCCTTCTTAACATAGGTACCTCATGTCCTCCAATGTACACGATGTCAAACGCTAGATGTCCTCTTGAAATTATTTGGAAAATTACACCCAATCTTTCGAGAACACTCTCTTAGTATAGTGAGCATGCTAAAATCCCCTCTGGAAGCAAATTTCTTATGTAAATTTCTATTCTGGAATCGAAAAATTAATAGTGATATATACCTATCGTATTTAAGTGAGCACCGACACGTAAGCACGTACGAGGGTCATCCGGAAAGTAGTACCCGTTCGTGAAATAAAGACACAAAAGTAAATATTAACAAACATAAAAAATTTTATTTGAAAGAGGATACTTTAAACTACTTCTCAACATAATCTCTAAGCAAATTAAGGCATTTGTCATAACGTGTGACAAGTTTCTGTATTCCTGCTGCATAGTCCTTCGCCGCCAGCTCATTGAGATACGCGAGGGACCCATCTTGCACAAATTTTTGCATAATGCAGATGGTGTTTAACAATTTCATGAACAATTGTTCGAGAAACATTGGGAAAATGCTCACAGATGTCATCAATTGTGACGCGCCGATCGTTCCTCACGAATTCGTCAACTGAGCTCACCAGTTGGTCTGTAATGACAGACGGTCTCCCCGAACGCTCATCGTCGTGTGTGTTCCCCCTCCCCATGTTGAAGTTGCGACACCACCGCCGAACAGACGACTCGTCCATTACATTGTCTCCATACACCTCCTTTAATTGGCGATGAATATCACGTGGGCGAACGTTTCTTGCATTGAGGAATTTAATCACTGCCCTCACTTCACAACTGGCGGCGTTCTCAATTTTTTTAAACATTGTAAACAATCACAGAAACAACACAGGCAATGCTAGCGTCACGCAACTTGGCTCAGAGAAGGCAGACAAGCCACTGAAGCTATCTGACCTCGTCCAGCGGCTACTCGCGTCGTCAGCACTTCATGCGGCACGAACGGGTACTACTTTCCGGATGACCCTCGTAGATGTTTTAGAAAATTGATGCTGAAGTATTATTAAGCAATGAAAATAGCTGTAATAAATGAAATAACTAGGACAAATAGAAGGCTCAGATTTGTTTTATTTTTCATTATACCGTGAAATAACTCATCCTATATGTCATTTAATTTTAATCCTCGGATTTTTATTCAAAGCCAGATATAGCCTCGTTTTACATCATTCTGATTCCATTTGGAAATAATGATTCAAATATTAAAAATAAGAAAAACATTCGGATAAAATTTAAAAAAATTAATTTACCTGAATGACAATAGCCCTTTGAAAGGAAAAACATTTTTATCATCCCATCTATTATCACCGACATATTTGCTCCATCTGATGAATTAGTTCAAGACATTATCTTTCTATATAGATATTTCTCTGGCGGTGTTGCATAAAAGTTGGAATGACCCTTAATTTGGCAATAAATCTTGGGTAATATAACAATAACTCTAATTCAATTACTCACTGCCTGGAGTTTTTCTTTAATCGGTCTTAGCGTGACATTAATAAAAAAAACCAGCTGTTTACTCCCTTCTGGAACTCATCTCGCGCACGTCAAAAGAGCCGACGTTTCTGTTATTACGAGGAAGAGGAAATTTTCGCACAAGTTCGCATGAAGGGGAAAACCGTAATCGCGGATAGTCCTCCAGACTCATTTCGAAATGTCTGTCAACCAACTCCTGGCTGCCTGTCCCAAGTTTTATAGTTTCAACCCCTTCCACCACACTCCCCATTCCTCCGATCCGAGACTACGGCCATGAAAGCCAAATCTTCACTCACCGAAGCCCTCGTTATCACATCAGACAGACTATGGCAAGAGAGCAAATACTCCTGAGACCCTGAGTGAAGTGACGAGGTCGCTCCACTCAGTACTTAAAGCGATGCGATATTTTTTAAATCGATGTTCCTTAAAGGATTTGCGTCGCATAGGATGTGATTTAAATCGATACATTTTCATCGAATGAAATATCAATTCGACCGAAATTGGAACGTGGATGATGTTTTCACGTTGGTAAGCGTAAACGGCACAGTTAATTGGTACTAGAGTTTAGAAATATAATATACTCCGGTGTTGTTCCAATTATCAATGTTTGATGCTATTAATATTAGTTATAAGTCGAAGACCATGTCAAACTTTTTTTGAAGATACCAGTTCTTTAATTTTGCAGCAGTTGTTAAAATTGTTTCGTTGGTGCCAAAGTACTGGGAAAAAACTCATGTTGGTATATTAAGTAATAGCTAAATTAATCGCGGTGATTTATAAAATGAACATCTTGTCACTTTTAACCGAATTTTGAGTGTCCAGACGTTATTAATTGAATATTTCATGTTTTTGCGTTCCATTTTTCGGCACGACCAGCGTTAAAATAAGTTTTAAAAAATCATCGGAAATTATGTAAATTATTGAAACCTAATCACCCTTATTGTTACTGGAAATCTAATATTTACGGCAGTTTTAAGATGTACATTGCTGAAATAGTACATCCATACTTTATCTTACTTCTCCTGACAAGCCACAACCTGACACTACAGTAAAACCCTCTTCAATTCTGCATACTTCCTTCCAGTCTTCATACCGTCCAACGTGCCTATCCTATTTCTACCCTTTCGTTGTTCGTCTGATGATTTCCCCCCCTATCAGAGGGTTCAACATCCCAATGCTATTCAAAATGCTTTGTATTCATCTTGTCCACCTCCTTTGAACTTCTCCATCTTCTCCACTACCAGGCTTATCGCTCCCTTGTCTCATTTTCCCTTCTGCCTATTTCGCCTATTCCATCATTCTCCACACCCTAATTACTCGTTATTTTTCTTTTGAATTAACTAATTAACTCAATTTATTAAAACACCGAATCTAACAAATAAAATTAAAATTTTCCGTTAATAGTTCTTTGCGTCTGGAATTTTATCTTGTTTTTATGACCATTTCACCCGATTAAATTAGGATTTCCGGCCTCCTCTCTTAATTATTCCCAAGCGTAGATGTGTGGATAAAATTATTTGGTTAAAATGAACGAACCATCAACCAAAAGGGACTTCTCCTAAGTTCACCACTATTTCAAGAACTACACTCGTGTCTCCCTAGTGCGGTTGGATAGCGTTATTCTGATACCCTACTGTTCGCGGGAAAAATGACATAATGAATCTGTCTGCGCTAAACTAAATCCCTCTTATTCTATTTACATGATTTCTCCAATTGTTACACGATGAAGCTAATAATAAATTTTCAACATCACTGTTAAAGAGGCTTCCTTCCAATTTATGCAAAAGATAAATATGTAATTTAATTAGAGTGATTCTCAGCATAACTCTTCTAGTAATTTTGATATACTATTTAACAGTGTCATAAAAATATTTCAGAAATCCAACTCCTCTGCACTGAACGCAATATATTTCGAAGTTCAATCAAACTGCATGAGAATCCCATATACTAGCAGCATATATTAAATGAGATGTGAATAGTGAAAGATATCACCCTTTAAACGTTTTGCCCTATTTCCCCAATACTCTTTCAATATATCCCATTTTTTGCTAGCTTACCAACCTACCCAAATTAGTAAATTTTATGTTTTACCCCGAGAGGCCATGAGTAAGAGTGACGCCTAAGTATTTGTATTTTAGAATGGCCAATGTGTGAGTGTAACATGACGTGATATAAATTCATATTTTTGAAGTGCCTACCGTTGGCGTTAAAATTATAATGTCACACATTAAATAATTAATATGTTTGAGATGTCGCTGACCGGCAATTAAAGTTTAAAATGGCGCCCATCCCAAATTTTAAGTCATAATTTCCCACTTACGAGTCGCATCGCGCTTGAAGTATGGGCGTTGCGATGTGGTATTTTAGAGTCACCCACCATTACAAAATTATTGCTAATAAAACGATATTAATTACTATTTTTTTGTAATGTCTACGATCAATAGTTAAAGCTGCGCATCGCACATCCCGAATTCAGGACACATCTACCGCCGGCTTGATCCATGGTTTCGCAATGCGATGTTGTGTGCGAATCGCACGCTGCAGTCGATTCGTCCTTGCGTCCTCCTAGGCTACATGCCCTACGGAATGTTCAACTAGCGCCAATACGGCTGGTTCATATTGAGTGCTTAACTTATAACACGAGCTCAAATTGGCGGCTGAGAATGCGTGAGATGTTAAGCATTCACATTTTAGGGGTTAATTTAGAACTGATAAAAAAAACCTAAGAAAAATAGCATTAGATGAAAGTGAACAAAATTGTATTTACACTATAAGAAGCTTTGCGTAGTGTAAAGAAGCTTTAACAAAGAGGAAAAATTCGAGACATGAACTATGGGTATAGTTGTAAAGGCAAATTTGTGAAAACGCTTTTGTATGACTCGAAAACTTCATTGTTGATGTAAGAGGAGACTGCATTTGAGCCTTTTGAGATTTGGGTTGAGGAGAAGGCAAATAAAATGGACGGAAAGAAAATTTATGAAAGAAGTCTCAGGTATGCAAGAATGCTAGGAAAAGAGATGAGATTCTTGAATGAAATTCAAAGAAGACAGGGGAATTGAATGCAGGGCGTGGTGAGAGGCAATAGGATGCCTGAAATGTGTGATGAAGGGGAGTATGCCGAGTGAGCGAAGCGTAGTCAGGAGGAAAATAGGCATTCTGCATATAATTTAGGGGTATAGAAAATATATATATTATTATTATATTTAATTTGGCATTTAATTCTAATTTGTACTGTCTTCGGTAGATCCTACTCTCTCTCCGAAAACCAAACTTCACCGCTAGAAATAAAAATTGAAACAATAAACTTAGTAATAATTCAAGTCCACATGTCAAGACGTAGTCATACGGAGGAAGAAATAAGCAGGGTCTACAATTAATTAGAGGAAATAATTACGGGTGTTTCTGGGAAGGAATGCAAAAGCTGAACATCGATACTAATACGTAATGCACGTAGACAGAGACCATTCTCAAGAACCGTAACTAGGAGTCATGTTCAATGAAGGATTATCATTAATGTTCAACAACATTTTTTTCTCCAAATTTTGGTGATTCTTTTCAAAGAATCCCTTTAGGATGCAATGCATTTTTTTAGCACTATTCCAAATATTCAGAAACAAGCTAGAAGCCATATTTCGATCGGTTCTTCAAAATCGCCTCAACAACCTCAATCACTGCTTCCTATGTTGGAAAATGTTTTTTCCAGAGGTGCTTTTACCTTGAAGAATTCTGCATGTCCGGGTTTTCACCGCGTTGTTGTTTGAAGCCGACAACAGTTTCGCCGAAGTTTCATCCGGCGTCTTCAGGTCGAAGACGCCGGATGAAACTTCGGCGAAACTGTTGTCGGCTTCAAACAACAACGCGGTGAAAACCCGGACATGCAGAATTCTTCAAGCCACCGCCGCGAAAATCTACGCAGCCATATACGTGCTTTTACCTTTTTTGGGGAACAGAAAAAATTCGTATGGGATTACATCTGGATTATTGTAAGGTTTAGGAACACTCATTGCATTGAATTTCGCGAGATATTTAGTAAAACTATTTGCCATGTGTAGCGATAATTTATCGCGCATCAGCATTAATTATATTACTTATAAATGCCATATTATGATATTTATATGGTTTTGGAGAATGCTCGGCATATTACAATATTATGTTTTCTTCGCACTTGCATGTCATTTTACGAAATGTCGATTAACCGTTCCCTGAATATTGAAAAAATTACGTCCATAACATTCCCAGAAGTCACAGCTGTTTTTTTTTGTTGTTTGTGATGGAGGATATTTCCACACAGAGGTTTACTGTTTGTATTTGGAATAAAAATGATGTAGTCAAGTTTAATCAGCACTGGAAACATTTGAAAGAGACTTCTCATCTTCCTGTTCAATAAAATTAAAGTGCGAACAACCCTGCATACGAATGGCAGTTCGTTTGTAATCATAATTTCGGAACGTATTTCTGTATTACTCATATATAGTATGTTCATATAGTCGCAATTGTCATTTACTCCAAATTTTATTTTAATTTTATTTATTTTATTATTCTTATTTATTGTTTTTTTTATTTCTAATATTTTTTTCCTTAAATCTGATATTTTTTCTTCGTATTTTATGAACTTTATTGTTAATATAATATATATATTATTTGTCTCTGTGGTCTGATGATATGTAATACTTTTTCGCTGCTATTAGGTATCCGCACAGCAGTCATATCTCAGTAGGTTTAGCAGGTTTTTCGCATAACCCTTCCGAGTGGGTTTTTTAAGATACAGCTCCTAATCCTTACGCTTTTCCTATTTTTGTATATACAGGGTAGCACCCAAAAGTGGTAGGACTGATCTTCTCTGGCGCGAACGGAGCGGTGGAGGGGGTCTGCCTGGCAGGGTAAGGTGGAGGGGGCTCTTAGCAGCAGACCGACACCAACCTCAGTCGCCTGCGGGCTGTCGTTGAGTGAGGACACCGTTTTTAGTGAAGCAAGTTTTTTGTCCGCGTCGAAAAACAAAATGAATCTGAATTTAGAGCAACGTTATTTCGTGAAGTTTTGTGCGAAACTCGAGAAGACGGCAACTGAGGCCCTCGATATGATCAAGCAGGCTTATGGTGACACTGCCTTCAGCCGTTCCACAGTATTTGAGTGGCACAGGTTGTTTAAAGAGGGTAGGGAGCTCGTTGAAGACGACCATAGCTCCGGACAGCCGTCGACGGCAAGAACCGACACGAATGTGGACAGAGTGAGGACACTGCTGAACACAGACCGACCCTTAACCAGTGAAGAAATTGCAGACCAGTTGGGTCTGTCTGCATCCATCGTCCAACGCATTATTTCACAGGATTTGGCCAAGCGCAAGGTGTGCGCCAAGCTGGTGCCGAAAATTCTGATTGTCGACCAACAGGCAACGCGTGTGCGCATTTCCGAAGAAGTGTTCGCCAATTTGCACTGAGATGAAAATTGTTTGGACAATGTGATAACTGGTGATGAAACATGTGTTTTTCAATATGACCCCAGAACGAAAAGACAATCCGCGGAATGGCACACTTCCGCGTCCCCACGTCCAAAAAAGGCTTGCATGAGCAAATCAAAAATCAAAACGATGTTGATTGTTTTACGACCATCATGGAGTGGTTCACAAGGAGTTTGTCCCACCAGGGGAGACTGTGAATTCGAACGTTTACGAGCAGGTACTCACCCGCTTCCGAGAACGCGTGAAAAGAGTCCGATCGCCCATTGCAAACTGCTGGGTGCTTCATCATGACAACGCGCCGTGCCATGGCGCGCTCGTCGTCAGACAGCTCCTGGCCAAATACGGCGTTGCCACGTTGCCGCAACCGCCCTATTCTCCCGATCTGGCACCACCGAACTTCTTCTTCTTCCCCCTGATGAAAAGACAGCTCAAGAAACGACGTTTTGACTCGATAAAGGCCGTTCAAGAGGCTTCGACGAGGGTCATCAACGGCATCCCCAAAGAAAATTTCCAGCGGGCGTACGGGGAATGGGAGCAACGTTATACTAAGTGTGTAGCAGCTCAAGGAGCATACTTTGAAGATTATTAAGTCGATGTAAGTATATCTTCAAAAAAACTCTTGTAAAAAAATCAGCCCTTTCACTTTTAGGTGCGACCCTGTATATTTCATTTCTTATAATCCAACAATCACTGTCAAAATGTCTACAATATTTTATGATTGTTAACGTATATATATATATATATATATATATATATATATATATATATGTAAACGACGAGGGTTTAAAGAAAAAGGGCCTATCCAGTGTCAATCTCGCCCATATAAAGACTTTTAGCATTATTTTTGCTGTTTTCTCGCAGAGCAGTAGAATAAACAAAGCACATCAGCGTTCAACCTGACAGATTTGGGGAAAGAGAATCCGTATCTCTGAGAATAGAAAATTTCCCTCCCAGGTTTCCGAGTTTTATTCTCTAAAGTAGCATTCCATAAATCTTCAAAACCCATCGCGAATATGAAACAGAGTAGGAAATGCCATTTCAAGACGGGATATAAAGAAAGTATCAAGGGTTCGTGTTTTTATTGGACAACAAGAAAAGAGAGAGGCGTTTACTGATTGGCTGAGCTTGGTAGAGGTAAAAGTCATCGGAAACGATGCGAGAAATTGAGCTCACTCCGAGTGAGAGTTGAGTTCAAAAAATAAATCCTCACGTTCGACGTGAGCCGTCCTTTAAGGGCGCTTCGAAATTTTCCCCTTTTCTCACTTTCTCCTCCCCGGCCGTCAGTTTCGCCTTACTTAGGGGGGATGAAGGCGAAGAAATCCGACCCAACTTATTGCCACCGCTCAGTCTTTCCACTTATCTCCGTGGATCCCCTCTTTTTAAGCCTCTGAATCCTCCCGCAAAACCTTTGGGGGTTCAGAGAAGATAGGTTTGGGCGCCGGGAGAGGAGACCGACCACCTCCCTCAAGAAACTGTCTGGGAGATCTCTGCCACGCGCCCCGGGATCCTCACGCCTCCGCTCTAATCCGCCACAACTCCTCCTCCGACCCGAATACTTTTTTGCATTCCACTTTCTTCACTTTTCCTCTCATTTCTTCCGCTTCTAAATCTTTTCCGCATTGGGTCTAATGATCATGTTTGTCCATACTTTACACAATACATTTCATGTCCATACACAATACATTTCTTTTGCTCGAGAAAAATTCTATTCCTTTTTCCTTTCTTTTGTGAAATTTATATCCCAGATTTTCCATTTGATCATGAGTTCAATATCCCGACTCTTCAATTACTTGATGAAGAAATCAAAAGCGAAAGTAAAATAAATTAATGTTTAGTTGTATATGAATAAAGCTCCGTATTTTAGCCTTAATCTTATTTATTACATGATAAGTGACCACTTACCTGACCCTATTCGAACGTTTGAGTTCACATTATCTCTAAATCATTGACTGCAAGAGCTGAAGTCCAAGTACCATTCATGTATATATATTATATATTCATGAACGATATATCAGTATATTCATGTATGATAATTGCACTTCTATTTAGTAAACACTACAGGTCTGGCTTTTCTATCAACATGATCAGTCGGAGCCAGCTGAAAGTCTTTTCTCAGTGTATGCCAGGCCAATAGTTTTTGCATTAAATCTTTATGTGGGTTTTGATTAAGAAAATGTTTATAGCATCCACTTATAATATGAAGAGAATACATTATTTTTAACTATTGTGTAATTAATAGAATATATTCATTACATTTTTCATAACTTGATTTTAAAATATATGTAACGCAACCTCTAACAACCATACGATATGAATGCTTAATATTTAATAACAGGAAATACTGAGAATCAGTTAAGCGAGTTGTTTCGCTTGTATTTCCGTCTCAAGAACCCTTCCTTTTGTATATTTCTTATCCTTTCAGTGTATATGAGAAGGGCTTTGAGGTATAGCTTAAAAGAATGTCATAAAAAAGCCGCCTGGATATAGGGAAGAAATTCCTTGCCCTAGCTTGGTGTAGGCGGGAATGTAGCGGTCCTTTTGTGCTGCAGCAAGTGTAATAAATTACTAGAACACGCAGTTGAGGGCTTAGGTCGATTGCGCCATTGAGATTGGAATTTGTGGCATGCAGTATTCTAGGAAACGAATGGGAACACGTAACTGTGACACAAGGGACCAGGGGGTCGTATGGTTTAATGTCTTCTCCGACGGACTACCTTGGATTTCTGTTCACGCGGACTCCTATTATTAATAACCTCAGGAATATCTGATTCCAGCGAAATTCGAGCCCATAACTCCTGATTGGGGAATAAATATTCTAGAAAAAGCGCACTGTAATACAGTCTTCTATTCTGAAATATTTCTTTGCTAATTCAAATAGCTAGAACTCTATATCGTCCACCATCCAAAAGAGTTTTGACTCTGTTTGACATGACGTAGCTAAAAATCTCCCAAATAAATTAACAATGCTAAAACCGCTGTCATAGTCATTAGTAATCCCTTAATGGAGACAATTTTCTTGTCCAACACTCTATGTAGGAGTACCTCAATCGTGCAACGGCCATTTTGCGTTGCGTTGATCTTCAAGATTCATTTCCCGCCTAGCAATACAAGGATAATCATCATCACTATTGATGATTACTGTGCGGCATAGAGGCCAGTATTACCGTCGCTGCCGCAGTCATGGCTGCAATTGATGCATCGTATAGATAGCGCGTATGACTAATACAATGTTGCCGTTCAATACATTAGCTCTTACTCCTTGTTCGCAGAATAACTACGGTGATTATGTTTCCTATCAGTTTCGTCATACGGCAACGGGTACTTGGAGCGTGTGGTAACTTCTTAGGAAAAAATAAAAAAAACCCTTTTATGGTAGATTTTTTTTAAACTTCATCATAGCTCGGTGCACTTTTCCCACCGTTTCTCCAACTTAAATAAGTTACCCAAAAAGTTGGATTTTGGAAGGTTTTTAAAAGAGAGGATTTCGGAAGATCTTTGTTAGCCAATGGAAAAACCCTTTCTGCCGTTTTGGGCTGCTATTTTAAGTACATAAATGAAAGGCATATTCGATAATCTCCTTATTCGAAGTGAATCTTTATCCGTCGAACCGTTTTTTCAACTTTCAAATTAAATATATCGATGGGGGCCAAATCTGGTGAATTCGGTGGATATTTTAGTAATTCGAACTTTTAATTCCATAATTATGACCATCAAAACTGCGCAGGTGTGCACCCATGTAGATTTTTTTTCTGTGCCAAATGAGGACGTTTTTTCTTGATAACTTCACTCAACCGGTGCAATAACGACGCATAATACTACTCTCCATTTTTGGTTTTGTCCTTCCTGGGCGTAATCGATGCATATGATTCTGTGTGAATCCCAAAAAGCCCTGGTCATCACCTTTCCGGTCGATTTCACCGCAGCCTTCGCCTTCTTTGGAGCCGGATCGCCTTAAGGAAGCCACTCCTTCGATTCTTCCTTTGTCTCTTTAATGTATCCATGGTTCGTCCACGGTAATTTATGGATGCAGGAACTCGTCAGGGTTGCGACGGAAAAACGCTAAATCAGTCGAATCGACCACATGAATGCGTTTACTCTTCACTGAGAGCAAACTTGGCACCTTTTTAAGCGACATTTTTTCCCATCCTATTTTGCACGCGTGAAAAGTTTCTTTCGTGAAAGTACTGTACCTTGTGATATTCCAGCGCCCCCAATGGTTTCGCAAAATATGATTCAGCGATCAATCAAAACCATATCGTGGTTTACTTCAATAATTTAAGCCTTTTTAATAGAAGAGTTAAATCACCGCAGGAAACATTTTTTTTCATTTTTCTAATAAAACAAAGGTTTTTTGCTTACGTTGGCAATGAAAATGAAACCAGGCGATTAAAATAGCTTACCTTTAGCAACAGTCTAATTAGAAATGAAACTTGCTATAAGCAAATCTTTTCCATCTCTCGGATTTTCTACGATATTATTGATCAATCCATTTACTTAGTTAAATGCTGGTACTACTTTATAAAATGCATTTAACATTGGGTATTCCTGTCCCTAGTGTTTATTTAATTCTGTATTTTTTTTCATTTGTTTGGATTAAAATGACAACTCATTCTTTTTAATCTGTGGTTGGGCCTTGCTCAAAAATAAGGTATTCCTTATTTCAAATAGCAACCAGTATTTGACTATAAAGCAACTTTAATAGGTGATATGTAACCTTGTTCCACTCCTTTTAGCGTGTGAAATGAAAATATTGTTAGCATGATATGCTTGAATTTGATCAAATGAACTTCCAGTCGAAAGTTGAACTCGGTGCATACCTAGCATACAAGTATATCAACACATGTGTGCTAAAATCGCAATTTTCCTAGAAAAATAAAATACCATTCTGCAGTTTGTAAATAAAAAGTAAAAAAAACCCCATTTCTGTATATTGTTCTGACATTTTCTAGATTTCGATCAAAGTGCTCTTGTCGAAGACCTAGAATGATGATATTGATGAATTTAATAGTTATGCCATTGGAGGATGTCCAAATGCAATTACTTTTCAAGCCTTTTACGATCCACTGCCAACCTCTCCCCTCGTCCACATTTTTATTCCACCCATCATCTGGCCGCTTTCCAATCCTCACTCTTACCTTCGGTCAACTTTTACGTCCAGGGTATCCCCCGGTAAGTATTTCCTTTCCCTTGAGTGCCCTATTGAATTACTTTTTGTTGTAATCTGTGTTTCGCTCCTTTCTTCAGATCCTCCTAATTTATCTCTCTCTTCATCCATTTTATACTCCATCAATCCTCATCGTTATCGTTGACATTTCCAATTCCTGTAATCTTCTTCAGTCCTGCAGTTGCAAACGTCCATTTCACAACCCTATACAATGTCTACCTCAAGACCAATGATTTTACTCTCATCTTCCATAATTGTAAGTCCAATGGTCCACACAACAATATTCTTTTCATTTTAAAGAGATTACATTACACTTGTTTATTTCTACACTTATATTTATTCCACGGAAGGCATTTCCAATATCTTAAAAAATGAACGAAAAACTTGGTATATTCAACAAATGTAAATAAAAGCCTTAAATGATCGAGTTCGTTGAAGAGGCTAAATCTTTATGCTGCCAACTTTAAGTAACCCGTCGTTAAAATGTTTAATAATATTCTGTTAAATCTACATAGTATTTATATAATTCAATCCGAGATTTTACACCGTGGAAATGAATGAAATAATTAATAATTCGCCATAATAATAGCACTTTTTTATTATAAAGTAGGAAAAGGTATAAGAATATTGTTTAAAATTAATTTATATATTATGAAAGTGGTTATAGAATGGTAATAATCGATATGAGAGATTATTTTATCACAAAAGGCTACTTATTTACAAGCAATGTAGGACTTGCAAAAGACTTGTTGGCTAATAAATGGACCCTCATCTTGTATGCTGGTTTATCCTAATTCTTCCAAACTTAAAAGGATAATAAAAATGGTACCAGATGTTCTTTTGGTGGAAGTGTTGGAGGGCCATTTTCAAGGTGTCGGGTAAGTGAGCCATCTCATACACACATGGGCATTGAGGTCGTTTCTTGGTTGGTTGGAGTGGGTTCGGAGAAATAGGGCGAAGTATAAGGTCTGTGGTTGGTTTACAGTGTCGTTATATTGCACAATTAGAGAATACAGCCAAAATAAATAATAGCCATAAAAGCCTTTCGTGGTCAATGTTCCTCATCAGAGGCCGGGGTGAAACAGGTCGTTACATTTGAGTTAGACGAACTTCATGGAGCGGAAAGTGGGGATGATAACACTTTGCCCCAATTAAAACTCCCCCACTTCCGCAATGTTTTTAAATGCATGTGATGTGATCTCATTCCAAATCTTCAAAACAGTACTCAATGTCCGCGATCGGTTGGAATAAATTTGATGTGGAGATGGTACGAATTATTTCATTTCTTCCAATTTAAAGTATAACACTTTGTCCAGTTACACCTAATATCATTTATGATATTACTTCGGTATGTAGCGACTACTTAATCATTCTTTCGAAATTGAATTTAACGCATCATGAAAATGGTATCTCCTTCTTCACTCGGCGGAGTCGAAATATGAAGCAAAATAAATAAAACTTGAAGCAAAAATATTTCTCCGTTCACGATTATATTAAGGGATGGGTAAGCCCCTCCGACGCACCAAGATAAAAACTCATAAGGATCTGAATGGATGACTAGAATAACTCAGGCTGAAATTCAGTAACGCATGCGTGATTATTTTGCCACGCTTTTGCGTCATCGACTCCTTTTCATTTCTCTTTTCGCATGCGATAATTCGGCCCGGAGTGTCGAGGGAGATAATTTGACGCTTGAATAAGCAGTGGATAATCCGCCCGGAACATCAGGACTTCTTTACAAATAGCTGACGTCAGCATCCGGAGCGGTGTTAATTCTGAGAATTTGTGAGGCAGGGGGCTCTCTCGGTGGCTCTTCATTCATACGTTAAATAATGTAACTCCCACATTTCTTCCAAAAGACGAAACGAAAATTTGAATACCTTTTCATTTAAACGGTGGTGTCCTTGAAAAACTGTGTAAAGTGCGAGTGCACATGTAAGACGGGCATCTTTGGACATCTATCTTTGTCAGATAAAGGCAGCATGGACACTAACCAACGCAATATATATCTATAAAAATATCTTCGAAATGGAACGCTCTTCGGCGACGCACAAATATATAAAGACACGGATGTAGATTTGTAGAATATAGAGACACATAGAAAGTACACTCACAATATGTTATTTGACGTTTCGACAGCACGGCTGTCGTCTTCATATATATATATATATATATATATATATATATATATATATATATATATATATATATATATAAAGGAGAGAGTTTGTTTGTATGTATGTAATTTGTTTACTTTTTTGCTGTCATAGAAACAGCATTTTTCCAACTATGCCAGCAGGATACTTTTGCAAGAACACTATTGTATTCAGAATTGCCGAGATATTATACGTGGAATACATCAAGGTAAGTCTTTTGAAGAAGAAAAATGGGCAACTTTGATCCTGAGAATAATATTTATTCATGTGACGCATTGGGCCGAGTCTACACAGTCCATCCTAACAACGCCGAATGTTATTTTTTAAGAATGCTTCTACATACCATTAGAGGACCTCGCTCATTTGCAGAATTAAGAACGGTAAACGGAGAAATATGTGAGACATTCAGAGAAGCTTGCCAGAATTTAGGGTTGCTAGAAGGAGATCAACACTGGGATGACTCATTGCGAGAGGCCAGTTTGATTTCTCTTCCAGGACAAATCCGAATTTTGTTTGCCATCATAATAACCTCCTGTAATCCATCTAACCCAAAAACAATATGGGAAAATATAAAGAATCAATGAGTGAGGATATACTGGCTAAAGTTCGAAGTGAAAATCCTACATTGGATATTACGTTTAACTCCGAAATTTTTAATAAAACTTTGATTATTTTGGAGGAAAAGTGTATCACCATGGTTAACAAGACTTTAGTGGAACTCGGTCTTTTTGCACCTGTACAAGATCAACAGGGTGTATTTTACCCAGATTATATACGTGAAACTAGCTACAATGTCTTAGACTTAGAAGCATACATCGCGGATAAAAAGCCACTTCTTAATGAAGATCAGAAATTCGCGTACGAAACAATAATGGATCAAGTGGATAAACAAGAAGGAGGTATCATTTTTCTTGATGCTGCTGGTGGCACGGGAAAAACATTTTTAATTAATTTAGTTCTCGCTGAAATCAGGGTTCATGGAGAAATTGCTCTAGCCGTTGCATCTTCAGGTATTGCAGCGACATTAATGGAAGGAGGAAGAACAGCCCACTCTGCCCTTAAGTTGCCACTTAATATTTCCCGACAAGAAAATCACACATGTCATGTAAATAAAACAAGCGGCCAGGCACAAGTTCTTGTAGAATGTAAATTGATAGTATGGGATGAGTGTACGATGGCTCATTAAAAATCTCTTGAGGCCCTCAACGCAACACTTCCAGATCTTAGATGAAACTGCAGTTTAATGGGAGGAGCTCTGATACTCCTGTGTGGAGACTTCCGTCAAACTCTGCCTGTCATTCCAAAATCGACTCCAGCCGATGAAATTTATGCCTGTTTAAAACATTCTGTTCTATGGAATCATGTCCAAGAAATTAGCCTTAAACAAAACATGCGAATCCTCTTAAGAGATGGGAATGCTCAAAATTTTGCAACTAAACTTTTGGAGAAGATAGATTAGTTATTGAAGCATCTGGTATGATAAAATTGTCATCAGATTTATGTGTATCGGTGAAAACTGTTCGCGATATGATACAAGCAGTCTATCCTAACGTTAATCAAAATTATAAAAAATTAGAATTGTGGCGAGAAAGAGCCATTCTTGCTCCTAAGAACGATGATGTTAATGAAATTAACAAGGAGATACTAGCCATGCTGCCAGGAGACGTGATTGAATATAAATCGGTTGATACCGTAGTGGATGCTGACGAAGCCGTCAATTATCCAACGGAATTCCTAAATTCACTTGATCCAGCTGGATTGCCACAACATCGCCTTATACTTAAAGTAGGATCTCCAATCATTTTATTGCGAAATTTAGATCCACCAAAACTCTGCAATGGGACACGATTGTGTGTGACAAAATTAATGAAAAATATAATCCAGGCAGTCATTTTAACTGGAAAAGGAAAAGGTGAAATAATTTTTATTCTATGGATACCTCTTATCCCAACTGATCTTCCCTTCAACTTTAAAAGATTACAGTTTCCAGTCCGGGTAGCTTTTTCAATTACCATTAATAAATCACAGGGACAGTCTTTAAAGTTTTGTGGTGTTGATCTAAGATCGCCATGTTTTAGCCACGGGCAACTTTATGTTGCTTGCTCCAGAGTAGGTTCGCCTAAAAATTTATATATTCTTTCTCCTGGATATGAAACAAAAAATGTAGTTTATAAACAGGTGTTAAATTAAAAAGATTCTTAAATTTGTATGAAGTAGTGTATTATTGTACTTTATAATTTGTTTTTATTTATGTAGTATATTTATATTATTGTTTCTCCCAAACCCGTGCAAAGCCGGGTATTCAGCTAGTATATATATATATATATATATATATATATATATATATATATATATATATATATATATATATATATATATATATATATATATATATATATATATATATTTATTTTTTTATTTATTTATTTATATATATATGTATATATTTATGTATGTATTTTAAGGTAACCTACCGGTTAAGGTTTTTGGATGGACACAACTACCAAATAAATATTTTGTGACTCCTAACAAAACACAAAATACCGCATCCTACTCTACATCGTCCCTTTTTATCTCTGAGGGCTTCCTTCCTCCCTTCATCCCGTCCAACATGTCTATCCTTTTCCTGACCTTTCCTCATTTGCCCGACTTATCCCCTCTATTACAGTATTCAACATCCCACTACCGACCAATACGCCCTTCATCCATTTTTCCTGCCTTCATAGGATTCCTCCCAACAAACCCCACTCTTCGCCCACCATACCAAGTACTTATGTACATATATATATATATATATATATATATATATATATATATATATATATATATATATATATATATATATATAATGTATAACACTTAGCACTTGTGGCTACAGACAAAAACACACAGAAACACACAAAAAAGCTTTTTTGTGTGTTTCTATGTTATATATATATATACATATGTATATATGTGTATATATATATATATATATATATATATATATATATATATATATATATATACTCATATATACAGAAACATATATAAGGAAAAGGGATAGGAACACGTATAAAGGACGAACACAATAGAGGTGGGGAAGGCGGAATCGAACGGATCAGAAGAGTAAAAATATTCCTCAACCGGGACTCGAACACCGGATCTTTCCACTTGCCGGGCGGATGCTCTTAACCACTTGAGCTATCGAGGAAACGTAATTTACCCTGAGATCCGTGGGTCTAATATGTCGCCAAGCGCCCCGATTCTTTAGCCAAGAGATGGCGTCAGGGGGCTGTTTCACCCACCAAAGGAGATATAGACAATACACAAGAGGAAAGGACAGTGGGTTAGAATTCATACAACATCATACAGGAAAGGAACAGTGCGTTTCGTGGCACGCATAGCCAGAAGAAAGAGATGAGCCACATTGGCCAAATACACATTCAAACACGAAATCCCGCCAAACGGCGAATAAATACTCTATATATATATATATAAACTAAATAAACCGCCACAGTTCACTTCTTCCAAGAAACAATATTTTGGAATTAATTTTATATCCATGAAATATATCAATCCGACATTGTATTAGCCGAAGCTACTGTGTGAGTTATTTAGTATGTTCATTGGGAAAGTTTCACGATGATTACATTCGAGTTATGGCGGATAGGGTCCGAATTGAATGTCAATTAGAAGTCAGTCAGAAAAACATGGAAAGCTAGTGTTTTTTTTCCTCTCGAGCGTTTTCACAGCCCGATTGAGGTGGTAGTTAGGATAAGTTGTTGAAATTAAGGTTGTGAGGTAAGCCGTATGAGGGAGAAGAAGAGCATTGGGAGGGAGGACGGAGTATAGGCAGTGATGAGAATTATAGGGAGTGAATTTAGTCTGTGGTGCCAAGACGATATTGTGTTGAAAACGTCCTCCGAGTGCCCATATGGTGACAAGTTCTTAAGATTCGGATTTCGATAGACAGCGCGGCGCGTATTGATTTTGTGACGCGCTCATGCTGAAGATGGTGAAACAGGAGTCGAAGTTTAGTTCTTAGATCTGAGCGTTAAAGGGGTGAGAAGCTCGCAGGAGGAGGGCGGACACTTTGCATATCAATATACTGTTGTCGATACAAATGTTTTAGTAATTCAGAGCATGCTTATGTGTAGAATGGAGACAGGAGTTTACACTGCCGTTGTTAAACTGCTTATGTCATATTATATGCCCTCCTGGCTCGATATACATGAGGGACCCTTGCCTTTGGCCTGATAATGGTGATAATTGGGTAAAGGTCGGGGTAATTTATTGTAAAATCTGTGAATGAATGAACCAAGAGACTGGTTTTCATAAGTGAGCTAAGAGCTAACACAAAACTATCTCTTAAGGCTTGCGAAATTCACATACACACTGCGTATCCTTTCCCAGTGTCATTATTCGGTTTTCTAATAGGACTTCTTAGAAATCGTTCTCTTCAGACGCACGCTCACACTCATTCTTCTGTTTATGAATAAGCCGTACGTTCAGTCTCCAAGGGATCTATCACTTCTCTGTATTTTTATTGCATTTTTAACCCATAAACATATCATATTGTACGAGTCATAATGATATGAAAGAACTCTTTCAGTATTGAAATAAACCCCAGCTTTTTCTATTATTTATTTTATTTATAAATAAGAAAAAACCATCGAGTGAGAGTTTGAGGAGTTAAGGTGGAGATAAACTTTTCCTAAATGTATTTAAAGGTCTATAAATGGCCCAATATTTTAGCAAAAAAATATTTTCATCAAAGAAAACAAGTGGTAATATTTTGCTGTACCTGTCAATGACTATCTTTCGTTCTCCTTTTGTTAAACTTGAATTTATGTGTAGTTAACATTTTCTACATCAGTCGTATTAGGTTAAACACTTTATTTAAACATTGAGTAAGAAAAATTCAATGCTTAATATTCCATGCCTGCGGTTGAATCACCCTCTGCCAAGAACCCTAACAATGGCATGCAGGGTAACTTGTGTATATAGATGTTCGACAACGTCCTCCAATAGACTATAGATTCATCATGGGATCATGAGTATTGGAAGCTTGAGACTAGAACGGTAAGTTTATGAAAATTTATGTTCATTAAATTATCTTAAGTATGGTTCCTTCTAAAACCATGGATTTAGTCCGTTTTTCCATCAAAATCGACTTTCTGTGCAGATCCCGGCTTTCAAAAGCTTAAGTCAGACCCATTTATTTCCTACCGTTCCTATTCACCTCACTACCATTGACCCTACCCTACCGACTACCCTACTCACATTAATACTCTACTTATTCCTCCTTTTCGGCCACTCCTTTTATATCCCTCTTTAAAGTAAATTTTGTTGCAGTCATTAAGTGTTGAGCCAGACGCATAAATTTTCCCGCCTTTTAAAACGAAGTTCTTCAATGATTCTGAATTTATAAATCAGGAATTCACTTCCTTTACTCTCGGTTTCTTACCGTATAACCGTATGGTGGACGTTTTCACCCGCCATTTCCTATTTCAACTCCTGAATAATTCTATGCTGTTGTAGAGCCCATTGTCTCTATTTCGAGAAGAATTTACTTTTAGAAATCTTCTGGTACGTCACAAAATATTTAATAATTTCATTTTATTCTTATATTTCCTCTTTCTCAAATGCATTTCAATTATAGTACGTTTGTGTCTTTGAACTATCATCTCCATAAAAATGCAATATTAAACGTAATCTCAACTTGACTATTTGAGAGCGTTTTGATAGAATGAAAGCAGAACTTCCTAGTAATAGGTAAGTATGAAATAGTCATGCTCTACTGTTTCTGTCATGTTGAAATAATGGCTGAGATTGAATCACTTAACTGATATACTCTATGAGGAGTATATAGTTTGAGAGGAAATACTGAACCGAAAAGGTCAAAAGTAGGCAAGGGAGGAATCAGATACACTCCAGATAGGGAAAATAAAAAGAGTCGAATAACCAAGCATTTATAAGATTGAAGAATGATGAGTTTAAGAGCTAAGAGCTGAGTGAGAAAGTCAAGGGTGTGTGTTAAAGAAGAGATATCGTAATATGATCAAAATGAGGAATATTAGAAGTCTCAAGAACGCAATAGCTTGCAAAAAGCAAGGGATTTAAGGAAGTAAATCATGCGACAGAGACTAAATAAATATTCAAGTAGTGGATGGTACATGAAAGTAGTAAAAATGAGCAAATTTTCTGAAATTACTGCATCTAGAAACAATCTACATCTACGTTATACCCCAAAAGTCAAAAGGTGTCCAAAAGGCAAAGGTAACAGTTGTCCTTATGGGTGGTGCTGCAACCGTACGTGCAGGCTTGCTAGTTAAGGAAATCATTTGAACATAATAAAAAACGAATAATTCTTACGTCAGTTCTTGATTTAGTTTATTATGTTCGAACTCCACCACATCATGCCTGAAACTTCTCAATTTGTTCGTTTGAACATGCGTTAGCTAACGTACAAGAGCATCGCTGAAAATACACACAAGCTTGCTTATGCGCATAATTTAAAAAATATGTTTTGCTTAGATAATTCATTGAGTTTTAGTCTTTGAGTTGATTTTTTCGGGCTTTGATTCAAATTTGTTTCGCTGTACTTGAATGTGTCTGTGACGGTGTCTTTCTCTCCCATTTTGTTATGGTGCCCGAATCGAATAGTGTAATCTGGTACAATATGGCCATAATAATTGTCTTTGTTTCACTACAACTCAATGTGTTCGGTACTTTTCTAAAAGTTCATGTCTTGTCCGTACTCCGAGAGTCAAGAGGTTCCGAATCTATTTTTTCCAGCATATCCTACACCCTCAATCTCTTCTCGTATCATTTTGTAATAAAGTTAAGTGAATTTTCTGCACCATATCCAATGCTAAAACTAACTTTTTTAACCGAGGAGACCGAATACTTGCCGTATATTCCAAATGTAGCCTAACTAAAATGAATTAACACCTATCTCTTACTTTTTTATTACATTTTTCTGAAACCCGTATAATCACAACTATCCTCTCCAAAGCTGACCCGCCTATTCTTCAAATGTGTTTAACCTGTGATAAAATCAAGTATAAATAACCTTAAATGAAAATGACATATCGAGTTTTCTTACCTTCTAGGAAGTGGAGTGAAGATTAGGCGACTATGGACCTATGCAGCTTTCTGAGACCTTATTTTATTTTTTTATAGAAATTTAAATGAATTACGATTTTTAGTCATTCTAAAATAGAATTTTATGCATAATTTATCTTGTTTTGAAGTTAGAACTTTGGTTTTTGTTGTGAATATGCTTACTTTGAAGAAGAACGAACGTATTTCCTGTTGTTGAGTATATTTAATTAAATATGTTAGGCATTTTAGGCATATTTTAGGCATAGGCATAATAGGCATTTCAATACGATTCGTCATTTTTTAAGAGTACCGCATTGCTTTTTTTCCATCTTTTTGGTTTAATAACGGGTATTCAATAACGTCTCCGTCTCCATTTTACCCTCATAAGGGGAAATAATCATTAAATTTGACCTCTTATAATTTCCAGGACAATATATTTGATTTGATAGGTCTATAAAAGTGCATTCATTCCGGTGTTCAAGTCCAAATGTCATTCACTTGTGGAATCCTGTTCTATTCGGAACTAACCCCGATTCCTTCCCCTATCACCTCCAGCCTTCTGGGTTAACCACACGAACGAGAGTGATTGGAGTTCCACTCGCTCTTAGTTTTCCTCCTCACCAGCTGTTACCACCGGACTCCGTTCCATTTAACTCGGATAATCCAACCCCATTCTGGAGTGCGGGTAACCCCAAGACACCTAACTCCCAAACCACCTTCAGTCAGTCCCCACGAATCCTTGTCAAAGCAGCCGAGGAAAAGACGTTTTGTATCCAGCCGACTATGGAGGATATGTGGCGTGAATATTATGTAAAGGATTTCTTCCTCTTCTTTGGGGATTGAAAAAGGATCCACGAAACGCAATCCCCCAAGTTCCGAAAGTCAATTTCCCGAATACGCGATGGACCGAAAGGAAAAAAGCTCCCGAATCGTGATTGGACGACGTGGAATTCAGAGTTACTGCTACAAGGTTGAGATGACAGACGAGGAAAATACAGGGAGAATTATAATAAGAAGAATACGAAAAGCCCACATGGAACAGCAAATCGGAGAAAGGATAACCGGTTAAGTTTGGGCGCGTCTTGAGACGCAGCGGAAATGTCACGGGCATAATGAGAGGAAAATTGAAAGAGAAAGTCCCACGAAGGAGACTACTAGTGAAAAATGCGTAGACCAAATAAAGGCGAAGGAAGAGCCAATCGGGGCGTATAGGGAATTGGAACTGGAAAGGACAGAATTCAGGGCTGTAATCAAACAACCCTCGGAATGAAAGAATGTCACGGATGTAGGAATTGGAACGCATTATTTTTTGGTTTCCTTTCCAAGGCTAGTGTGAGAAGCTGTTAAACGTTCCTTCACTTATGAGGACGGGAATTGACTTTTACAGCTTTCTGGTGCGGTTGAATCATTCCATGTAGCGTAATGCTTTCATTTTTAATATTGGAGAGAGGTTCCACTACTGAAGTTACTACTTAAGCGGATCTCGTATTTCAGACCCCTTTGCGGATTTGAAATAAAGCCGATGTTCCGCGCTATTTTTTTCTTTGATACCTCAATTAAAATCATATTCCTGAAATGAACTTTGCTCAATATGTATGCTTTTTTCAACACAGAAATTCGAAAAAAGAATTAATTTGGTACTGACAAACTGACGGCTTGAAAGAATACTGGTTATCCTTTTGATAATTTGCTAAAAACAATAAAAATATTGCGTTCAAATACAGTGGTACATGATAATTTGTATGAAAATATCTGTTTTCTCCCAAGAGTAATGATGCGTGGTTTGGTAGCCTTAAAGAAATAGCCGATTTCCAAACAAGGCTTTAAAGAAAATTATTCTGATTCTGTTTTTCAAGGGAAATATTAGTCATTTTTACCCCTACACGATATAAATTCAATGCGTACATCTATCTATTGTTTCAACTGATAACTAATATGACGGACTCAAAAAATTTAATGGACTTCAGTGAACTCGAAAGGAAGTAATCGCAGAAAAAAAATCAGCCGCGTCGTTTTGTCAAGAATCTACAAAAGTTCCTAAGTAATAGAACTCCACGGAATATTGGACGGAGTCTGCGCATTCCACGTCAAGGGAATTTCATTGATTACTCATGAATAAATTTATGAAGAAATTTACCGCGGGATCGGCATAAGTATGTTGAATAATGGTGGAAAAAATTCCTCCCAATTTTCATCCAATGGTCAAAGAAATTTTATCAATTCCATTCCAAAAGCCCATCCAGTCTAAAGAAACCTCTAAATTTAATTGCATCTGAGCATGCGTGAACATAAATTTAATTAGAGGGGCGATTCTTAGATACCATACGGATAAAAATTGCAACTGGATATCAGGAAAAGACTTGTTTTAAATTAAGAGCGCAAAGCAGATGTTTTTCTTGAGTTAATACAATTGGAGTTGAATAAAAGAGTAGATCCCGAATATACTACTGTCATCCCCTTAGCTTCTTACGCCAAGGAGAATAGAAAAATGTCAATGAACATATAAGGAAGTTTTAGATTGATAGTACACATTCCGTACAATTGACTGGGATGGAAGAATGAGGAAATCTGATGAAATGAGCATCTTAGAATTATTATTATTATTAAAAATACACATATGCTGATAGACAGTGTAAGGTGGCACACAAGTCCCAAATAATCACAAGAGATAATAGATAAAATCGACTTCAAAACAAGCGAATCCCCATCTCATTTACATCCATCAATCAGCAACAAAAAAGATAAATTTAAAAAAATAAGCTATTACTTATGATACAATACATCGCACATCAATCAAATTATTACATATATTCCTTACATATTTTCTTAAAAGTATACTCTGTTAGGAAAGGGCTCGAATAGTTTTGCAGGTAAGGTGTTCCAATCAACAATTGTTTTATTTAGAAAAGAAATTTTTTTTATTTGTTCTCTGTGCCCGGCATTTTACCTTAAATTTGTGGTCATCTCTCCCTATAAAATTTGGGTTCCCCAACTCTTTCCTAAGATCTGCCCAAGCTTTCTCCCCCTTCAGAATGCGGAACATTCCACAAAGTCTGCTTACTTTCCCTCTAGTTTGGCAAGCAACAATGGCAAGTAATGCACGGCTCTTGTAATAAAAAACCGATTGCTATAAGTAAATATGGCCTCGATGAATCAGTAAATATTTGAAGAAATAAGAAAATTAATTAACTTTTAGTCCACAGTTTAATGCATTTTGAATGGTCACAGACTGAATATCACTACATGTCCAATCATCGTGTAATAAGGCAGAACCTGACGGAACAAACTATATTAAATTGTTCATCAAACCTGCGTACTCTTTACCTCTCTTCATTTCGTTCAACATTCCCATTCTTTCCCACAATTTGGATTTTTCTCAATAATTCTCTCTCTTCCGCCACAATTCCTAGCTCTTTTGGTTTGATTGGGTTACCTTTCTGTGAATTTTGGATTATACCTATTTTTTTTAATAATAGTAATAATATAATAATATTTTTTACATACGATACGATACGATACGATACGATATTTTTTACGATAATTTTGGTACATCCCTATACACACCTAATTTTCAAAAGCCTCCTATCATCTTGATTTGACAATCATCTTTCAGCGCCGTAAAAAAAACCACACTCCATATCAAAGTTTTTACCAGTCTTCTCTCAGCATCATTAATCAACGCCCCTTAGAATCAATTCCCTCCTCCTTGTGAGAGAATCAATGCTGAACGTAATTCTTCTTCTGATGTCCTTACAACTTAGACCGACATTCTCCGAAACACTTCCAAGATAGGTTAACTGTTACATCTGCTCCAGTTTTTGCATTCGTATTCTAACGTTAAACATAACCTTATTTCTTCTCGAAAGCATCAAAACCTTTATTTCCTTTCAACAGATTCTCATCCTATAACAAGTATGCACGATTTTCTCAATTACTTTTGAAGTTTTGTAGGGAAGGAATCTAGTGAAATTTAAGATACAAGTAATGTAACATTAATTCACATGCACGGAGAAAAGTTCAGAAATAGGTTACAGGATAGATTGTCACATAGGAAGTTGAGGAGTTTCGCCTGACAACCGATTTTTTGAAGAAGGAGACGAAAAAAGTAAAACACAAAAAAGTTTAACGAAACAGCACAAAAAAAACACAAAAAATGGTCTGCGGTTAGAGAACTGATGCAAAAAATAAAGTCTAGCAGTCGTTTTAATCTGGAAATATATGAGTTTTCCGAATTCAGATGCAAAATCGTAATGGCTAGTAAAACAATATTTAGGATGTCCCAAAATAGCAAAATCAAAGGCTTTTAGAAAGGAATATACAGGGTGCGGTATGTAAGTAATGCGATTGAATATTCCGTGCCACTCCTATTAGTCGGAGTGGCATCAAACTACTTGGATTAGGGGGGGAGAGGTTTAGGACCGGTTTCGCGGCAAAGCTTACACTAGTAATCTTTGCTGCGAAACTGGTCCTAGTGCTCTCCAAGCTGTGGAAACGACAGGACGTCAGCTATTGTAAACCTCTGCTCACTGAATGTATCATGAAAAAAATGGAATCGACGATCGAGCAATGTAACGCGATAACTAATTTTTGTCCTAAACTGAAAAAAACCTCTACAGAAGACAAAATGATTCTTTGGGCTTACTATGACTCTGCTCTGTCCTTCTCAAAAGTTTAGAGTTGGTTAAAGGACTTGAAGGAGGGCCGGGAAGCGGTTCACGACGAATCACACTCTGAGCGGCCGTCAACCCACGAAACCAACAACGATGTGGCTCGTGTCCTACAATTGTTGGCCTCTGACCGTCGATTGAGTATCAAGTTGATTGCCAATGAACTGACCTTTTTGTCTACTGCTGTGTTTCGCATTGTTACCGAAGATTTAGCGATGGGGAAAGTGTACGCCAAGCTCGTGCCCAACGTACTACAAGTCCGCGAGTTCCTGGCCAAACACCAGGTACCAACGCTGCCCCCCCACAGCCCTGACATCGCGCCTCTTCAGACTTCTTTTTGTCCCCTTGGGTTAAGGCAGCCCTGAAAGGAACCCGTTTTTCGTCCATAGAAGAGATCCAATCAGCCGTGACGAAGACCTTGGGAGAAACCCCCGGAGACGCTTTCCAGGGCGCGTACTAGTCATGGCAGAGTCACTGGAAAAAATGTGTAGAGGCGCAAGGACAGTAGTTTGAATAATTTTAAGAGTCCGTGCAAATCTATTTTATGAATTACTTTAAAAAAAATAACTGCATTACTTTCGGAACGCATCCTGTTTTTACATCTACAGGAACATAGTGCCCCGCAAGCCACCGTATGGGCGCTTGGTGGGGGGTGTTAGGTCATCACACATAGGTAAGAATAAATCCGCACGCAAAACCTACACATTGATGCCAATATACACCCACAAAATTGTATACTATCTCACTATTATGATTCATGATTACCTGGGGTAATAATGAGTATTTGTGTCTATCTGTACTGAAAACTTTCTCCCTTATCTTATCCTGATGGCCTGGTCTACCTAGTAGTTTTGTGGGGCCATAATAATTTCTTTAGTGTCATGGTTAAATTTGTTTGTCCTGAACCTTTCTAAAAGTCTCAGTCTCGTTGTTCTTTTCGCGTGTCAAGTGGCTCCAAGCATAATTTCGAATGGCCGAAAGCTCTGTCACACTCGTCTTTTTATAACAATATTTCACGAATCTGGCGGAATTTATCTGGACTTAATCGAACTCTTTTTGCCAAATTTTCCTCTAAAAATCCCAATCACTAAGGGCATATTCCAAATGAAGTCTAGCATGAGCAAATAACACCCTTCTTTTAATTTCTCATTGCATTTCCCCACCACCCGTTTAATGAAGCCATGTTTCTTCGCATACTGTCCTGATATGTACTCCCCATGAAAGGCGTGGTATTAGCCCCAAATATTTAACTTGGCCCACCGTAGTCAGCAATGAACCCTAATAAAATTTAATTTATGTCCCGCTTCCTTTCCTCCGAAACTTCAAAACTGCTCATTTGCCTATGATAAGCACTCATCCCCATTTCTCGCACCAATCCAATATTGTATCTAAGTCTCAAGTGAGTATCTTTCAATCTTATGGGTCCCTTATTTTCATACCACCTTGTGGTCAGCAAATAATCTGAGTTTACCAATAACATGAGAGTTATAGCCATTAATGTATATTAAGAATAGAAGCGGCCCTATTGCAATTCCCTGGGGACGCCCAAAGTTACATCTATATCCGTTGAGCACAACTAATACATTCACCTCGCAAAAAAACTAGTCTATAAATAGGAAGACGAGTCTTCAAAGCATGCAAATATAAATGCGTGAAATAGACATCAGCAGCAGAAAAAATTACGTTTAAGTATAGCGTTGAAAATCAAACGGAAGGTTCGAGTGGATAACAAAAGATGTTTTGCGAAGAGCTTTCGAAGAGAGAAGCCACGTAAAAAACATTGGAAAGGATAAGAGATCAACAAATCCGGAATATTTTGAATCTCGATAACTCACATAAGGCAACCTTGAAAAGCAAAGTGAAAGGGGGGAACTTCGAACAAAAACCCAAGGTGATATGCCTTCATGATAAAAATAATCCAAGAATCGAAGTTAAAGTGATTTGAAACTTTCGAGTCCATAGAAGATTCGAGTGGATATCAGCGACGTCTATCCAATTATATGTTGTATAATCGTTATGACTATATTCAATAATGGACCCGAACCATTAATATACAACATACCCTGCCAAACCGTCTTCTTTTAACTCTCGAAATTGGAGTATTAGATTTTAGTTATTCCTACATTTAGTCGGCTAGCAGCAGTGCAGTACTTTTGATTGGAATTCATATTGCCGGTATCCATTAACCTTGCGCTAGAAGATAATTCACACAACACTATAAGGGAGTACCTGATTTAGTGCGTCGAAAAGTATTTAATGCTGCAGTTGCTGAAAAATTAAGTTATCAATAAAGTTTCAAAGTGACTAATGATTGCAAAAATGCATCAAATAAATTCAGGTTGAATTGATGAATAACGTAGGTTCAAAGAAACCACGGCGTTTTCAAAAAAACATTTTACGGGAACCAATGGTTAAAAGGTTTTTATAAAGTGGAATGCATGACCGTATTATCGCATATGCAATACACACACACCTGCACCCGGGCGGTGAACGATAAAAAGACGCACAAGATGAAAGGTTAAATGCTGGTTTTTTCTTTCATGCTGTATCAAAAGTCCAAATCAAAGCCTATGTAATTTTTTGCATTGCTCTACTAAGTTATTCGTACGGCTCTAAATTTCCTATTCATCTGAAATTAAACTGTCACCATTTTCAACACTTATCTCACTGCTTTTTTATGCCGAACCTTTGAGAGTATATCTAAATAAATGTCTCGGTAAATTTCAATATCTTCTCTCGAGTAGCATTACTAACACGTCCGCAAAAAGATAAAAAGAAGAAAGAATACTTATCATTGTACAAACTGCTAACCCACTCGCATATTAATCATATTTTGATCACGAATTCGAAAGATGTCATGTAAATGAAATTAATCAAATCTTAGGGATGCAAGAAGAGTGAAATCGGGTAGATATGGGGAACATCCCCTCTTCTTTAATTCTCTCGGTCGGGGATCAGAATCGGGGCAGTTTTATGCCATTTTTCAAAGCACATTCGTGGGTACGTATTAAAGAGATTAACGTTTCGGGAATGATTTACGCAGATTGATTGCAATTCTAGCGTCATTAAAATCTAGAACGTTAAAAGGTTTCTGGTGGAATTTATATCATTCGAACAAAATCCTTTCTCTTTCCATGGCGGCCTTCTTAACTCCGAAATTTCTTCTTACCCTCCGAAGTCCTATCCACTAATGAGTTTGACTGAAATATTCCTCTACATCACATTGTTCAGTAGTCTTACATTTGCATGGTACCCTGCAAGCTACCGATAGGATCCGTGGTAGGGAGTGCTTTCATAGCAACGATGATCTCTCAAAATTAAGTCCTGCTTTAATACTAGCAACTAGCGAAGAACTTATTAAATTGAAAAATTGAATTAGTAACAATTAAACAATTCCAGAGTGTAAAAATCATTCGCCTTGACTGGGATAGACAACCCATCAAGTCGAACATCCCAGTCAAGGCGAATGATTTTTACACTCTGGAATTGTTGCATTGAAATGCACATTAGCGGATGACTCCGTTAAAAGTTACTGTTGCGGTATCTCCCGCAGTTTTTTTGGAATTAGTAACAATTAGTTACATTCACCGACTGCAATGATACTGTAGCATAATGTAAGTCTGAAATAATACAGCATTTAATTTTGATCTCTACATGACACTCTAATACTAATGTGCCCATACAAGATGAGCTGCTAAGTACGTATATTTTACAAGAGGATAAGAGAGATTAAATGGAAAAATGGCTTTTAACTAGAGAACTTATTCAAAGCTGTTTTAACCTGTATCCCTTCTTCAGAAGTTATTTCCATCCTTTATTGGTAAAAATGAAATTTTTAACCTGTTAGTTCGATATTTTACCTCTTTCATGAGGGAACTGGTCTATAACTATATTTTGTCCATGCCAATCTAGTTCATTTGGTAATTAAGTTAATCTAATATACTAATTACGATATTGTCTTATAAATCTAGTTTCTGAATACTGCACACAACTTTGATCAATGGCCATGCCGACTTAATGAGGGCACCATTTCATAGCAGCATTATGTAAGTCAGGCGTTAGCAACAAAAGATAACTTTTAACATAAACCTTCGTTTCACATGTCCCCAGTAATCTTTTGATCCCCTTAAATCTTTATTACGTCCTTTTTTACCCACATATGATTATCTAAAGAGAGACTATGCGTGCGAGAAAAATATCTAATTGAGTCCATGTTTATTTTTGCGGTTTCTTAGATGCAGTGGGAAATTGACGGAGAACAATTAACGAAGCATTCTCAATGATTCATCGCTAAAAAAATTATTAAGATTGATTTCTTATTGCCAAGTTTCTATGTAAACGGTATTCATGAGTAGATACACGAATTTTCACGTTAATCATAGTTTTAATGTCGTAATAAATAGGAGTTTTTAATGACGAACCGTCCCAATTCATTAGGAAAGGCCTGATACTACATCGTGTATGATTTATGTCAATATTTCTTACTTGTGAACACTGGTGTAAAATTATTGGCGCCAGTTTAATCAAGCCCGGTGGTTATTTTGTTCAATTCACCGTCTTCAATGATACTTATGCTTCAGGTAAGCCTGAAATGATGCAGTTTGGTGGAAAGGGACCTTCTGTTTGGCTTAATTGTCATCACGTGGGAAGCGGTGAAGTTCACGGTCGCGTAAGTACGGACTGTCATTTTCAAAATACCCTAGTTAGTTATTCGCGCGTCGAGTATTGGAAGGGAGGAGAAAAGGTTCGTTATGTGAGTATTCATTGGCTCGCAGATACAGAGGCAATTCAAAGCGACGTAAAACTATATAACTTAGTTTGAATAGGATATAACGAAGGTTTTTTATTTTTTTTAATCCGCGGTACGCAGGTGACTGCCAACAGAATTTTGAAAATGGTAGGTACACGACATATTTGACATTTTAGCCGTTTAAAATGTTTATTTAGATTATTTATCATATAACGTAGAGCATTTGAATGCTAAAAAAATTTACAGACACTTCATCAGGCACAATAGAAGTATTGATTGAATGAGGTACAAGTCCAATACTCACTTTGTTCCAGCTGAGCCATTTAGTTCTAACTTGACAGCCAGGGCAACATAAACAAAAAAGATTGGTAAAAGATTTTGAAGTTATGCAATTATATTGCGTCGAGTTTTTTTTCAAAGCACTAGTGCATTCCAGTAGTTTATTTTCAATTTCACGGCATTTACTGATTACTTTACCTAAAAAACATTTGAAATATTTAAGATACAATTACCTCCAATTTTTCTACCTTGATTTGTGCGATATGTTTTTGTTATATATTTAACATTGTTCCGTAATGGGAATTCCTTTATTTGCGCATTACGCATTTTATTTGTGATTAAAATAGTTTCCTATTATAATGACCTATACATACAACCTGTCAGCCGGTAGAACCTCCAATTGTTAAAAGGTATCTTTTCCATCTAGAAATTCTGTAATCTTTTATCTAACCTCTGTAATTCTCCCAAGAATTTTACTGGTTTCTTTTAAGTATATTTATTTTTGTAGATCCATTAGATCCCAATGATGTTTTACATTATCTTAAAATACTCTCAACCAATATAAAATACACTACCTTGATCACATTCAAACTTACTTATTAATGCAATGAAATTGACGAAGAATATATTTTAACTTGCAGTTTTTCAAAGTGTGTGCACAAAAGGTAATATTTAAATTAATGATTAGGTGATGACCACCAGGTGATAATATTTTTTACTTGTGCCAGCACGGATTTATTACATTTTTGAGTGGGGTTATATTCGCAGCTATATAAATTAATCTTTAAATTAATATCTATCATATTAGAGGTTTTGTGTTTTTTCGTTGACTAGATAATTATCATGTACCCAGTTACTGATATTACGAGTACTTGTATTTAAGTCAAGTTTTATACCCTGAGTGGCTGCTTTTAGTTCCCTATACTTCGAGGTGAGTACTGAATCATTATTAACTTACAATGTCAACTCACAGAAATGACAGAATTTCAGATACGAGTAATATAAATACTGTAATACCAAGAATAGATATTTATGGCACACCCAACTCTATACCATGTTCTTCACTACATACATTATTGCCTTTAGTGACTAACTTTCTATACATTGAATAATTAGACGACCAATGGTGGGTGGGTCCTCCTATACACTAAAATATTTTAACAATATATTGTAATCTACTGCATTAAAAGCTGTTCGAAGGTCTATAAATGTAAATAACGTGTCCAGCCCATCTCTCGCATTGTTTGCTGCCAGCCAATGGTTTCTATGGTTACTTTATTTTTTTGGTAATCTAATTGAAATTTTGATATTATTTCAAACTTCCACGACCAAAGTGTATCATCAGCTGAATGCACATTGTATTTCAGAGTAAGTTGCACACTTTCAAGCGTGATATGGTGAAATTCTTGAATGATAATGACGAAATGGTAACATTTTTCCACTGCATTAATTTTATTACACGACCGGTTTTTATTTACTGCATCAACTTCCATTGTGATCAATATGTGGTGTAGTACATCGACACCGGTTGCCCAATACATCATTATCTAGTGGATAAGTGTTACCTTTCCATCATTTTTATTTCGGAGTATACATACTGTCAGGAAGAGGGAGGTTGAGTGCATTTCGTGGCAAAGGTAGGTTCTTTGGCATTTGGAAGCATATAAGGGGGTATCAGGAAGGTCACCCGTAACTAGTCACCCACCCATACCCGCTCTTACCCCTACATCCTCCCTCCCACCAACCCACCCCCGCTTCTAGTATATGCATACATGTATACTCTGGAAGTATTTTCACACTGAAAGGCAATAGATATTCATATGGTGACGACTTAGGGTATTCGAAGTGGAAATCGGAAATAAAAATAAATGTGATTAATTGAAGTTTTTTAACCAGTCTGTTCTATGAAAAATTCCAGCAAGTAACGGCTCAAGCGGTTTTATATTTTCCTAACAGTATTTACATTTTCCGCTCATCCGCGGGTCTTCCGGCGTGTTATACTAAGTAATAGTAGTCAGTCACCGAGGGACTCTACATGGAAGCAATCCATTAATCCCTCCTATTCACTGTTCCTTACCCTGCCTCGTATATTTGAGTCTAGTGGGATGATCGTTTTCTCCTTCCTTTGTAGACTCTAACTGATGATCGTTGGCGTCTATGGCGAAACTATTGGTCCGTTAGATATAGACAACAAAGAGGTCATTGTTGTCTCAATTCTCCATAAACACCGATCTGCTCCTCTAGCCAAGAGTCATGGCATACGAAGCTTCAAAATGAAAAGGGGACTTACCATTCGAAATAGAGAACGTAAAGTTCCAATTTATCGCAATATAATGCACGCCCCTGATCTCTTTAAGCCCGTCCTAATTTAATTATCTCTCAACTTCTCATCCGTGCCTTTTACTCCAACCGACAATCTCTACCCAACTCATCGCAGTCGTGGTAGTCTGTTGACTTTTATTTTAAGAGATGTATGAATTTCAAAATATTTGTACGGATGATCGTTTCATTACCATTTCCAGTCAAATACAATGGAACAAGTTGTAAAAATTTAAAAACAAGATTTTTTCACGAAATTGCAGGTTAATAGAATATTAAAAGACGAACAAATATTTTAGCGGTCTCAATATTTTGTTTTTAATGAAAAATAGAAATATTATGGTTTATATATTACTGCATTTGACAGTTTTATATTTGAAACGTTGGATGTGATTCGAAAGTTTTATATTAAACTTGCTGTGATATCATCAAGCAATTAGCTTTTGCAATATGTAGCATGGGGTTTAAGAATATTTTGTGATATTTTTGCGAGATTTTAGAAGTATGTAAGTTCTAAGCTCCGTCATATTTCTCTACCCTAATCAAATAGACTACTGCTAATAAATAATCCATAGACTCTTTCATTTCAATTATCGCTAGAAAAACATTCCTGTAGACTATTTTCATGATATCACAATATTTTTAATTTATCTTAAGATCAATTTCGTTAGCTAAATGAATTGTGTTGCACCTAGAAGGTGAAAAAAAGGAGAATATAGGGTATATAAACATTAGGACTAACAAAAAATGCTGATCATAAATTTCTGCGAAATAATTTGAATTAGTCCCTGGAATAATCTATAGAATTTTTAGATTTCTAGTGTAATCCAATTTTCGTCATATCAGAAGCTAATTGAGTTATAAATATAGACTTTGGCAAATTCGATATCCCAGGCGGAACTTAATTTCGGACGATCAGATCGTTAATCTAACCATCTGAAAACTCTCCAATCTGACTCACCTCATTCACAAATTCTCGCCCGAGAAAGAATGATATCTGAAGAGAACTGTACACATCTTTCTAAATTATGTTCTGCTTCTTTGCATGCTCATTGAATCTTTATTAAATTTTCTGAAGAGTATATAGTTTCAAGTGTGAAAATAGCCAGTACTGAAAATATCTACATAATTATATGTAACATTTTCAAATTCTAATAAACTGTGGGAGATGCCGCAACAATAATTTTTTAACGGAGTTATCCTCTAAATGAGCATTACAATACACTATTTCAGAGTGTAAAACTCATTCACCTTAACCGGGATTCAAACCCGGATCCCGGATGGCTAAAGCACTCGGCCGGACATTGAAGGATCGGGGTTCGTACCCTGGGCAAGGCGAATGATTTTTATACTCCGATATTGTTGCATTTTAAGTATTTTTAAATTAAAAGTTTGATACTATAAAAGGAAACATTTTGACATAAAGAAGACATGTTTTTATCTCAGGAGGTATTAGTACTTGTCGTAAAAATAAAGTTTTTTATCAAAAGAAAATGTCAACCTTTTTACTTCCAGTACGGCCCTTACCGCACCACGTCTGAAGCAGTATACTGTTTCAGGAGTAGTTATTGCGATGGGACACAAAAGCTTTCTTTTTACCCTCATCATAATCGTCAAGCTTTGTGGTTCACATTTTTTCCGCACGGAACACTCTGCAATCATACGTGCACGGTGTATCTATATCGATCCTGTGTCACGGCAGGGGAGAAATCCGTTGGGTAATTAGCATTAAAAAAACACTCCCCACGCCATTCAAACATAATCAAAAGCCCAACGTGAGCAAAAGAGGATGTGGGATGGGTGCAAATAAAAATTTTTCGACCCACCCCTCACCACCACTCCTCTCTCAAACCAATCCCGGTGCTTTTCAAACGACCGGGAAACGGCGATGGGCGCCTCAGACCGGAGGCGTCAAAGGCCCCCCATCGCAGAGCCCCTCCTTGCCTCCCCACCTCCTTCTTCCCCCGCGTCATCCTCAGCCTTCCCGACGTAACGCGACCTTTTTGGGAGAGCGGGAGTGGAGAAAAAAATGAATAAAACGTCTTTAGAGGATCGACCTTCATCCTTCCATCCCCTCTTTCCCCATTACATTTCAGCCTGCTTTCCGAATCGCCTTAGTAATTTTCCCGCCGCTTCCTCCGTCTTGCTCTCTTCCCTCGAGTCTAAATTCTTTTCAGAAGAGTTTTAAATGAGGTGCCCCAACTACTTTATCTTAAAGTTAAAGTTGCCTGTTTGTTTTTAAAGTGTATGTGTACGAAAGGATATATACATGAATGAGTATATGTACCCAACCTAAAACTGCACACACACACACACACTAGTGAGTTTATTAATCAATGACTTTCTCCCCCTATCACCAAGGAAATTACTGGTAGTCTACGCATTCATCTTTTTAATTTCCTTTCAACCCCTTGGCTCTGCTCCTTCTCTGTCCACATCCTTTTAATTATTCGTATTTTAACCCGGATATTGGCTGTATTCACGTATCCAATATTCCCCGACCGTTGCTGACCCTTTTTTATCCTGATACCCCCTTCACTTGTGTTTTGTTTTGCCATACCTCCCTGTGAATTTGGTTAACTTTGGTGTTTTTTTTTTAATTTGACCTCCTCGTGAGCCCTTCTATTGTCCCTCTGTTCTTTATAAATCTTTTTCGTCTCAAGTCGAGTCGTTCCTTCTGTTCTCATCATGTTTCTTATAAGCTTTAATTTGACGTTCCAAGGTGATGAATCAGTAAGATCAAAAATAATTTTCAACAAATAGCATTGGAGCAAGTCATATATTTTATCTTTTATAATATCGTTAACATATTTCCATGAAATAGACATGCCCAATAAAATTGACAGATTCATTTCAGTTAGCAGTATAACGCCGTAAACTTTAAAAATTAAGCTAATAAAAACACGTCAATAAAAGTTTATAAAACAATGGAAAATTCTTGTTACGGTCATGGAACCAAGGGATGGGTCATTACAAAACCAAGTACACAATGATTTAATACATGAAATGAAATATTTGAGATCTGCTGGCCATAAAATAGTAGCAAAGGAATTAAGGAATCAGGGAGGAACTCAACGACCAAGAAATAACAATAAAAGAGTAGATAAATAAGTTTAGAGAACAAGTACAGCAATGTATGAAAAATTAATACCCAATCAAATATGGAAATGTATTCAGTTCATATATCCGGGACATCTGAACAATAGATTGAAAAACCTAAACTGTAGGAGGTTGTAACAGAAGTGATTCCTAATACATGAAGTAAGAAGAAAAAGTTATTTAGATTTACTCTTCTACTCTTTGACAACCTTTTCCGTGGCTTAGTTTATCTGTCTAATTCATCATTAGCATCAACCTACAGTAACACGATTCGTAGTTTCGAACGTCCAAGTACGAAAATAGCAGAAAAATAAGTGACTCTGCAAGACATAATTGAACGAAGTGGGTATTTCAGTAAATAGTGCAATAATAAATAGATATAACACTTAAAATCCACATATACCAAAGTAAAGAGCTGGAATTCGCATTCAAAAGGCATAACCTGATGATGAATAACTTAAGGTGAACAAGGAAGAATCGAATAACTTTTCGTTCCCATTAAATGGCATTTTATTTTCAACTAGTTTCACTACACTGTGGTATCATCTGGACCAATGGTATTAATATGGTAGGATACTAAAATGTAACGAAACTAGTCGTTTATAAAATTCTATTCCGTGGAGACCTAAATTTATTTCATTCTTCCTCGGTCAACAATGAAATTTCACCAAGTATCGGCCCTGTATCTCACAAAAAAATTACTTATGGTACCAGTAATAAGTTATTTCACACAAAGAGGAAGCAACTTCCCTCGTAGAAGATGTAGTCGTCCCCAAGAAGGAAACACGTGAACTCATTCCTATGTAGTGTGGAATTTCACGAATCTAAAACACTGAATGTATCTGATGGCAAACCAGAAAAGAACAGGAACCTCAGAGACCTGATTCACAAAGTGAACGCTGAAGACCAAATTGATAGACGAAGTTAGAAACGAGGGAGGATATAGAAGATTGGAAGCGGGAAAGTTACAATCGAATACAATAAGGAAAGTAAGAACTGTTTGTTTACGACACAATCTTATGAATTGATTAGATTTCATAGGAATATCAAATAAGATAATTAGAAGACAACCTCCGCTCAGGGAAAGTTTCCACATCGAAGCTCAAGAGAGAAATGTAAATGGACCAAGTAAATTAGACTTAATTGTGGCAGTCTAACTTTTAGGTAGGATTTGAATGGAAACACATGGCTAACCCACGCTAAATTTTCAAAATTCCTCAAATCCTTGAATTTTTTCCCTTCCTCGCAAGTAGCCAATCTAACTGTTTCGCATTTGAGAAACGTCTTTGAATTTATTTTTAAAGCCCTCCCACCCACTTCCACTCTTTCCTCAAAGGTTATGGTGTGCCATGGACGGAGATCGACTTCTCAATCAGTCCTGGATATTGGGTACGGCCAATGAAAAACCCAGTGAAAATGATTGAATGAAAATGGAAGTTCACCAGTCAATACCTTGTGTTCATTAAATGGTAGTAGAGTTGAAGCAGTCCTAACTATTTGACAGAATTTTTTCTAAGGGAAAATGAAAATATTTACTACTCGCGTTACTGTGGTTTTAAATAAGTTATCCTTTTTTGCTAATTATTTTTATTTTCTAAAATAATGTTACTTTGGTGAATAAAAAGTGTTTTAAATTAAAATTGTTCAGTTTAATTGAAATTTATAACAAAGATGTGACCAGTGTAGTTAAGATAGTTTTAGAATTTTACCTAAAAGTTATAACAGAGATGTGACCAGTGTAGTTAAGATAGTTGTAGAATTTTACCTTAAAGCTAATTGTGATGATTTTCATAGTTATATTCCTCCGCGCGAGTATTCGTTTTGAGGCGTCGTGGTTAAATGCCGTGAGCCAAGGATTTTCCTCATATTTAATGAAAGACCAGGGAAAAAGTTTTTTTTTCAAAAAATCTATTGAAAGATGCCATGAAGTTCATTCACTCTGAAGAAAGACTCCTGAAATTCTTTTATGGAATGAGATGAGGGCATATTTGCTTTGATGTTAATTAGCTCAAAGCAGTACCATGAAGTTTTCCTTGGGCAAGGGATGACGTCTTCCGGTTAAAATGAGGCACTCAGTGGTTTTCCTTATTTTAACACGCATTCACTTAAAAAGTGGATTCATAACGACGGTATTAAAATCATCTATCATAATATTCCACATTTTAAGGACTTAAAAAGACTAATTTGCTCTTAAAACAGTTCATCATTGACTAAAGCTGCAAAGTGGCAATTATGAAATTTTGGTAACACAGGATGAATGTAAATCTGCATGGTGCGGTGGCAATTGTAATGGCTGCCCACTCAAAGGGCCTGGGTTAAAACCCCGGAGTTGTAAAAATGAAATAACTCTACTTTGTAAGAAGATGCACGAAGGGATGAAGAATTATAATAAATCATGACAATACTGCCATAGTAATCAATCATTAATTTGTTCTTACTAGTGTCCAGGTTTGAATCCAGACAGTAGCAAAAATGTTTGCTGGTATCTTAATCCCTAATTAGGGTGCTATGTGGAGAGAGCATGTCAAGTGAAGTACGCTGTCCGTCGAATGGGACGTTAAACTGTTGACCCTTTGGCACCTTTCCTTCAGAGTAGCAATTGGGCTTCTTTCCACCCTTCCTTCCTTCCCTGCCTATCCTATTTCAACCAAATTACCGACCTATCCCTAATGGAGCCAATAACTTGGGCTCTCGGTTGTCTCCCCTAATAACTAATACTACTACTGTCAACGAGATCTAGATGATGGTAAAGAATGGCGCATTTTTCATGTTTGAAGAAGCTGAAAAATCTTCAAAAGATTTCCAATTAAAATACGGTCATAAAAATGAACGCATTATGGGGGCACTTTGAAGCTTAAAAATACCATCAGGAACATGCTCTATTTTATTCTAAATTGGATTTCAAGGGTTTAGGGGAAGTTTTTATTACCTCTTTCTAAGATCTATCGTCCTCAGCGAATATTAATTAGTCTGCAACAACGACGCGTAAACGTCAGACGTGACATATGTATTGGCAAGCATTATTGACAATATGTTATCTATATTAACTGTGTAAGTTGACTACAGGCCTATCACGTTTTTCCATTATGTTTTCAAATGGGTGAGACACTGAGTTTAAATATGAGGAATATTGAAAATGCTCCCATTGCTATTTTATATCGGAGAATTGATAGAAAGTAAAAGAAAAATCATGCTGGAATATTAAAGTTGTTCACTTTAGCTGTTTAGCAATTGGGTTCCTGGTGACTATAATAAGATGTATCTTCCGCCAATGGCTTTGAGAAAATATATGAGCTGAAAAGTTAAGCAAGGCTGAAGGCTGAAGACGTCAAACAATCAAAAATATTTTCCATGGGTGCCGTCAATCCTTTGAATTCCCAAGAGTATTTCCTGAGGGCATTTCTGTGTGACTTATATTTTCCATGAGATTCAGGGCCACAAAATTGAAAGGATGAAAATTTTAGGAAGCTCTATTTACGAGAGGTATCTGGAATGAATAACTCCAGTAGTTTTAGCAGATTTAGGCTGGAGGCCACCGACAGCTGAGGTCAGTTGTGCCATTTGGGATAGACAGGACAGGATGAAGGGTGAAGAGAAACCCGGCGTTGGTATTTGCCTACTCTAAGCGAAAGACACCAAGAGGTCAGCAGCTTAACGTCCCATTCGACGGACGGGCGGCGTACTCACTCAAAGTGATCTCCACAAAACACCTCACGTAGGGATCGGGATACTCTCATAACTCCTGAGAGATTTTTCTCGTTGATTCTTTAATTATTAAGATGTATTTTTTAATGATTATTTTAATTTTTTACTGTGAGTTATATGAGGCCTATTCAAAAACTAAAGATAAAAATATTAAATTATCAGTAAAAATAAAAAATAAGAATTATATGGCCATAAAAGCTTAATTCGATCGAAAAGTTTTTATTGACGAAGTTCTAACAAACATATTTCACTTTTGTAAGATAACCATCGTTCACCTCTAAGCACTTTTCATAACACTACATCGGATTCTTTAATCCCTCAGCAAAGAAATTTGCCTCTTAGGAATTGAACCAGTTGACAACTGCGGTGTTGAGTTCTTCATCTTCTTCAAACCGTTGCCCACGTGCCTAACGCTAGGTGCAACTGAAAGCAACGATTTTCGAGGACATTGTCATCTACGTTATCCGACAGGCAAACGACTATTCAAATATTAAAATGATTACCCCCATGGCTTATGAAAAAAAACAGTTTATGTCGTTGCATGCGTTCAACCTTGTCCCGCCAATATTTAAATACAATAAAACCACTCATAATTATCGATTATGTCTCGTGTATTGATATGTGAGGAACACTTGTTCAATGAGAATTTCACAATAGAGGAAAACAAAATACTTAGTTGTAAACAGCAAATGAACAATAATTTATACCCATAGTTTATTATACCTAAGCAGAAAAAAATTGAGATTACAACTGTAATATTCAAAATCCTTAATTAGAAATAAACTATCATGTTTTGTCGCAGAAATTTATTGAAACATAGTTTTGATAAACATTCTTAACTTCTCCACCCTTATTAATTAATATATTATACCACAGAAAAAAAACATTTCAAATGTGAATGATGGCACAAAAGAAACAATATATCATTGAAGGGTTTCTGTACACTTACCTAACCCTATATTCTTGGACAACATTGCACATGATAAAAACTTCAATAAAATTGGATTTTGAATAATATAGCATTACCAACAAACGTCTTCTACGTATACTGAGCCATGGATGCAGTTTGTTAAATTTGCAATACAATCTCTTATGTAAAATCGTTTGTTCATTCATTATCCTATTAATATATTATATCAGCTGAATTAAAAGGCTAGAAATTCAACAGCTCTCCAGGGAATGCCTCTTTTTGCATTGATGCAGATAGCTGGGACAACCTAAATATAAAATGTAATTCGCTGAATCTTTTGTTTGCTTTCGTCTAATGTGCAAGTAGTTTTTTTGAATGAGTTTCGCGCAAACGCATTGCATTACAACAACTCATTGGCGAAGTTCTTTTAAACGTCATGCATAGTTACACTCAAACATGATACTTAATATGCGCGGTTTATATTTATATGTATATATATAACGATTGTACGGAAAAACTCACACGAGCGGCACAATAATGGGCTGACACAATATAACACAAATAGAAAAGAGTAGACACCTTTAAAAGAACACTCACACGGTAAATTGGTCGAGCTTTCGGCCCTCTCAGAGGCTTTCTTCAAGAGAGACTTCTCTCTTGAAGTATATATATATATATACATACATATAAGTTTATGTATAAAAATATACATTCATTTATTTATTTGTGCAATTATTTGTCAATATATTTATTCACAACATTTGATATATGTGTGTATCAAATTTAACGGATGTAGGAGAGATTATGTAGAAATCATAACAAGAACGACTTTTTTTACCATCGACGGGCTATAATTTTCGTAATTTATTGTTGAATTAGCTCTACTTAGTATTCCAGAGCTCCCTAGATGATAGGTTTATGCTCCAGTTTCAGGCATTCGCAAAAATAGCCATATTATGGTGTTATCCTTTGAATCCCAAAAGTGAGTGTGATCGCTCCTTTATTGATGTCTAGCCTGCATCGATTACATTGATTCTAGAAACTAAATGCGTTGGCTTAATCTCTAAATGTGTGTGAAATAATTCAGTTCTTACTACTCAGACGGTTGATCGACCTAACGAATTCAATGCATTCATAGCTGAGATGCATACCTTATGAGCTAATTTACCTCAGGAAAAAATTATTTCTCTAAATGATATCATTCCTATGCCTTTGTTTGTAGGCTAGGTTAATGAGTAAGATAGGCAGTAAGTTATTTATAATTTTGCCTTTTAAGGTAGGGTCAGACAGACTGATTAACGATACTTATTTTTGAACCTTATGGCAAGACAAAACCTGGAACTTGAATTGAAAATTAGTAATTCAGTTCTTCATATTCCTTCCTCCATTCTGTTTGACATACCCATGCCGACGTATTACGGGCGGAGGGATCACGAATATAAGATTAGAGAGATAGACTGCAAGACTGACAGGTTTAAATGGTAATTTTTTCCAAGAACAATAAGAGACCAGAATGCTTATAATCGAAATCCCCCACTAGTCGGCTCGAAATAATAAGTAATAACCTACAAGGTAGCGACTGCGCATGGTTATACTAGTATATTTATAAATTTTTTTTGCAAGTTCCGCCCACCTTTCCCCTTCCATTTGAAAACCCCTAACCCCCTCATCCCTTACCCTTTCCTCCTGGTGCTGGACCCCCTGCCACACACCTTTTTGGTAGCTCGTAGGTTATTGATGTAGATGTAGATTCTTTTCTCACCCTTCCTTCATTGCCTAACGTTCTCCCATCTATCACAATTTTCAGCATCCCGTGCTCATTAAATATACTGTGCATTCACCTTTCCTGTCTCTTTCGTATTTTTAGCAAAAATCCCCTCTCCTTCTCCACCATACTTAGCACTTCTATGGTTTTTTTTCCTTTCTGTCACTTCACTTTTTCCAATCTTCAGCAAACCCATATTTCAAAAGCCATCAATCTATGCTTATCATTTTGTGTTTCAAACCATAGAAGCAATATTGTTAATATGAAACACGGATGCTGGGTCAATAGGCTAAACGCATTTGAAATATTTGAAGATTAAATGTTAAGATGAAAGATTATTTTACATCAGTTTTGGACATATATTGAATATCCGGAACACATCAAGAAAGATATAGTTTTTTAATTAAACAAGATATGAAAATCGCTTCGGTTGGGTTATAATATTCTTTCAAAGAATGAATACTTAACGTGATATTTTTTTTAACTTTTGTGGAAAACTCTTTGATGGGCGAAGATTAGGAGCTGGGAAAGTCAACTAGGAATATGGAGTTACCTTTTACCAATGCGGGAAATGCCAGAACCACATATGCTCTGTATTATGGGTGTTAAGTTATACCCTTTTAAAACTCTTGCTCTCTCTACAGTAAGACCCTTCTTCAATTTAGCATTAGTTTTTCTCCCTTCATTCCATTGAACACCCCTATCCTTCTCCTCACCCGCCTAACGTTCTGCCTTCTCTTAACCCCTCCTATATACCCCTCAAAACACTGACTTCGGCTCATAGCTTCATTAAAAAAGGCTTGCTTAATCATTCCAAATGTCTCCGCAGTACTTTTGCCAAGTTTGAAACAAAATTTCACGCACACACGCTGTTCCTCTAGCCCTTCATTGCTGCCGTTGCACACGGCGACGACGAACTGCTGCGTGATGACTCGGCGTAAACTACGCAACAACTCTCGTTTTAGTCATCAGATGTGTCGCCAGATGGCGTATTGTATCTCGTTTCGATCCGTTGAACGGTTTTGCGCAGAATAAAATCAGTCCGGCCTTTTTTTATCACACCTTGGATATAATATATCCATATTAAGAAAATGTATTCTCCCGCTCATTTTGACAATAGTATAATGTATATAAAAAATTTTGAAACTAGTTAAGGAACGAAGATAAACTTTGCAAATTCCACTAGGCTTTTTACTTTTCACGGCCATGGTTTCGTCGCAAGGCAACATCATGAGGTGTCTTACTACAAAACCACTGTGAAAAATAAAAAGTCTGCAAAGTTAGTCTAAGTTCATTTATAATAAAATACTTCCAACAAGTAACGCCTGAGGCAGTGTCACATAATTTTAAAACAACTTATTTAGTAAAAATATTATTTGGTTTATGTATAATACGCAATATTGATGTAATTTCTATAATTTCCCAAAGTGGAAAAGTCATTCTTCCGAAAGGAAACCTTACTGAGAGTCGGCGATTGAAATCTAGAAATTATAAGGCATGGCAATGATTTCAAAAAGGCATGTACTGGGAATAGTTCTCCGCGGTAGCGAAGCGATTATAATATCACGAAAGAGGGGATAAGTGGTATCGTCAATATGATGGCGCAAAATTACCGCGATGATCAAAATGAACGTATCGAATAGCGAAAATAAGAGGCACTAAGAAAGGATAAAAGACCCCTTAAAAAAACTGAAAAAAGAGAAAGGATAAACTTATCGGAGACATTTCGAGACATCTGATGAAGACATTCGACGAGGGAAAGGGGGAACTGGAAAAACAACACGAGACACGTCGGTAGAAAGACGTGGAAGAAATTATTTGACAGATCCCAGAGGGTAGAAAAATATAGACATGGTGGGGCAAGTCGATTGGAAAAATTGAGTAGTAAGCGGGGTCAAGCCATTTTTAGAGTTGATGAACAGTGATGATGACTCAAACTACCAATTAATTAACTATATCCTTATATCCACCTTACATGGTTAAGCAACATAATAACCTAAATAGATTGTGGACCATGTCAAATCCTCTCTAGCGGCTTGAAAGTCTATAGTTACACTAAGAGGATCAGTGTAATCAATGAAAGCACATCATATTTTATATCCTATATATGTATATACAATATATATATATATATATATATATATATATATATATATATATATATTTATTTATACATTTATTTATTTATATATATATACATATATATGTTTAACTTGTACAGCAACAAACAATATAGGAACGCATAAAAAGAGCACTCACACGTTATTTATTCATAATTTCGACGGAATTTTGCTCCGTCTTTATAGGAAGAAACAGAAATACTGCAGTACTTCTGTTTTTTCCGAAGACGACGGAGCTAAATTTCATCGAAATAATCAAGAAATAACGTGTGAGTGTTATTTTTATGTGTTCTAATATTGTTTGTTGCTGTCCCAGCTTTTTATTCAAGACTTCCGTGTTACTTCGACGAAATCATCTATATATACATGATGATTTCGTCGAAGTGACACGGAAGTGTTGAATAACAAGCTTTGACAGCGACAAACAATTTAAGAACACATAAAAAGATCACTCACTCGTTATTTCTTGATCATTTCGACGGAATTCAACTCCGTCTTCAACGGAAGAAATAGAGTCATTACTTATTTTTCTAAATAATGGAGTCATAACTTTTATTTCTTCCGTTGAAGACGGAGTTGACTTCCGTCGAAATGATCAAAAAATAACGTGTGAGTGATATTTTTATATGTTCTTATATTGTTTGTTGCTGTCCAAGTTTGTTATATATATATATATATATATATATATATGTATATATATATACACATATATATATATATACATATATATATATATATATATATATATATATATATATTATATATATATATTGCACCCTATTTCAAACAATAAGTGGGGATCAAAACAAACTTTTTCTGCAACGCACAGTTTTTTTCAAGATCAGAACTGGGACATACTAGGTATTTTTCCACTCGCATAATCTTAAGTTTGTCTGCAGATCATTTGCGTCAACTTACATAAGATATGCATTCTAATTCTCTGTTTTACAGATTTCAATTCTAATTGCAAAGTGAACTCAGAACTCGGTTGGCCGAAATCATAAGAAGTGACACAAGAAATTAAATTGAATGAACTTCCAGATTGTTGTGAAATTTGTTTTATTTTGAAATATTCGCTGGGTTATTGAAATTATTCCAAATCTTCCCCAAATTCAACTTCATTTCAAAAGAATTCGCTTCTATCCCGTGCCAGTGTTGAATTATGAATGAAGGAATACACTAAAAGGAATCAATGGAGAACTAAGAGAGGATGTATTTATTTCCTCCATTAATTCCTTATTTATTCAATCATGACTACTGCAACTTTCGTCTCTATATATATGTGGGTCGCGGTAGTCCGGGGGGAGGAGCGTTGGACTACGGGGTTCAAATTCACGGCAAGTCTCTGGGCACCTGCAGCTTCACCCATGCTACATGATTTTTCAGGTAACAGATCTTTCTTGGAAATAAATTAATATATTAATTTAATTCCGTATTTCTATTTACATTAAGTACTGTTTAGTATTATAAATTTATTGTTTTTACTTCCATAAGGTAAGTGGCGACGGAGTGAGCAAAGAATAATGAAAATCGGCCAGCATTGGCGGTGGCTGTGACTTTGACCAATTTTATATATATCCTATTTAGATTAAAACGCTGGGATCTTATTTTATGGTGTAATGTAGCAAGAAAGTTTGACGAATCTTGGTTTAGACACCGCAAAGACGTGGGTATATATTAAAAATGCTCGGGGAATTACGAAGGTCTCACTTTGGTTATATTATGGTTAGGCACAGATTTAGGGAAAGCTTGAAGGCGCACAGTTTCCCTAGAGGTGATGCGGATTCAGGCCATGCTTCATTAATATTGAAGTGTGGCGTCCAATTCACAAAGGAAAACAAACAAGCAGGACGGTTTGGAAAATGGAATATAGAAGTATCAAGCATGACAATAAAGGAGTAACAGCAGATAGTAGAGAAAACTATAGATGAGGACAGGGTGCTGTGTACTGCAGAAAAAATGGAAATATATCAACGAAGGATTATCGAAATCCGCAAACAAAACCATACTTAAAGTAAATAGAAAAGGATAGAAAAACTATTGATAATGCACGAGTTGATTGAAAAGAATACGAGAGAATGAAAGGAAAGAAATGGGGAAATCGTACCTACAATTAAAAATAAGTCAGAAAATTATAATTGAAATAAGGTAAAATTCATTATGCATAGTTCTACTCGATTTCACCTTCCCCACCCCTCCCGTGTTTGTGTGTGTATATATATACATACATATATACATAGATATATATATATATATATATATATATATATATATATATATATATATATATATATATATATATATATATATATATGTGTGTGTGTGTGTGTGTGTGTGTATATGTATGTATGTGTGTGTATATATATATATATATATATATATATATAAATATATATATATACATATATAACTCATGTGAAAGTCTTACTGATGGAAAGAACAAAGAATATCAAATTACCAACGCGAACGAAAACAAAAATACACAAAAAAGAAAAGAAACTCGCAAATTTTTTACTTGTCGCTGTTAAAGGTACTTTTTTCAACGGAGAAGAGGCAGTGACTCTAAGGATATATATATATATATATATATATATATATATATATATATATATATATATACATATATATTTAGCTTCCTCACGCCAATTCTTGGTCAAAGAATCGGGGCACTTGGTTGTAAAAAGACCCACAGATCTCAGTGTGAATTTCGTCTCCTCGATAGTTCAAGTGGTTTGAGTATCGGCCCGGCAAGTATATGTATATATGTATGCATACATATACACACACATATATAAGTATAAACATACACATATATAAGTGTGCATAAATATATATATATATATATATATATATATATATATATATATATATATATCTCACAGTGTAAATTACGTTTCCTGGATAGCTTAAGTGGTTAAGAGCATCCACCCGGCAAGTCGAAAGATCCGGTGTTCAAGTCCCAGTCTATGAAATATCTTTGCGCTTGTTATCTGTTCGATTCCGCCTTCCCCACCTCTCCTGTGTCCGTTCTTTATATTTGTTCCTATTCCTTTTCCTTATATCTTTTTCCATGCGAATGAATATTGGTGCCCATGTGGCGGTATTTCATATTCGAAGGCATACAGGGTTCGTCCGGAAAATAAGTGTACTGAGCTCAGGAAAAAAAATTTATTACACTTTTACATATCTTAACCTAATATTCCTCAAAATAGGACCCTTGCGAGTCGATACACTTGTTCCAGCGGCGTTCCCATTCCTGGAACGCTCCCACGAAGGCATCATCGGGAACCTCTCGAAGACACGTCGTCACGGCCTCTTTGACGGCGTCCAAAATCCCGTATCGCGTTCCTTTCAAACTCCTCTTTATCTTAGGGAACAGAAAGAGGTCCGGTGGTGCCAAGTCCTGGATGTAGGGCGGGTGCGGCAGCGTTGCCACGCCGTGCTTGGCCAAGAAGTCCGACACGACAAGCGCGGTGTGAGACGGCGCATTGTCGTGATGCAGCCGCCAGATGTTTTTGATCGCTGGCCGGACGCGGGCGACTCGTTTTCGAAGCCTGTCGAGCACTTGGACGTAAAATGCAGCATTTACAGTTTGTCGTTCAGGTACAAATTCGTAGTGGACGACTCCCCTTTTGTCAAAAAAGACAATGAGCATCGCCTTGATCCGAGATTTGCTCATGCGAGCTTTCTTTTGACGGGGTGATGATGGGGTGTGCCACTCCGCACTCTGTCTCTTCACCTCCGGGTCGTACTCAAAGATCCACGTCTCGTCACCCGAAACAACTTTCTCTAAAAATGTGGATCATTTTTGCAGTGATCCGCAAGTTGTGTCGCGATTTCCAAACGATTGAGTCTTTGATCATCACTGAGCACTTTCGGCACAACTTTGCACAAATTTTTCGCATCTGTAATTGCTCCCTAATAATCTCGTGCACTATTGTTTTTGGCACATTACACTGCTCTGCTATCATCCGAACACTAAGACGACGATCAGAGTTCAGTACATCGCGAACTTTACGCACATTTTCGTCGGTGAGTGTCGTTGATGGGCGTCCAGGCCGTGGTTCGTCGTCGACCTCTTCTCTGCCCTCCACGAACATCTTGTGCCACCGAAAGATCATGTTTCTGGACATGGCTGACTCCCCGTAAGCCTGGTTAATCATACCGACAGTTTCGGTAGACGATTTCCCAGGCTTTACCGCAAATTTGATGGAATAACGCTGCTCCAAAAACTTCGGCATCGCGTTCCGTGACGTGGGTCGAAGCGTGGAGGTCCGCGTTAACAGAGCTCCTCACTACACCACAGCTCAGAGCCGACTGCCTTTTTCAGCGTCGCTTGCCAACATACCCCCCTCCAATCGCAGCCCGTCAGAGCGGTGCTAGGCGCGCCTGGAGCGGCGCGCCCAGCCCAGGAGTCAGTACACTTATTTTCCGGACGATCACTGTATGTATATGTGTATCTATATATGTATGTATATATACACACACACACACACACATATATATATGTATATAAATATATATAAATATATATATATATATATATATATATATATATATATATATATATATATATATATATATATATATATATATATATAAGTGTGTGTGGGGGGAAGGGGTTATTTTATTTCCAATACAGTTCCTAGGCAAATATAATTGCAATTATATTTTTGAGGCCTAATTTAAGGCATTGACTTCGCGAAGGACACGGATAGTATGAATCAACTAAAAGACATTGTCTTTTGCTGTGGAAGCCATACGGTTTACCAACGACTCCAATAAAATAAGTCCAGGAAAAAACTGTCAAAACGACAAATTTCCAAAGAAACTGCGGGAGATGCCGCAACAGTAACTTTTAACGGAGTCATCCGCTAATGTGCATTTCAATGCAACAATTTCAAAGTGTAAGAATTATCCTTGTCAAGGCGAATGATTTTTAAATTCTGAAATTATTGCATAGGACTGTCAAAACGAATTACCTTATCTCACGCTAGTTAATTTTTTCTTTTTGAAACCAAATTAGAGAACCTCTGAGGTTGAACTTGTGACGATAAAGGGCAAATCTCTTTGTAACGGATTAGGAAAGAACTATTTTAAGAAACCAGCGTCATTTCCTCTTTTTCTTTGTATCATTTACAGGCTTAAGGAAAAGATTTAGAGTTTGATTTCATATAGACTCTGACATCTGGTTGTCTTTCAAGGAACAAAATCTGTGCCTTCGCTTTCTCCAGGGGTTCGTTAATGGAATTAGTCACATCTATAGAACGTTATTAATTCTTCTTCATGCAATAACCCCTCTATAGGAAAATGCAATCCAAGGAAATATATTGATGAAAAAGACGTGATAGTTCCTGTCACATTTCTCTCTAGAATACAGGCAAGTAAAAACCATAAAACACTTGCGCTTCCGAGAAACGGTGCCCCTTGAAATAAAAGCCATGGTTATTGCCGAGTGAGGGGGTTCTTTGAATACCGAATCAGCATAAAATATATTTTTCCCAAATATTTCTAATTTATTATTGCATGTTATGATCATATACCTGAATGCAATATTTATTATTTAATGGAAGGGGTGGAGGTAGTTAACGTGTATGGAATTGAAGCAGGCTTTATTGCTTATTGATTATGTTAAGCCGAGTTGCGTATTGTTATGCGGGGCTAACAAATATAGGATTGTTAAGTATATATCAATAACCTACCTTAAATTTTGGATCAAAAAAATTCTAATTATCATTATTAATATTGGTATATTTGACAAAGTTTTTTATATTTATTGCATGATAAAAACTATTTTAGCCAATATTATTTCCTTTAAAATGGAAAACATTACCTATTTAAACAGTCGTAAACATGGTTTAAAACTATCCGAATTATACCTTAAAATGCATAGCCATGTAATGAATATTATCATGGGTTAGCGCTGTGAGGATACTGGAATAAAGATTTCTATCTCTAACATACATGTGAAAATGTATGGTGCAAGCTTATATTAATTGATAAATGATATCCATATAAACGGATTTCTGTTTTTGAGATCCTCTATTTTCATATTGAGTTTCATTGGGGTCATCGAAAAAAGAAAAATACACCACAGAAAGCGATATTCGCCCGCTGGATCGTTATAATAGAGCTATTTATTGACGGAAACAAAAGCATATTTTGACTGGGAAGGCTTTTCCAACCCAGGATTACTGAGCGTGAGAGAATACAATGGACTCCAATAGCAATTCTTTCCAGCTGCTAAGTCACCAGTCTCCCTGATTTGTTTCCGTCGAATATCCCAGTGAGAGCTCTATGGAACGTTTATTTTGAGGGTGCGCCAAAACCCTCTACCGCCTTTCCCAACGAAATCAAAAAGGGAAGATTTCACTTATCCGCGCGGATGGACCACGAAAATTCGTAATGGAAAGGAATCCCATTGCCCGAGGCAACAGTTAGGATATGGGGAGGTGGAGTGAGGGAAAATCCGACGGATTCCGAGAAATATCCCGTAAAGCGAATTCGGTTGGAAAATCATCGCGTGAATGACAGAAACAAAAACAACGGGTCCACACACATTAGAGAGTATGCGGCACTACCACTCTTCTTTTCAAGAACCTAAAGGAGAATATTGTCCAGGCATATTTCCACAAGAGTTTTTGTTAGTCAAGCAATATTCCATATGCTCTATGTTCCCCGTAGGCCATCACCGTAATCCAATTCATGATTGAATTAAAATTTTAGCTGATTTATGAGTGTTATATACCATGTGTAAAGCGCGGATTTCATCTACTTTTCCCACGATTTAATATAATTTACAGTTGCTCTTTTGTCTTCTATTTTCCACCATTCCGACCAAAAAAAGACTACCTTGGTCATCTACCTTGCTTGCCTGTAACTTACCCTTCCAAAACGGTGCGCATCACTCTTCCTCTCAGTACTTTATCACACCACTATTTCGGCCATCAGATTTCGTCTGAAAACGTCCACTTTTCTCCTAAAATACTTGTAACTTAGCCGTTTATCTCTACCTAGATAAGGGAAAGAACCACATATAAAAGACGAATACGTGGGCAAGGTGGAATTGAGCAGATTAGAAGCGCAAAAAGGTTTATTGACTGGGACTCGAACCACGAATCTACGACTTATCGGGCCGATGCTCTAACCATTGAGCTATTGAGGAACCGTGTACTATACTGAATATCAGTGGGGAGTTTATGCAGCTAAGTGTCCCAAATTTTTGGATAGAAGATGGTGTTCGGGATTTATTTCGCCACAAAAGGAGACATAGAAGAGGATACAAGGGGAAAGGATATTAGTGAAAGCAATCATGCAACGCTATAAAGGCTAGGAACAGCGCGTTTCGAGGCACGCATAGCCAGAAGAAAGATACGAGCCACATTGGCCAATTACACATTCAAACTCGAAAAGCCGCCAAATGGTGAACAAATATTCATCCACATGGATAAAGATTCAAGGAAAAGGGATTGAAACACATATAAATGACAAACGCAGGGTTGGTGAGGAAAGTATAATGCATATCATTATTTAGTCGTGCACAGATAACTTTTAGCTGGAGTATTCCGAGTCATGTATAATTTATGGTGATCTTTGTCAAAACAGATTTAATTTTAGCAATAATTTCTTTGTGGAATGAACTATTTTGTAGTTTGCTTAAGCTACAATCATATTACTGATTTAGTCTTTGTACGACCGTCGGAGCAATTGTTATCTAATCTCAATCATTAAAAATTATTTTTACCAGCATTCCATTGTGATTTTCAAATGTCCATCCCTTTAATGCTACGTAAAATCAATAGTCACTTATCCATAGGTATTTAAGGGTATTTACTCTCACTAACTTCCTTCACACTACCCTGTCCTTACATGCATACATCATCCTTGTCATTTTCATGAATTATTTTTTGCATGCTCCAATAATCTTCCTTTTGGGAATCTCTTAGTCTTAGTCTATATCCACCCTTAGCTTTTAGAGTCTACCCTTTAAATTGTCAAACTGTTTACTCTTCTCTCATACCTTTATACGTGTATGTATATATTCGCCTCCGTGATGGCGAGGAGGCGAATGTGCGGAGGATGACTGCCCCTCTTCCGAGGGCCAGGGATGATTCTAGATAGTGGCAAGATTTTCAGTGGTATCCCGATCTCTACATGGACTGTTATGCAGAGAGTTCTTTTGGTGACACACGCTGTCCATTGGTGGGGACATTAAATTATGGATCCCTTGGCGCCTTCCGTAAAGTGTGTGCGCTAATGAATGGGTTTCTCTCCACCCTGCCTCCATTCTCCAAATATCCTGTCCCCAAAGAGTTAAACTATCTCTAATGGAACACACAACAAATGACCTCAGCTGTCGGTCGCCTGCTCTAATAAATATATTCTACCCCTTATTTGCTTCTAGTTCATCCTTTCAACTAACTGAAACAAGGTAAATATATGCATCTGTCATATTTAGTGACGACACACACCAGTTTGTCCACACTCTTTCTGGAAGCAATCATACGTAAGCGGAAATGAAAACTCACAATTAATTTATTTTTACTAAAAGCACTCCACACGCACGAGATATTTTTATGAAAGATTCCAGCAGAGTAATTATTAACTTAAAAAAGTACATGGGACTCTTAATGGTGCTATTGGTAAATATTTTCTAGTTCACGATGCCATAATTTGCTATTTTTCTTTGGTGATATTTTGTCCTCGAAAAGTTTTGAGCCACCCGTATTTGACCACTGTAATTGGGCAGTGTTGAAAGCAGAAAAAAAAGTGAGTCTTTTATGTGCAGCGAGCGAGGTAAATTAGCAGCTGGCAGGCCCAGCCTTTCTTGTACGCACACTGAAGCGTGGAATAGACAGAAGAGGATAAATCCTCCTCCACGTTCGCATCCTTTTGTTTGTTCAGAGGTCCATGCGGTGGGGAGAGGATATTGACCCGTTTCTCTGGACGCTCTCTCCCAAAGGGGTTCCCTCCTTTTACTCTCTCTGGTCCACCCACACGATCCTCAAACCAACCTGCTCCCTCACCCCACGCCCGACATCCTCCCGTTTCAGGGAGACGAGAAAGCGTAATGTCCCTCTCTCTCTCCCTGGAGAAATCTTTGGTGCGTCTTGCGAGGAGCCAGCGAGCGTCCAAGGGCGTGAGACGTGAGAGAAGAGCGGGAACCCAAGTGGTTCCCAGGCCGCGGGGAGGAGGGAGTTTTCCGCCCCTCCTCAGGCAATTCCCCCGCAGGCTTCCCGCCTCTTCCGCCCGGGCGAGCGCCCCTTTTGCGTGATCGATGCTCCTGTAGGACGTTGAGCAGCGGGCGACAGACGGAGGAGATCTGCTGCGTGTGGTGAGAGTCACGATGAGAGACGGTTAATTAGCGTCAAGTTTTCACTCGTCGCGCCCTGTTAACTGGTATGGTATGTCGTCGAGTACATCCCTCGAGGATTTCGAGTACTTTTTCAATCAAAACTTTTTAAAATTTTCCGAGGGTGATTTTTCCTCCATCGCTCGATTTTCCAAAATAAAAATAGATCCCTGTGAAAAGGTATATGGGAGGAAGGTATGTGAGAAGAGGTCATGAAAACAAGATCATAAATAGAACGGACAGATTTTAAATGCTAAATTTCTCGCGAAGAATTAAGATCGGAATAAATAAAAACGACCACGCCAGAGGAAATAAGCATTTTTTTAAATCCTAGTTAAAGCAAAAAGTTGTCATTCTTTTGCCTAAATTATGATATGGAGGCAAACCGAAATGAAAAGATACCTTCTCTTCCCTGGTCACATATTGCATTTTCCATACACTATTTTGCACACCGCCTAGCTTCTATACATTTCTATGGTACATTCCATGTCTGAAGGCTGAAGATGCGGATGTGAAAAGTTATTAAATACTGAGGTGGCAAAGGATAAATGTAGGAAAATGTCAAAAATGCAATTTTATTTTTTGGTATTCTATCGGTTAATTTACTTGCCTTAACGAACCAAACACCATCTGACATCTGGTACTAAAATAACCCCCCTTCAGTACCGTATACCTCCTTACATCATTCTTTCCAACACGCCTATCTAACCCTTCCTTCTAACGGCAATCCCTTCCATCACAGTCTTCAGCATCCCATTGCCTACCAATGTGTTTTGCATCCATCTTTCCTTTCTATTTTTGATTTTTCCCAACAATCCCCTCTCCTCACCCACCATACTTACACTTCCTTGTTTGTTTTTTTTCCCTTTCCATTTCACCTCTATCACTCTTCTCCACACTCACCTCTCAAAAGCACCTTATCTACGCCTATCATCCTAATTCAATGGTCATGTTTCCGCGCCGTACATAACTATGCTCTGTATAAAAGTTTTTACGAGCCGATCCATAATAACCTAACTCAAAGTCTCTGTTATCGATGCCATCCTCCTTTTGAAAACTTCTTTACCTAAACACAGTTCCTCTCCTAATGGTCTTACTGCTTTAACTATTTCATTTCCAAATCTACTAACATTAAATTCGATCTGAGAAAAAGGATATTAAATTGCCTGATCTTGATTGCTTAAGTGTACTTTTTTACGGCCGTGAGACGTTCACCCTCCATTAGAAAAAAGCATTAAAAGAGTGAAAAATTTGAAACTGCGTGTTTGGAGGATTTTGTCAAACGTTAAAAAGGCAGATAAAGTACGGAATGATGATCCTCGAAAGAGGGTAAACGAAAAACTATCTCTGATCACCTTAATTTACGGAACCTAATCAGAGAACCCACAAAAAACGAACATCTTGAATGAAAGAAGATCACCAGATATTTTCCGCCCACTTTTAATCGGTACTACTTGTTTCAACGCATAGACGACGTCTTCAGGATCTAAATATTGCGCCTATACGTCGAAACTACCCACTTTTCTTCTTCCACTCAAGATGAATTTCCACTAAGTCAAAGCCTGATAGCATCGAGTGCATAAGGAACTTCTTAGTGAAGGGTGTTATAAATGGCAGAGGAGAAATAATACTGTAGAGGGGCAGGATAAAAGTGAAAATTTAAGTTAGCATGACGAAACGGAAAGATTACTAATGGGTGAAAAGTTTGGTATAGGATAAGAATAAATGTTGGGAAAGGACGTGTGTAAGTAGATTATGTATCGATGATATTGATTGCACGACCCTTCCCATGCATCTTTTTCAGTTCAACGTTCATTTGTATTAATAAATATTCACTAAAGCGTTGAAATGAATAAGCTGAGTGTCTGGGGAAGGACGAAGGGAGATGCGGGAATGAGTGAGATGGCCTGGCATTAATATGTATCAGGTTGGGAACTAGGACTGCGGTCGACGCTAAGGAACGTGTGATGTGATGGGACAAATAAGGGTGGATATGGGTTGATCGGTAGTGGTGGTGTTTACTGATGGGGGAGGGACCTGAGGAAAGTGGGCTTCTTGCGTCGATGGTAAACCGTGTGAGAGAGGATAGGTTTTGAGGGAGGCGGAACCAGAGAGAGGGTAGATGGAAAAAGAAATTAGTGCTGCAGTTTAAGCCAGTATTGTGAAATTTATGATGCATTAATATGGGCTTGGTACGCATTCATTGACATTCATTGGTTTATATAAGCATTCAATGTTTTAAAGACCAGTTAATTTGTGAACTCAAAATGCTCTAGAATATACATCTGGAGTTCACCTCTTACTTCGTTTATTATTTCGCGGTGAAATTATGACGGTTGTCGGGTTCTATTTATTTTTTAGAGAACATATAGGTTGAAAATATGTTTTTAAGCGGATTCCACGCTGTTGAATAATCTTCTGGAATTCCCTTTTCTACCGCATGAATTCTTTTACAGTGTTCATGGGTGAAGTTATTGAAAGATATATCTGTGAAGTTATTTCTATCCAAAGACACCGTTAGATATTAAATAGATAGAGAGTCGTCTTTATTTTGGGGTTCGATAGAGACAATGGAGTCTTTTCTACCATCTAACCTGAAAGAGTTGGGTGATTGGGGGATATTACCAAATATTGGAACCGTTTTATTATTACATATTAGCCGTTGAGTTATTATACGCCACGTTGAAAAATTTCCTATTGACGATCCTGATTCCCCTCTCACTTCCCGCACCAAAACAACTGCTTTACCCTCTTCAAATCTCCTCCACACCCCTACTTGATCGTACTTCCTTCCTCTAAACTCTCTCTCCCTCTCTGGATCTCTGAAGTAGACTCTTCACCCCTGCCTGACACCTTAGCGGTGGATTGCAGGGTACTAAAATACTAAAAAGGGAAGAATGAAATGGCATGCACGAATTAATAGAAAAACTAGTGTGGGAAATATTCACGAAATAATAGTTAATTTACAGGTTGCATCTTTTTCATGAAAGCGAGTATCTTCAATGATCAAAGATTGGAATGACTTCATACGATCACTTTAAGGGGGATAATATTTTTTAAACTCGAAGAAGTCTAGAATCTTGTCATTATTCTTTACCTGGCTTTAATTTTATTCTTATTATTATTACCAGGAGCTCGTCTCGCATGCATGGGAATTAGTATTCCTCTTAGATAACGTAGTGCATACAGATGACGTTAAAATTTCTTCCATTATTTGAATTATTTCTCAGTTTAATTAGTAACTAACATTTAAGCAAATTAAATTTGATGTTGCATGCAGGAAGTGGAATCGAATTCTGCCGTAATTGCGAGAATAATTGGGCTTTCACTTGAATGTGTGCTAATTAAGCGGAAACTAGGTCGTTCTGTTAAACTTGGTAAAATAAAATAGCATGGCTTTGTATTTACGTATTCAATTGTTTAGACGTTCAACTAAGTCACGCAGGAAACTTTTGTATCGCTGAGTGCATTGTTGGTATGGCGTGAAAAACACTCGCTCCACCGAAATTCCTCTATTTACGAATTGATGTGGATAAGTAGTAGTAGTTTTTGGGGAGGTGGCCGACAGCTAAGGTCATTTACGCCATTAGGAATCGATAGGAAATGATAAAGGGTGAAGAGAAACCCGGCGTTGGCACGAGCCTACTCTCAACCAAAGGCTCCAAGGGATCCGCACCTTAACGTCCCATCCGGCGGACGGCGTATTCGCTCAAAGTGCCCTCCTCAAAACACCTCACGTAAGGATCGGTATACCACTGAAAAATATCTTCCGCCTCTGTGATTCAAACCCATGCCTTCTGAATGGGAAGCCAGTACGTTAGCCACCGCAATATCCCGATTGCGTTGTGGATAAGTCAATAATAAGAGTGGTAAATAAGAAATATGATTCAACTCGTTTTCAACGCTTGTCCATAGTTCGCTCAATTTTGAGACGACTTTTCTCCAGCGATATAAATTCTGGTTAGATTTGAACAAAAGTAGGCTTATTTTTCTTGACAAAATGTATAACCCACAATTTATATCACCTTTTCTCATTTATATTTAAATCATTCTATTCACGTTTTTCAGTAGCTGCCTATATGACCATTTTTCAGCTCCCTTCGGAGTTATTCTCTTAAGTTTGGCAGCATTCAACTAAATGCACTTGCCTTGGGATGTAATTTAGATATTTATTTAGACATTTTAGTGGCCTTCTTTTTAAACCTTAGATTTTTTGAGCGTCCCTAATTGGGAGTGTATGTGCTACACTCATACCATATATGTATGCTTAACATTGTTTGCAAAATAATATACATATCCTACAATGTTCTATTCTTTGGAGCTATACGACTAGATTATGTTGAGAAAATAACACATCTGTGTTTTAATTAATTTATTTGATATATCCACCTTTATTTCATTCTAATTCTGGATAGGGGAGTCACGAAAATATATTTGTATATTTTCAGAAAGTGTACTCCTTTATAACAAGACACATGCATATTATTTTAATGTTAATATTTTAGCTGATATAATTTTAGGTTTATCTGATTCTGTATTTTTACAAAATCACGTAGAATAATATTTTGCTATTTTAAAAATCCGGATACAATTCTTTTATCGCAATGAACTCGGGGCATTTACCATCCCACTCATCCGTAATCCCATTTTATTATAAAGGCGATAGCATTATTCTTCAATTTTTCAGGCGCACACATTGTCGATAATTGGGTCACTGTAACGAAACCAGGGTCGGTTCTATGGGTGCCACTAGCTCGGAGCGCTGATGTATCAAGAGATGCCATACAATCACCGTCGGTAATCTAAGGATCAAGGCTTCGAAGTTAAGAGGACGCAAGAAACTGAAAGAAAGATTTCAAAAAAAAAAAGATAGCTTGCCGTAAGCCACACTTCCTAGCCTCTCACAGCCTTTTTGCGGCCTAGCACATCCTATTTACCGTGAAAGCGTTTTCAGGAGCGCCATTTTCCTCAGGGGCTCCACAGCCCTTCAAGCCCTGGGCCCTGAATGCAGCCTCGTTTTCCATGAATTGAGGGATGAATCCCTTAAGCTATAATGCTTGCCAAAAGATTTCAGCTGCTTAAGTACTTTTCTTTGTCGTTCCGTCTGAATACCTTCAGCGTAGCATGTGGCCCATGGCTAAAAAGGATAAATAAAGTAAGAAGGGGTAATGCCAAAGAGACGGGCATTGTCAACCTTGAGGCCAGTTTAATGTGACATTCAAGGTGATGATTTTACTCCATAGGCGAAGAGAACTAGATATTCTCAAATTTTCACCTCAACATCCAGAAACTAAGTTGTATGTATTTATACGTTTTAATAACAGACCTTTAAACTTGTTTTCCCGTAATTCGTATTAGTGGTAATTATTAGGAGAGGTGACCGAAGGCTGAGGTCATTGGCACCATTAGAGATAGGTGGGTAATTTGACAGAGTTAGGATACTCACGGAATGAAGGAAGGGTGGAGAGAAATTAGACGAAATTAGCCAAAGTGACGAAATTAGCCAAATCTAAAATATTGGCACCAAGGGGTCCACAGTTAAGCGTCCCATCCGACGAGCGTCACCTTATTCCTCACGTGCTCTCCTCATGGCACCCACAGTAGGGATCGGTATATAACTGAAAATATGGCCGCCTCCAGAATCCGAATTGCGGCCCTCGAAGTGCGATACCAGTATCCACCGAATCATTTCAATCTCCCCGTAATTCGTCCATAAAATATGCATATTTTTGTTGATGATGGGGATATCTTCATTAAAAAATTATTTCATGTACAAGGTTATTTTAAAATTAATATAAAACTGATTGGTACCACTATCTTTTACGACAAATTATATAAACACATTATCGCCCTTCAATCAGTGCTAATGGAAATCCAATTTCCTATCCCTACCTAGATTGACTATCATTCTCCCCTTCTCCTATCACAGCTTTCAAAACTCCATCGCCAATGAAAACGTTCTGCATCTGTTTGTTCTGAATTTTTTTTTGGATTTCTCCCAAAAACCCTCTCTCCTTTCTTACAATTTCAAGAAATTCGCCTGCTTTCCTTTCCGAAAATTTCACCTTTGCCATCTGTCACTGCACTCACATCTCAAAAGCTTCCAATCTGCCCTAATAATCCCATTTCAACGACAAAGTGCCGAGGCCTTCAAAATAACGCTTCAAAATAACATGGCTCATTTCCGAAACGCATTAATGAAATATAATTTTTTTTCCAACTAATAAATAATTCCTTCGGCCTTAATACTTAAAACTTCTTTGCGACATTGAGTCAAGTTTCAAACGACGCATTTAATGTGATCGCTCTTTATAATCAATCTTTCATTAAAAAATCTTTCAACCTTCATCTCAGGATCTCACCTAGCACTAATCCCAACGGCGAGTGTAATTCACATAATATAGTAGAAAGTGGGGCCAGCTCCTTTCTCTGTGCCACCTGTGATTCCACAGAAAGATCTGGTACCTAAGATAATCGCAGAGCTCGGATGAGTCTGAGGAACCCAAAGCGCGTTGACCGAAATGGAATCCGGGTCCCCCGGTCAGCACACCAAGGTTTTATTCAACAGAATTATTAATAGCAGTACTCTAATGGATTTTAGCAGGTTATTTTTGAACTCTCCACACAGCGGTACACTCGTAAATCCCCATTAATATGACTGAAAAAAATTTTTAAATATTGCACCGAATGTTACAATAATTCATTGTTTAGTACTTTCTACCTCCGTTAATCATAGTTTTATCCAAATTGCCTAATCTTATCCACCCCCTTGCTTGTTAATGCTTTCCCAGCATTATCTCTTCCCATGTCGTCTTCAGTATTCACTTAGTTCTAAATATCTCTGGCATCACTTGTCCTGCCTTCTTCGTATTTCACCCACCAACTGTGTCCCCTCTCCTTTCATGTCCATAACTTCATCGTTTGTTTTCCTTTCCTTTTATTTTATCCCTTCTATTTTTCTCCTCGCCCACATATTGACAGTCTTCAATTTACGCTTAAGTACGTCCCTCGGCGAACAAGTTTCCGAGCCATGCAAAACTGCGTTCTATGTACATTCAAGTTTTAGCTAGTCTCTTTTTTATATCTTTACCAAAAAAGGCCTTTTCGTCAAATCCTACCATTTCGTAAAAGATTCACATACTTTAATGCCACACGTTTAAAAAAATATCAGATCTTATGGAACTAGGAAATGTTGATAATATATATTTTTAACCATTGCTGCGGAAATGAAATTCAAATATGTAAATCAACAAAATCATGGACTAAGAGTAAAGTTAGGAGCAGGGAGAGATACTGATGAGAAAACGTGGAGGGGTTGCGGTGATACGCGGCCACTGGTGTCCCTTTGGTGGGAATGACGAGATGACTCGCTCCCGATTATGACGTGGTGAGATGTCGAATCAAAACTTGAGAAGGCATCCCCGACTTCAAATGGAATTCCAATGGAAAAAGTCCCCGAAATGGATTTGGCTCTATACCATTGTCCGTGCGGAGGAGGAAGAGAAGGGGAGATATTCCTGGAGTCATCGATCCGACTACCTCACTCCGAGAGGGAAATCTCAAATAGAACTACCACACCCGACTCCCTCCTCCCATGAATGAAAAATCAGGGTCGCCCCAGCTCCCATTTCGAAGGGACGGGACGCAATGCCGGAGAACAGGGTAGGGGCGTGACGATCGCCGACGTGTCAGCTTCCCATACCCTCCCTACCCTTGCTTATAAATCGCCTTTAGGCGGTGAGTCGTATGTCGTGAGACTTTCAGCCTCAAGGAGAGAGAAAGAGTTTATTTGTTTGTTTATTTTTGTCGTTGTCCCACCTTCTTGCATACCCTTGTCCTCCCTCCCGACTATACTCCTCCCCCTCCGCGGGGTTTGAAGAATTGCGGACAGTGCTCTTGAGGCGTCACGTCCGTGGTGGAAACCATCGTTTTCTTCCACAGTAAATAAATAAGGAAAGAAAAAAGGACTCGAGCTCTCTCACGCCCACCAAGATTGTTTCCAAACGGGTGACAAAGTGTTTGCCGCAAAGTCTAGTGTTTTCTCCCACGTTTGAATTCCAACGACTCGCTTCCGGTCATAAATTTCGACCAAGTAGATGGGCAAAGAGATAAAACCGGTAATCCATTTAATGGGGCTATTTTGAGGATTACGAAGCCGATAAATGATAACGATAAAATCCTTGATGACGAATTCTTTCGTAGCGCGGATACGGTTTTACCGCGCATTGGGTACCATCTTTTTTTCCAAATATCATACCATGTATTGACGTCATGTTTGAGACCACGGACAAGTGATGTAAGGATTTTTAGCGGATTTCAAAAATCATTTTTTAAGCGAATAATTTTCGTAAATCTGTACCCAACCCGGAGCCTATAAAATCCCTACCGTTACTTCTTATCCCTACCCTCACCTTTTTCATATTACGCCAACATAGAAGATATAATAAATAAATGTTGTGACAGAACGTAATATCTGAAGAGAAGGGACAGAAACACACTATAAAGCAAATTCGAACCAATCAAAATTCAACTAAAAATGATATGAATAAAATATGAATCACTCGTGAAAAAATATTCGGATTTTTATTACACATCAATATTTGTACCAGTAAGTTTAACGGTGCCGGATTGCTCAACTAAAGAAGTGCGGGAAAAAATCAGAACTACTGATATAAGCACTTGAATGAAAAAACGCTTGGAATATTTGAATCTATATGTATAAGGAAATCAGATTAAAAGAAGAATGCGTTTTTCCCTTATTGCCAAAAATATAAATCTGGAACCCAAATAGATGTGAAAGACAGCTCGTAGAATATGAATATATTGAAAATATAGCATATGAATTCTTCCAATTCCTTTCATTTTGAGTCAGTCTATACCTTCGGAATTTTTATACATTCCCTTTTGTAGAGATCATCGCTGTTGATATTATTCATTTATTTTTTTAGTATCTTTGTTATATTCTGCGTTAAAAGTTTAGTAATAGTTTCATCATAGTATATCGTAGTATATAGCTTTATAGTAGATCGTTAATGACTTTAAATATAGGATTTAACCGTCAAACTTGCTCCTATAAACTTCCTTTGTCAACTACTCAAGTTACGGTTACAGCTTATTTGGCGTCAGAGGACGTTTTGATTAAAGGTTGAATAGAAGATTAAGATGCAAAGGAGAGCTGCTTGTTTTTTTAAGAAATGCTACTTAAAGAAGCCGAGCGTATCGAGGTTGATAGATGAACTAGGATAGGATTATGTCCAAGCATGAGGGAAGAAGGCGTGACAAAGACCTGTACCAAGAGTCTCCTACCTAAGGTTGCCTTCTTCCTCGTTTGCCGTGATTACGCCTACTTCGTACCGAGAGTGGAAGAAAGTCTCCTTCGCATTCGAAGGCTTCCTTTGTTTGAGCTGCCAAAATAAAGGGAACTCTGGGGCCAACCTATGTTTACTTTCGCTTCCTTCGTGTGTACTTCCTTCGCAAAATAGTCAGCTTATGACTTTCGTGCAGAAATTCTTCCTTCGTTCTCAACTGTGCTTCACTTCGAAGGAAAGACTCTCGGTACGGGCTGCGACTCTAAGACAGGTACGCGACATTCGATTTAAGTGATGACTTCAAAAAACAACTCAGGCCCTTTATTATTACCACCCGTCCAAATTGTCGACTTGTAATTATTTTATTAATAATTATTATTATTGCATCGATAGATTGGATTATCCAAAAACCCACCTGTGTCCATCCAAAAACCTACCTTAACCGGTAGATTACCTAATAATAATAGATTGGGTAATTCGGATAAGATAGGGCAGATAGCACAAGCAGACTTAGGGGCTTTTTCTCTCCTAGTAGACTTCGCGATTACAACAAGAACAAACCTTAACAAAGGAAAAAATACAGTCGATGAACCTAGGTGTGAATCAGTGATCTCGCATACTTGTCCATTTAGTCTCTGCTGAATGCCTAATACGCGCCTCATGGGCACAACGATGGACACACACGATGTAGATATAAATTAATATTTAAGAAATATTCCCGTTTAAGATTTTTATACTTCAAAGAAAGGCAATACGGTAGGTAAAAAATTGTAGAGACACCTTTGTTTAAAAACCTGAAAATTTGACAGGGGGTTAGGAAATAATTTACTATTGGCATGCCAATAAACTTTTTAGCTCCATTTGGTATTTATCGTAATGGATTCAGATTCATATTTATCGTAAGTGATTCAGAATCTAGCAGACATTGATTTGAATTATGCAATCGTTTCCGAATCCGTGTGCCTTCTATGACTAATATTGACTTAGTTTTCTCAGATTCAATCATCATGCAATTATTCGTCTCTTTCAGTGTAGGTCAGGGTAAATTATCCTAATTATTTTTTCAAGATACCCATTGAACACAAGTTTGCATTTCTTAAGCGTAATTCTGACGTTTAGGTATTTCTGTGAAGACAATTGCTCTTTCCGTGTCGATCCACGATGTCTTCCTCCAAAACTTTGCCAAGTGCGAGGCGGGTGTCGTTAATTTACCTTTACAGTGCTCACATCTGAGACGGGGCTCCTCCTAGCTTTTAAAATCTTACCATACCATCCAAAAGTCGCTACGCCCAACTTTCAAACAATAATTAGAGACCGTAGAGAGAGTGTTTTAGAATTAAATGAGCAATAATGTTACGATGTGAAACTTATTTACATGAAGGATTAACTCAATTCCGAAAAATACCTTTGCATAAAAGTGGATATTTCTTCTTAACTAGCATTTATTATTGACCAGAGAATTAATTTCGCTGCATTAATTTCGATTTTTAGAGGAATAAATTAGATCCGAAAACATAATTTTTTGCGGGTGTCAGGCCAGCAAGAAAAACTAATTTCCCGAAAGGCATGAGAGAAGTAGCCGTCGCGAGTTTTAAGAGATACAGAACTTAATTTGTTATGAAATATCACCTCGCGTTCGGTGTTTAACGCTCGGAACGAGTTTTAAATGAAACCCAAGAGAGGCCATTGGTATTTGTCAAGGGAATTTTCAAGTATATATGGTATACTTGATTTGAACATTTCAAAATAGATTTGAATATCACTGAATTGGTCACTGGAAAAAAATCTTAATTCAAGTGCTGCTTTTATCAATATCATTTTGCTCATACGTTGAGTTATACATTTATTACGCGGCGGATATTGTGTCCTTTAATAGGAACAAATGCGGCAAAGCTGGTTATTGAGAAATGGTTCATTTTAATGGATCCTTAATTTCACACTTCTATTTATTTTAACTTTATTTTTATGCATACATTTGTTTCTTGTTGATATATTTTTTTCAGGTATCCCGACCGCTTCCCCTTAAAATTACTCAAAATTTTGCAGTTCTTATTTTTTTCATTCTAAATACTTTTTCTTTCACTTTTTATTAACTTTTCAGTTACAGATATTTTTGATTCTTCTTAGGTGGAAAACTTGATCAAAAGCCATTTCACATGCCAGATATGTAAAATGTATTTTTTTGAATTTTTTTGTTGGTTAGTTACACATTGATTTCCTAAAATGAGTTATAAATAATCAATCTAACAACTGTCAATACTCTATCTGATCTGCTTTTTGAAAGAATAATTTAGGTGTATTTTCCTATCCGGATATTGAATCCCTCTTCTTTAATATTGTTTTCCTTATCACAGCCCTTAAAATGCATTTACTGGCTCACTGTACGGCTAATGAAGAGAGTCGTTAACCATAAGGATAACAACTATTGACTTCTTTGTATTAAGTGTGTAACATAAGCAATGTAGTATTTAAGATGCGCACATTATTTTCAAAATCTGGGTCGGCCTTTTTGGTCCATCGCTTTCTTCATCTCTGGAGGCTCCCTGCGTGTAGGGTTTTCACATCATTACTATCAGGGCTTATCAATCTGAAAATTAGCCTGCACGTATTCTTTCAATTCGTAAGCTCTTCCTCCATTATTTCTCGCCTCTATGGTTCCTTCAATTGTGACCTCCAGTAAAATATTCGACCTCGATATGCAATTGGTTTCTCATCTTCTTCAAACTTCGAGGAGCTTGTTAATTTTCCACTCTATTTATCCATTTCATTTCCGCCTTTCCATTTTAACACCGAATTCCCGTTCCTTTAAATCCATTAATCGTTCATATATTTTATGCCGATAGCAAGTTTGGATTCGCCGATTGAACTATTCAGCTTTCTATTCAGCTCTTGCTTCTTCCATTGATGGTAATCCTGAGGTCAAAAGCGATAAAACTGTTCCACTTTTTCAAGTATGTCATTTCCTATTCTTATTTGCAAATTCCTTGTCGCGGTTGCTGGTATATACTTGAATTTTATTCTTGTGTAGAATGACGTTCTACTCTTTCATTCTCCTCTCTATTTTCTCCATGAAGTCTTCTTTTCAGTAATCTCTGTATCGTCCTCAAATCGCAGCTTACTTATCTTTTCCTTTTCTCATGCATTCATCCACCGCCTTTTATATTTTTCTCGACCTCTTTCATGATCTTCTCACATAATAAAATCAAAAAAGATTTCCCTGCTCCTTTCATTACTTTTGCTCATTCTTTGAATCCACTCGATTGAATCATTCCATCCTGCTTATTGTTAGATTTTTCATATATCTCCTTTCGATTTTTTGTCACTATAGTTTAATTTTATTTTGAATACTGCATCACATTTACCCAAATTATTTAAATATTACCTTATAACCAGGAAATAAATTAAGGTCGGTCATTCTCTCTGTATTCGATTCTCTATAATTAGTCTGAGATAAAGTGTATCTTTCTTTACTCCTCTTCTATTTCAGAATTCAATTTCGTTCAGGGGAAATTACTCCCCTTCCCTTTCTCTCCAACTTTTGGAAGATTATTCTTATTAAACTCATCGATCTATGGGTTGTCCGGCTAAGTTTTGGCAAGTATCCACATTCGTCTACCATTTTCTCATTTGGTGTGGGCACGATTTAACTTTTCAAAGTCCTTCGTTATTTCTCCTCTTTCATAAAAATCACATTGTAAGTTGTAAAACTGCCTTTTATTGTAATTATTATTTTTATCTGTTCCAAGGATATCTTTTTTCTTTCCTTCGTGTCCTGTTTGTCCATAAACCCTGAACTGCAACGTTAGTTCTGAACGTCACCACGAGTAATATCCTTCTTTTTCAGTATTCTGATTTGGAGTCCTCTTTTGTTCAAACAGTTTTTTCTTTACCGAGTACTCTTTATCTGTTCGAATTTTCTTAAAAAGGAGTAAATTTTCCTCGTGTGGCCTAGTATTTCAAGATGCTGTCTCCTACTTTAACTTTTCTTTGCTCAAGGTGATGATGGAATTTTTAACAATAATTTTAACTGCCTCGCCTTTTGATTTGTCTCCTATTTTAATCCCTCTGAAAAAACGTTACATTCTTTATATTTAAAGTTTTGTGCATTCTCTCTTCACTATGCCGATCATATTTTTTGTCATCGTTTCCTTTAGATAGATTGTCACCGCCCTTTTGTTTGCTTCCGCTGGCGATACACCACTCTTACTGCACGAGTGTTAACATCTCTCTTGGTAATTGTCCATTCATATCTCTTGTATCCTTTGCATAATCATCCATGGCATTATTTATTTAATGCTTTTTAACTTGCATTGATTCCTTAAATTTTTTTTTAGCTATGTAAATTTAAGATAACAATCAGTATTACATTAGGGTCACTGTCATTATTTACTCCCTTATATACATGTATTAGCTCGTATTTCGTGCTCATTTATTTGATTCCTAGATGACTGTTTCACTAGGATCTATCGAGATTAGTATTTTCTTTCTATATATCCTGGCATTTTATACTTGTAACCTCTTGCTAAGGTGTTTCTCACAGCTAACATGCCCTGTTTATAGAACTCTGAAAGCTTTTTCCCAATTCATTTGACCTCCATAGCTCGTATTTTCCTATTGTGTCTTTTTTTCGTCTCTCTCTGATAATGGTACTGCAGTTTTCCTTTTTTGTTGCTTCGAAGATTTTATACATTTCCTCCACTTCATCATGATTTTGGTCCGTTGTCGGACCAAAATCACTACACTTGCACTAATGTAGTATCATTCATTTCTATGAATACCTCCAGTATGTTGACCCATTAAATTTCTGGAAGCTCGTCGGTGTCATTACAACATCCTTTCGCAGTGCTAAAACTACTACTATAATTCAATTGTCGGAGCCAATTTGAACTATCCTGTTGCTATCGCTTTATTTTTTATTTTAGGCCTAAGATGTCTAAAACCAATTTCCTGCCTATTTTCTTCCACATTTTACCATATATATCACGCACTCCGAGTGACCAAGCAAACACTCAACTCTTAATTTCATTGACATGGTTGACTGATGTCCTCATCAAAATTTGGGATTATTATATCTTGCGAATACTTTACTCTGTTGGGATTCCTCACATCGTTTTATAAACCAACGAAGGATTTGAAGAATAATTGTTAAGCTGCTACTTTTCAGGATGGTTATTTGGTGGTTTCCAGTTTTCTTTCACATTGCAGTTCTTAGGCCGTTGAAGTCACTTTCACCAAACTCATGGTAGTGAAATAGTTTTGCAATAGTGACCATTATATTCTCAATAGTACCTTTCTCTTTTCCTCCGGGTCATTGGAGTATTATTGACGAACGGTAGTCACAAGTCAGACAATTCAGGGCGCCTTCGCGGGATTCCGTCGATTTTTGTCGCTATCGTATCCTGTTTACCCCTGCTCATTCCGCTTAAAACCTAATAATTCTCAAGATTAATAATTCACTGAATAGGCTCCATCATTTTCCTCATAGCCTGTTTATCTACTATGCTTCTAATTTTAGTCAAGCTGTTGTTTAGTCACGTTTTATACGCCGTTCTCAGGCCGTTGTAGGTACAGATAAGTTGACTTACTATCAATTTTTTCTCCTGCGACTAAAACTTCTTCCTTGCATGTCGCCCGTACGTATATATATATGTATATATATATATATATATATATATATATATATATATATATATATATATATATATATATATATACATACATACATATATATATTAACATATATATACTTACATATATGTAATATATATATATATATATATATATATATATATATATATGCTTTCATAGACGTAACACGGAAGTGCCGAATAGTACAATACACAGTAACACATAATATAGAAACACAAAAAAAGAGAACACTCACACGTATTTTCTTGATATTTCGACGGAAACAATCCGTCTTCCTCTGAAGATATAGAAGTAATCATGACTAGAAGTAATGCCCCCGGCTAAAAAAAGGACAAGCCGATTCCGTCTGCCCGAAATGTCATGGTTCTGATTTTGCGAATTGCAGAAGGGATTCTTTTTCTTGATTGCCTTTAAATGGGTAAAACTATAGCTGAGGAAAACTATTCGGGCCTCCTGGAACCACCCTGGGGAAAAAATCGTGAGGATTACCCTGAACTGAGAAAAAAATTCAACTTTTATTTGTACATTGTATCTACTTACAAGGGTGCTCTTGGAATGGAAAAACTAGCGGGCTTGGGGTACATACTATTGGAATATCCATCCCCTTCACTTTATTTTGCTTAACTTTAGCTTCAGAGATAGAATCAATTCATTGGAGTAACGCTGAAAAAATGTACTGGATTAAATTTGCCATCAATGGGCAAATTCCTTTTTTGCTAAAAAAAACAATTATTAAAACAATTATTTACTGACGGGCCGAGAAATTTTCACATTTCCCTCTTAATATGTTCACATGAGTTTAAATTTTTGAGTGTCATTGTCAAATTAACGGTTCCTAAATGAAAAGGGATCAATTCCTTAGCTTTAAATCTCGACATTCTGATTCCAACGCTATCTTATATTTCCCAATATTTCCAAAAATAAATCAATCGTTTGGCCTAATACATTCATTGGAATACATTTATATTAGATAATATTAATGGGAAAACATTTTTTTTTGAAAATCGGAAGAGCAATCTAAGGAAAACTGCCTGAGATTAACGAGTTAGCAAAACGTTTCGTTTGATCAGCAGTGTAACCACTCTTGTAGCAACAGCCATAAGAAACGAAAATTCTGCCTGTAAAAGAAGAAAATGTGATGGCATCCGTCTCGTGATCCAGCGTCTCTAGACCTTAGCATTCTTCATACATGAACTTGCGTCCCTGGTGATCCTCCCAACATTCAACTGATAAACCTACGTAGAAATATTCACATAGAAATAGATATAAGGAAAAGGGATAGGAGCACATATAAAAGAGGAACACAGTAGAGGTGGGGAATGCGGAATCAGAAACATTACAAGCGCAAAAATATTTCCTAGACCGGGACTTGAACTACAGATATTTCGACTTCCTGGGCGGATGTTTTTGAGAGATCTGCGATGCTTTATGCAACCAAGTGCCCCGATTCTTTGACCAAGAGATGGCGTTAGAAAGCTGTTTCACCCATCAAGGGAGAAATAGACAACACACAAGAGGAAAAGATAGTAGTTTAGCAATCATACAACAACATTAAAAATGAGAACAGTGCGTTTCGTGGCACGTATAGCCAGAAGAAGAGACGGTGGTGTAGGTTTGTATGGAGAGGAGTGCTTTTTTTGCATGAGTGGAAATATATCCAAATGCATGCATGAAATAATATATCTACAAGTATCGCTGGTGCCCCACCATCCCCCGCCACGCTCCCTTGCGGCGGCTTGGGGATGTTGCGTAGATATAGTTTCATCATTTCGTATGTTCATCCCGTCATCAAGTCAGCATCATCATCGTTTGTCTTGACAAATTAGAGGATGAATGTTTGCAAATCGAAATCAAGAGTTTACTTCCCATCCCCTTGGTAGTGCTTCTTTCCTTAATCTCCCTCCCTCCGCCGCTTTACACAGGACGTTCGATACTGTGGCCATCAAGGGCCACAGTATCGAACTCCGTACAAGGGCCACAGTATCAAAGCAGCTCGGGAGTGCGAGTTACACATTCAACCCCATCCCTCATGCTGGATGTATCTAACCGATTGTAACAAGCGAATTATAAAGGAATCCAAACCTTAGTCTCATGTTACGTGCATTGATTTCACTAATCCTCCCTTCTCGCCTATGGACGAGATTATTTCGTACTTCCTCGTCCTAGACGTGCGAATAAAACCAAAAGAATCTCCTCTTTCAGACCATGTAACTCTTTATGTTTTGTTCTATATCGAGCTAATCTCTCCGGGCAAAGGTTTATCCTCTAATCCAGTCAGACAGGTTTCCGCAGGGATATATGCTGATATTTTTTGAATCACGACTTCCGAGTCTGGTAACGTAACATCAAATCCCCGGTTCTTCTTAACATCTTTGACGAAGGTAAGGGATGAAGAAAATCTCCATCGGGATTGTGGAAGGCATGAACCAAAATCGTGTCTCCTTTCTCTTTTCGAGTCAATAAATTTGCATCCACAGATCCCTCTTTCGCGAGAATTCGCTCAGGTTGCATGTCGGGTTGGAGACGAGCTTTGCCGTGCTGAATAATTGACTAGGCTAGCAATCAATCATTCCCAGGATACTTTCTTCTGGAGCATGTTTACTAAGTATCCACTTCCTTCTCTCCTATTGCCATTCCTGGGTGTATTCTCATAAAAAATAAAAAAGTAATCCTCTCTGGCTCCTTTGCAAAATTCAAGCGACTTTTGATTGCCAACTTCTCCGGCATTTTGAAAAACCACACTTTGAGCGCAATTTCTGGTTGGATTATCTACGTCTAATATTTAATATTATCTTTCTATTATTTCCATAACCAAACCATCTTATAATGTTTAAAAGTCCCAAAAATATTAAAAAGGCATTACAAAAACTTAGGCTTAAAAAATAGATAGTTAAATGAGCTACAATTAAGGGAATACGGATTAAAATCAATAGCTGAAGAAGTTCCCAGAGTTTTCGAGGAATGTGTGCTGGTGCTGCTTATTTCTTGGACACTATTTTTCCCTCCGTAACAATTTTGTAGCAGTAGTAAATAGTTAATTAGTTGATAAATATTTTTGTGTCTTTCTAAGTGGGAAAAATTTCGATTTCCTTTTAAAACCAACAATTTAATTATTTGCTTGTCAAAACCACTCAACTTAATACAAAAAAACCTTTTTCATGAGTATTTTATTTACTTACAAACGTGCCCCCAAGAAAGCTTCTTGCCTTTGCTATAATTTTTTAAATTCATGCTTAAGGTTTATTTGCATTAGTTCAAGTAATAAAGCGTGATGATGTACTTACTTGAGTTACGCATATCATTCGGAAGTTTTGATAATTATCACTTTTAGACTCTTTAAATGCTTATTTTTATGAAGGAGATTCCCTGGAAAATTGTCTGCATCGAGACTTGAATCGTCTTAAACTGCACGTCCAAGGTTGAAAGAATCTTAACGTAAATATTTTATGCCAATAAGTAATTTAGGATATTCGGAGTTCAAATGCTCTATAACATTTATAGTCCCTGATTTGCATTTACTGCGTATGAAGTAGTATTTCACAGCATAGTAAAAACTGTAAAATAAATATTGAGTGACATACATGTTTATGGGTACTAAAAGTAAAGTGTTGAGAACGTGAGGTGTCAAACTGTTTATTACCTGGGTATTATCAATATATAACTTGCATCTGTGTAGGGGTTATGCGATCGATGATATAATCGACACATACTCTCAAACGTTAATTGATTATTAAAAATGGAGTTTATTGGTATACATTAACAATGTACTAATTCACTTTTATAAACTACCTTGATCAAAAAGTTCCCGGAATAACCACCGTGTGGCGCTCCCATCGTTCCGATTTGAGTTCTGTTTTTTTTTGTTAAATTGGTACATCTGTTGTTGATATTCCCTTTAAATCTTAGTGTCATAACTTGACATTTGCAAAAGTTACGTAGCCAAGAGTACATCTATCTCTGTGTGTGTTGGCGATTTTTTACAATTTCAGAAATGGATTTAAATTTGCAACAACGAACTTGTATTAAATTTTGCGTAAAAAACGGATTTAGTGGCGCACGGACGTTGGAAATGTTGGAAAAGTGTTTCGGCAACGATTCTCTAAAAAAAACGGTCGTTTACCAGTGGCACGAGCGGTTCAGAAGTGGTCGTGAGTCAATCGAAGATGATGAACGCAGTGGCAGACCATCGACATCGAAAGTCGGTGAAAAAATTGATAAAGTAAAAGAAATGTTGGTCAATAACCGCAAATTAACCATCAGAGAAATAGTGGAGGACTTGAACATTGCCTATGGATCCGCCCAAGACATTGTGGTTAATGATTTGGGTTTCCGTCGTGTAGCAGCAAAGTTGGTGCCAAAAGACCGCAATTTCATGCAAAAAAGAGACCGTGTTGACGTCGCAAAAGACATGATTTGCGAGGCTGAATCCGATCCCACATTCATCAAAAGGATCATTCCTGGAGACGAGACGTGGGTTTATGAGTACGACACGCAATCCAGACATCAGGCAAGTGAATGGCGTTCACCAAATGAGCCGAGACCAAAAAAACCACGTCGTTTTCAGTCAAAAAAGAAGGCAATGCTGACGGTTTTCATGGATTACAACGGTGTAGTGCATCATGAATTTTTGCCAGAAGGCCAGACAGTAAATTATTATTGAGTATTATTTGGGCGTTATGAGACGTTTGCGTGAAGCAATTCGCCGAAAGAGACCAGAAATGTGGGCAGAAAACTCGTGGATTTTGCACCATGATAACGCACCGTCGCACAGTGCTATCATTATTCGTAATTTTTTGACGAAAAATGCAACAAATACCATCCAACAGCCACCGAATTCACCTGATTTGGCTCCCTGTGACTTCTTTCTGTTCAATCGAGTTAAAAAACCATTACGGGGAACGCGTTTTAGCAGCCGAGAGGAAGTAATGGAAAAATCGCAGGAAGCACTGATGGACATACCGAAAACCGAAAAAAAAAATGTTTCGAGGATTGGATCAAGCGCTGGCATAAGTGTGTTGCAGTCGATGGGGATTACTTTGAAGGGGACAATATAGATTTAGATGAATAAACTTGTATTTTTAATTTTCTGAATAAATTCCGGGAAATTTTTGATCAAGGTAGTATGCTTTTTAATAGGTAGTCCTATATTCAGGCTGATAGTATTAATAAAAACTGGCGGTCGTTGTGAAAAAAGTCCCTTTTATTTTTTAACAAGACCTTCGAGGCTTCATTTTTCAAAGCCTAATAACCTTTTCTTAAAATGTTTGCCAGGTGTTAGATTCGTATTGTTCTGGATTTTAAATATCTAAAAAGTACTAAAATAAAAGTACCCAAAAAGTCATATTAAGTGCCATACAAAGTATCAAAAGCATCTTTCTTAATCCTTTCTCAGACATACGTAATGTTTCCTTCGAATTCTCCTTCCTTTTTTTGTTTATGCTAGCTCCAGTAGTAATCAAATTCCATCAAGGAAAACACAAGATTGCTTACAAAAACCATGATCTTGTTGGAACGTTTTCCTCCTTTTTGAGTCGTCACTTTCACTTCACCAATTCCAGACGAAATGTTGAAATTTTCAAAGGTTTGCCTTCATTTACCGCATAAAATAACTCGATCAGTTTCCGATTGAGTATTCACTGTGAATCTTGAAAACCAGTTCTAATATTACTGAGCAAGGTTTGAGAAAATATTTAGTTTTGCCTTCTGAATTCATTAGTAATTTATCAAAATTTGAATCTAACAATCGATGGTCGTTTCAGTTAGTTTAATTCACAGTCTCGGTTTCTTGCTCGATTTCGTCTGATTACATTTTACTTTGAAGTATTTATTCAATTGTCACTTTGATTTAATAAAACAATTCAGTGCAATAATTTTATTCTCAGAAACAATAGAAAGGTCTAATTTTCTTTCAGATGATCAAGATGATGGTGACAGTGGTGATTGTCTTTACGGTCTGCTGGCTCCCGTTCAACGTTCTCTTGGTATGTACTTATGGTAAAGTAGCATTCTGTTAGATAAATTTTAAAACATTTTGCTCCATATTTGAATTTTTGGTGTAGAAACATTATTTTTGTCATTATTATTATTACTTTATTAATATTATTATCACCGGTTTCCTATCGTTTGGGGTGAGTTCGGAGAGACACGGATTATACTTCATTAAAACGTTATATCTTTTGGCCTCTCCCATTAAAACACAACCTGAAATCCGGCACTTCAATAAATCTTTCTCCATTTCCGCAAACTTTCTTCCTCTCTTCATTCCATCCAACATACTTTTCCTTTTTCAAGCCCTTCTTTGCTTGCATAAAGTTCTCCCTGCATTCATAGTCTTCAACATTCCATCTCCAAACAAATCTCTGAGCATCCATCTTTCCTGTCTCCTTTAGATTTCATCCAAACCCCCTTCCCAGCCACGTCTAGCATGAGGTCGGTTGTTTTAAATTCTTTACATTTCGCCTTTTCATCCTTCTCCACACCGTTATTCCAAAATCCGCCAAACTACGCCTATCAACTTGATTCAACGATCATGTTTCCGCGATGAACAAATTTTTGGTGAGCAGTTCTTAAAATCACAACTCAACGTACCTGGAATCAATTTCCTCCTTATTAATGAAATTGTATTAACCTAACGCAATTCTTCCTCCCCAAAGGCCTTACTAATACGTCAATTTTGCTTAAAAACTTTTAAAAAGGCTGAACTGGTCCTGCTCCATTTTTTGAATGACTACTTTAATATTTAACTGACCTGCCTCTTTTTTGAAAATCGCATTACCTTTTGTTTTGCCTACATTGATTCTCGTCCCATTTCTATTGCAGTGCCTTTTAATTCCATAAGAAAAATATAGCTGTTAAATAAAAGCATGATGAATATATTTTAAAACAATTTTTATCATAGAATTACCAATTACTTTCTATTGTTAATTCTATTCTCGTATTTTTTTATATTTCTCCTTACAACAAAGTTTCATCGACCCACCCCATTCACATATGTACTCTTCATGGATCATTGCAGCGCATTCAGCTGGTCACTTTATAATAAACTATCTAGAACTTATAATGACAGAAGTGGACTTCTGTATAAAACGCCCATAACATAATTTTTGAACCCATGGACGTTCATTTTAAATCTCGTTAATAGATAAATGTAGTGATTAAAGAGGTTTTCTGAAATTTTAAACATGGTTCACGAAGAGAAAAAATTAACAGAAGAAAATCTAGAATAGGTAGAGGAATTTGCTGGAGGTATTATTGAAAATTAGAGATATGTTAAAACTATGATAGAAGGGGCTAAGGAAAGAAGCAATGGCAGAAGGGAAGGGAAGTTGGGTGGGCGGGGTGGAAAAAATAAGAGAGTAGACATCATGAAGACAGGTAGACATTGCGGAGAAATAAATAATGTAAGGCAAAGGATAGGAATGTTTCACTGTACTATGCGGTAAATAGTCGTTAGAGACCTTCCAAACCCTACCTTTAAATTGGTTGAATACCTTAAGTGAGAAATCCATCAGGTTGTAAGATAACGTTTGGTTGGCGAGGAAATCTATTCCTTTGAAGTACCTACATCTTTAACAAACTTCTAAGTACAAAACAACATTATTTTTCTTTTGTCAAGGTGAATTCATCAACTGGGAATTTGTTAAACCATGGAGTTTTAATTTCAGAGAGATGAAGCTTATTTTATCTTTTCACCCACCCTGAATACCCCACGAGAAGCACCGTGGTAGTTATTAACGATACGTAAAAAATCCCCCTGTGCTTCATTGAGGCTGACTTTTGTTCAATTTGGACGGGATTCTCATCCCCGCGCGGCAGCTACAATGCTTCTCATCCTCCCCGCCCTCACTTCAATCACTTCGAGTTCCTCTTCTCCTCCCTTCCTTTCCCATAAATCTCAATCCAAGTCCCACTCTCCCGCCCTCTCTGTATTCCCATCGTGTTCGCTTCCACGCCGCACGTGTACAAAAACCGTCTCTCTCCACCTCCGAAACGCGCGAATCCATTCCCTTTTATGCCACCGTTCTCTTCCCTCGCCTCATCCCGTCGTCCCTCGCTCATTGGATGTGCATTTTCATTCCCCTCTGCTCCTCGTGCTTTCCTTCTGCCCTCTTCTCATCTTCTCTTCGACTCGTTTCGCTTCTAATCTCTCACTTTTTTCTCTCTCTCTCTCTCACTCTAACATCCTCCCGCGAGACCTCTCTATCTCTCTCCATCTTAATGTAGGACATGCATCAAGTAGATGTATGGATGGAGGTCGGTGATATCCAGGTAGCAGAGAAGAAATAACTTGGCGGGATTGGTTATTTAATAATTTAAGATGAATGAGTTGGCTCCCTGATTCGTGGGGTCCCAAAGTGAGAACAATTCCAGCACATGTATCGTACGACTGGGCAACTTGCTCCCAAAACAGATATAAAATATAAGTACTTGAATACGAATAATAATACGGTGATGAATAATGAAATGAAGGCGAATAATACTAAATGGGAATAATAAGAAATTCAAGTAATAATAAGAATGACTCACATTATTAGCATTTTAATCTCAACTTACAAAGAATTAAAAATATTGATCGACTTAACATTTTAGTGAGCAATTGAATAGAACGTGAAATAATATTATTTCACGCAAATAACCTAGAATAACACTTTCTATAAAATTAATGGTGTAGCATAATAAAAATAAGAGGTAAACATTGTTATTTAACCGTTATTAACTCTAGATTATATTTATTAGATATACATATATCAATGTCCGTTTGGGAGAGAGTTTAGTGGTTTTTTCATGCACTGTAGAATAATAGTTTCAACCTATTGTTATACAGATTTTCATTTAAGATGAATTTATAGCAAATATAATCATAAAAAATAGGGATCATGCTTTCCTGCCTCCCTTGAATAACTCATAATTCCCTGCCACCATGCCTTGCACTTTCTCGTTGTTTTCTGGTTTGCCTCATTGACTTTTCTATCCTTTTTCACACCAACATTTTAAAACCCACCAATATGTGCCTATCGTCTTTCATCAACAACCGTGTTTCCGTGCCGTACAAAACCACGTTACATTTAACGTTTAAACGGCCCGTTTCTGAACAGACTCACTCAGCGTCCCTGCCATCAATTACCTCCTCCTTGAGAAAGCATCACTATATTTCCCTGCCCTTTTGTTGCCAGGACTCATTTTAATAGATTTATTCATCATATTTCTCAGTATAAAAAAGTAAGATGGTTTCACCTGCTTTCTTCAATAGTGTATTCAACTTGACAAATTAATGAAATGGCTCACTAGAGTTTGACGCTGTGCAGACTACCTTTTGCCTCGCTCTTCACTGCAGCTTGACTGGAATGTGTAGTAGGATAAAAACAAAATTTGCACTTTTCCACAGATTTATTTATATCATAGAACGCGTTTCAGTTCAACAAACCATCTTCAGATACAAGAAAAGATTCAACATATATTACATCATATTTATACCTGTTTGAGGAAATGGGGGGAGAAGAGAAGAGTGAGGAGGAAGGTAGGCGGGGGACAAGGAGAGTCATTTTGGAAAAGAAAACCCTTCGTTCCTCCTCATAGGTGCACTCCAACACTCACGGCCTACGCTCAACTCGACTCGAGCCTCGACTTACGAAGTCATCATCTTTGAAAGCCGAAACCTTAGTTGCGAATAACAAATTATGCGTGGAAGAACAAAGCATTCTCCTTGTCGATATGAATCGCTTCCACAAAGTGACGGCTAAAACCATTCTATTAGGGTCATAATTTGAGATAACGGTGGCAGGTGATTTGTGTACTACCGCCGGGAATGGAATGTGCAGCCCAATCAGAAGCAATTGTCATTGATCCCACCAGCACAGTGGTCATCATAACGACCAAGCCTTTCCACCACGTAAAGGTTGTATTCTGTAGGGAGGCCCATGAAAATTGCAATTAAAAAATAATACAAAATCCTCTGTTGCACTGCAATTATTGCTTGTGATCGATTTTCCGGCCATGATTATAGGTGGAGGGCTATAACTAAACAAAAACGCTGTGATAAAATTTTCACCCCCTGCGAGAATTTAAAAAATTCGATTTTACTAATTCCACCATCGAAGTCTACCATTATCTCCTCTCAACATTCGCAGCGCGAACATTTATGGTTGATTCAATCCGTCCCGTTTATCCATGCCGTTAATCCAGTTCATTCGCTCCACCGAAACATTTTGAATTCAAGGCATACTCGTACGTCATTCGCTTACCGTCCATACCTGATCAAGCTACATATCATTTACTGCGACTGTGGAACAATTTAATGGATAAACCCCGAAGTTTGCACCTGATTTTGTAAAATAAAGAAACCTAGAAGATTTATGTAACAAAATTAAAAGAGAAAGCGAAAAATGATCTAACCTAGCTCCGAGCTCTCACCACAATTGCTCTATTTATTCTATTTTGTGATAGAATGTGATGTTCCCCAGTAACTCACATTAGAATCCCGCTCAGTTTGCTGTAATTTTCTCTACCAGCATTTTTCTTACAAGAATTTAAGTAAAAATAAAATCCTGAAGCACAGATGGTGAGAAGAAAACAAATTCCGCACTGAGTAAATTAATGCAATACGAGTCCTATAACCATTGGGAATTTTCCAACAAGACTTTTCCAAAAACGTAATTGTGTGAAAGAATGAAACTTAGCAGCGTTTTGTGAACACATTATACGAGAAAACACACACGGACACGCACACACACACACACACATACACACATATATATATATATATATATATATATATATATATATATATATATATATATATATATATATATATATATATATATTTATTTATTTATTATATATATATGTTAAATAGTTGTTCTACAATTGATATACTCGTCTGGAGTGGGAGAAAATTTGCCCACCTTTGTTTAAAAATATTACCAGAGTGGAAAGTGTTGCAACCATCCAAATGGTTATCAAAATATCCAAGACCCCCAGCTACAAAAAATGTTAGAAACCGATAGCTCCACTGAAAACCGTGAACAATGGTTAAATCAAGAATATGTAGTGTTATGAATTATGGCTGGGTACTAAACGTGTTCCAAAGAGTACTCGTGTTTGACAAGTATTATCTTTTCTTCGTCTTACACACACTTCCTTGGTGCATCCATGAACAATCAAAATTCAGTACTGTTCGCGATTACTGAAGTCGGTGTTAGCTATCTTTTCTTTTTTCTATTTTAATTTTATTTCTTAAAAATAACCATAATACACTAAATGAGTGAACGGCTTATGTATTCCAAACACCAGGGGCATAAATTTGTCCCCAATTACATCATTCTTATGCGCTCCACGTGCAGAACGGATTAAGTTATCCACTATGTGCACCTAGAGCTGCTTTATATTGGGAGATGGCCAAGTTCTGCTTTACTCGTAATTATTAAAAAAAAATATTTCGGATTCTCTCCACCTCTACCGACCGTATCTCCTTGCCTTTCTCTCCCTCTATGTTTCATGCTCTCAACCTTCCATACTGTCGTTCTCTCTTCATCGCTCGTTTATTCATCCCTCCAACTTGTTCCTCTTTCTGGTTCTTCCTTTTCCATTTTTCCCACTAGCGTATGATTTTCTCATCCAGAAAACCTCTGCCTCCTTTCCCTTGCCTCTTCCAACCCACACCGATTTCAGGTCTCTTGTCTCTTAATGCATCGCTCTCGTAGCCTCATTCTCTCCCCTTTTAGTTCCCCGTCTAAACTTTTTGGTCTCCCCGTTTTCCCCTGTCCTTCGCTCATTCCCCTTTTCTGTTCGCGAGGGTAAAAAAGAGGAGAGCACGTTATATAGCACTCGACGAAACGGCGAGATCGTGTCTGGCACAGGAAATCCTCTCTCCTTGTCGGGGATATATTTCTTTTGTAGTTTCCGCCACTCACGGTTATAACCCGGCTCGTTTTTTTTAACGGGTCCTCCAAACAGTGAATATTCACTCGAAAAATTGTATTAAATACATTGGAGCGTTACACATCAAATCATTTCCGGTAACCATTAACCCATGATGTTTATTTAAACGTTGAACCATCCAAATATCGTTCAAAACCGTCAGACTTATATAATTTTGTTGGAACAAAAACACCGTGATTAACGCGATCATTTGTTTTTATTTGTGAGTGTGGAAGTAAACTTGCGCTGAACCCAAATATTTTATTAAATAAAAAGGCGCACAGGGTTTTCAACGTAATATTGGTCCATAGAAAATTGAACCACTTGAAAGTTAGTTGGGATTTTCCTCTATCATCACCACTCACGATTGTAACCTGGGAAACCTCCGTCAGTAGTTGAAAATTCAATCCATTAGACGGGAGGTTTAGATACATTTTCGGTCCACGCTTTTCGAAAAACTTCCCGTACTCAATGTTCCTGAATGATAGGAACCCGATTGTAGAGCTTACCATGCACATTCTAAGAAGTTAAAAAATATAAATAGATCAATTAAATTATGCTAAATGATTTTGATTTTTTGGACTAAGTACAGGATCACAAATTTTTTTAATACTAATCTTGGTACTGGCTAATTAAATAAAGGGAATGTTGAATTGGTTTCCTGCTATCGACAATTTTATCTCAACACAGTTTTCGAAATATATACTTGTAAATCATATTGAGGTTCCAGTTTGTTTATTGCGTGGAATTTATTAAAAACGGGAATAAGCATACTTTTTTACTTGGATAAAGTAATTACAATTGGAATTATATTCTTGTTCGCACGGATTTAAATCTACCTAAAAGCGGAGTCGAAATTTACCCTCAACATTCTCTCCTATTTCACATGATAAAATTCTTTCGAGATACTTGAAAATGGTAAGATTACTAAAACTACACCGCGCTTCTCAAGAGAATTTTCTTGAAACGGCCTCTTTAATAACAATAGCTGTCCCTTCCTGTGAAATGCATCCAACTAATGCTATTAATTTAATAAAGACTGACCAAGTATTTTTCATTGCAATAATGTTTTCAGAAAACATTTACCTTAATATTATATTATATTGTTGACTTAATTTGCATTGCATATGCGGTACAAGTTTTTTCGCTTCGACTTGAGTATTCCATCATCGGCAAGAGTTTCAGGCTGAAACATGTTCAAACATTACACATGAGATGGGATTGTGCGCAATAGGTTTCGCAAAAATTAATGCGAGGCACGTCCCTCACTCTCTCTATAGTCTAAATCTACCGGTCAATGTGGCTTCATCCTGTTCGTCAATATATGATAAAAACATTATTGGAAAGCTTTTTTTATCTCCAGAATCAGGCGTAGGCAAACTGAAAATGTATAAAACTGCAATGGCTACCTTTTAGGGAATACACGATTAAAATCGATAACAGTTGTACAATAAATGAATTACATAATGAGCTAAAAGTATATAAATAATTTAAATTCATGTACAACAAATTATACGAATTAAATATATGATCATCTTTTGTGTACAGCTCCCATTCATTGAGAATTGTGGATCAGAAAAGTAAGCTCAATGAAACTTAGTTTGAATAATTAAAATCTGATTCAAACATTAATTATTCCTTTTCGAAAACAATCAAATAAATTTACATGCTCAAAAATATCATTTAATTCTATGAAAATAAACTATTCCACACACGAATCTTTCATTCTTTATCATGAGGTTTTTGTCGTTAAAAGTATATTCACTGCCTCTATTCAGTGTTGTTCTAAGGGGATAAAACTACGGGCATTGGAGTGCCTCCACCATTTTGATCAGAAACGCTAATTTTTTGGCCCTAATTTATAATCATGTAGCTGAGATTCCGCCTCGAAGATGTGGTAACATTTTTTTGTTGACTATTTTCTACTAGTTCTAGTACAGGCGTCTAAAGATTATATTATGTTGACTAAAAACGCCTTGTCACATTTAAGCAGATTCCTCTCTGCTCTGAAATGATTTTAGATTTATCGCTGCAAACGAGTGCGAAGTTGGACATTTTTCTTGTGGACGCCAATGCTTCCAACGATGAAGATTAAAACCACAAACCAAGCTCCGGTTGCAGGATATACTTCAAAGCATATCTGTTTTTCTGTGTTAATTGTCTTCGCCTAAGCTTTTAAATTACATTACTTTATTACTCCGGCAGAATCTCTATATTTCCTCTGAGATCTCCGTGTTCAGAGAATAAAAATATTGGAATGTAAGCTTCACACACGCTAACAAACAGATGAGAGTAGGCATGGAGTTGGGTGGAATTTTGAGGAATTTCCTCCTCGGAATCCTATTTTGTTTTCCTCACATTCGTTTCCGTGATATGACGACTCTTTTGAATGTAACGTGAGAATGTTATTTCATACTGAGTCAGCGAGGACACCAGAGAAATTCCGGAGGTCATTTTTAAAAGCAGAGAGACCTTCAGGTACAGACTCGCTTCCAGAAAACTGATCAAAGAGAATAATTTCCCTGCCTCGGGTACCCGTATATTTTCATGAATTCCAGATCCGGAGATATTTTAATGAAGAATATAATTTTCTTTTTTTAAATAAGATGGGAAACGCTTTGCCTCTGAGTAAATATACCTTATCTTAATATTGGCGTAATTTTTGAATTGCCGCATGGGGGTGACATTGATCCGTGTTAAGTGCGTAACCAAGATACATTTTTTCCATCTCCCACCGTTGCCCATCTAAACCCTTTTCCTAGTAATTCACTGTTCTCATTAATTTTCATCAAGTCTATGTAAAATATTTTTCTTACATTCCTCTAAAGTCATGTCTATAGAATAGGTGAAAATTCCGGAATAAATAAAAGAAACGGATTACAATCTCTCAGAACCAACCGAGAAGATTCTTGGAAGTCATCATTAAATGAATGGGTTGTATGCCAGGTATGATCCGTGAATATTTATGCGTGACGGAACAATGCTGAGAAGACAACTATATTATGTTACAGTGACGTTAAGGTCACAAATAATATTGATGTCTAATTTTAAAATAAGCTCTTGAAATATGAGTGCAGAGAAGGATTAAATGAATCGATAAAAAGTAAAAAAAGTGGGTAAATTGTAGGAAAAATGAGCAACATTTTGAGAGAAAAACAGAGAAAGTAGGAAAATTTGATTCATTGCATAATGAAAGACAATTACTGGTTAAAACAGTTATGTAGAGGGAAGAATATGAGTTATGAAAGTAGAAGGAAAATAAAATTAGCTGTGTTTGATGCAAAAAATGGAGAGAGAAAGAGAGTGAGATTTTATTGCATGATTTATTGTGAACTTGTGATTTTACGGTAGAATAACATTAATAAAGTCTAAAAATAGATTCAAGGGTAATGCTTAGAACACACACAAAGTAGAGAAAAACTCGCGAAGTTTTGAAGAAGAGAAAATATATGCGTGAATTGTGTCTTGCGTTCCTCGGCAAAGTCAAATGAAAAATTCCATGCTAATCATTATGAGAAATTGCTGCCAAACATCAATTATACTTGTCATTATTTTAAAAATGGTGTACCGATCAAGGCATGCTTTTGATAGACGTATTCATACTTACGACGTTAAACCTACCAATACCGTTATGCTCTTTCAGATCACTATAAAATCAGTTCAGGAAATATTTCCATCCTTCTTGCTTACTCCAAACTCTTCCCTCTGTATCACAATCTTCGGCATTCCATCTCCACTGAATGGATCTGCTTCCATATTTCCTGCCCTCTTTAAATTTTTACCAAAAATATTCTGCCTTCCCCTACCATACTTGTAGAAGTAGGTATAGAAATGATAGAGAAAAGATGGGGAAATCTAATCTTGCAAGACAATTTGGAAAATAAGTAGCTTTATCCTTCATAATACTAATTACCGAATGACCGGCATAGAAATTTACAGAATTTGATAGTTTAGCTCCTTCTAAATGTAAAATCATTAGAATTCGCTTGTTCGAAATCAATTTACATACTTCATATTTTCCCTTTTCAGGTAGCGCTTCATAAAATAATGGATTAAAAATTAACTAAATTCTTTCGGAGTGGCCGTATCTTTCTGTATTCTTTTACCCTTGTCGTATTCAGACTTAAATAAATTATTTTCTTTTACCGAGAATTCTCGTCTTGCTTGTCTCTTTTATCGCCAACACCCAGGTCTTTATCGGTCCACCCATTCCTTTAAAATCATTAACTCTTCTCCCATATATTCCTTTGTTGATTTGACCCTCATTTATTCTTCCTGTCTGACCAAACACGATGGACACTATTCTTTCATACCAGCCCGACGCATAAAATACATACGTAGTCATGCCCGTGCATCTAATCCTTATTCTTTCATGACCCAATTTTACCTCACTCTTGCCCTCTATTTTTACCACTTCCAAGTGGCACTGATATCAACCGCATTTACTAGATATATATGCTTATTTTGGCATACGAAACTTTTAACTTTATGAAATAATTCGGGATAGTATATGTATATCACATACAATAATACTTGACACACCAAAATTTTAAGTGCATGAAATAATTCGGGAGAAGTAAATTTTGTTTCAACGCCATTTCTTTTAACAATCGGGAGACATACTTGTTAAACTACTTGGAGACCTGCTTGATAGGTCGAGTCCTATATTCAACTCACGCTCTTAAATTAATAACAAATGTAGGATTGCAGATGGATTGTTATAATAGAGTAGGAATACTAAATTTGATGCACTTTTGGAGTTTTTTTAGTGTGTTCGGAAGCCTATACACCACAGGACTACTCACTAGTTTTAAGTTTCGGGGTATTGAGGAGAAAGAGATTTTCTGAATGAAGAAATATCCCTCTTATTATATAATATCAGAAAATGTTTTTTGATGACATATGTTCGAAAGAAGTAAATGTAACTTATGGCAACCCAGAAGTGCGATGGGCCGGCCCCTAATGCATACCTAAGCCGAATTAATGGCCATAACTTCTCCCGTTAGAAGTAGCAATTTATTATCTAGCATGAAACCAGAAATGTTCAGAGAAATGACGAACAAAGATCACGATTGATACCTCTCTCACGATTTAAGCGATAGCGACCAATTGTGTAATGTATGGGAATAGAATTACATAATGTTACTATGGTGAACTCTAGCAGTAATAGATAAGGAATGGGTGTCATCATAATTAAATTAGAAAGGATTTTTTAGACAATTCGGTAAATTAGAACAAATTAGGTATGTGGGGCCCATCTCTAACCATTTATATAGCGCTCGTATTTGAAGAACAACCTTTTTGAAAGAGTCGTCTTCAATGACCGGGTTTTAGAAAAATTGACGTAAAAGTGAAAATGATATTTCCTTCCGCATTACTAAAAGCAAATTTATGTAATACTGCCAGTATTAAAGACTCGCAGGAAAAAGTGTTATTTGAGTAAATAGGTAAATTTTGTGGTAGATCTGATAGACTTTGGTTAATCGCCACGAGTGAAAAGTATGTTTGGGTGGTTAATGTGAAAATCCCTTTGAAATATTATCTAGCCACGGGGAAAGATAAGATAGTTATAGACGCTGGGATGCAGGAAACCCTGAAAGCAATTCAATGCTGAATACTGCAGTAGATAGGATAATGTTGGGAAATCAAGAGAGAGGGGGGAAAATAAAAGGTATTTTGGATGGAATTAACGGAGTGGAATAGTATACATGTATAGAGGTTAATTATGAATTATTTCAATTGGGGATTTGGGAGTTTAGAATATATTGTTTTTAATTTAGTCTGAACTTAGTGCAGTAGTGTGTAGTGCCAGGGTTCATCAACAACTTTTCCTAAGTTGGTAGACTACTGCTAATAATATTTGAAATATTTCGGTCATGGCATGAGCGATAGGCTTATACCTGTATTTTTAGAGAGAGACAGGGGATAACTTGTTAACTTTTGATACCACCGGCTGCATTCAAAATCCTTAAAATTATAAAGGAGGGTGATTGAAGAACTAAACCGTCACTATAGTGGGCATTGATATTTTTTTTTAAATCAGGACACAGGTTTCGGCATTTAATGTCGTAATCGGTTGTAGATGTTAGCAAAAGCATTCCATACGGGTACACGTTGTTGACGGGGAGGGTGACCGTTTCTGGAATTTGGGTGGAAGGAAGGCCTAAATGACGAGCAGCGAACAATTGAAATGAGGTGAGAGTTCGGTGGTGAGGTAGGAAGGAGAATAGGTCGCATCTGGAGGAACGAGGATGTTTCGCTCATCTGTCGGAAAACGAAAGGTCGAAGGGCCTGTGGGAAGTACGCAAATATTCATTAAAATTTTCAAAATTTCCACGGACACATTTGAAAACTTTTTGACGCCTCACGTTCCTAAAAAGCAGTGTTTAGAATGACTTATGATTAATCATTAATTCAAATGATAATAAATCGAATCCACAAACTTATGGCCAACCTTATTGGAAGATTTTTGGTCTTTCGGGTGAAATAAAATAAATATATTACTCTGAATCTGATTAAGTGCCTTCCTCCTGTGATTCGCAATTTAAAAAACAAGATTGATCACTATTTGGATTACAATCCAAACATCTGTTGTCATCTTCCATTTCCTTTTGCAAGCACTTCCTTTTTTTTCCTTCAAATGCGACATTAAGGCTTCGTATCCGAGCTTCACTTGCCATATAAATTTAGGATGTTTGCGGTGAACGACGTGGATGAAGACGAATTGTCCAGAAAGGAATGCATTTTTAATTTTATTCCCACGGATAATATTAAAGAATACATTTTCTTCACACACAAATTAACTATCCTTGAGGGAAATTCTTTGATATGTATTTATCCCTACCATTTGCCATCACGCCGAAATTTTAATCGACTACGTTCATCTAATCTTAAAATTCCCTCGGTCGCGTTTCCTCTTTTTCCTACAAAATCTCAGTAATTTACATAATCCGTTCATTTTTGCGCCGTCTAACGCTCTACTGCATGCTTTAAAAAATATCTTGCTGGCACTAGATGAAGTGATGAATCACAGTTAACTTACCAGCCTTAAGCGCGAAAGTCGGTTAGGTATGTGAGAATAAGCTTGCCTAGTAATCTTGTATCCAAACTTTGCAGACTTGAGCTTCACTGCCTCTAAACTAGTTAATTTGTTTATTGACTGCCTCAAAAATGTCTCATAGGATTTTTGTGTGAGACGCATAGGAGCTTAAGTAGTTTTTCCGCGCAAAGTGACAGTTGTGTAATGTATCATATTTTAGTGCTTATTTTTATCCTGGAAAAAAATATGTTACGGTGGTTGGCATCTCTGTCATAAATTTAGTATATATAATATAAAATAGCATGTTCCCATACCAGTTAAATGGTATATATTTATTCGCGATAAGAATTCCAAAAGAAAGGCCACAACTAAGGTCGCTATCGCTAAAATTTTACGGAGCACGGTCAAATCTTTTTGTAAAAGATGTAATACGCTTTCATTGTTTACAGCATTATTTTCATGACTCGCATTTAACCAAGAATTCTTTAACCTTCTCTGGAATTCAATAAATAACGTTTAGTTAATAATTTCTCAGGATTTGATTTCGTGATTTCTTAGCTTTCAATCAGTACAGTACTCTGTGATCGGCTTTTCTAATAAGGAATTTATTACATGCGATGAAAACATAATGATAAATGCAGTTCAATCCTTAATAAGGATTATTAGATATTTCAATTAATGAGGGATCAAGTAACATTTTTACTGCAAAATTTACAATCCAATGTATATAAGTGCTTTGAGTTAATAACATTTCACTTGGAGCTAACTTGAATCCTAAATTGGTAGTGAGAGACGAAATACAACCTAAATGTGTACAACTCTGCAGCATATCCTTACATTTATTAATTGTTACAATATTCTATCTCTCTTTACGATTCAAAAAAAAGTTTCACAAGTTCACCTCTTCAACTTCTTTGAACGCCCTTGACTAATATTATTCGTCTTTAAATTAGAAATTGTCAGACGTTAATTTCAGGTTAAATTCAATCCATTTCATCTCAAAGCAAATACTCACTGCTTTTGGGTCTATTGCTGCAATTAAAGCTTAAATATCCCGTGGCGAAATCTCCACCATATTGCTGAATTCCGGTCAACATGCTCAAATTAAATCTTTTAAACCCACTGCTCCAATCCCAACGGAATTCGCAATTACATCCGGCATTGGAAGAATTCCAATTGCCAAGTAGGTGTCGGAATCGTGCGTACCGAGTAATCGGGATGCTCTTCCTTTGAAAGAAAAACGAACTCATCCGCTTCATCCCCATATATCTATCAATTGAATACCCTGCTGGCCACCGCTAGGGTACTTGACAGGGAATGATTAGACACCAAGCATCCCCGTTTTTATCTGCGTTAAGGAATAAAAGAATTCGAAGTAAAAACTCAATTTATAAGGAGAATGATTACTGGTAGTACTCTACCAATTCATGGTAGGTTTTCAATGGACCCTGACATTACCCATTACGGTACTCTTAAGTCCTAACTAACGTGACAAAAAATATCGTCTGACCCCATACTGCATATTATACATGACTCATTACTATTCATTACCTATTCTTTGATGGTACTTCTCCAATAACCAATATATCTCGTCTATAACGACAAGCATATCTTTCCATGTATGCTTCCTTCAATTTGGCGACATCTCCTCCTTCGTTAACTTCTTTGTAAACTATTTTCTGCTATATATCCCTCCAATTCCTTCCTTCCCAAAATATTTAAATCTCGAGGTAGGTGAAGGATAAATATTATTTCGAAGTCTTTCAACCCAATGAAATATTTACTTATACTGTCTCTCACGCAAACTAGGAATATGGTTTCCATCTGTTTTATAATTATTTACATTTCCTATGCGTAATATATTTCATGAAGTGAAATAACCCAGTAAAATTCGAAACGTGTTGAAGCATATGCTTACTCTTGTGACTGAGAAGATATTAAAATACACTTCACACTCAAACGGCTGCATACAAAGTGTCTCCGGTCAAAAGGGGACCTTTATCTTTACTGTGCATGACTTAACCTCTGGTCGCATAAGATTTTATAAGCATTTTAATCGCACGTCTAAGGTTTAATTCAATATCCCTTTGGCTCACGTTTAGGATATATTCATTTAAATAAGTGAAGAACGGAAGAGCTTGTCTTTGCGAGAAACCTTGACCCAAGCGGCATATAGGCATGATTGTAGAAGGCTGCAAGAAAACCGTTTCAGATGGACATAAAAGAAAGAATAAAGATGCGGTGTTTATAACGAACCCGGTAGATTTAATCATTAGTTTTCATAAACTTATCGTTGATATTCCACCACCATTATAAATATCTTCGATGTCACCAGATACGACAGAAAATGTATGATGACTAATGACGTGAGTTACGGTCAGGGATAACTGAGTGATAACTTTGGAGATAGAAATAATAAGTATGAATGAGCGAAATCTGAAGTTTTTAAAGAAAATATACGATTTGACAAAGAGATTCGGAGAGATAATCATTAGCAAAGAGGGATAACAAATTAATTTAAATTATATGATGACACCACATGATTATAATTTATTATTTAAAAAATTATAAGCTGTGAAAACCATTTAAATCATTTAAATATGTCATAGTGATTTCATGTTTATTTATTAAAGTTTATCATAAGTTTGGATGAGTGTTTTTAACACACGTGAAATGGCCGTGAATTAAGATGTAAGGTCAGGAGCCAATATAGTAAATGCGGTAAAGTTACACAAGAGATTGCATGGTCCTAAATTGCAACATATTTATTAGATAGTCTACCTTTTAAGATAGCTTTTGGATAGACACCGACTGAACACCGTTGCATTTTTAAGTGTAGCCTAGCAATATACCACCTGTCCCCTATAAATAAACCCTTCTTTTATTCCACATACATTCTACCTACCTTCATGCCGTCCAACATCCTTATCTTTTGCCTAACCCTACCTCGCTTGTCTAGCTTCCTTCTCTCTATCATAGTTTTCTACAGTCGGTCGTAATTCAAAGTACTCTGCATCCATCTTTCCTGCCTCATTTGGGCATTTCCCTTAAAATTCACTCTTCTCCCTCACCATGCCTAGCACATCATTGTTTTTTTTATTTCTCTCCATTTTACCTTTTCCATTATTCTTCACAACTGCAGCTCAGAATTTACCATTCTACGCCTTTTTCTTTACGCATTATCCCCTACGTCTTTGCTTCAATGACCATGTTTTCGTTCCGTACACCCTCACGCTCCGTATCAAAGTTTTTATGAGAATTTCCTTAACATTCGTACTAAATGTCCCTGCCAGCAGCTCCTACCTCCCCATGAAAACTTCTTTACCCTAAGTAACTACACACCTTCTGCATTTATAATACCCTATGCTAAGTCATACAGCGAAGATTATATTGTACCATTAGCGGTTCGTTTTTAAGGTATAATTTATGACAAAACTTGACATAGAGGAGCTAAGTAACAATACTTTTACTACTTTCCATTGTCTCATATTCATGAATTTGGTTTAAATTTATTTTAATTAATGTATCTCTTATTTACGAAATTGTAAATGAATAAGATGTTGTGACGATATGCCGTCCATATTATGTCAAATACATTCGCAGTCGTGCGCGATGCGCCACAGTGCACGAGGTTAAAGCCAATTTTTAACACTAAGTGTGTTTACCTTTTCCATATTCCAAGAAACTGCGGGAGATGCCACGACAATGACTTTTATTGGAGTCATCGATATGATTTGGTATGTTGACTCCCTAAATAGTTACTGTCGCGGCATCACCCGCAGTTTCTTGAAATTTGTCAAAGGTAAAACAACCTGGCATTGAAATTGTAAATTTTAATTATTTATTTCATGAAACCAATATTTTAAAAAAAGTGCAGCGGCTTCAAGAAGAAAACAATTCGTCCAGTTGTAAGCCTTAAGAAATAACTAAAGCTTTTTTTTAAACTTGAAGGGTTATTCCTCATATCACTCATTTAATTCAATTTTATCTACTTACTAGGCAGTTAGGTTATTTAGTAACGCTGAAAACTTGGCCTTTCATCAGGTGAAAATGCTGGCTATGGCTAGTTTTAGCCAATCACCAAGCCTTCCCACAAACATTTTGAAAGTCACTTCCGAATTTTTCATATCTCTGCTCGTATATTTTGCTATCTTCTCTTTAATGTGATCGAAGGGTCAAGTCACTGAGGGTCCTGTAATTTTACCGGAGACAATTCTCGTAGAATATTTGCCAAGTGTGCCTGAATATTCTCATAACATTACAATAAGGCAAGGATAGTAAGCATAGTTAGAGCCGATCTGCACGAAACGTTGGTGTAGTTTTGTACCTGGACATACTTGGTCAATTTGATTCAAAAATATTTTGAGATGCTCTTTTGAAAGGTTCTTTGAGGCAGGTTTGTATCAGCGGTGACCTTACTCTTCGCCCCGTTTGAGGGAGCATTGCGGGAAAAAGGCAAATCGTTTTGCCGGAAAGACTGAGAAAGAGGAATCCCTTCGAGCGCTGATGAATCTTAAACTTTTCATTTTCAAGGGAAAGATATGGCAGAAGTAAAGTTCCCACGGGAAGGCGATGGAAAATTTACGCTCATTAATCGTCCTATGCCATCGTGAGCAATTCTAAAAACCCTCCCGAGAGTCTACGAGAGGCTTCCGCCTTGCCTTCGAAATGAAATCTCTCGTTTCCTCTTCCCCCTTTCTTATTGTGCCCTAATGCCCTTTCCAAAATTCGTCTTTATTTCTTCGTCTCATGAGAAGACATTGAGATTCGGTCTCGTGTCCTTTACTCGTTCCCAGGGTTCCTGAAAACGATGGAATTCCCAAGGTCGTGTTCCTTCGTTAACTAGTCCACTCTTGAAAAACTCTCTCGGTGGAAGTCTCGTAAAATGAATGCTATATACTATATAAAGCGCAGCAGCCGGAAAAGATGAAAACGTTCTCGTATGAATTTTATTGGGATCTTTAAAAAAATCAACAAGGAGGATTATGGTGAAGAAATGCTTGTATTTATGGTCATGAAAAACAAATGGAAGGTAATTTAACGTCGAGTTATAGTTTATTACAGAAAATTATCAAAAGTCTTGAATAGTGATCATTGTAAAAGCAATAATTGGAAAATAAATTTTTATCAAGATTTTCAACAAAGGTCCAAGTTGCAGTAATTTGTAGATGAGAGCAATCAGTCTCCAAGGGCATACTTAATAAAAAATTGCCCAAAAAGAACTTAGGGAAAAATGGGGCCATTATCACAAATAGTCTTATGTTTATGATATTGAAGTTTAAGAAATAAATAGAATTCCCGTTTTAGGAAATATTCAGCAAGGGGATTTCCGATCCACAATAAAAAATGCTTATGTTTAAATGTAGTGTGTGACTGCAATATATGGAGAGAGAACTAAAATATCTTTCATTTTTAGTTTCCCTAAATTTCATGAATATTACCACTGTGAATTTCCGTGTTAGACCCTCACAGAAAGAATAGTCAAAGTTAAAATATCGCCATGTCTATGAGCCTTTTCCAATTGGAGAATTTTCTTGCTAAGACACCAAGAGCATTAATGGCGCCCTTATCATTCTCACTGTGAACGTTTCCACTGTTAGGATTAATTATTTTAATGGTGAAGGTTCGAAATCACGGTGTCTGCATTCCTCGGGGAACAATTAAAAGAAAAACCTTCTCCTGCCTCTAAGCATCATTTCATCCGTCTCGTGCATCAAACCTGACCCCATGTCTTCATACTTTCGTCCTTCCAACGAATTACCAACACCTTAACTCCATTCCTCCTCTCCTACTAGAAACATCACAAGTCACAGATGGCGAGTTTAAAAGCCTTTCTCTAACGGCTTTTATTCAAACCATGGAGTCGCCCTGATCTCATTATGATTCTGGAGCTCCTCCGCCTTTGGACGCATTTGGGGAAGGCCTTCGGGGCTGGGGAACACCTCCCTGCCACGCATCGTCGCGTAGAGCATATTAAATCAGCTTAGGGGCGCGTTTACCGAGCTCGCTCGGGTGAAATATAGCCGCCGCAGTGCACTCTCAAATAAGCGGCTGGTGCCTTTAATCATAATGATCTGCTTTCCTGAATAATGTGGATTCATTACTCTCGCGATTTTTTGAATTATGGCCGACCACAAGTGCTGTATGATTTAACAATGCCCTTTTTTAACAATAGGTTTTTTTAAATTATTTCGATGATATTTGAAAGATAAGTCAATTCGAAGTACTTTATTGTACTCTTTCCTTGATGGCGTGGACTTCTCGGCACAACTAATCCAAGAGTTCATGCAGGCTCCGTGTATGCGTAGCCAAGCAAACCGACCCACGTTTAAAAAAATCTGTTTCCTTTAAAATGTGCCAAACGTGGGGAGAGATTTTAAATATTTTAATTTCACCATTTCCCCGTAGTTCATGATTTTTACCGCTCTGAATTGTCTTGTCGGACCCTCGCTAGCTCACAGTGGTTCTCGCAGAAAGAAGTGACGAAGGTCATTTCTCGTATAGCCATATTCTCTTTTTCCACTCCATGAATTTTCTTATTAAAAACACTGAGTGAGTAAATGAATGCCTCAGACTATCCCATAGTAAACACGCATCTATATTATCATAGGATACTGTAGTATTTTTTTAAATCACATAATACGCCTTTGTATGTTAGTAGAATTTCTTAAGAAGGTTAAAGTTACAAGAAAGATGCAATTTTTAATCGATGAGTTGTACAGTGAGAAGGATACGGAATTACGCGTTCATGAACACTTTGGTATGCATTCCTTGCTCTAAATAAAGTTCATCTACATTTTACTCTTTAAATTACTTTAAGATAACTAATGAAGAGGAAATGCGATAGTAGGTATTTAAGTCAGCAGCCATTTAAATAATTGGTGATAACTTACACCTATATTTCATTTTTTAGATTGCTAAATTTTTACCACCCAATAATCAATAGTGTTGGAGATACAAATTCAGAGGGAGAAAAAGGATCCTTAAATCCATCTTTTTGGTAGTTAATTTCCTTTAACTTTTCATTATGACCTCGGCTACCAGTATAATATGGGACTTAAATTATTCCCCCGTGATAATTCTAACCTCATACGATTACTCGTGTGGGTGTAAACATGGTGGCTAAATCAAGATAATAGGCGTACTTTGGAGGCTTTTGAAATTTTGATGGGCAGAAAGATGGAAAAGGTGAAGTAGAGAGAGGGAAAACAAACGAGGAAGTGCTATGTTTGGTGGGGGAGGAGGGGGAATTATTGGGATAAATCCAAAGCGGGCAGAGCATTCTTCATGGCAATGGAACGTTGAAGACTTGTAAAGGTGGGATCAAGGAAATGGTACGAAATATGATATGCATGTTGGGCAGGATGACTGAAGAGAAAAGTATGCTAAATTGAAGGAAGGGTTTTTGCAGTGTCGGATTTCGGGTTGTATTTTGCGAGAAGAGGCAAAGAAACTAATCGTTTCTCAGCCTTTGTCCATCGAACTATTGTTGAGATCTCCTTTTTTCCATCAAGGATCTTTGACTCACTCTAAGGGGTTACAAATTAATACATTTCTCCTTTTTCTATCAGGAAAACCTTAAAATTACCGTCACAATATGTGATAAATATTGATTTACTAAAGAGTGAAATGAATGTTTTCTTGTCAATTGCTAAGTTAGTTGACCTCTCCCATGTATTTCAACCATCATACGTCATGTACACGTCATGGGTATCGAATTTTAATGACATGATGATGATGAAATGAATGGAAAGGATGACTTTTAATGCTTAGGGTTAGCATGGACGTCCACGCGTGAAATCACTCATGGATAAGTTAAATTCGTATTTGAGCTAGCAGGAGAATTACTTTTTATTTGATTGCGTTGCGAGATTTCAGTAAGAGGAGGTAAGCTGTCGATGACAAACATGCTATAGAATACAACAATTAAGGCAAGAGAAAATTAAGCGGAAGAAATTCGATGCTAAAATGCTATCGGCAAGCAAGATATATGATCTTTTATTTGACAATAAATCCTACATCTACAGGGTATCCTGCTAGCCACCGCCAGGAGGTATCAGGGTAATTTAAAACCGGACATTCAACACCGAAGTTTAGTTTTTCTCCGATTTGAGCCAAAATAAATAGGGATAATAATTTGCATAATGATAACTACAGGTACATGCACAATGTTATCTAAGGCTGACATGCTTTTCTAAGCATATGAAAAAATATGTTATTGATAAGAACCATAAATTGAGGAATTAAAGGACAAGTATCTTGGGTTGCACAAGCTTAATGAAGTTTTTGTTTTAAGAAAAATTGGTCCGTTGTAAATAATAATTTTATTATGCATTCATAGCAAAATTTCAAGCATACCATAATAAATTCGTATTAAATAAAAATGTCATCCTACTATCAAACGAACGTGAAACTCAATTTACCAGCATAATGGTATTGACGACAAATGTTGTTAACGTTTCTGAAGCTAAAGTTTTAAACTGTTACTAACATAAGTTTTCACATGTTTAAGAATCAAGTATATTTCCCAAATAGTTAACTCAATTTGTGAAACTCACTACCTTTAATCACCTTTAGCAATAAATCATAGTTCAAATAATGTCATTACTTTGATGGTACATTCGATAACCTAGCCTGTTTTCTGAAGAAAAAAAGGGATCCTAATTAGCCCAAGTATTGTGAAATTGTTAAATTCATTGACTTAACCAATTTTGCAACCAATTTAAAACTAATAAATCACCAGGGTTATATTCCTACAGATAAAACTTTAATTCACCAATATCGAGTATAAGTATGAAGCATGAGTGCAGTAATCAATTGTGACTATTGGTTAACTGACAAGACGAAGTGATGAATGGCGAGCTCCGTAGAAGAATGACCCGTCGGGCACGACTTTAATCAGATAGAAAAAGAAATCACTTTAATTCTTCAACATTCTGCAAGATTATCGAACGCAAAATAATTTTAGTTTTGTATCAGTGTCCATGTAAAGTGATTTGAAAGAAATATTTAACTAAATTTTACCATTTTGTTGTCATTTTTTACTACTTTTCGGTGACAAGGAACCCTTATTAAAATGGAAATACAGCATAAACAAGAATCACTGCCCAGTTAGTCGACCACCATAAATGTGTACATAAATGTATACATAAATGTGTACATAAATGTATAAAGGCATCGATTTGAAATATATCGGGAATATAAGGTTGCCGCTGAGGTATAAAAATGGTTTTATAAATTTATGCGCGAAATTAAATAAATGTTCCTCATATCTACATCGACACAATGCCCCACAAAATGCCGCAAGGGCTTGTGACGGGGTGTGTGTTGAGGCACCAATCATGCATACAGGAATGCTTACTCTTAGATACATGTAAGCTCGTATATAATTCTCATGTAGATCCATGCCCATTTACTTTTTGTAAACATTGGTCTTCTTGACTTGGTCATTAAATTTAAGTCTTTAAGTTAATCTTTTCGGACGTTTCGGTTTGCAATGATAACGTATCTTGCAAAGGATGAACGAGTACTTGAATCTGTATGTGATAGTCTCTCTCTTTCTCTATCTCTATCTTATTTTATCCTTGTGGTGGAATCTACCGATATAATTTGATGCCAAAATAATTCTATATGTGTCGCAATAAAACGCATGTCCTTTGCCTTTCTAAAAGTTTTAAGACTTGTTTACTCTCTTCGAGAATCAAGTGGCTCCCAGCCTAAATCCTCCAGCATACCCATGACACTTACTACTTACCCGTACCTTCTCGTTACAATTTTTATCAAACCTTGCAGATTTTTTCTCTGAATCTAATCTCTGTGTTCACTCGGGAGATATTTTTATTTTTGATTATAGTTTATGAGCAGTAGGGTATTGGGCCTAAAACAAATCTGTGCCGATATCATTACCTCGCGAATTACCGAACTGGACACCGTACAACCCAAAAAAGTAACCTTACAGAAGAAAGTTTTAAGATTCATCCAATCCAAGATCGAAGATGAAGACCTTATTATTTCAAAAGCCGATAAAGGGAACAGTGTTGTGATCCTAAACAAATCCTTATACGTTGATAAATGTATTGATGTGTTAACTAATAATCCTTTTGTATTAATTCCTCGAGACCCTACAGCCAGATTTCATAATAGTGTGAAGTCAGCCCTCTCTGCCTGCAAAACACTGTTCAAAGATAGTGAGATTAGGTACTTACTGCAGATGAACCCCCTACCCCCTAGGTTTTACGGACTACCTAAAGTCCATAAGGATGGAACACCCATACGACCTGTAGTTTCTTGCATAGGATCACCCTCTTATAAATTGGCCACAAAAATGAATACCGTATTTAGACAGGTTTCCAGTTTCTCAACAAAGCATGGTGTTAAAAATTCCATAAGTTTAGCGCAGAACCTCCAGCATCTCTTACTACCTACCAACTCTAAACTCGTATCTTTTGATATAAAAAATCTATTCACCTCTGTACCCGTCCAAAAGACCTTGTCCCTCGTTCAAAAAATACTCCAACAATCAAAGATGGACCCGATAATATCTAAAGAAATTCATTTGCTCATGGAACTATGTGCTAATCAGAGTTATTTTCTATTCAACAAAAATTTTTATCACCAAACAGATGGTCTCGCTATGGGATCCCCTCTCTCACCATTATTAGCTGAAATATTTATGGACGACTTCGAAAGAAACCTATTTAATTCCAACCATCCCCTTTTAAAAAATATCTTCTATTGGTATCGCTATGTTGATGACATCATCTGCTGTTGGACAGGGAGTGAGAGACAACTAGATTTATTCCTAAACATACTTAACCATCAATATCCCAAAATTTCTTTCACCATGGAAATAGAGTCCGAAATAGGTCTAAACTTTCTGAATCTCACGATAACCATTAAAAATAACAAACACAACTTTTCAGTATTCAGGAAACCATGCTATAGCAACATTTTTGATTATGCTCAAGCATTAAAGACAAGTTTTAATAAAGTTAGTGTTCCCCGACCTACATTTTTGTACAACTTGGAATAAAGAATAACCGTCTGTATTACTACATTTAAATCATTCGTGAGGAAGCTGCGTAGAAGAAAAACGGGAAATACTAGAAGCCCCTTTGTCATGAAGAGAAATAAAACTACCAGTCAAATCTCATTTTAGGGTATGAAGTGAATATATATGATACTTAAAGACAACAGAAAACTTAATAACGAAATGAAGATGAGGTTATCACATGCTACAATAATATACACATATGGCTAGGGGTTGAGTAACATGCCAGAAATATTTTAATTACCATGTTAGAGTCTTTGCCTTTTACAGCAAGCTAGGAACTTCAATTGAAAAAATTCAATTTCGAACTTATTTATCATGTAGCAGATTTATTAAGTATTTTAACCGGAAGGGTTTTATGAACATACCACTGCGTGCACCAGATATTATTTTACCTATGGAAACTCATTACTTTACCGTTTCAAATTAATACTAAACTCGGGAACCAGGATACAAAGCATGGGTTGCAACAACACTCTACCCAAATTCGAGTTCATCGTTGATTCAAGCTAATTACAAACGCCTAAGGACTTAGTTGGAGATACGCTATGCCTGATCCATCAAAGTAATATACAGATTCATTTCGTGGTTTGGCTGCTCCTTTGAGTCAGCGAGTGGTTAGTACAATCAGCTTTGTTGGAATTGAACCAGGAGTTGGTGATGGCATCATTGACGATCGACCAAGTGACAATGAAATTGTAATTCTTTCAATTTGACAATTCGGAACCTTATATACTAATCAATCACGGTATTATACGTATTTAAAGGTAGGTTTACCCGGTTTCTAGAGATAACTTCCTCATGGTTGCCATGCATTACGAGCATTTTCTTTTCCATTTCTTTCTACCTCCCTCCATTCTGTCCGAAAATTAAGTATATTTTTATCATTCTGCTACCCTGCTTATACAACTTTCTACCTTCTACCACGGCCGTCAACATCTCTCTACCTTTCGGCATTTCATACATCCACTTCCTCTGCCTTTGTGTTTCCCCCAGTAACTTCCTCTTTACGCCCATTCTGTTTGAATCCTCGAAGTTTTCTTATTCTGTGTTCAACTTATTTTCTCCATCCCCCAACATATCTCAAAAGCCTCTGTTTTCCGCTCAACATCTTACCTCAAAGACTGTGGTTGGTAATAAGGTGGAGCTTTGCTCCATTTGAAGTCTTCGCTAATATTTTCTTTTTTTCTTTGCGTGGTGTATTTTCTGATTGACTCTTTGATTTTTTTAAATGCTATTTCTTTCAAAACTCCTTTCTACACTAATACGTCAATTTTCCTCATATTTACTGCTCACTTACTCCAGCTACTTCTGCTTATTGCCTCCGAATTTGGTTTGATGAAGCCATACTGATTCTTGATATCGTCAGTTATGGTCCATTTATTAAGTTTTAATCAATTGAGAAGTCAAATATGTTGATCAAGTAATGAAAGGTACTGCAATTAAAGTGCTCTACACGCATGGTCGCATCTATTTGTTCTTCTTAACAGTAATCTGTTGACATGATTTATTATTCTAAGACCACGCCCTGTTAGGAAAAGTATATAAGAAACTAATTTAAACAAAGTCAACTGATAAAATATTATGAGCAACAGATCTACTCTAATTGCACAGAAAATGATCCAATACAATAATATTACGTAATTTTTGCCACACTCACATCTCAAAAGCCTCCAATTCAAGCTTATTCTCTTTCCTCGAAGATCAGATCTCACATCTACAACGCATTATGATCCATATTCAAGTATTTACTAATCATTTCTTCGAATCTTTTTTCAATATATCCTTTATAAATTTTTTCTTCTTGCAATTGCATATTTAGCTAACGCAATTATTCATCAAATGTATCCAATTAAATGTCCCATCACCCCTGAAATATTGATCAAATGTATTAACTGCTCCAACTACTCTCGTTTGTTCCCCTCCTCCTTTAATATTTGGCGTAGCTTTCCTACTACTAAACAATCTCATTTCTTGGTTTTCTGTATTTAGTTCTCTTCCCATTTATATTATTCTTAAATAATTGGGTAGTACTATAGTAGTATTCATAAATTATTCAAGAATGACGGCAACTCCTTGTCTGTCGGACTGTTTATTACTAATAAAAACACTTTTGTTTGTAGATCATGGTCGACCAGGAGGGGGCCTTCGGAAACTGGGAAGGCATCCCGTACCTGTGGTGGGCCTTCCACTGGCTTGCCATGTCCCATTCCTGCTATAACCCTATCATCTACTGCTGGATGAACGCCAAGTTCCGGGTGGGTTTCTGCTGCGCACTGTCCAGGGTGCCCTGTCTCCGATGGCTCGCCCGCAGGATGACCCCGGGTCCAAACACAAGCAGCGGCGCCTTCGGCGGTGCCACCATCACCCACGCGGGCGGGGGCCGGTCCATCGGCCCCCGGGGCCGCCCCAGCACTAGCATGGGGCCCTCATCCACATCGTCCTTCATGCTGTCCAAGGGTGGGAACGGGCGATGCGCCGGCAGCCGGCCAAACTCCGTCCTGCTTGGTAGTTCCGGGGGCCTTGGGGTCGGGTCCTGCGGCCGGGGCCCCAACCGGAGGTCCCTCCGCAACAGGGACTCGGACCTTGATCTCGAGGTAGACGAAGCGTCCCTCCTCCACCGGGTGGACACGGGGACTTCGTACGTGAGCGTCCGCCGGGCCAACTCGGCCAAGAAGACCAACGGTGAGAGCGTGGGCCTGGCGGACAACGGGAGCAATGGCGTGGGAAGGGATTACCCCGTCGGTCATCCGCACTATCTACGCGGTAGGCACCACCACCACCATCACCAGAGGGCTCCTCAGAAGGAAGTACACGTGGAAGACAAGATATGAGCTCTCCCCGCTCAAACCAGTGTCGTCCCGAAGGCGTGAGTTTCACACAGTGTCGACTTCTGATGGGATCTCTCTCGTCAAGTTCCTCCCGCATCAGTCTCGAAGAGGCACACCAACGATACACACCTGATGGGTTATTTTGAAAACACGTGGCGATCTGTTGAGCGCGCGTCCTGGCGTAGTTCCGCACTGTTGCGCGCCTAGCAGGCGAGCCTATCCTCTTCGCAGCTGTTGTGGATCGATCGTTCATGCGGATGATCGAATTTTTCTCCCTTACTGAAACATTTTACTCCCGTCCGGAATTCAGAGGCTTGGGGGTGTAGGTTACGTTATTCTTGAATGTGAAACGCTAGTATATTACTCTGATGAGGACATTTTATAATGCCCAGACATTTCATAATACAGTGAACTGGAAAGTGGACTGGAGTGGTGAGTAAACTGGACAGTTAACTAATCAGTGTAGTAGGGAATGTACTTGGCAGTGGGGTGAACATTGGTTGTTAGTATATGCGTGACAAAGCCACTTCGATTGTTTCATAAACTCAACATCCTACTGTGTAATATTATTAAGGCTCAATTTTCACAGGTCATCAATGGCAAAGCGTGAATTATGAGATAGACAATGTTGAAACGACATTCACAGTTCGAAATGTTTGTGACCATAATAGCATACCAATTTATCTCCATAATATTTATGAAAGTATTTTATGGTAACTGTGATGGATATTTTTGTTAAATTCTGATGCTTCACGTTGATTGTATCTTCCACTTCATGTAGATGTGAAACTTCCATGTACATATAGGAAAAGTATTAATTGTAACCATGAGAGAAATCATGGATCCTAAGGCTCAGTAATAATATCCCCTGCTATTTATAACCATGAAATGAAGCATTTCAATATATTTAAAATGTGAGTGTATTTATTTTCACAAAAAAGTATTTTAATAATATGACAATTTCACATTCAACTGTAAAGAAAACAGCTTTTTTCGCAATTTAAATGGAACTTTCTTTACTATTATTTCCCATATTTTGTAACGATTTTCTATGCGCGACCTATTTCACGTTATTTTTCCACGAAAAGAAACGGTATTTTCGATTTTGGGGAACTTTGTGAGATTACATGTGCATGTATAAAAATCACTTATGTTTTGTGTGTTTGTGCGTGTCATAAGTAATTTTCTTCGTTCATATCTCTCAATGAATCGGTTCACAGGGTGAAATTTGAGTCTGTTTTGTCCGCCGCACGTTCCTCCAAATAAGTGTTGCTACGGCGAGACATTCATTGGGACTAGAACTTGGTGAATAAGAAAGACATCCTTGTGCTCTTCTCAGCAGATAGTGAATAAAATACAATTGGTGTCTATGTATTAGGTAATCAAACTTTTACCGGTTTCACCTTTGAGAAGAACCAGACAGTACAGTGACAAGAAAGTTAGATGAGTACTCTAAATTTATGAAGGTGTACACGTTCTGAAGTGTGTAAATATATGTAGGTGACATGCTAATGGGAACAAGAGTACTGAGGATCTTTAGTTTTGGGGATATAACATACGAAAAAGTAAATAATTTTAAAGTTGTCAGTGGCTCATAGTGTTTCTAATTGGTGAAGAAAGAAAATTGAATATTTCTGATGGAAAGGCATAAAAGACAACATGATGTTATATGTGCTTTTGTCCATGCTTATAAAAGGTGACATGAGCGATACAGGAGGCATATATGTGAATTTGTAATTTTGTATAATGGAAAGATGTGATAAACGTATTCGTCAGACCCTCACCGTAAAGAAAAAAGTTGTAATTTTAACCGTTCAATTAAAGTCTCTTTTCATCTTCGTGCAAGCGCGTTATGTGTTGAAAATATCGCCATCATCGTAGTGTTTTGGATGACGAGTGCTTTCTGGAAACCAAAGAAAACGCCACCAGCGATTTAGGGAATTTGTTTGCTGATTAGGAATACTTCGATATTGTGTTTTGTTATTGTGTCATTTTCATGAATGTAATGCTATTGTTGTTCAAGAATCTATGTTTTATGTGAATCCATCCCAAACCTGTATTACCTGTCTTCCCTACACAGGTTTAAATTAAATGTTGTAAATAATTCAGCGGCTGTTGTACGTCATTTGCAGAAAGATATAAGGATATTTGGTATTTATGGATGTCTATTAGCACACACACACATACAAACATATATATATATATACTACCTTGATCAAAAAGTTCCCGGAATAACCACCGTGTGGCGCTCCCATCGTTCCGATTTGAGTTCTGTTTTTTTTGTTAAATTGGTACATCTGTTGTTGATATTCCCTTTAAATCTTAGTGTCATAACTTGACATTTGCAAAAGTTACGTAGCCAAGAGTACATCTATCTCTGTGTGTGTTGGCGATTTTTTACAATTGCAGAAATGGATTTAAATTTGCAACAACGAACTTGTATTAAATTTTGCGTAAAAAACGGATTTAGTGGCGCACGGACGTTGGAAATGTTGGAAAAGTGTTTCGGCAATGATTCTCTAAAAATAACGGTCGTTTACCAGTGGCACGAGCGGTTCAGAAGTGGTCGTGAGTCAATCGAAGATGATGAACGCAGTGGCAGACCATCGACATCGAAAGTCGGTGAAAAAATTGATAAAGTAAAAGAAATGTTGGTCAATAACCGCAAATTAACCATCAGAGAAATAGCGGAGGACTTGAACATTGCCTATGGATCCGCCCAAGACATTGTGGTTAATGATTTGGGTTTCCGTCGTGTAGCAGCAAAGTTGGTGCCAAAAGACCTCAATTTCATGCAAAAAAGAGACCGAGTTGACGTCGCAAAAGACATGATTTGCGAGGCTGAATCCGATCCCACATTCATCAAAAGGATCATTACTGGAGACGAGACGTGGGTTTATGAGTACGACACGCAATCCAGACATCAGGCAAGTGAATGGCGTTCACCAAATGAGCCGAGACCAAAAAAACCACGTCGTTTTCAGTCAAAAAAGAAGGCAATGCTGACGGTTTTCATGGATTACAACGGTGTAGTGCATCATGAATTTTTGCCAGAAGGCCAGACAGTAAATTATTATTGAGTATTATTTGGGCGTTATGAGACGTTTGCGTGAAGCAATTCGCCGAAAGAGACCAGAAATGTGGGCAGAAAACTCGTGGATTTTGCACCATGATAACGCACCGTCGCACAGTGCTATCATTATTCGTAATTTTTTGACGAAAAATGCAACAAATACCATCCAACAGCCACCGAATTCACCTGATTTGGCTCCCTGTGACTTCTTTCTGTTCAATCGAGTTAAAAAACCATTACGGGGAACGCGTTTTAGCAGCCGAGAGGAAGTAATGGAAAAATCGCAGGAAGCACTGATGGACATACCGAAAACCGACCGTAACTTTTGCAAATGTCAAGTTATGACACTAAGATTTAAAGGGAATATCAACAACAGATGTACCAATTTAACAAAAAAAACAGAACTCAAATCGGAACGATGGGAGCGCCACACGGTGGTTATTCCGGGAACTTTTTGATCAAGGTAGTATATATATATATATATATATATATATATATATATATATATATATATATATATATATATATATATATATGCACACACACATAAACACTCCTGATCTCGCGCTGTTTCAATGTTTTATTCTTTTAAAACTATCATCTGAGGAATATTTTTTAGTGCATTGAATATGTAACCGTATTAACAGTCTCGATTTAAAATATTTAGTAGCTTTTCTCTTGTAGATTCCAGAGTAGGTAATCATTTTTCTCCTAAATGCTCAATTAAATTAATGGAAATCGTGGGCATAATAAAATATTCCCATGTTGCCAATGTCTAATATTCAAGAAAAAACTAAGGGCATCCTATGCAATTTTTGTTATATACCTTTGTAAACTATTTAGTTGAAAATGAGATGTGTGCGGAATCGGTATATTTTATCATATACGCGACACCCATTTTTTTTAAATTGAGCATGTTAGAGTAATTCACAAATTCAAAAATCCCTCGAACCTTAATATAAGAAAAGTATATACTTCATTCGGTGGTCTATCGTTTAAGGTTGGTTTTGGATGAGCACAGTCTGAGCAAGCCGACGATTCACGCCTACAGAGAAGAAGAGGTAGCTCTTCCTCGATTTCCTTACGTTCTTTCCTTATACTTAGTTTTCAGCGTGCCATTGCCAATCAAAATACCCTGCATCTCTCTTCTACCTCCTATTGCTTCCTCCCAGCAATCCTCTCTCCTCCCCACCATCCGCCTAGCACTTCTTCGTTTGCTTTCCTTTAATTCCATTTCAAATTTTCCATCCTTCTCCACACTCTCATCTCAAAAGCCTATAATATACTCCTATCACCTTGCTTCGACGGCCATGTATCTGAGTTGTACAAAACCAGCTCCACACCAAAGTTTTTATTTATCTTTTCTTCATCTCCTTACTTAACGTCCATCGTCATCAACTCCCTACTCCTTGTGAAAGCTTATTTGCCAAAAGCTATTCTTCTTCTGATATCCCTACTCATTTGACCATCTTGGTCCAAAGAACTTCTGAGATAGGTAAAATTCTATACCTGCTCTAGTTTTTCTCGTTTATTAATCTAATGGATTGCGTTCCTGGATATATGGTGTTATTTGTTATCCTGTTCTTTCTAATTAGTGCAAATATACTGGCATAAATATAATACGATGCGTTTTAACTATGCCTTGGCACTTTCCTCTCGGTAACTTCTTAAGCTTTCGGTTTTCGGCTGCCTGGAATGTGAGGTATCGAATTGAAGTGACTGGGCACAACTGGTGATGAGGTGACGAGAACCAAAAGAGAAAAGGTAAGAATAGCTGGATGTATATGTTTCGTTGTTGCTATCCGTAATTTTTTCAAGCAAGTGAATATATATTTTAGACTTAAACTTCTTCAGTCCGCACCTAAATATCTAATGTTATTTATTTCATAAATTTTGGATCTATGATGACATGTTGCCTATAAAGCGGAATCCTGAGCATCTAATGAACTGTCTTGAGCTGTGAATTTTTTTTTAATATTTCAAACGAATACCGGCACAGTGAGTAATCATTTGCTTTCATTTAGTAATCAAAACTCGTGCATACCAATGACAGTAATTTAAGGACATTTTAAACGGTTTCGGTTGCGAATTGACTCGCGGTCAAAACATTTCATTTGAATGCGCCCTCTATAAAGGGTAAATTAAATTAAATATTAGTATGAATTTCATTTTTTTTAATATCATGAAGCGAGTGAAGTATGAAGATTTGTGGGCTCTGAAGAAACTTGAAGTAATTGAGCGAGTTGCAGGGTATTTTAATGAGAAAGCATGGTAAAGGTTTTACTTTGCTCTAGTGAGGTCGCACTTAAAATACACTGAAGTTATTTGGAACGACTTGGAAGTTTTGATTTAGGAAGCAGAAAAGGTATGAGAAGGGCCACTAAGTTTGTGGAGAAGTATTACGACAAAAAAATGAGCAATACGTGGTAAAGAGAGGAACTAGGGTGAGAATCCCTCGAAGCACGAAGGAAGGAAAACTAAAGCTATTAGGCACGCAACACTTGATTTCACTTGTGATACATACGAAATCAATAAAGCCCCTCATTATATCGGCTTTATACTTTTATCGGGTATAATTTGGGTAAAATAAGGGAAGTATACAGCAGCACCAGTAGATTCAGGGACTCTTTCTTTCCTTGCGCGAATCACGATCACAATAAAAACAAAATCAACCAACGAATAATCCACGGCTGAAGAACCTAGCTACGAACCACTAAATTGAACGCATTCGTTTAGTTACTGAAAACTGGTGATCTAACAATCCTTGCCACACGTTTCCAGGGTGACCTGGAGGGTACGGTGTAGACGTAAGTGTAGAAATATAACGTACTACTTATAATGCGTGTTCACATTTTTGATACGTATATTCTTAATGCTTTAATTTTTACGCAAGTTATTTTACCCATATAAATATTGTTCATGACTCACCGTACTTCTCGAATATCCAAAAGAGGTCGTATTGGAAATAAAACATATTTATTAAGCTAGGTGTCATTTTCCCAAATATGATGTGGCGTATTTTTGATTGATGCAGAGCCTTTTGGAGCTTCTTTAAATTCAGAAGTACGGTAAGTGCATAAGTTCCCTTTTCCTATAGTTAAAAAATACAAATACATACGTATTTCGTATTATTTCTTCATAACCTTTGTGTCATTGGTAATCGAGTGTTCTGACGCCCACGGCAAAACCCAGGGGAAATCAATTGAGCTGACAGAATTTTATTCTGACAACAGTCTAACCCTTTGGTCTCTGAATTATTTATCACGAAACCACACATATCCGTTTATGGTAGAAAGAGATTAACGTTTTTAGTTTAAACTACACAATCTCTCATCTCTTTAAAAGACCTTTTCACTTTAATGTGCATTCTGAGGTTAAGTCACCATGCTAGCCACTTTGAATTAATAGTTGGTGTAGCTTATTATTCCGAAACGAAATAAATATGTTCTAAGTAAGATTTATTGAAAAATTTCAGTAATATTCAAATTCGAAACAGTTGAATTTTCCCATTGTGAATAATTTCAAAGAAGTCAGAGCAGAGGTGGATAACGTTTTACAAATTCTGAATAGTTCACAGTAGGAAACATACAATGCAGGGCACATTACATGATCACATTAAGAAATATTGATGTAAATGTTATTTTAAGTTTAAAATTTCAAAAAAACCGCGCACCTTTCTTCATGAATCCTTGCTTGTTTATTGATAATGTACCGCTACTTTTACCAAGTTCTGAATTTTACGAGAATTGATGTTTGTTTTTTTTTGTTTCGTCGGAAATGTATGAATTTATGGAGCATTGGTCATCCCGACGTCCGTTTTTTTGCATTTCCACCACCACCGCCTTATTTCCACCTTCCCTTACTTCACACCACAACTTACCATTCTAAATCTTCAGCGTTCTTCAAATAGGAAGATCAATATCATCCTTCATCATCACGCTTCCACGTACTTCAATATTGCACCGAACTCGTTTTTTCCTCCGTCATCTCCCGGACGCCCCCCTCCGAAATAGAATCCTTGACTCCTTCACCCCTCTTCTCCTCGCCTTCAGTCTCGATTGCGACCTCCACCTCACTTACTTCTCCACCCTCCTTATCTTCGGCGACCTCTCCCTTCTTCTCTTCCGTCTCTACTTCCTCCTCCTTCTCCTCTTTCCCCGGCTCCTTCTTCTCCGTTTCCACCTCTTCACCACCCTCGTACAACCCCTTGGCCAAGTAATAGCCATCGCCGCAGCCGTACAGGCGGTTCAGCTTGGCAAGGTCGATCATGCTGTATCGGACTCTCTGGCCGATTTGCGCCCCAGCTTGGAGCGGCACTATGGTTGGGCTACCATCACGGGAGAAAGCCGCCGCGCGGTAGTGCATGACACTTCCGTAGTCATAAGGCATCCCCTCGTACTGACTTTCGATGGGCGACCGAGCCAGGAAATTTCCTGTCCTCCCTGGGAAAACGAGAGGTAAGCAGTGTCAAATCAATCCCCGGAGTATCGTGTTCATTTTTCGGGTATGTTGGAGGAATTAGAATGGGATCCCTAAATTCTCCAACAATTTAGACCCCGTATCTGTGAGTATGATTTTAGAAATAAGAATTGAAATTATAGGGGAAAATGTCAAGCAATTAAGTGTTGTATTAAACCAAAATAAGAGCAGTGCTATAAATATTTAAGAGTTTAAAGTTAACGTAATACTGACACCGGTATATTTTAAAAATTATAAAGATGCATAAGATAAGCATCAATGGTCCATTAATTTCCCATATTAGCAGCTACCTTAAATTACTTTCCGGCAACACAGTGAATTAAAACTTCCGACTACGCCATAATTCCCTGTTGAATTATAACTTTTAAGAATTTTTCATTCACAAAGGAAAAGGTAATCATCGCCTTTATTAATGAACAATATTGGCAAACTGACTACATCTTCAAAATACCTCATCAGCAACCGCAAGGGCGTGTGGCGGAGGGTGTTAGGTCTCCACCCGTAAACTAGAACAAAACCACATTCATGACCAAATCATGTTACCTCTGCACAAATATTAGTTTTTTCATGCCCTCGAAAAACCTTAGTCACACGAAAAAAAGTACTTACATGTAACAATATTAAATAACAGGATGCGTACATTAGAATCATGCAGTAGAACTATTAAAAAGATGGGTATATTAAATAAAAGAATAGCATGCAGAAATAAACATACAAGGTATCGACAAATATATACACTACCAATTTTAATTATCTCCGACATGATTACTGTCATGTCTATTATGATCTCTAATGGTTGGAGGAAAAAACGACATTTTCAATTTATCCGCTCTACAGTTAATCTCCCTGATTTTAAGTTGGTGATCTGATCTTCCATAGTAAGTGGGGGCTTGTAATATGTCCTTAATATTATCAGATAATTAACCTGCCTCAAATTTACGCAGTAAATTTAATCTGTATTTAAGCCTACGGTCAACCAGGCGCTGGGAAAATGAAATAATTGTTATATCTATGAAATTTCAAATTCAATTTATTTTGAACAAGCTAAAATGGTAAGCTTATTAATGAATACAATATTTAGAAATAGCTACATTTATAAATTCAAAATTATTCTCTTCAAACGAACGTAATTTACCAATCACGAGTACATTAAGAATTATTTTGAGTTAAACATAGGTATTGCTACCTATCGAAGATAAGTTTTAGATGGTTTCTAGCACAAATTGAGTAGCTTTAGCCGTGATATGGTGGAAGTCGAACATAATGAATAACTGATCGAAGCACTTTTCCACTTGATGATTTTTTTTTATTTTACGACCGGGTTTCGATATATTACATCATCATCGGGCCATCAGGCATTATTAGGATATATTACATCATCATCACCTGATGATGTAATTCGGGTGCATCTAAGCCATTGGCCAAGACGGATGGGGCCACGCGCGCTGCACCGCAATCGACGATGGCAAATATGATTAATGCGGATCGCCTCTTCTCCTTTGCGGGGTTAAAGAAAGTAGTTGATATCAACGGAATTAGTTGAGATAAGGGGGTAACTCCAATGGAGTAACTCCATGGACGTGTGATCGGTCCCTTGATTCAATCATCTTGATTGAGACTCGAATCCAGAACCTCTGTTTCCGAGTCCCGGACAAAGCGAATGATTGTATTTACTGCGAAATTTTTGCAAGTCAGAAGAATGTTAGGTAAATGGGGGTAGAGGAAGGAAGAAAATAGCGTTTCGAAGATAAATAGACCGTACAAAAAACTGAACAAGGCTATAAAAAAGGAATTTTACACGATAGGTAACATTGACCTCTGGATTGGCAGGTGAAAGCGTCACCCCGCCACCATAGACAAAAAGTTCCCATGCCGGGAATCGAACCCGGGCCTTCTGGGTGAAAGCCAGATATCCTAACCACTAGACCACATGGGACGCGTCTTAGTAAGCGATAGAAACGTTATAAAACATACCTTTGATAGGCAGCTATGCCTATGTTTAACTCAAAACAATTGTCAATTTAATGGTTTGATTTACGTTTGATTGATATATGTTTTTTGTTTGATCGAGGATATTTTTGAATTTATAAATGTAGCTCTGTGCCTCTGAAGTTGTTGTGCTCATTTATGAATTTATTATTTAATCTTATTCTGAAGAAATTGAATTTTGGAGTTACACATATATCATATATCTTTAATTTCCTCAGTACCTAGTCAATTTTCCAATATTTTTCGTTGAAATGCGTCATGGTTATTTTTCTCCTTAATACCGATATATTATAGAAAGTCAATAAATAAACAGGGAAATTAGAGAGTTGGAAACTCCATAAGAATGAAGTTCTTGATTTTTTTCCTTAATGTATAATTTTCAAATATTGGCTCCTGTATACGTACGATTATAATTTACAATGAATGGTTTCATGCCAACATCAAGGCGCGTAGCAGAATTTTTGTTTCCTGTTTACAGCCACTTAACTACCGCGAGGCGTTTGGGAATCGTTTCAAAACACTTTTTGTTATGCCTCAGCTAATTTGCTTGTTGAAATCGCTCATCACCTGCCTGAGGAGATTATTAACCAATCGTACCACATGGTCTCCCGACGATATAACACGCACGATGGTCAAGACAAAGAGAACTTAATCGTTTAAGTACTTTTAGAGCGACGTTTCACCACCCAATGCGTTTTTAAATCACATCGCCGACTTCTTTTTTCGTGACAACGACGATTGGTCCGCGAGACATTCTAGGAAGTCGTCTCATTTCAACGGAACGTGTTTGTTATCGGGCGCTCTCGACGCTCAAAAACCCGTCGTGAATTTCTCAATTTTGGAAATTGAGAAATCCACCCAAAAACATGGATATTTTGATCTCCTTTGCTCTTTACTATTACTCCGATCTTCTCCGTCCCCAGCAATAATGAAATTAGGAAAGAGAGGAAGTTTTTGTAAGAAATCTAAAGAAGGCAAATTAATCGGATGTAGAACACATTACAAGGCAATTGAATTTTCAAGGCTGACAGAAAGGAGAACGCTGGTAAAGAGAGGTTTGGAAGAGAGAATATTGGACGGAATGAAGACAGAGTGACAGAATGAGGCGTAAAATAATATTTTATTCAAATGAGTGATTTTAGGATATGTAGTGCCATAGTATTCCTCATGACCTTTTTTTTGTCCCTGACAAAATCACTTTTATTAAAAATAATTTTTCATATATATGTATATATATATATATATATATATCAATGCCGTAATATGACGTATCCTTAATTGGACCCCAGGCACTAATCATGTACCCCAAGTTTTGTTATAATGTTTTTCACGAATTAAAGTTTCTAGATAGTTTACACCTGATTTATCTTAACTTTAGTGCATCATGAGAGCTATCTAAATGAGTTTTATTCCACTTTTACGTGTCTTTACCCACACATTAGCCCACCGTCTTCAAAGTTGGGAGGTTCTGCATCATCAAAGCCCAATTATAATAAATACTAACACTAAAATAACTGTGATTAATTGGAGTCTTTGAAATATGAGAAAAAATATGCTCCGCCATGAGAAAGAATTCCGATATTATTCAATATCCTGCTAAAAATTGAGAGGAAAGTTTGCCCTTGCATCGTACAGTTTGCACATAAATGGCATGAATTGGGGTATTAACGCGAGAGGGTTCCATTATTTATTCGAACGAACATCGATTGTGAGGTGGGTGAGGTAGTACCGATTAAAGAAAGGCTAGGTAGTGGAAATTATTATTAATGCGATTGTTCGAAATGATCATGTGCGTGAATGATAACCTTAAAGTTCTTCTCTTTCGGAGTAGGGGAAGTTCGATATATGCACACATAAAAATCCGGAGTTCGGTATTTCAACGATCCCTTTAACTATGTTCCCCATACAAACCAATCGGGGAACGAGATGGTGCGGGGGTTAACGGTACGGCTTCCCACCCTGAGGGCTCGGGTTCAAATCCCGGCGGTGTTGAATATATTTCAGAGGTATCTCGATCCCTACTTGAGGTGCTTTGTGGAGGGCACTTTGAGTCCGTCGGATGGGACGTTAAGCTGCGGACTCCTTGGCGCCTTTCGTAAAGAGAGGAGGCTAATGCCGACGCCGGATTTCTCTCCACCCTTTATCCTTTCCTGTCCATCCCCTATGGCGCAAATGACCTCAGCTGTCGGTCGCCTCCTCTAAATACTACTACTACTACTACAAACCAATCATTGAGTACTCCTTTCGCTTGCTCCATACTCTTGCTACACTCTTGCATACTAACTCCTCTCTTCCTGAGCATTCTAATATTCCTCGTCTGTAGAGTCTCCTTTAGGAAATCTATATGTACTCACCCGTGACTTTCTCTGTGCTCCCCCTCCTTGCCACTCGATCTACCTTCCTCTCATAAATCTGTTTGGTGGATTCAACTATAATCTATTCTCTGAAAAAATGACCGAACTATCGTAGTACACATTTATGCAATACCATATCATCGCTGCATTAGAAGTCACAGCTCCAAATCTGGAGCAAGCGGAACAGTTAGCGTATCTCGGACGTGTTTTGGACCAAGATTTTCAAAAAAAGGGTGGATATCATAAGAAAAATTGCGTTAGGTGAGAAAGCTTTTGATAAATAAGAAGGAATTGGTAAGAGGGACGTTGAGTTAGAGGCGAAAGGAAGGGCCTGTTAAAACTTTGTTATGGAGCGAGGTGTTGTACTGCGAGGAAACGTGGTCGTTGAAGCAAGATAATAGAAGTAGATTGGAAGCCTTTGATATGTTCGGTGGAAAGGAGGATGGAAAAGATTATATAGAGAGAGAGGATAACAAACCAAATAGTGCTGGGGATTGTGTTGGAAGTGAGATACCTGTTTGGAGAACTACAAAGGAGGGAGGAAATATGGATGCAGAATATTTAAATTGGAGATGGGATGTTGAAGACTGTGATAGAGGCGAGAACGTTTGGCAAGTGAAGAAGGAGGAGGAAACGGGTAGACTTTTTTGAACGGAACGAAGGAAGGTCGGAAGAATGCTGAATTGAAGAAGAGTCTATCATGTGAAAAATTTGTGTCTTCTTACGCGAGACTGGGAAATGTAAGCGTACTCAATCTGCATTCATCCAAAACCTACCTTAAACGGTAGAAAACCATGTAATACAAGCTGATAATACTATTAAGCAACCATTTTAAGAAAAACTATAAAAACTTTGATTACTGGTGTTCATTGGAATTCATTGAGGACGTAATGTTTATTAAATGTTGGCCATCAAAATGAATCGATATTTCCTTGCCAATCCATTTTGATTAGAATGGTGAAGCAGTAAAATTCTTGTTCGTAGGCCTCAAATGGTGGCGTTGCAGACTAGAAAGTTGAGATCCTTTGACCTCTGTCTGGGATATTACGGATATAAAACGATCTAATATCCAAGCGGTGAGTTTTTCCAGCTACTAGAACCTCGTGGGTAACCGAATAGAGCGAAAGGGGGACGAGTTGATGTTTGAAACAATTAATATTACCACCCATAATATAAGTTGTTTGGGGACCGTTCAAAACTTTCTTTAAAATATTATGTTCGATTGACTGTTTAATTTATTTTCAATTACTAAATTAAGCTATTCTTTATGGAGTTGTTAATTATTGGACCGAGATGACTGATGAAGATAATTAGTGTTTTTTTTTATGTTTTAATTAATTTTATCATGCATCACCAAATTTTCATTATTCACCCATTCGTTTAGTAACTAGTCAGAATTTTAGCTTTGTTAGCGGATGAGGCGCCGGTTTTTCATTAGATGGCAAGGTTAGGTGTGAATCAACAAGATTCTAAAATACGCTATGAATTATTTGTTACAGTTTTTCATGCCGTATAGACTTTCAGATTTTTGGCACTATGCGTGCAGCCAAAGTAAGCGTAATCTCGCTCCATATAAATTTCAAATCAATTTGTTCTGTCGTACTTTTTTCAATTCTCAATTTGTTAAACCTACCACGTAACTTCCTCAGAATTCATAGCGGCATTTGCCTGTTCCCTGTCCTCGTTATTTTCACTGTCGCGGAGGGTTAGGGAATCGTTGTCAAATATTGGATGTGGAATGTTAGTAATTTAGCAACTCTCTTTTTTTAAGCGTCAATATTTGCTAAAAAAAAACCCAGCGTTTCATAAAAAGTGCAGGAGGTCTCTTTTACAGTGACTGAAGTTTCGGCAGTGATGCCAAACAATTGTTTTTTTAATTATTTTTTATGGCTGCGGGAAACATCCTAACAGTTCCGTTATTAATTTAATGACCCGCGGAAATTTTAAACGTTTCTGTGAGGCTTAGCTTTTGGTAAGTTCTGCCCTGACCTCTCTAAATCAACCATTGCATCGATGACCACGTTCTCATTTACCTTCGGTGTCACTTCTTCACGTTCTTACCTGGTCTAATATTCTGCCACATGATCTGCACATGACTGTCCCGGTCGGGTCGCGTGTGCTCGTGCCAGAATCCTAGGGCATGCAGGAACTCGTGTTGTATGGTGCCCCAAGAGCGACAGCCATGGGCCGAGAGGAACATGTCCGTCTTGATCCCATAGTAGCCCACCGGAGCGGCGCATCTGGAAGAGGACAGTTTTGCCGCATGAAAAATGGCCCATCCGAAATAGGGGAGGGTCCTTTACTAGTACTGCCGGATGTCCAATTTTTCGAAGAACTGGAGGGCATTTTTGAAATATCAGCAATCTAAAGAAAAATTTTATTTAAAAAGATAAGAGCAATGGACAATTACGCAACGTTTTCGTTTATTTTTTCAAATGTAAACGATATTGAATAAACCCTCCTCCGAAGTCAGCCCTCAAAAATTCGAGTAATTCCATCAATAAATTCTTCCTTCCCTCATCAGTCCCTTTTTCAATCTCTGCCTCTCCACTATCGACTTTGTCGATATAGATACTTAATTCCGAAGCAATGAAATGAAAAAAACCATAAAAAACGATTAAACACCAACAATTTTGCCACTTCAAAACCTGACGCCGGTCTTTAACGGAACGCTCCATTCCCTTTAAACTTTTCATCCGCCCCACCACTACTGTAATACTTTCGCTCTTCTAAAAGATATACAGCATTAAAAATCGGAAAAAATGACTCCCTAAAAACTTTGTCATCCAACAAAGTTAAGAAATCGGACAGTCTTATCTCTAAATACTACTTCCAACTTTCTACTACTTACTTGCTACTCCCACCTTTCCCGGTGGTCAAATAATCCTCCTATTGTGAAAATAAATTTTATTTATTATTCACCGTAATCCAGCGTTTTAAGGTTGTTTCTCCACCCATACAATACCCTCTTTCCAAGATTTGCTTTTAAGACTTCACTATCATGACGCAAATGTCCTTCCAATCCAATACTGTCTATTACAATAACTCTTCCTTTAGCCTCGTGTACTTTCTGATTCTCTTAACTTCATCCAAAATGCCTTTTCCTTCATCCTTCTACCTAAAATTTCCAGCATTTTCCCTTCTATCAGTCTTCAACCTTCCATTGTCTCTCAGTATCACTCGTCATACTTTCGAATTTCTCTCAACAATCTTCTCTCTTCTCCCATCATGCCTTTCTCCTTCCTTTCTAAAATTAACTTTTTCTCTCCCAAAAACCCATATAACCCACCGAATCTACTGACATTAAAACAAGTACTCCTTTACATTCAAAAGTCCTAGATACTTTAATAGCTGTCCTAAAATCCGTCCATTTGCTACTTATCTGGTAAATGGCACTTCTCACTCTGTATCCAACCAAGACATAAATTCTGCGTGTGACACCAAAAAACCCGAATAATTCTCCTTTTTGCGTAAATTTTCCCAGGTTGTACCACTGTTGAACTCAAAATGCTACGCCTAACCTTATCCGAATTTTACGATGGCAATGCTACTACGCAAGTGTAAACCCAGTGTCTCCAAAGAGATGTGATGATGAAATCAGAGCTGACGCCTAGTCACGCACGGCCTTATTGGTTAGGAAAATTCCTAAAATTTCGTTTTAAATAAAAAAAATCGAAGCAATGAATAACTGATTGCCACTGCTGAATCGAAAGCGTTGAAATGGAAGTCATTCTAATGAAGTGCAGCATTTCTTCTTTTGTTATCATGAATGAGTTCACCTATTGACAACTTATAGAATAATTCATTGAATACGCCAAAAAATGCTTTATGTCTTTTCATGTGATAAAATATGATTACGCCAGATGATGAACATTTTTTGTACACATTGACAGTTTTTGTTAGTTTAGTGGTTAGAACGTTGGAATACTGACCGAAAGGCTCGGGTTCAAATCCCATGTATGGCTCTCGGCACCCTTAGTTTCACGGGAACTGTGTGATTTTTTGGGTACCAGATCTTCTTCCGGGAAACCGCCGGAAGCTAAGGGAGAGGAACCTGTGGTACCCGTGCCCGTGTTTTCACACCCTTTTGACCTTAGTACTAGTTGAGTTCTACCCTCTTCTATCAAATTGACCTTCGGATTGATAGCTGTGGTTGTATTGGTAGTTTTCACTTCATTGTATGTTTTTTAGATGCCTGAACACAACCATAGCGTTTACTGCACTTCTGAAACAATCCAGTAACATCTTCACCCACCATTATCCTTACCTACTTCACTTTCTCAAATTTTCTATTCACCTTCCTGCAGGTTAAAATGTTTATTTTCTTTCTCTTCCCGGTGCACCCATTCATTCTCTCATACACCATTGCATCTCTTCAGTCTCTCTCCTATATCCAACTCCTCTGCTTCCTTGGCCAAAGCCCCCTCTAATTCCTTCCTTCGTTCTTCTAGCTCCCTTTATATGACTTCATATCTTCATTCACATCCATTGCCTCTTGTAAGAGATCTGAAATATAAACACGACCTTTTCTTCCGAAATCCAGGCTTCCGAAACAAACACTACACTACGTTCTCAAGCCTTAAAAAATCTCTTCTTTTCTTCTCTATTCAAGGGTCTCTGTTATCTGCTACATTCTATTTTCTGAACGACCTGATTAAAAGGAATTAGCAAAATGAGTTTATTTTTCATCACATCTAATGGTGAACTAAAAAACCATTGATTTCATTTTCTAATACCTTGGGCATTAAGGATGGTGGAGGAAGAGATAACGGGATAATGAGAAGATAATAACAGATAGCGTAGGATCTACACATCTACCCAACGCAAGTTAATTGGCATTCTTAATTGAATGTAAACCTTTTCAACTCTTTAGAAAGTACTAATAAAATTCTTTAAGAATGAGGACGCTGAATATTTCTTTTCCTGAACCACTCCCCAACCGGACAATGCCATGGCATGAAGTCGAAAGTTCTTAGGCATGAACAAGGCACAAGTATACGTCCCATCGAAGGAAAGAAACAAATTCACTGGCTGGGTTTTTGTTGTCGAGTGTATGAAAACCATATAAGTAACCACTGCCGTTAAACTAAATTAATACCAATAAATATTAACTGAATGTGCACAATATTTAACAATTATAATGACGAAGGTAACAAATATGAATTCAGCTCATGAATTCTTCCAGTTGAGTAAACTCCTTGACTTGATAATGACTCCTTCCAAATTTTCTCTTGATCTTTGGATGCTTTCACGTTCCTCCCAAACTACTTAAAGGTCTCCTGCACGGGGCAACATTTGTAGTGCGAGTATCTTGTCTTTATTTCACCGCAACTAAACTTTCCCCGAGCATCGGAATCCTTTGACCGGTTTAATTACTTCCCTTTCCGTGCCGATGAATCCCCTCATCCCCCCACTCACGACGAGCTATATTTACCCGCAGCTTTGTTACAACTAAGCCAAATAATTTAAGCTCGTCCTACCAGACGTCGCGCGAGGGACGCCAAACCGACTTTTGCTAATGGCTGAGCGTAAATTAAATCAGACGTTGCCGTGGACCCAGCGTTTAAATGACGATAAGCGTTTATTTGCAATAAGCGGTTTTTTATAGTTTTCCAACTAAGTTTCGTGGTGTTCAATTCAGGTTTTGTGACCTCGAGGGTTATTTGCTGTGCAATGCGTCCGCCGGCCAAAGGAAACAGTTAAGTTCCCGCCTCGGGCGTGGCTGTTCTGTAAACTTCGTTGATTGTGAGTGGGAGAACCCCACAAAAAGCGAACGTTAATCTTTCCCCCTGTCGACGCAGATGCCGGACAGAAAAAAATAATAGAATGGTTACCGCTATTCCAATAGCCAAAACAAACTTAATAGCTGTTGGTGTTTCTTTAAGCGATCTCAAAAAATATAACTGTTTTTCGAGCTGAGTTGGATATCTCGATAAATTTGAAAAAAAATGCGCATCGATTTCTGATAAAATAATTTCTACCGCCTCTCATTAATGCAGAGGGTATAGGTCTGTATAAATGCCTTGAGGGCAGTTTGTAAGTTCTTTGAATAATGCGAAAAATCACGATAGCTTGCAATCGATTCGCCAATATATACGCCCACATTTTCTACAGGTCCTAGAAATATACTGAGCCAATATTAGTTTAAAATGTACTTAGAAATAAAGTACTTAGAATTATATAAAATACAGAAAACATTTTACATTTAACTGAATACACCTTTAACTCTTGACATCAGTCGGCATTAGCCTATGTTTCGAGCCTATCTTGTATTATGAACTGGGTAGATTCAGACGTAACATTGCAGGAATGGTTCATATTGAACCCTAACGATGTCCTTGTAAAACGAAATTAAGATCGAGGAAGAATTTATCATTTATTAGTTGACTATAAAATATATGTGAAAATACTAAATGGCTTTATTTCAATGCAATTGCAAGGAGTTCGCGATTATTATTAGAAAATAAAATGAATTGAAATAATTCCGTTTTCTATTAAAAGTTAAACAAACTCGAGGCAAGATTTAGTTTTTTAATACCTCCCTTTTTATTTTTCCCGGGGCAACTATATCTAGCTTGTGATAAAATACCACGTCAGGAAATACACAGTGATCCTCAGTATTTTCAGGAGAGATATATGCATGTGTATCAATTAAACATATGCCTGTGCCGTGGATATGTGTCGTATGTTTTGGATGGCCATTGGTATAACCATCGGATATTTTGTGCAGTCTCGAAGAGATAAAAAGGTAGTTACTGTACATGTAACATATCAATAGTAGCGATTTTTATTAGGGGATGTGACTGACAACTGAGACCAACAGGGGCCACCAGGGACCACCAAGGACCATTAGAGATAGGTGGGTAATTTGTTGGTAGGTGTCAGATGTTCAGGGAATGGGAGAAGAAGGTTGGAGAGAAACCCAGCATTAGGCTAATCTTATAGCGAAAAGCACCAAGAGATCACATTGTTTCATATCCCAACTGACGGACGGCATATAGTGTTCCACCTGAAGCGCTCTCCTCACGGCACCCCAGGTAGGGATCGGGATACCAGTGGATCTTAAAAAGCTTATTCACCACCGGGATTGGAACTCGGACTCTGGGTGGCAAGTCAATACAACAGCAGCCACCCGACTCTCGAATGAAGCACATATTGCCAAATATAAATAACGGGAAATCAACGCCTTGGTTGTCCTTGCGTCTCTTTATAACATAATATAAAGGAGTAGGATAGGCGCGATGCATAGAATTGTTAAAAAATGAAGCTTGGGAAGATTTACGGCAAGTGATAGAAAAACCAAACTTTAAGAGAAAAAATGACCACAGTTTCAAAATAAAAATAAGAACGCTAGAAACAAATTAGAAAAAATACTCTTTTTTAAACAGATGTATTTTTGAATGGAACCAGCGGCCTTTGGAGGCTTGGTTGAGCCCTTTCCATCCAATTTTAGGAGTTTTAAGAATAAGTGTAAAGCAGCCACTGGGAGATAAACTTCATTTATCAGTGATTATTATACTATTTTACTTATTAAAATATTGTTTTTATGTTATGTGGACGGCGAGAGAAGTTTTATATTCAACATAAGTGAATGACTTGTTAACGGAGTGTGATTTTGAACGGTATATGAAACTGAAGAGTGCGTGATTATGGACGGTGTGCGGCGATGGACGGAGTGTTTCAGCTATGGTGTGAACCTAGCCCTTATGTTATGGTAAAGGTGTGGTTCGTAATCTTAAAGTGTCATTGTATATAAGAGCATTATGTCTCACATCTGTTCTTTTTGTGTATACATGTATGTACATTGTAAAAGTGACCGTGTGTATATTCGTAGACGTAACACGAAGATAGAGAAGTAATGATGTAATGCATTACTTCTCTATCTTCCGATGAAGACGGAGTAGAATTCCGTCGAAATTATCAAGAAATAACGTGTGAGTGTTCCTTTTTTTGTGTTTCTATTTTGTTTGTTACAGTGTAATGTACTATATATATATAATCGAGTGTGATGACTGTGACTATCACAAATGGCACGTACCCGTTCAAGTTCCTCACGAGCATGTATGCGCCCGACCCCGGACTTTCGACGAACCTTACGCATGTGACAGCTTGAAGGTCCGCAATAGCCGTACGGATTAAGTGCTTTTCAGTCTCGCTGAACTCATTGCTTAACTGGTAGTAAATCGTCCCACCCGGCCACAGCAAACTCCTGTCGGCGACAAGATTCTTCACATCACCGTATAGCTCCTGTTAAGAAACAAGAAGATTCTCGTGAAAGAAGCATATAAATTAGCCGTGTGAACACACTTTCTTACGCTTATAGAATAATCTTCAAGTGAAATGCGACATTAACTTTTAGACCTTGACTTTTACAGTACTCGAAAGGTTGAATTGGCGCCCATGGTCTTAGGTAATATCCAGACACTTCGGATCAAAGAAAGATCAACAAGGGTGCATTGTTAATATCTCCTTATTTCCGGCCTGAAAATATGCTGAAACTCTTGTTCCGTACGCCCTTAAATAAAACACAGCAATTTACGTTTGTTTATTTCGTATTTTAATTACTGCCCCTGTAAAAACAGCAAGAATTGGGACATTAGCTCTTCACGATGTTGTTGATGGCATAATAATTTTTAAAGGAAGTTTAAGGGTGCAAAAATTTAAATGAGGTCGAATTTCTGCCATCGTTAACACATAGCTAGATTTATAATGTTTTGATTAATAATTTCTATCAAAGTAATTGTTCATTCATCTGCTTATTAAATTTTACTATAAAAAGTAATTAATTTGGCTAATGAACTATAATCCTCAAATCTATTCTATAATATTACCGTAGCAGAAGCAGCTTTACAGGGTTATAGGCTGTGTCGAGTGAAATGGCTTTGTAATTAAACTAATAGCAGGTAAGGTAAATCACAGCGTATGATCCTACCACGTTATAGCACCAGCTGATGATGAAGGCTAAGTATGTAGTTGTAGTATTTCTTAGGGGAGGTGACCGAGAACTGAAGTCATTTGCGTCAATACGGATAGGTCATTAATTTTGGTAGGGATAGAGTGTTCAGAGAGTAGTAGAAGATGGAAGGGAAACCCGGCGTTGGCATTAGCCCACTCATAAAGAAAGCGACGAGGGCTCCACAATTTAACGTCACATCCGATGGACAGTGCACTCCTCTTTAAGTGCTCTCTACATAGCAACTCAAGTAGGGATCGGGATACCACTGAAAAAGTCCTGCCACCACCGGGATTCGAACTCGGAACCTCAAGTGGAGAGACGGTACATTAGACATTAGACACCATTAAAGATAAATTCCTTTGAAAAATTACCTTAAATAGTAAAGACGAGTTAATATTTTAAATTGCAGTTTTCGTTGATCAGTAAGAGTTTTCTCGGAATTTCACGGGGAGAATACTCGTGCTATCTGTCTCGTCCTTGTTTTGACGAACCTTAATGGAATCCTAGTCAGATGCGCAACTCTAGGGATCTCAAAAAAAAGTTTTTTCTAGCACAACTCGCTATACAGTAATTTTATAGCGAGAAATGGCGGATATAATAACAATATAGTGAATTGTATACCTGTAATTATGCTCCTTATGATGAAACTCTCCCTCCCTTAATTATCATGCTTCCCTAATGCCTAATGCATCAAAAATACCTGAAATGAAGCTGAAGCAGTAAGATCTGGCGCTTTCCCGGCGCTTCTGCTTCATTAAGTTTTTTCGTGTCTTTCATCGGGTCAGGGGTTCCATGATGACTCGAGCATCGCCCTCAGGGCAGATAACTGCCAACTCTGCATTTTGGCTGTCTTATGTATGTCTTATATATGTCAATGCAACAATTTCAGAGTGTAAAAATCATTCACCTTGACTGGGACTCGAACCCAGATCCCTCAATATGCGGTCGAGTGCTTTAGCCACTTGAGCTACCGAGGCGTCCCCTTAACTCTGAAATTTTAGGGCTTTTAAAGGAACTAGATGTTGTGATGAAATACCGTACAATGTCACATGCATTCGTAGTCGTGCGCGAGGCGCCACTGTCCACGAGGTTAAAGCCAACTTTAAACACTTATGGTGTTACTCTTATATATGTGGCCACGGGTCTGTATACTTAACTATTTAAACTGCATACTCGTTTAAATGTTCAGACGTTACCCTCACTAACAAGCGTGCTCTGCGTGAAGCATTTACGGGAATATGTGGACAAGCTGGCAAAAAATTAGAATTTGTGAGAAGAGCATTAGGGAAATGTGTCGACAAGGTTGAAGAATCAACAAGGTTGAAGAGCAATGATTAAATAAATAAATATTTAATATTTATTAGGATAAGGATAAAGATTTAATATTTCACGACCGTGGTTTCGATTCTGCGTATCATCATCAGGTCCCTAATGATGATGCGCAGTATCAAAACCATGATTGGGAAATATTAAATATTTTTGCGGAAGGGCTAAGTTTCTTTTTTTACTCTCATCATGAAGGAATTCCACAAAGCTAAACCTGAAACTGTTTCGTTTGAAGATCAATGTTACTTTTCACTAGTTTGGGTCTTATTTAGAGTATGCTCGTAGTATATGGGATCCTAATTAAGTTGAATTGATTGCCGAGTTAAATCGTGTGCAGAGTAGCTAGATTTGTTCAACTTTGTTTTCCTAAACTGAGTTGCAAATCAAGATTATTTGAGGAATTAGGTGGGGAATCACTCGCGGAGCAAAAGGTCAAATAACAGATTAAAGCTATGGTTTAAATTGGAAGCAGGTCTATTTGATGATAATGTTGAAAGTATATCATTAGCTCAAATGTAATACGGTAGGAAATGTCATGTTAATAAAATGAGAAGGAAAGACCCGAAGAACAAATAGATTTTAGATGTCATTTTTCTCACGAACGATAGAGAATAACAGTAATAATAAGTGACCGAACTAGGGGGAAAAATATTTTTTATTAATTATTTACAACTAGCCTAATATGTTGTCATTATTTCATCTAACCTTGGTTCATTGTACATTTTGTTACTAACATCTACCCTCTTGTGCTTAGATAATTCACTCAGAAACCGTAATGCATGTGACTAGGTATCGCGATCATCATTCTATGAATTATTTTACACACATATTATAATCAAACATTTAGAAAATTTTATTTTTTTATTTTTTATGCCTGGTGTTGAATCACCCCCTCTACGCACCCTGGCAGGGACTGGGCAATTGAGCAAAATGAGTTAAGATTTGTCACAACTCCCAGATTCAACTCGCCAGTCGTTCAAATGTCAAGAGCCGAGTTAAATTTTTCCCAAAACCGGATTCATTTGTAAACTTTGGGACATAGCCTTAAGTAAAAATTAGCACACGTAGCATTCAATTTAAAATGATAAAAGCAATCCCGAAGGCTTTCTAAGAGAGGCAAACTTTTTTTGATCAAGACAATGCACATTTCAATACATGAGGGATAATATTATCGGAAGGACCTTGTAAGGCGCCAAGATGATATCTCCTTCGAAAAATTCTCCCTCTTCTGCTTTTGGCTGTAAAGTATCCAGTGTCCCCACGTAAGGGCCCTGTGAGAGAGCTGGACTCCATGAGGAAAGGGCGCCGAAAACAACCGCACCTTGTGGTAGAAGGAGCGCCTGTGAAAGAAGCACAACAATGAACACTGATATACGTAGCATTTTGACCGAAAATCGTGTGGTTTGCTCACTTAAATAACACGAAGGGCCAACTGACACGAAATTAGATGATATGGAAGAGAGAAACAATCAGTGGAGGGAAATTTGAAATGAGGTGGGCGTTTGGGAACTTCGAAATAGTTATCAGATGGGCTGAGAGATGACGTAAGCGTCCATTCATCCCGACGAGCCGAAAGAAAGAACGTGCTTGAAAATTACATCTCTTATAATCTCTTATCTCTCATATAGTACACAAATGGAAGTATTCCGTGCGCTGATTGAGCAACTTGAAGTGGGGATTTCCTTTGAGAGAATAATGAAACCCGGTAATTCAGATGGAGAAGAATTTAAATTTAGATGAAGTTCGTATTTAATAAGGGAAACTTGGGTTTTTTAGATTCGCCTTTCATGCGCCTACTTGAAAATTTAATATCGAGTTTTTTTGATATGAAATAATAATCAGATGTAATCACTTCTTTGATTCTGCATTTTTTAAACTATGGGGAATGTTGTATTAGTCATATGGCGTCGAACGATTTTTTGGAAAAGTAGTGCAAAAATAAAGCATTTTAAGGCTTTAAAATATAATTTACTCCACTATTTCACCAAAAAAATATTCATGAGGCATCAATTCCAGTTTACCTAGCAGATAACGGACTTCAGAATCTAAAACGAAACATTTACACCGGTGTGGAGGTAACTTTGTTTTGAGCCTCGCGCATTTTCGATATCGGGAGTGTTTTTTCACGAAAGGCCTATGAAGGCATACGAATTGTGCAACTAAGTAAAGCGGTCTACTAGTTAAGCTCCTGTCCTGGTCGATAGCGGTTAGGAAGAAAACTGCCTAAGTGGAAATTGAACAATGTCTTACTATCGATTAATGATATGGTACCTGAAGGGAAGAAAGGAATATACGAGGTTTGTAATCAATTATTTGAATGTATTATTTCATTGCACGTGATCATTCTTAGTTGTCAGTTGGTTTCTGGCATTTGATTGATTATCAGTTAAAGTGAGTAGCTCGTGAGAATTTAATTCTACTGGGTCCAAGTATTCTGCTTTTTAAGATTCGGATATGCTGCGCTGTTATACTGTGTAATGTTTATTCCTGTTATTACTTGTTGCACCTTACAGGATTGGATATGAGGCAGCTTCTAAACACTTCTGCGAAGACGACTTAAAAGTCGACTGTAAGGGGAAGGTGTATGTCATAACAGGTACGATAATGAGTTGTTTGGCTTTGATAATGAGTTGTCATGGGTTATGTAACTGAAATGTTGAAGATAACCTGACTGGTATTAAACACGTTTTAATCCGATTGTAAGAGGATTACTTGTTCTGGAGTGATTCATCATAAATATCAATTGGCATTGCTACAGTTTTCCTTAGGTGTCAAACTTGTCATTCAGTTTCCATATTTCTGTATGCTGTTCAAGTTCAAATCTGAATGTTTTTAAGTTTCAGCCTGAGGTAATTTAGAAAGTTATATTTTATCCTACTGGTAGTTCATTGCCTGTAATCAGAAACGTGCCGTTTTAACTGACAGAGAATAGCAATGTTATATTACAGCAGTGGCAAAACTTGAGTTAATTCTTAAAAAATGTTCGCTACCCAACCGGATACTGAGTCCTTCAGTCCATGTCCACCCAGCAGTCGCCATCTACTTTTTATTGTCTGACACGCAATGAACGATATGTTGATAGATGATTGGACCATCCTTTCGTGATTCCAAATGTCAGATGTTTAGTGCTGATCTTAATGTATTGATTTTCTCATTAATAAACCGGCACCACAATCTGAAATAGTCGAGAGGTATTTTTTGCTGATTTAATTGAAATTTATGCATGAATTACTCCACGAATTGTATAAAATATAATTAGCAAGAAGTTTATTCAACCAGAGAGGATGATTTTAGCCGATTAATTAGCGTTTTTTGGGTGATACTCTGGCGTTTTAGGGGTATTCATTGTAGCTTAGTGGGCAGTGTGTTCATCAACTGACATAAAGTTATGGGTTGAAATCTCAGGTGATACTTTGAATGACCCCATGAAAATATCCTATCATTGTGATTTTCTGGTGACGAGAACTTTTTGGGAAAAATCTTCTTCTTATAAGAAGAGATATCATATAATAATTAATATTGTCCCATGTTTATTTTCATCAACTTTACAATTGCAGTGGATTTTATAATTTATAAAAATCCTTGGAATGTAATGTAAAAGTGTGTGCTAGATATTGGGACGTTTCAATTGCTATTTTGATTGATACTCTCTCATATTTTTGTTAATTTATTTTTACATCTGTATTATTAGTTCATTTCCTACAGTTCTTGTAAAATTAAGTGCTAGCCTTTGGACAGACTTTAAGTTGAATATCTTGATATTTCCAGGGGCCAACAGTGGTATTGGAAAATGTGTAGCCTTAGATGTAGCCAAAAGAGGTGGTTGTGTTCATATGGTATGCAGAAATCCACAATATGCAGAAACTGCTAAAAATGAGATTGTTGAAGCCTCTGGTAGCAAGGTGTGACTTTGGATAATAATTGTAGTCTTAATACAATTTTTATAGCTCTTAATGATATTCTGTTTTCCTATTATAATATGTATGTATATATCCTCTTTTCTTCACAGGATGTATATATCCACATCTTAGATCTTTCAGTTCCCAGAGATGTTGTAAAATTTGCAAATGAGTTCCAGGAGACCGTTAATAGTTGTGATGTATTGGTGAGGGCAAATGGAAAAAAGTTGTTTGCATGACGTTGTTATTTGCTGTTCTTTCTTTTATATTTGTGGTCGATCAAGACTTTAATTGCCATTTCCCTACTGTAGGTAAATAATGCAGGCTGCATGCTTCATGAAAAACAAGTTGACGGTGATGGCCTCGAGAAAAACTTTGCCACAAACTCTTTGGGGACCCATATCCTCACCAAGAAACTAATGCCACTCTTGAAAAAGTAGGTATGCCAGTTGAAAAATCAAAGGTTTTTGCAGTTCCTATAAACAAATATTCCTGCGGAAAAAAGTCTCATAATTGTATAAATTTCTTTTTGTGTATTTGAATATGTTGGAATTATTGTAGGATTATTTTGATAGAATGGAAACTGTGGCAACAACTACCATAAAATATTAATGACAAAGTTGTCATCTATTACTAATTTATTAGATTAAATTATTCAAGGCTATATTCCTGCCCTTGGATGTATTATTTTATTATTTATGCCCAAATTATTAAATTATTATGTGAGTAAAGTTAATTTGTATTGTAGCCAATGGGTAAACGTAAATCAAACTGCAAAAGTTGTATAGAATCTGAAGGAGTGGCCATCAAAAAATAATATGCCAAAGCCAATAGCGTTCAATAAGTTTTGTTGATCCTTTTTAGTATAAAGATCTATAGTAGTCCGTTGATATAAATGTGCTTTTGGAAGCAGGTGTTGTTTAGCCTAATTGGACTTAAGTTGATGTAGTAAGATGATACAACTGCACATTATAGTGATAATCAATAATTGTTGGCTGATTCTAATATTTAATATTGCATTCCGTTTTGAGAGATGATAATGCAGTGGGTTAGTAATATACAGTAAGATTTCAGTTTTTAGTTCATTATTATAAATCTTTAATGAGGAGTGTTTGCATTCTTTTTAATTCATGCATTCCATTGCACAAGTGTCATTATGACATTTGAGGTAAGAACCAAACCAATATTATTTTAGTGGTGGGAATTTATTTCGTATGTACACCTGAAAGTTTAAAATATCACTCCGGGAGAAAATGGCTAGGCTAGCAATATTTTAGTGTTGTCCACAATTGTATTATAGTTTCTAGAATATTGATTTTAATGTTTCTAGGCTATTCCACTTTATCGTGGGACAGTGTATACTTGAGATCAGTTTTTACCCATGCTCGAATTTAGATGATAGAGCTGTCTTAATTACAGTAGATTTAATAAAGTAATAATATATCAATGTAGCTTGTACCCATCTATAACATACATTAACTGGTAGATTAATAATAATATATATTAATCCTAATGTTGATAATTCCTTTTAACTTTAATTGTCAGTTTTTGCTCTTCTATAACAATCTGCACTACAAAACTGGCTGGGCTGTTTATTGATTTGGGCCTTGGTGGCCATATATCTTGTTCATATTTCACATATTTCTGTTCTCATTGGAATCCATAGAATTGAGGAACTGATTTTTAGATTTGCCTGTCTAGCATTATTATTGTTACAAGAATGTTAGGCTATATGATTATCATTTCATATTAAAATAATTGGCGAACAATTCAGGATGAAATGTTTAATGCTCTCCTGTATTTTTGCAGAACAGACAAATCGCGTGTTGTGACGGTGACATCTGGGGGAATGCTCCTGCAAAAACTGTCCCATGAGGATATACAGTTGGAGAAAATGGTGCCATTTGATGGGACAACTGCCTATTCTCAGCAAAAACGTCAACAGGTATTTTTAGATCTCTTCTTCTTCTTTGAGTTTTTAATAATAACAACCGAGATTTGCAAAAATTATTAATACTTATGGCATTCAAAATTTGATACAATCGTATGGTTCCTTATTGGTCCATATGTTGAATGAAAATACATTCTTATCTTCTACTGAGAAGTGTTCATTATTTGCTCATGGACGTAAATTATTGCGAGATTTGGTGTCCAGCTTGGTGTGGTAGAAGTAATCCACAATAGAAAGGATGATAGCATTTTGCTATCAAGTATCAAGTGAGTTGAATTGTATTGTGCATTTTAATGTACAATACACTTCAATGCCCAACATTAATTGTACCTAAACATAGTTTCAAGAGTCAAAATTCATCGTTCTTTAAAACTGTTTATTTTATGGAAAAGTGCTTAAATCCCAATAGTTTACAAATCTATAGGCATGGGATTATAAGTTTCAATTTAGCTTAACTATGACGTTACATATGGACAGCCTTTTTCCACTTTTTTTACATATTTCTAATTCCAAAATTATTGGCTAGACAAAATTCGGTGAATAAATCACCTCTTGGAGATTGTTGAATGCACTATAAATACATGATACACATTTGGATTTTGAGTGCATTGGAAATGAGGATGCTGACTTCCTTAATGGATAAATGGTGGTTTTTTATTTCTGTTCAGCTCCAATGATATTGAATTATTAATCCCTATAGGCTTGACTCTCATACTCCATTTTGTAGGTAACCATGACTGAAATGTATGCAAAGGAATATCCGGAAGTACACTTCTCAGTAATGCATCCTGGTTGGGCTGATACCCCTGCTGTGCGCAGTGCAATGCCTAGCTTCTATGAAAAGATGAAGGACACTTTACGTACACCTGAGCAGGGAGCTGACACTGCCCTATGGCTTGCCATCTCTGATAAAGCCCTGCAACATCCCAGCGGACTCTTTTTCCAAGGTTTGTACTGGTGTAAACTGGTCTCTTTAAGAGTTTTATTGAGTGTAAGTAACCATAGCCTTAACAAAAATAGTAGGAGTAGTCTTAACAAAAATAATTGAATTAGTTACATCATTAATATATGCAACATTTAAAATTAAAACAGTGAATGGGTTAATTGATATGAAAGCATGAAATAATTTTGAAGTGGTGATGTTGGTTACTGGATATGAACGGAGGCTATTCAGTTAATTAATTGACTTGCCATCTTACTTGAATTTTGTAATTTCCATGGAGACTTTGGCTTAGCTATTGTGGTATTGTACTACAGATACTCTTTGGTAGAGCTGTTTAAGATTAGCTAAGCCATCAGCCTCCTTAAAACATTTCAATTTTATGGTATGATAAAGATTCTTAGTGTTAAGAACTGGATAATGTACATATTGATGAAATACATCCTCTACATTTACTACTGTTCAACTTTCTTATTCAGCACAGAATTATTTTTCAATCAGGGGTAATTTATTTACTAAGCAATCTATCCAGTTCAAAGTGAAGTGGTATGTAAACACATGAAGAAAAGCCTTTTTTCCAGGCATGAAAATACCTTTAATAGAGAAATTAAAGTAAAAATTTTAGGAAATAAATATTAACCTTGAAATATTCAATGCTCATTGAACTTGCATTTAAAGCAAATAGGGAGTTTTGTACTTAGGAGTATTTGACTTATTGACAGAACTGAAACAAAATATCAATTTTTTCTCCTCATAATGTTCTGTCATTGTTTTTTTTATGTTCAGTCATTTAACCTCCAGGAATTGTTGTTCAACTGGACAATGTTCCTTCATCTGGGAGCTTTGTTAAAAGAATCTAGTTTGTAATGAAAAATTTTAAGACTTGAATTTTAGTTGCTATAGTATTGGTAATCAGTTGTCAGAGTTGAAATTCTAATTAGTGTTTACAATTTTGGAAAGTTCATAAGTCAACAACCTGGCACATGACATCACTATCTTCCAAAGTTTTCACCTTCAAAGAAAATTATTGCCCTGCCAGACAACTTGCTCTGCCAACCCATGATTTTCCCATTTGATTGACTGTTCATTTACATCTTAATTGCCAAAGAAGTTAGGTTGGTTGCTTATGTACTACCTAACTAGCTTAAGTTTGAATTCTGGAAGTGATAGAATTTTCCAGTGATATTCAGATTCCTGCTCAGGTGCTACTTGGAGAGGACTTCAACTAGAGTATGTTTATCTGTTAGATTGGATGTTAAACCGTGGACTGGTTAATACTTTTCATGATGAAGAATAGGATAAACCCATGGCTGGTTTTTTTTCTCCACCCTTCACAATTAATCATTCAAATCAACCACCCTGAATGACCTTAGATATCGGTTGCCTCCCCTAATTACTACTAATTTGCTGAAGCTCCTGCTGTTAAGTCCAAACTATTGAATATCATACAAAATGGTTGTTGCTTATTAAAATAAAATAGAATTAATCTGCAGACAACTAAATTGTAGGGTAAAACTAATGCAGTATGGTAAAGTACAGCAGGTAGAGCCATGGCTGTTGGCCTTAAGGTTCTGGTTATAATATGTTTGTGTTTGCATTGTCATAGGCTGACAGTATTTATAAACTTTTTATATTCCATAGCTGTGGACAAAGCCATAAGTTATTTTCCACCACACACTTATTTGAATAATTGGTAGGGAAATCATGTTTTTACTAGATCAATGGTATTTTCATGTTGGGGATTAATACATTTTTTCTTGTTAGATCGTGCTCCTGTCTCCATCCACCTACCCCTTGCTTGGACAAGATCAACTGATGCAGAGAAAGAAATCTTCATGAATCAGATGAATGAATTGATGAAGAAATTTGATGATTCCCACACCTAAAATGCTATCCTATCTTCACTAATTCTTTTTAAAATTAAAAAAAAGCTGCTGAGGCACATGTAAAGGTGGTGGATGTAACTTTTTATAAAAAATGTACAATTCTGTCAATATTTTTATGTCTCATGTATGTGTATGCTGTTGATAATCAAATGTATACATTTACTAGAGATATTTTGTGATATATATTGCATTATTTATTTGTCATTGTGTATTAAATGGCAAATTCTATTGAAAAGATGCATTTTTGTTGTTGCTTAATAGTTCTTTGGACCAAACCATTTACATTACCTAAACCAATTACTTGCAGCCATTGATCATCTGTTAATAATTTTATTTTAGTCTCATTTCGAAAGCTTAAGCTTGGATATGGAAAATGATTAGGCTCTGAGCTATTGTCAACTAAAGCAAAATTTAGTTTTGTCACGTAGGAAGTGGGTAAAGTTATGTTGGTTTTAGCCTTCAACATCTATGAAATTGCTCATAATCTTGGCTTGGTTCATCATATATGGAGCAGTCTTTAGAGTTCGTCACGATTGCTTTTTGCCTTTCTTTGGGTAACTAGTTCGTACTTGCTACTTTTTCCAACATGTGATATGTATCAATTGGTGTTAATGCAAGAATTTGCATTACAGAAGAATAATCAACCATTGGCATTTCAAAACTCCAAATCTAGCAAACTGTTATAGTGTGTGTGGATGGTGCTTTGCGAAACAATCACAAGTGCTGTGCATCGATGTTGTATTTGAATGACCATCCTCATCCTTATATTGTAGCAGTGCCTGATAATAGCCTTCAACAAGGACATGAGCCGTGATGTAGGGCTTCCTAATTATATTGGTGAAGGTTTGTTTTGTAATCTTATGCTGGAATATAGTCTCAATCTTTCCTTCATAATTGGCAGTACAGGCTAAATAATGGAGGTAATAAACTATCAAAGAATTGACCAATGTAGCCCTAGGGTGCATACATAAGTTGTCGTTTTTAGAGCCTTGGTTTAAGGTCAGCTTCCTTGCAAGTTACACTGGTTTCTCTCGGACTGATTCAATCCATTTTGTTTGGTGCCATCCAATGGCTATTGTTGAGGAATGTAAGCACTCAGGGATTTGAAAGTTCATCAAGAAAGAGAACTAACTAGTTCAAATTAATGATTATTTAAGAAAACAAGTCCATGAAGCCAAATTGAATACACTGTAGTTCATGAACATGAATTTAAATACCACATTCATTAGTTTTAAATAAACTGCCTTGTATTTATTGGCTGGAAGAAAGAAAATTGGAACAACCCTAAGCAAGTTGGGAATGTCAGAATATATATGTATAAGTATTGTTAAAATAAGTATTAATTATAACCTACCAATCGACAGTCTAAATCGTTAAACTTACTGTAAGCGATCATTTGGGTATGGAAATATGCTGCTCCTCGTATGGTTTCAAAACTGGGATTACTGGCTCTACGACAGTAGACAAAGGTTTTAATTACTTTTATACAATTTTCAGGCACTATTTTGATATAAATAAATAAAATAATAATGTATAAATAAATGAATAATTAATCAAAATAAAATGTAAGCCATGGTAAACTGATGAAATCTGCTACTACTGAACTATCTTTAAAAAAACATCTATCTCCAGGAAAACTTGTGACAGTGATGAACAAAGGTTACTCTATAGAGATTTTAAAAAGGAATACCAAAGGTGATCTTAATTGCTATTATTTATAATGATAATTAGTTATGAAATTGTAATAATTAGTCCAAAATCGCATGGGAAATAATTGATGATTCCTGAGGTATGAAAAATCTGCACCCTGCTCTCCAAAAATTTAGTAACTTTGAAAGTAACACTGCCATGAGCTAATTATGTCTGGCTAATAAATTTAATAGGCACTACTTGTCTGGCCCTTAGGCCCTACTGCCTTTCAAGCTAGTACAGGTATTAATTTTACAAATGCACCATCATTTATGTTTGTCCAGCCTTGTTCTGAAACTAATATAAAATCTATTGCAACCACACTCGGGAACAAATCCAGTGCTGATGATGATGAAATTCCTGGTAAAGTTGTTTGTCATTATTTTGAAGCTATAAAAGCATACCTTTTATTTTTAAAATTAGTATTCAATGAAAGGGATATTCTTATCCCAATTAAAAGAATGAAAATTAGTGCCTGTATGCAAAAAACCTGGCCGTGTTATTGATTAAAATAACTACAGACCAATAGCTATCCAAAATACATTTACTAAAATATTTTAAAAGTCTAGGTATATGCAAATAGTGTCATCTCAAAAATAATTTCTTATTTTCAAATTCTCAGCATGGATTTAGATCTGAAAGATCTACTACAACTGCCATATATCAGGCAATTGACAGCATACTAAACTCATTAGATGCAAAATACAAAACTCATGGGCTGTTTTTTTATTGTTAAAAAGCTTTAGATCATGTAAACCACAATAGGCTTCTAATTAATTTAATTAGCTTTAGAAGTATTACTATAAATTGGATGAAGTCCTATATCCACTATCATACTCAGTAGGTAATGTTGTCAGTAGATGGGTTAGGACATTTGTCCAATGTATGCCGAGTTTCCAAAGGCTTGCGACAAGGTCCAATCCTGGGGCCACTCATTTTTCTGATATATGTTAATGACCTACCTAACTGCTGAAAGGATTATAAAAAAATAGTTCCAGTTATGTCTGCTGATGGCACTAATGTTATATTATCAGCACACACTCATCCCAACCTGTGGGAAAATCAAGATCTGTTAAACTTGCAATAAAAAAGTGGTGTTTAATTATTTAGACTTAAATGTAAATAAAAGTAAAATGGTATACTTTTCATGTAATAGGAATGTAAAAGATAGTCTGTGTGTGAAAATTAATGTGCAATTAATTGAGCAAGTAATGGAATGCAAATTTGTAGGCATATCTTTGAGTGCAAATATTTCTTGGAATCATTATTATCAGGTAATCTACTCGTTAAGGTAGGTATTTGGATGAGTACAAGCGCCAAATAAATATTTTGTGACTCCTAACAAAACACAAAATCCAGCAACCTACTCTACATCAAGTCCCTCTTCATTTCTGAGTACCTCCTTGCTCCCATCATCCTGTCCAACATCCCTATTCTGTTCCTGCCCTTTCCTCGTTTGCCTAACATTCTCCCCTCTCTTACAGTTTTCAACATTGCACTGCCAGTCAATATGCCTTTAATCCATTTTTCCTGCCTCCATAGGAGATCTCCCAACAAACCCCTCTCTTAGCTCACCATGCCGAGTACTTCCTCATTTGTTTTCCTTTCTGTTCATTTCACCTTCTCCATTCTTCTCCACACCCACATTTCAAAAGCCTCCAATCTACGTCCATCCTCATGCTTCAATGACCAGGTTTCTGCGCCGTACATAGCTACGCTCCATATCAAAGTTTTTACAAGTCCTTTCTTAATAACCTTACTCAACGTCCCTGTCATCAACTCTCTCCTCCTTGTGAAAGCCTCCTTGCCCAGCGCAATTCCTCTCCTTACATCCCTACTACTTTGACCGTGTTGGTCCAAATCACTTTCAAGGTACATAAACTGTTCTACCTGCTCTAGTTTGTGCCATCCTATTTTAATGATAAGCTTAGCCTTTTTCTTTCTAGAAAATAGCATTACATTTGTTTTATTAATATTGATTTTCATCCCATACCTGTCGCACTGAATTTCCAATTCCCTCAGCAATGCTTGTAACCCCTTGGCTGACTGACAAACTAAAGCTTGGTCATCAGCAAACCTAACTGATTTTACGAATTTCCCACCCACTTTCATTCCTACCTCCAGTTCTTCCCATGCCTCTTTAACCATTTCCTCCACATGTAGGTTGAGCAACAACAGTGATGATGGGCAACCCGACCTTGCAACCCAACCTTGCAGTCTGAGACATGTACAGGATGCGGATTAGCCTCCTTTCCCTACAATCTATTCCTATTTTCTGCAATATTCTCATTAGTTTTTCCCCAATTCACTCTATCAAATGCTTTTTCAAAATCTACAAAACAGGCAAATACCTCCTGGTCGTATTCTATATTCCTCTCCCTTAATAATCTCATTACTGCAATGGCATCGCATTTACCTCTCCCCTTACTAAACTCAAACTGATCATCCTCTAGGTAAACATTTGCCCTACTCTCTATCCTTTTGTTTATGATCCTTAGAACCTTGTTTAGCTGCATAGCATATCAAACATATCATCCTGTAGTCCTCACATGATGTAGCCTTTACCTTTCTCAGAAAAGGAATTAACACTGATCTCACAAAGTCTTCCTGCTAGATTCCTTCCACACAGATACTACAAATCAGCCCATATAGCCTCTTCCTCCCACATTTTCCTAAGCATTTTTAAAGTTCCACGGGAATTTTATCTACCCCCACGGCCTTATTTAGTTTCATCACTCTTGATGCCCTTTCTATCTCATTGTCTAGTATGCCTGGACCTAAGCTGTCTTCCTCTACGTCATTTTCTTTTTCAATGTCTAACTTTGTTGGTCTGAGTTCTTTACTATACAGTTCTTCTATATACTCCTTCCATCTCTCTTGGATCTTTCCTGCGTCAACTATTACCTTACCAGCATTATCTCTAACTGCTATCATTGACCTTCCTATCATACTTCCCGATAAAGATTTAACCTTGCTGAATAGCACACCAATTCACCCTCCCTCCACAAACTTTCCATATCCTTGCATTGCGTCTTCCACCATGCTTCTTTTGCTTTATTTGTTGCCCGCCTCAATTTATTACTTAACTCTTTGTACTTCATTTTGCCTAACTCCGTTTTTACATTCTTCCAATTTCTCCTCTCAACCATCTTTGTAACCATCTTATCCATGACTAATGGTTTCCTATTCCTTTTTGCGTTAACAGTTCCAGTAGTGTCTTTTGTGGCTTTAATAACCCTTTCTTGATACATTCCCATTTTTCTTCGATAGTACTCAGCTCTTTACCATCCTCCATGATTTTTTCTATTCTTTTTCCTTGTCAATCCATTTAATCCTTGTACATTCCATTTTCTAACCCGCCGCCTTTTTGAAACAGCGGCTACATTTCATAACAAATAAATTGTGGTCAGAGTCCGCATCCGCTCCCGGGAAACTGCAAATTTATCACACTGTTAATAAACTGGTGTCTAACCAGAATATAATCTAGCTGACACCTTTTTAAGTCACCTGGCATTTTCCATGTATACCTGCATCTTTTGTGGTTTCAAAACCAAGTGTTGGTGATGACTAACCCCTGTCTCCTGCAGAACTCAACTGCTTTCTCCCCACGGCTATTCCTCGGGCCTAAACCGTAGTCCCCAACCTCATCACCATCTCTTCCTTCGCCTACTGTCGCATTCCAATCCCCCATCACTATCAAATGTTTCCCTGCAGGAACATACGTGATTATGTCCTCTAACTGATCATATATCCCATCAACCTCTTCCTCCGTATGGTTGCTCGGTGGCATGTATACCTGAATAATAACCAAGTTCGTCAGTTCTGCTTATATCTCTACTATTGATAATCTATCCGTTACCTGATCTATGTTGACTATGCTTCTTCCTACCTCTTCATTTAATACTATGGCAGCCCCTCGTTGGCTCTCGTCCCTGCCGCTGCATATCCTTCTATAATAATCACTCCAGTAATCCCCGCTATCCTTCCATCTCACCTTGCATAGACCTTAAATATCTATACTTAACTTTTCCATCTCTCACTTATTATTCTCTAATTTTCCTGTCCTAACATTCCAAGTTCCTATTCTAACTAAATTGGACCTCCTCTTCTGCATCTTCTGTCCTGCTGCTGATGGTTTTCCCCTGCAAGGGTGTAGTGGGTTGACGACAGCGGAAGTCTAGCCTCCCCCGCTGCCGGACATAACACACAGCCGATTGGGCCAAGCCCCGTAGTTGCCAGGACTCAAAACCTCTGTATTGTCCATCATGTTAATCTTGGCAATGATAATTGAGGTGGTTTCCCGTTGCCTTCCTCAATAGTGTTTTTAACGTAACACCATCACTTATTGGCTGCCCCGCTGGGGTCAGATGCCATTGCAGGGCCTCACTGAGGAACAGACGCTGCGTGGACTACCTTTCGTCTGGTTCCTAACCTTCGACCTATCTGGCATGGGTGACCCTACCAGGGGCAATTATTATTACTCCCGCCAGCACAGCTCTAGGGGTCATCAGAACGCACAAGCCCTTCCACCATGTCAAGGTTGTAGTCCATGGGAGAGGATTTTTTAGAATACACTTGTAAAAGCCCTTCAGCATAAGCTCAGATCCACTTGCTATTTAATAAGACACCCACATGAGACTACAAGCCAAACAGTACTATTTAACTTATAGTATGGGGAATTTTATTCAAATATAACCTACATATAGTATAATATTTTGGGGCCCAGCTGCCATTTCTCCAACCATCTTACAAATGCAAAAGAAAGCATCAGAATAATCACTATGAAACCTCTTAATGAACCATCGAGGACTATAATTCAGGAAATTTACTAACACTCCAGGACATTTATATTATGTTTTTAATTCTATATATAAAAAATAACATTGGCAACTATTCCTTTAACTCTTGACTATTATCATCATTATACTAGAGGAGGGCACAACATGCATTAAGGCAATATTAGAACTAAGGCATAAAAATAAAAACCTGAGGAAATGGGCATCAGATTATATTACAAATTACCCTAAAAGATAAAGGATACTAAGGGAAGTACTGTATTCAAACATAAATTAAAAACATATCTACAATGTAACATGTTCTACTCAGTTGAAGAATATCTTAACAATATTCCTGATCTTCAAGTACGTACTTTTAGTTTATAGCAATGCTCTTAGTCTAGTTGATATTAATGCTTTGGGATTTTTAATGGATAATATTGTGTATGTTACATTTAATGTAATTGTTAGTATCATATTTTGTATCTCAATTGAGCCTGTATGCATTCAACTCCTTTTTGGTGCGCCTTATATCATACCATCCACCTGTTATTTTTATAATATGATTTTTTGGCAAATAAAATGTATTATTATTACTGTTGCTACTGTTTCTTGACTAGTTTAAGTAAAATCCTAACCCAGTCAGCAAAGTCACATGATGACAACATGCTTGAGCATTTTCTTGGCACGTAACTATTGATTGGGAATTTTATCATGGGTAAATTTATTTATTGCTTTATTCAAAATAGGCCGGTTCAGTATGGTTTTATCATGAAATAAAAAAATGCCCATCAAATTTTTTAGTATACATCTCATGAGAAAAGGTTATTTATGTTACATAAGGATATTTAACAAACAACATTTTAGAGTTTACATAATGCACTAAATTCATCCACAGATTATAAAATTTTAATAAGCAAGTATGCTTTAAGATTACATTTGAAAGTTTGTGAGAGATATATTTTCAAGTCTGGAGGAAGCAGGTTAAAAAATTAGGATCCTGACTGGTATGGTTATTCACCACTTAAATTAGATGATCTTGCCTTGTCTAAAGGTATGATATATCATATCAAGCTTAGTATGTGTATCATGATGATGGATATTTAGGTTTTGTTCGAATATATGCATGTTATTGTCAACAAATAAGGTTAGATGGTATGCATACAGAGCAACCAGTGGCATAATATGCAGCTTATGAAAATAAGTTCTGCAAGTGTGTCTGAAAGGTAAGTTTAAGATACCTGTAGCTCTTATGACCTCTTCTACAATTTAAAAATATTTTGGCTATGGCTTGAGCCACCCCAGAATATAATGCCATATGATAATTGAGACTGAAAATTAGAAAGATAAATGCATTTTAGGATATTGAAGCTAGTACTAAAAAATATTTCAGCTGTGAGAGAGTTTTATCAAGTTTAGATTTTATGTTTTCAATATATATGGACCATTTTAGAGATGATTCAATCCGAATACTCAAGAAATTTATGCTGTCAACTAAATTTAGGCCTGAGGAATACCTGTTTTAACCTCTTTTTCAAATGATTGGTAGTTTGCTTTGTGATTTGTAGATTCATTAAGATGGGATACTTCAACTACTTGATGTCTTCCCTAAAGATACGATCTTAACCATTTATTTGAGATGCCCAAAATACTACATTTTTTATTTCCTTAACAAAATCTCATGGTTTTCAGTGTCAAAAGCTTTAGTAAAATCAAGGAATATCCCCAATGATATATACTAATTGTCCATAGCATGTAGTCAATGAAGGGTTAAATGGAAGAAGGGACCTTATAGTCTCAATTCCACCCAAATAAAGATATTTATATATCTGTCTATCTATCCATCAACAATTGAATGATGAATTCATGGAGTGCTGTAGATGTTGATTTACCTTTCCTAGAACCTTTTTGTTGGCTTGAAAAAACAGAGTGTTCTTCTTGGAAGTTTCACAATGCAATTTAGCATAGCCTTTTCAAAAATTTTAGAAAAAAACCAGAGATCAAAGTTATTGGTCTGTAGTTTCCTGCATCATTCACATCCCCCTTTTTGTGAATTGGTATAACTTAGCTCAACTTAAGGCATGATGGAAAAACACCTCACTGAGACAAGCTGTAGAGAAACACAAAGGGTTTAGAAATTTGAGGAATAGAAGACTTAAATAATTTGCCAGGTATATCATCTCCATGAAAAAAGCTTATTGCTAAGAATATGGCCTATGCCGATCATTTCATCTCTTCTCCTCTAGGATAATCAATAATTTGGAATTTGTAAAAATTAATTTCATTTTGCATAAGAATAAAAAAAAATGCTGATTACCATTTAGGTCAAGCAGTCAAATTTCACAGTAGATGACTAAAGCAGAGTTAAACCACTATGTATTTCACTTTGACTACAGTTATCAACCAAAGGGTTTCATTCTCACTAAATTTAGCGCTATTAAATTGAATTTGCTTAACTAATAAAAAGCTCCATAGTGTGTGAAAAATGTATTGATATTATGATATGTGCATATTAAATAAAATATAAGAAGTAAAAAATATTTTGTGTAGTGTTAAATATTCCTCTTCAAAGTTTTTTCTTTAGCTTAAATATTTTTTATAAAGAGAAGATTGACAATTTATTAAGTTCAGTTCCTCTGAGTAACCATTTATCAATCAATTGATATACTTCAAATGCAAAGTAGCTCTTTAAAGTCTAACGGATATGACTTGAATTACTGTGTTAACATGAATTCACATTACCTAATTCTGATTTCAGTAAAGTGAGTATATATTACAAACTTCATAAGCCTTATCCAATGCATATATTTTGCAAGTCCTTAAAGTGTTTCTCATTGTATTAGAGGGACCGATATTGAAGGAATCTCATTAACTTGAAACTACATCATTTCATTTAAAGCCTTTCCTTGGCATTATAAATATGGTTTATTCTCAGCAACAAAATAACATCATCTGCCTTTGCAGGTAGAGGGTGATTGTTTGGATACCTTCATGACATTTGCTGATCTTAGAGATTCAACTTAGCTGTTCTTCTTCCCCGTCACATAGCTATTTATCAATATAACTATAAAATGATTGCATTACTTAATTCACTTTACATAACATTCATACTTCTGTGGTAAATGTATTTCAATGAGGTGGAAGTAGTTAATCTTGTGTGCTAACTTTGGAGAGATGGCCATTTCCCACCTGTTAAGCTCCGTTTTTAGCTCACTCACCATAGTTTTTGGGCTAGATTCCAGTCTCTGTAATATTTTCCCTTACTTTCTTTCTGTAAGCAGTGCTATATACCAATGAACACCTCTCATAGCCATTAATATAACTTGACCTCTCATAGCCATTAATATAACTTGAATTAGAATTTTTTTATTATATTTTTTTAAAATTTTGCAGCCATCAGCTTAAGCTTCACCTTGGAAGATTACTATTCCTATAAGATCCAATCCCACATTTTAATTGTCATTAGGAATATCAACCTGTAGAGTTGATACAGTCATGAAATGACAATTTATTCCTTTCTTGATTTGTCCATCTAATTAATGAGTAATAAATGAATGGGGAAATTTAATAATTTATGTCTCTCATCCTCACCTCTATCACAATCTTCAGTACTCCATCACCATCAAAATACTCTGTATCCATTATTTTCCAGCCTCTTTTGGATCTCAATGAACAACCAACTCTCCTTCCCCACCATGTCTAGCACTTATTTGTTGGTTTTTCATTTCCTTATTTGTTGGTTTTCCATCCTTTTCCACATCATCTATATTCTCCAATATATGCCTACCATCAGACTTCAATGACCTCCATACAGTACAATTCATTTTCCATTGCATAATTTTCAAAAATCTTTTCTTAGTATCTTTACTAAATGTTCTTGTCATCAAGACCCTCTTCCTTATAAAGCTTCATTGCCTAAGCCAATTCTTCTTCTGATGCTTCTGCTACTATGACTGTCTTGATCCAAAACAGTTGGCTGGATGACTAACTGAGACTTGGCCATATGCAAACTATACTGCTTTTTTTAATTCTCCAGTGACATTCATTCCTATTTCCTTTTCTTCCCATGCCTCTTGATTCATTACCACCAAGTATACTTTGAAAAGCACAGAGAATAATTGACAACCATTTCAAACTTTACTTCCTAACTCTAACCATCCCAATTGTCCATCTGTCACACAAGCCTGAACAGTCTGAGACATGTGTAGGGCCCGGATAAGTTGCCTATTTCTCCCATCTACTCCTATCTTCTGCATTATATTAATTAATTCTATGGAACTCATTCTATCAAACACCTCAAAAAGTACAAAACAAACAAATATATCCTGATTGTATTATACATTAGTTCTATCTATTAGTGATATAATTACTGTAATGACATCACATGAGCCTCTCACAATCCTGAACCCAAAAATCATCCTCTAAGTAAGCATTAGCCCTTCTCTCCATCCTCTTATTGATGATCCGAAATACCACCTTAGCAGCCTACAAAATCAACCTTATTTCCCTTTGGTCCTAACATAGATTGCCTTTTATTTTATGGAATGGGAACTAACACTGGTCCTATGAAATCTTCTGGGCAAATTTACCTCAGAAATGCTATGAATTAATCCAAAAAAAACCCTGCCTCCCTCATTTTCCTATACCGTTTTAACTGAAGGAATGTTATGCAGTCCCATGGCCTCATTCGATTTTAATTCCCTCAATGCTCTTTCTATCTTACAATCAAACATGCCTGAACCTAAGATATCCTTATCTACATCATATTTTCTCTAAGTCTAAACTTGGTGTCCTCCTCACCATATAGATCCACTGTGTATTCTTTCAATCTATTGTATCTTTCTTGGTTCAATTAATTATTTTCTTTGCTTATCTCTAATAGCGTGCACTCTGTTTTCTTCCTAAACCCTACTGGTTCTTTTACCTTTCTGTTTATATGTAGCACACCCATTTCACCCTTTCTTTGTAATCATTGATAATCCTTGCTCTGCGTCTTCCAACATAATTACTACTTTCACTCCATTAGTTCTTACCTCTTTATTATTCAATCTCCATTCTTCCTTCTTTCTAATTTTGTGTTACATTCCATTTCCTTCTTTCATCTATTTTCCAAATCATCTTGACCATATTCCAAGTTATTCTAATCTCTTTCTATCCCACTTTCAATATCCCTCTTTTGATATGTTCCCATTTTCTTCAGTTGCACCCGGCTCCCTGTTCACATCCATAATTTTCTACACCCTGTTGATACTCCTTTCTTGTGGTTTGGGTTGGTGCTTTTACATTCCATTTCCTAATCTGCCTTCCATGTTTTATTATGTTGAATCTGGCATTTCACTTCATTATTGCTGAATCATAATCTGAAACTGCATCCACTTCCAGGAAAGAGTGAATAAATCAAGCTGTTCCTAAATCTGTGCTTAACTATAATTTAGTCTGATATCTTTCTGAACCCCCAAGTATATTCCATGTATACCTATGCCTATTGCAGTGTTCAAACTGTTTCTTATGATAAACCTTGTCTGCTGCTCAATGGTCATTCCCTGCTCCTGAACAATAGTCCCACATCTCACTACATTGATACTACCATCTCTTCCTTTACCCACTATCACTATTAATATTTCCATCAAGGATCACATGCAATTATTTCCTCGTATTGATCGTATACCTTGTTTATTTCTTCCACCCTATGGTTACTTGTTGGCAAGTAGACACGAATAATTACCAAGTTCTTTGGTTCTGCTTTCTCTTGTACTAATAATATTGTCTCACTCACCTGTTCTATGTTATCTATGATTCTTCCTACCATTTTTTAAGTACTACTGTCACTAGCTGTCTTCCCCTCTGCTTTATAATACTCCATAATTATTGCTCCCATAATCTCTTCAAATGAAATGAAAAGTGTAATATATCCAGGTTAATTTACACACAATTTGGAGTCTGACTGTGGACAACATGGTACCCCAGTTGCCTTTATAGTTATAGCAAGTGCCGAGTGATTTGCAATCCTTACCAAAAGATAAGCAGAAACATTTTTATGGAGTGTGATTGTGTGAGGTGCATAAACTTTCAGTAGTAAATAGTAGTAGATAGATGGTTTAGTAGTTAATAGTAAGATGATAGGCATAGATTGCAGGCTTTGATTGACATGAGGGTTTGAAGAGGAATGGAAAATTTAATGTGACCAGAAAGGAATGAAGAAGTATTCGTCGTTGTGATGGAGAGAGAATTGTTAGGACAAATTCAGAGATGAAAAAGTGGATACAGAACATTTTTATTGGGGATGGAATGCTGAAGACCCTGATATATGAGAGCATATTGGACATGAGTTGTAGGGGCCAGAAAATTTAGGCATATGGGAAGGAATGAAGTTAGGTAGAAAGTATGCAGTGATGAAAAAGGATTTATTTTAGTGCAAGTTTCCAGTCATCTTATTGCAAAGGGTTAAAAAATGATTGATCTGCTCCTCCATTCAATGACTTCTTTAAATGATGGTGTACCATGAAAAATTCAAAATTTCATGGTCACATTTTAATGTGCATGTTCCGCCATTATTACCAAAATAATCACAATAAGGAATAAATGACCACCTCTAGAGCATTATTAATTACAGTCAATTCTCCGAAAAGGAGATATTTTTCCATTGCCAAAGAGCATCATATTTCTTCATCGCGATTATTCTGACCTTCTGATGGAAAATAACTTTCGTGGCATTAGCTGATTGTAGGGTTTAGATTTGACCTGTCTACTTCTGCTTCCTCTTTTTGAAAGGTAACAAACTTATGAATCCTTGGAGTCTTTTTATTTTTGGATATCATAGAGAATTTTGGTTATATTAATTAAATTATGAAAATACGGAACTATCCTCATAGTGAGTGTTGGTATTAGAATGATAATTTCAATTTACCTCTTGTTTCCTGTCTAGGATTAAAGATTTGGGTTGCCTCACTTTATTATATGTTGACTGATTTCCACTGTACATATGAATCATGTTCTTTTATTTCATGATATGTGATTTATGACTGTGGCAGAAGCAGATTCATGGCTTTCCATTCTGACCAAGTTGTTGAGTGGCGGGAGGGCAAGACTGAATCAGTTAAAAACTGTAATACTTTTGTTATAATCAATATTTATCTGGTTTTTGAGTGCTTAGTAATTTAAAATAGTTTACTGTCACTGAATGAAAGATGCATCATATCATGGAAGATATCTCAGAGAGGGGGGCAGAAAAGTATACTCTGGATCTGCTTCAAGTATTTATAGAACATATGTTTGAAAAACAAGTTTTAATAAAATTTAATATTTATAAATATAACAGCATGTGATATAACAATTGAAATTTCATTTCAGACCCTTTAATTGAACCTATAAGGATTAAAAATGGTAGACTACCAAAAAATAATCATATGAATGATAAATCATGGTAAACCTCTTTATTTAAATTTAAACAAAATTTGTACACATCTACATAAATTGATTTTGAGGTGGGAAATCAAAATTGAAAACAAGGAAACAAACAAAGGATGGTTCAATAGCCATCAGAGACCCAGAGCTAATACTTTTTCCAGTGCAGTGTGTGATTTATCTGAAGATTCTACACTCATGAAAAATCACATAGCATTGGTGAATGTGATGATGTCCAAAATTTTCGTGAATGAATGTCAGTTAGAGGACATGCTCAGAAAAATACTCAACATTATGGAATTCATAACTCTCTAAAAAAATGCTCAAAAATACCATATTTTTAAAATGTGATAGTTTTTACCAAAAGATTTCTTTAATGAGTTAAAATTAATTTTAATTGTCAAATTTTTTTCCTCCATCAGTTTTGTATTTTACTAATATATGTTTGCATATCATAAAAAAGTTAGCTACAAATGCACACTAAATTTAGGTATTTCACCGATTCCAGCAATCTGAAGTATAATAGAGACAAATTAGTCCATAAAGACTAGAAATAAAATGGTTTCTGATTTTAAGTTTTGTAGAAAGATTTGTTTTCAAGGTTTGATAGTTGCATTCAGATTATACTGTTTACCTAATGTAATCCTTTGGACCGTGCAAAAATTTAAATGCATACATATTGGAGCATTTTTTTTGTAGCATTAGAACTTCATGGCTAAATAATTAATGAAAATAATTTTAAAAACTTAATGGCTCTTCTATATAAAAATCCTTACAGTTAAATTGGAGTCTTAGAGTCTTGCATTAATTTTTATAAGGATGAATATGAATGTTTCCTGCATCATGACACTCTTTTCATCTTTTTATCATAAAATCGAAGATGTGCAAATAGATAAGAGACTAATGATGTAAGAAGATGCATTGATTATTCCAATTATGAAGTATATATCTACCATGGATTTCTCATTTAAAATTTTAGGTGAGTACATAAAAAATACTACTCACATTCATTTGCAGTTCAGCAGTAAGCAGGAAGTTGTTCTGTAGCATTACACTCAGCCAGAATATCTGCACAAATGGCACTTCAAAAAACAAAGATGTAAGATAAAATTCTTTACTTTCTAGCAGAATACACATCACATTGAAAGTCACTAATTTTGAAAAAAATACTTTTTAGTTATTCATATTATATTTAAATTAAGAAATAATTTCTAATTTTACTATCCACTCTGTATTTTCAAGAAGAATATTAATTCTTCAAAATTCCAGGCTTTACTGTTCATTTCCAGGTATTTTATTCCAGGGCTTCATAAAGTTTTACCTCATTCCTGTTTTTTCTCAAACTTCGAGGATTGAAAGTTTTCTGCTCACAATGTAATAAAATTCACAATGAACAATAAATATATGTCCACCACAACTTTTTAAGCTTTCTTTCCACTTAGCATAAAATTGTCTCCTGCAAGCAGCATTATGATATCTAAATTAGCATGGTTAATTGGACTTAATCATGATTTTCAATGTTTTTGGGGACAAAGAAATGAAATTTCTGTTATTCATATGCAAGAGGAGAGGCAATCATGAATTCATAACTGTAATCAGATCACTACTAAAAAGGAGCATTACATGTAATCAGGATGCATTTGTCTCGATTGTTCCCGGCTCAACTTTGTTGAAATTCATGTTAATTAAATGAAGAATACAATGTTTCTTTCCACTGTCCTTTATTCACTTACAACTAGTTTCAATGCTCATATGATGCCACCTGATGATGATGCTTGAACGTTGAAACTAGTTGTACTTGAATAAAGGACATTGGAGAGATACATTGTAATCTTCATTTAATTATGCATTTGCCTGTTTGGTACATTTTGAGGAAACGTTTGATTGAGTGAATAGGGTAGAATTAATTAATATAATGCAGAAAATAAGAGTAGAATGGAAGGATAGGTGACTTATCTGCAACCTGCTCATGTTTTAGACTGCACAGATATGATTTATGGATTGAGATTTTAGATAAGCAGTGTTGACCATGGCAGTAAGACAGAGGTGCCCTTTATCAATTGTGCTGTTCAATATTTATAGGATGAAAATTGTTCAAGAGGGTTGGGAAAAACTAGTGCTAGGAATGAAAATTGCTAGAGAATACATAAAATCAATTAGGTTTGTGGAAGATGAGGCTTTAGTTTGCCAGTCAGCAAATTGGTTACAATAATTGTTAATTTAGTAAATAAGTTATAATAATTTAGTGAATGAGTTCAGAAAATTAAACTCCACAGACCAAGTAATTCACTGCAGTTCCTGTCATCACATCTCTCAGAAGCTAGCTGTCTTTCATTCAATGATAAATAGACTGATTAACATCCCCCTCTCAGTGAACAATTTCAATCGGGAAATTAAAACCATCAAAGTTATTGCTTCCAACAACAGCTATAAACCTGAACTCATGGGCAAGATTTTACTCAAAAAGCGCACTTCATATGCAAATTTTACTTATTCATAATGGGGATGGAGATGGAGAAAAAGAGAAAACAAAATGGTGTAAACTAACATTTTTAGAGAAGATTTCCCAAAGAGTGGCCATTTTTTTTCCAAAGGATAAGTGTGAAGTGGCTTTTTACAACAAAAGAAATTTTAAGAGTTTACTAAAGAACACAAAAGATCCAGTTAAACAAAATGAAAAAAGTAGTGTTTATAAATTAAAATGTAAAGACTGCAATGCGATTTATATAGGGCAGACGGGAAGATGAGTTATTGTTAGAAGTGAAGAACCCAAACAGTGTTCCTATATGGCAAATATTTCACAATCCTTATTTGCCAAACACTTGTGGGAAGAAGGACACCCAAGCAATTTTACCGCTGAAGTCCTCCATAGTGAAACCAAGGGCCGAAGAATGGACATCTTAGAACAACTGGAGATTAGAAAAACGTTGGAAATGGAATCCTGGTGAATGATAATTGGTTTCCAATACATTCCCCTCCCCTTGATGCTCCTTAAACCCAGTAATCTCTAATGTCCTATCTACCTCCGGGAGAGGTAGATAGGACATTTGTCAACTCAACCATTTGTAACTACCGCTCTGCACTTAGCCTATACCCTCTCCCACTCCCCCCTTCCTTGGTTGGTCACTACCCTCCCCCCTCCCTTTCTCCCTCCCCTCCTCCACACCACACTTCCATTCACCCAAAACCCCTCCCACCACATCCATGCGTATATAAATGTCAAAAAGACCTGAATATTGAACCTGATGATGTCAACTATTCTTATAAACCAACTAATAAAAAAATAAAAATCAGTGGAACTTACAAAGTTATTATTATTCCCTTTTCAGGATAGGTATAGTTTGGAAGCTTTTGTGATGTGGGTCTAGAGGATGGAAAAGGTGAAATGGAGAGAAAGGAAAGTAAACAAGGAAGTATTAGGCATGGTGGGGAAGGAGAGAGGACTGTTGGGAGAAATCCAAAGGAGGCAGAATAGGTAGAAGAAAAGAATTTTGCTATGCAATGAAATTTTGAAAACTGTGATGGAAGCAAGCAAGGTATAGGGAAGATAAGGATCGGCATTATGGATGGAATAAATGGAGGAAGGAAAAATGTATAATTGAAGAAGAGTTTATTACAGCTGGGTGTCATGTTATCTTGTTAGGAGAGGCTAAGAAATGTATGTCTGTGTTATCTTGAAATATTGTCTGTGTCCATTGAAAAATTGCCTTGCATAGCATCCTACCAATGATAATAATAAATATGACCCCTGGAAAATTTTCTAGATCAGCTGCTGCCATGGAGTTAGGCCTTTCATCCTGTGAAAATATGTCTCTTTCTACCTGTTAGCAGTTTAGAAGTAGTTTTATATTTGGAGTACGTCGAGGGCTAAGGTCATTTTGCACCATTCCACCCTGCTGCTGAAAGCTGATGTCCTCCTGCTTGAGACAAACAGCAATGAGCAGATGACTTTGCTCAAGAACACACTCATGAACCCAAATGTACAGGGCTGACTCAAGTTGGTGTAGAGCCTGTGCAATACACAAGGGCATCAAACAAGATTGTTCCCATATTTATGGAATCAAGTTTTGACTCAAAAAACATAAGATTTTCACAAATCATCGGAGAAATTAATGAACCTAATAATGGGGATAATTTAAAGGTAATAAAAACATGTTAAAAATGAGATATAGTTATAATGGCAAAATAATATCATATTTAAAGGCCTCGTTTGAGAAGTGGGTCATTATTTATACCAATCAATTTTCAAATGGAATTATTGATTTTTTAAACAGGGTGAGTCAGGATGGATTGCCTGATTTTATGGGTGAATTATAAAAAAAAAAACAAAAAAGATAATTAAAAAAGATTTTTATTTCTGAAAACTTTGCCATTCTATTTTTATTAAGTTTTGAAAATAAGGTGATGGCCTTGCTGAGTGATGCACATGTTGACTCGTTCAAAAAAGTTATCGAAAACTCTTCTCAGCATATTATTATATTATTCCAGCTATGACATCTGCAATCGCCTCCTTAAGAGCTTCCAAGGTCCTTGGTTGAACATTTTAAACCTCAGCTTTGAGATATATCCAAAGTAAAAATCACATGGGTGCAAATCTGGAGAGTAAGGGGGCCATGGAACATCCCCTTATAAGGAGATCAGGCAGCTGAGAAATTGTTCTTGCAGGATTTGACTTGAACGACGGATGGTATGAGCCATGTCACCATCCTGTTGAAACCAAAAGGCTTCTGTGTCATACAGGGTTGCACCCAAAAGTGCTAGGACTGATTTTCTCTGGCGCAAATGGAACGGTGGAGGGGGGTCTGCCTGGCAGGGTAAGGTGGAGGGGGCTCTTAGCAACAGACCAACCCCAACCTCAGTTGCCTGCAGACTGTCGTTGAGTGAGGACACCGTTTTCAGTGAAGCAAGTTTTTTGTCCGCGTCGAAAAACAAAATGAATCTGAATTTAGAGCAATGTTATTCCAAGAAGTTTTGTGAGAAACTCGAAAAGACGGCAACTGAGACCCTCGATATGATATATGGGGACACTGCCTAAAGCCAATGCACAGTATTTGAGTGGCACAAGTTGTTTAAAGAGGGTAGGGAGCTGTGGGAGAGGGTAGGGAGGACACTGCTGAACACAGACCGACGCTTAACCAGTGAAGAAATTGCAGACCAGTTGGGTCTGTCTGCATCCAACGTCCAAAGCATTATTTCACAGGATTTGGCCGACCGGCCATTGCAAACTGCTGGGTGCTTCATCATGACAACGCGCCGTGCCATGGCGCACTCGTTGTCAGACAGCTCCTGGCCAAATATGGCATTGCCACGTTGCCGCACCCACCCTATTCTCCCGATCTGGCACCACCGGACTTCTTCTTCTTCCCCCTGATGAAAAGACAGCTCAAGAAACGACGTTTTGACTCGATAAAGGCCGTTCAAGAGGCTTCGACGAGGGTCATCAACGGCATCCCCAAAGAAAATTTCCAGCGGGCGCACGGGGAATGGGAGCAACGTTATACTAAGTGTGTAGCAGCTCAAGGAGCATGCTTTGAAGATTATGAAGTCGATGTAAGTATATCGTAAATAAAATTCTTGTACAAAAATCAGTCCTACCACTTTTGGGTGTGACCCTGTATATCTCACCATAATATTCCATTTTGGGAAGTAAAAAGTTCTCCAGCATGTCATAATAGCGCACAGAGTTCACAATAACAGTTGAACCTTGAGATTTAAAAATTAAGGCCCAATAATACCTACGTAGGACACCGTGCACCTAACTGTCACTTTGGGGCTATGAAGAGAGTGGAGTGGTCTTGGGTGAAGTTTGCGAGGCTTGTAAGTCGCCCAGGAATGACAAGTTTGCTTATTTACTGAGCCGGAGAGGTGAAACTATGTTTCATCAATAGACCATAGCACCCTCTGAGTCGCCACCATTGTGTCATTGTTCTTAAAGAACATTTCTATGATAAAGCCTCCATGCTCACCAGACCACTGAATGGTAAAGACTAAAAAATGGTGTTGTTTCCCCCAGGTAATGCCACCACTCCCACTGCGCTAATTCACCTGCACGCTCTTCAGTGATTTTTTTAAAAACTAGAAGGTCCATTCTGACTCACCCTGTACCTACTTCTAGAGGCCAAGGTATCAAAAAATTATTGAAAGATACAACATTTTACACCTTTATTCTTAATAAAACCCCTGATATAAATCATGTTCTTATAATGTATATTACTCTCTTAGCAGGACCCTTGCCCCTAACCCCCAGCTCCTCATTACGCGGACCAGATCCAATGCTTAATCATCAGCAAGGTGCCACCGCCTCTCCTTCCCTTAACCGAAAAAGTAACGACCACCAACTTTAAAGTCCCAAAAAAACCCATCCCCCCTACCTTCAACCTCTGTATGAAGTGTGTAAATTAACAGCTGTATTTTTTACTTGTACCTGATGATGTTGCAAGTAGGCAAACCAAGTAGTACTGCAAATAAAGTCTGTGGAAAATTATGAACTTGTTTGGTATGAAAACTTTTATTATATATTTTGGGTAAAAATATGTTAGCGAAAGATGTACTGAATTTTACTTACAAACAATATATTTAAGATTTAAGTGATATATTTATATGATCAGTTAGAGAACATTAACTGGAGGGAAATATTTGTCAACAAAAGGGAGTGGAATAAGATGGTAGGCAAAGGAAGAGATGGTAGTGAAGTAGGAGACTATGGTTTATCGGGAAAAAATGACTGCAGCGAGAAAGAAATACAGTTTTTCTGGTTACAGGTGTCAATCATTAAATAAGACTTGATTTAGACATCACAAAAGGTATAATTAAGCATGGAAAATGCCCAGGATAGGCACATATTTAGGAAGTGTGATTGCAAATTTCTCTGGAGTTGATTCAGAATCAGATCATAAATCAAAAATCAAAAATTAGCATCTAATTGAGAAAGATAAAGCAGAGAAGACTGCTTAGAAAATAGAATTTGAAAGCATTAACAGTAATGACCAGAAAGGAGTATCAGCAGGATTTATAAAAAAATATGAGTGAAGTGATATTACTATGATTAATATGATGAAATATTCTTCTTGGGTAATTAAGGTTTAGATTATGACCCATTTTGGTAAAAATCCTAAGAATGGGGGTAGTCCTAAAGATATTATATTAATGAAAATGGTGAATTTTGCTGATTTTTTGGTTTGGATGGAAGAGATAAGTGTTAAATGGCGTATTTTTATTTGGTTATATATTAACAATATGGAAATATATAATATTGAATATATTAAAAAATATACGAGGGTCATCCGGAAAGTAGTATCCGTTCGTGAAATAAAAAGACAAAAGTAAATATTAACAAACATAAAAAATTTTATTTGAAAGAGGATACTTTAAACTACTTCTCAACATAATCTCCAAGCAAATTAAGGCATTTGTCATAACGTGTGACAAGTTTCTGTATTCCTGCTGCATAGTCCTTCGCCGCCAGCTCATTGAGATACGCGAGGGACCCATCTTGCACAAATTTTTGCATAATGCAGATGGTGTTTAACAATTTCATGAACAATTGTTCGAGAAACATTGGGAAAATGCTCACAGATGTCATCAATTGTGACGCGCCGATCGTTCCTCACGAATTCGTCAACTGAGCTCACCAGTTGGTCTGTAATGACAGACGGTCTCCCCGAACGCTCATCGTCGTGTGTGTTCCCCCTCCCCATGTTGAAGTTGCGACACCACCGCCGAACAGACGACTCGTCCATTACATTGTCTCCATACACCTCCTTTAATTGGCGATGAATATCACATGGGCGAACGTTTCTTGCATTGAGGAATTTAATCACTGCCCTCACTTCACAACTGGCGGCGTTCTCAATTTTTTTAAACATTGTAAACAATCACAGAAACAACACAGGCAATGCTAGCGTCACGCAACTTGGCTCAGAGAAGGCAGACAAGCCACTGAAGCTATCTGACCTCGTCCAGCGGCTACTCGCGTCGTCAGCACTTCATGCGGCACGAACGGGTACTACTTTCCGGATGACCCTCGTATGTTGAAGTATTTATTTCCTTTAATAAAGGCTATTTTTATATAGGAAGTTGATATATATAAGAATATAGGAACTGTATGTAAGAACAGGACAAGAAAACTATAGATTACAGATCATATCATCAAAAAGATAGACAGGAGAAGGAAATGGAAGGATGTAAATATGAAGTTAGGTAGGAGGAAGTATAAAGAGTTCATTAATGAATGGAGTTGGGTAACAAATAGAGCAAAAGAAGTATGATGGAAAATGCAGGCGAACTTGGTGTGCTACACAGGATAGTTAAAACACTGTCAGGAAGTAAGAAGAAATTATCTCTGAAAACAATCAAAGATAAGCTAGGAAAAATATTGGTTGTACCAGAAAAGATTTTAGCGAGGTGGAAGTAAAATGTAGAAGAACTGCCTGGTAAAGATATTAGGTCAGCAAGGTTTGACATAGAGAGAGAATATGATGTGGATGAGGGCAGATAAGGTCCGGGCTTACTGGAAGGGAGATAGAAAAAACATTAAGGCAATTGAAATGAAATTAGGGAGTAGACAAAATACCAGTGGAACTACGTAGAGGTTTAGTGAGATAATGGCAATAATTATGGTTGGTATGTTAGTAATTAATAAGCAGGGATTATGGCTGATAAATCTGTCCTCAGTCAAAAGCTTGTAATTTTTTTTTTCATTTCAGAGGACCAATTTGGGATAGAAATAGAAATATTTCTATCTCAATCCTTATAAAGATTCCTAAGAAAAAGGAAGCATGACTATACACCTATTGAATAAAATAGGAACAATTTATAGCATTTGGAGCAACATTGATTTATGTTTTATTTAAGACAAAGACGGACATTGTAGTGAGCACATTAATGAATATATATTCTGGCTGCAAAAGAGAGTTAAAACAGGATTGCTGATTGGAACTTGACTTATAGATATTAAGCAAAAATATTGGTATGGACTAAGAAGAAGAGTATAGCCCTATCATAGGAGATAGTAACAAAGTCTGGAGGCCATGGTTCTGCTTGAGACACCTTCCATTATATGATATTTCTTTCGTTATTATTATTATTATTACTTTTTATTTGCCCAGAGATCACAATACAAAAATACCAGGTGGGTGGAGTATGTACATGATATAAGGCACGTCAAATGAGGAGCAAAGACACAGGCTCAGTTAAGATACATAAAAGAATAGATGCTCATAGTTACATAAGTGTTTGGTACAAACCCATGAACATCGGCTGTAACATGCGCATACAATATCAAATTCAGAAAAATCATTGATCACAAACATGAATCAGACCATGACCATTGCTAGAAACTAAAAGTATGAACTTACTGGTTGGGAATATTGTTGAGATATTCATCAACCGAGTAAAACATATTGCGCTGTAGATATCTTTTTAATTTATGCCTGAATACAGCAGTTCCCTGTGTATCCTTGATACTTTTGGGTAGTTTGTTATATAATCTGATGCCCATTTCATTGGGTCCTAATTTCAATGCTTTAGTTCTTATATTCCCATAATGGAAGTCATTCCTGCCTCTGGTGTAATGATGATGATAGGCAGAGTTAAGAGAATAGTTGCCGATGTTATTTTTTATATATAGAATTAAAAACATAATGTAGATGCATGGGAGTGGTAGCAAATTTAATTCACGGAAAATAGGCCTTGATGGAGCATTGTGAGGTTTCCTGGTGATGATTCTAATAGCTTTCTTTTAAAGATGGTTTGAGAAATAGCAGCTGATCCCCATAATATTATACTGTAGGTTATATTTGAGTAAATTTCCCCATAGTACAAATTGAGTAGTACAGTTTTACTTGTAGTTTCATACAGGTGTCTTAATAAGTAGCAAGTTGAACTGAGCTTGTGTTGAAGGGCTTTTACATGCGTATCCCAAGAAATATTTGCACATAGAGAAATACCTAGAAATTTGCATTCTGTCACACGCTCAATTGATAGGTCATTGATTTTTACCAGCAGATCATCTGACATGTTCTTATTGCGTGTAAAGTATACTATTTTACTTTTATTTACATTTAAGTCTAGAAGGTTGTCTGTACACCACTTGTTTATTGCAAGTGTGACAGACTTAGATTTTTCCACAAGGCTGGGATATGTTTGTGTTGATATTATTACATTAGTGTCGTCAGCGTACAACACTGGTATTATTCCATCATTATTTGGTTAGCAGTTAGGTAGGCCATTGATGTAAATCAGAAAGAGGAGTGGCCCAAGGGTTGAGCATTGTGGTACACCTTTGTTAACTTGGTATGTTTCGGATGAATATTTTGACCCATCAACTGATAACACTACTTTCTGAGTGCGATTATGAATATAGGACTTCATCCAGTTTAAAGGACTTCCTCTAATTCCTATCCTATTGAGTTTAATTAGTAGTCTATTGTGGTTTACATTATCAAAAGCCTTTGACAAGTCAAAAAACATTCCAAGAGTTTTGCGTTTAGCATCTAATGAATTAAGTATGCTGTCGATTGCCTGACATATGGCAGTTGTGGTAGACCTTTCAGATCTAAATCCATGCTGAGAATTTGAAAGTAGGAAGTTTTTTTCGAGATAAGATATTATTTGCATATACATGGCTTTTTCGAATATTTTAGCAAATGTATTTTGGACGGCTATTGGTCTGTAGTTGATCCCAATGAACTATTTAAAATTCTCCAACCCCAAAAAATAACTTTGATTTGAACAAAACTTTAACCTTTTCATTATTACGCAATTCAGTCTTCTCTCCCACCTCACTTGAAATTTAAATCAGGATGCCTCTCCTCATCACCATAAAAGTAAATCCTGCATTTGGCTCTCGTCCTAGGTAGCTAGGAGCAATTTCATGTATGTTCATTTTGAGGCAAAACCATTCAGGGATGGATCTAAAACTCCTCAAAATTTAGTTGAAACTATAAAGTTGATATTTTTTGTCTGTGCACTTGTGAGGATGTTCTTTGAAATCCTAATTCTTATGGTGAGCTGGTATTGCAGAAATCTTCCAGTTTTCTTGAGTTACAATATTATTTGAAAAACCAGAAATTAATAACATAGGGCACCTCGCATATAAGAGTAATAATATTACCTCATTGAATTAACAATTGTTGTATTAATACAGGAATATCATTTTTAGTTAATCTAATATGAATAGTCCAATGAAAAGTCAGTAAAAAGACTTTTGTGGTATTTAATGAGAATTTTTGATTTAGTCACCAATACCAGTATGATGGTTGGAGGAGGGAGGGGGAACACGTCGAAGGAATGGCACAGGAGTATGTGGTGGTAGAAGACGGGCGATTTCATACAAAATAGTGTTACTCATATGGCTATCATCACAGTTTATGATACTCCATTTTTCACCCTAGCTTGTGCTATCTGAACTATGAAAAGATATCTAATGAAACTCATGATTCTCATATTTCCCAATATATTTTGGAATATGTAATGTCCACCTCCCTCCCTACTGACTACCATCTTGGCAAGGTGGAAAGGCTTGGACATTCTGGTGTACCCTAAATCTATGCTGGCAGGTGCAATGATAATTACTTCTTGGAGGCACGGCCATACCAGAAGAATTGAAGATTCTGAGATAGATGAAAGGTAGCCTACACAGCATCTGTTCTTTAGTGCAGTGGCTGCAAAGTCATCTGATCAAAGTACAGGAGCTGTTTCAGACTGATTATGTCATGTCAAAAACACTATTAGGGGTACATTTGAACAAGCAGTCATGGAGTAGAAGAAGTGGTGGGTGTATACAATCAGTTAGATGAAATGATTGTGAATATATTTGGAGGAAAGCCCATATGTTAACTGGAATGAAGTAGTAAGAGAAGGGTGTCATGGGAGTGGGTAAGGAGAATAAGGTTTAGGAAAAAAGAATGACAGTGTGGAGAGAACTATTAGAGATTTTCAGGGTAAATATGCAGTTAAATTAAAACTAAAACATGTTAAAGCACCTCAAGAGAAGTAGGAAACATAACCATAAGGAAAGTGCCAGGAGATACCTATTAGTAAAATTATATCATAATTTGGCAGAGATTAAGGATTAGCAAGATCAACTCACAGAATTTCCCAGTAAAATATATGGATTTGGATCACAAAGTTGAAAAAAGTAGAATGGTGATATGATTAGTTCACAAAGATATGATAAAATGACCATACTGTACAGACAGGTGACAGCATCGTCAGAATTTTTAGAAAGGAAAATGCATGTTAACTATTAGAGATGTTTGGGTAACCACATTAATCAAAGCAGAAGAGGTTCTGACAAGTTTAAGAGGAGGAACTAAGTGGTAGAGATAATAAACCTATAAATTTGGATTTAGAAAGGGAATATTTTGTTAAAAAGAAAACCTTAGGACCTAAGAAACTTACTAGTGAGAAAGAAAAGGTTATTAAAAGTAATGAAATTGGATTAGGCTGTGGGAGTACAATTAGATAACATCCCTGCAGAACCATTCAAGTGTTTAGGGAAACATGGATGAAAGAGTTTTTTGGGATCATTTGCTGCTTTTATGAGGGAGAAATATGGCCAGAAGACTTCCTTAGATCTATATTGAAATGCATTCCAAGCAAGGGAACCCCCAGCTTTAATATTTGCCTTACACTTCCAATCTCTTGATAATCTTAACTCCTGCATTCTCTTATGACTAATTATCAGCCCATACCAATGACACTGATTTTGCAGTTGGCTAAGTAACGTTGTAACCCTTTGGTAGACTGGCTGATAAATACTTGATCATCTGCAAATATAACCAACTTGAAAAGTGCCACACCTGCTTTTATTCAATCCTCTAGATCTTCCCAGGCTTCCTTTACCATTTTCTCTACATATATTTTAAAAACAACAGGTGATTATGATCCTCCTTGTGCTACTACCCTGCATAATACCACTCATCCTGACTCGCCATTCACCATATACACCTGTGCAGTCTGAAGCATGTATTAGAGTCATAAAAATTAAAACTAAAAGCTAATTTCCAAACAAATATTAGGAGTAGATAAAATAATTTCATGTTAATACATTGAAGGAGTTCATAATTAAACGATACATTGATGTGGGCTATTTGAAATGTAAATATATACAGTAATTCTCAGAGAGTATTTAAATATTGGCAAAGTATGGTAAGTTATACATTGCATCTGTGGTTGAGCCATTGCTGTCCACAGCAATGGCTTGCAATTAGGCAGTGCAACTGTGGGCAATAGTTTGATTGGGATATATGTACTGCTTATATTCATCTTTGCCAACTGGAGGCTGTATTGTCCAACACCACCTCCCTCATGACTGAGAACCTGGCCAAGAGCAAGGTGGCAGTGATGTCCTAGCCGCCCTGCAGCCCCAATGTGACCTTTGGATTTTTTTTGTTCATAGATTAAAAAAGGAGCTTCCAAGCTAACCATTTTGGAACACTGGATAATGTCAAAGATTCTGTGATAAGATGCCTTAATTAGGTTCTTGTTGATGCCTTCCAAGAAGTGTACCACAACTGGGAGAGGCATCTGTATAGATGGGTCAATGCTCAAGGGTGATATTTTGAAGAATTTTAATAATTTGTACTTTTACCTGCAATGCATTTTTTTCCAGGATTTTTGCGACCTATATTTGGGATGGACCCTGTTTACTGGATGAGCTTATGAAAGAGACTCCGCCTTCCATGGGCTACACATTAATGTGGTGGAAATGCTTATACATTCTGATAATCTCAGCAACTGTACTGGAAGATGCATTATGATTGCTCCTGCTCTACCAGTTGATATAGCCATGCCAAGTATATCAACTGGTAGAAGCCAGACTAAAGGTAGTTCATAGTGTCTGTTCCTCAGTTAGATGGCTTGCAAAGGCATCTGAACCAGTTTGGTGCTAATTTAAAATAATAATATCATGCTGAAAATACTCTTTAGGAAACCGCGTTAACTATTTTTCCATGGAAATAACATGGATTCTTACAAACAAATAGTAAATGCGTTAGGCAGTGTTGAGCTCATCAGTGGGGAATGAAAGGCCCTTGAGCTCATTATAAATAGAAATCCTTGCTCAGCTGAGCTGAGAGCAGAGGAAAAGAGGACTCAGGTGAGGACCACAATGGTTGTGACATGGACATGGATTATAAGGTAGATTTTAAGGGTAGCAAAGTAGGAAAAAATCAAGCGAGAAATGCAGACAAATTCGGCTTGTGTAAGGAAGAGTTGGAGAGAGAATGGGGATGACTGGAGTGATATTTACGGAGTAATTTAGGTTGAAGGATGGAGGAGAGTCAGCATTGAGTTGCTGTAGTACTAACTGAGAAATTCGAGAGAAGGGTGGTAAACATAGATCAGGTGAGTGATAGAGTTTTATTGGTAGATTTCAAACCAGACACAAATATTCTAGTAGTAATACTTACAGGTGTACAGACGAGGGTGATGAGAGTGAGCATCACGAGGATGGTTTGTATGATCAATTAGAAGAATTAGTTGGGACCACACCCGGAAGAAAGTACCTAATATGGGATGCTGCGTTCCAAACCTCCGATTTGGAATTAAAAAATGCAGTGCTAGGCGAAAGTAAGGATCGGAGAGAGGTGGGAGAGTATGGTTTCGGGACTAGAAATAATCACGAAGTAAAAGAAATCGAGTTTTGCAGGGAAAAGTGTATGATAATAAGGGTATTTATTAACGACGTCACAAGCGTTGGTACTCATGAAAAATTCTGAGAGAGACAGGCTTCGCCAGGCTTAGATTAGATTAATGAACACCACCAAGTACTTCAGCTTCCGAGCAGTAAAATCGGATCAAAATCCAGTGGTAATAAAATGAAAATTAAGTTCGAAAGGATTATATTTAGCCTTTTTATTATGTTTAAGTGCAAAAGTCAAATTCCGAAGATTTTGTGGGAATATTAAGGGAGAAATATAAAAAAAATAGAAAAATATCTGAGGATGAAGGCATGAAAACTGCTGAGGGAAGGTGGGTGAACCTGAAAAATGGAATAATTGACCAGAGGGGAAAAGAGTAGGAAAAATAAAAACTACGCGAAATAAGAACACATGGGTCAAAAGAGAGATGATAGGAAGGCGGATGAGAGAATAAAGAAGAACCAAAATCCGCCAGACCCTTACCGCAACCAACAGCCACCACTGGGGGTATATTTACCGCTGCTAGGATTCTGCTGAGGTTTGATGCATAAGAGGATAAAATAAGCAAAATTCAAGGAAAAAATTTCTCGTCGCAGTCCTCATTATAAACGTGTTACACATTAATATGAAAATTATTACATGCATGAATGAAAAATTTACTAGAGCTTGAAATGAAAGTGGGCAGCAAGGTTTGCAGATGATCAAATCAATAGTTAGTCAGGCAGCCAAGAGATAGCATTTATTGTTGAGTTCTTAACGTAAACGACATGAGAAATAAGGGATGAGATTAGTCCCTAGAGAACCAAAAAGTCCTGCGGCCCGCTCGAGACAGGAAGGATTAATTCAACGCTAAACTAAGGTGGATTAAATTAGGGAAAAAGGAGTAGTTCGGTTAATTGGATATTACGCTTTAGAAAAACGGAACATTAAGAAGATAACAGCGTTAGGCTAAAGAATAGTTGCAAGAAGAAGCGAATTGATGCTAGTTACGAAAAGATGATATGAAATTGTAAGTAAAGTGTAAGGAAATTGTAAGTAAAAATTTAATATGGAGCATAGCACTCGTCGTATGAATCAGAAACTTATTTTTTTTAGAAAAGAGGATGAGCGGAGATTGGAAACTTTTGACATGTGGACATGGAACGGAATGGAGACAGTGAGAGGGATGGAATGGAAAATTAACGACGAAGTTTTAAATATGGAAGAAGAAGAGAGGAAGTTGGTGGTGAATAATCCAAAGCCAAGGGGCAAAGGGATTGGAGGAAAAATTGAGAGGTAGTGAGGAATTGTGGAGAACGGGGAAGGAGAGATAGCTTGGTAAAGCGGGTTAATGAAATGAAGAGATTAGACATTTTAGATGATATGAAGGCCGGTATAAGACACGAAGAAAGAATGAAAAACGAAATAGCCGAGACCGTAAAATTGTTTGGCACTAGGTTTGAAAAGGGGGAGGTAAAAACAAAGTTACAAGTGAGGGGAAAGATAGGGAACACGCACTAGGCCACTTGGGTGTGTTTGGGAAATAGTGACCTACGCATACCTCAATTACCCCCAGAAAAGCAAAATTAATGAATAATAAAACAAACTTACAACCACTCGATCACTAGGGTGTGTTAAGGAATAGCAGTCACTCTCGTGAATCGCATTCACACACACACACTTAGGGTTTGCAAGGGTATCTCCTATGTCATGGACCCGTTGTACTCACACAGGAATGAAAAACAATTGAAATAAAAATCGGAAAGCAAAAAGTCCAAGGTCACGTTCGCAATCGCTCAATCACTCGGGTGTGTTAGACCTTTGTGAATCGCACTGACTCACTCGTTCAGGATTTACAAGGATTCCTCCTACCCAAGGGACTCGTCTATCACACGAAAACAAATAAAACAGATGGACACAAGTTCTCACTCATTCACTCAATCACTCGGGTATGTTCAGAAACAGGGGCCTTTGCGAATCACACGTTCTCACTCTTATGGGGTTAACAAGGATTTCTCCTATGCCATTGACCCGTCAATCACACGGAAATAACAAAACGAAACAGAAAGGATTTACATAAGCGCGCAATCACTCAATCACTCGGGTGTACAAGTTTTTTATTAGAACTTTGTTAATCTTACTCACTCACTCATTTAGAGTTCACAAGGATTCCTCCTATGCCAGGGGCCCGTCAATCATACAAATACAAACAAAAAGCAAGAAAATAAGTAGCGGGAGTAGTTAAGTGCCTAGATAAAACCTGACACCAGGTGTTTTGCCTGCCAAGCAGGCCTCTACAGACAAAAATGCAATATGCGAGTTTTTGAATCGAGAGCGATTTGAAAGGTATAACACTCTTGAGTGATTGAGTGATTGTGAACGAACTCAACGTATCAACGTATGCACAAACTAAGTACTATAAGTACTGCTACTACTTTGGAGACAATTACTACTAAGTACTAGTCTCCAAATTGTCTTATTTTCGTGGCCCGGATTCATGCATATGCAGAATTTCGGCATTTGATCACACCTGAATGTGACAATTGAGGGTTGATATACAGGTTTTTGGAATAAAAAATTAGTACCATTAGTTTAACCTCTTGTATCTAATTTCCACGAAATTACGACTGATTTTATTTATTTGTCGTGAATGATGGTGACTTTGGCGAGGTATTTTTATTGAAACAGAAAGAATTCTGACTTCTTGATTTTTTCTTTTTTTGACTTCTTACGCGTATCTTTTTTGACTCCTTATGTGTATCTTCATTTGAACGGGAAGAATTTTCAATCTCTTTTTTCCCTTATATTGACTAGAACCTTGACTTGGTGGAAGAACTTGTGTGTTCCGGTGTACCCTAGAGCCGTACTGGCGGGAGCAATGATAATTGTTCCCGGTAGGGGCACCCATGCCAGATAGGTTGAAGGTTAGGTGCCAGACGAAAGGTCACCCAAGCAACGCCTGTTCCTCAGTGAAGCGGCTGCAAAGGCGTCTGACCCCGGTGGGTTGGCCATTGAGTGTCACGTAAAAAAGTCTATTGAGGAAGGCAACGGGAAACCACCTCAATCGTTAATCCCAAGATTTTCATAATGGACTGCATAGAGAAAATGAGTCCAGGCAACTACGGGAATCGGCCCAATCACCCTGTGTCATACCCGGCAGCGGTAGAGGCAAAGCGGCAAAGAGGCAGGGTCACCATATCACGAAAACCTTGCAAAGGAAAACCGAGCAGCAGGACAGAAGACACAGAAGAAGAAGACCGAATCAGTTAGAATAGAAACTTGGAACGATGGGAAAATGTTAAGGACAGGAAAATTAGAGAATATAAAGCAAATGATAGAAATAGGAAATATAGATATTTTAGGCCTATGCGAGGTGATATGGAAAGATTGCGAGGAATACAGGAGTGATAGTTATAGAGTAATATACAGTAGAGGAGGCGAGAGCCAGCAAGGGGCTGCCATTATATATAACAAAAAGTGCATTGAATATAAAGCGTAGTCAACATAGAGCAAGCAACTGATAGAGTACTACTAGCAAAGGTAAATACAGAACCGATGAACTTGGTTATTGCTCAGGTATACATGCCACCAAGCAATCATAAGTACGAAGAAGACGATAGGGTATATGATCAGTTAGAGGACATAATCACCTGTGTTCCTGCAGGGAAACATTTGATAGTGATGGGTGAGTGGAATGCGATGGTAGGCGAAGGAAGTGATGGTGACGAGGTGGGCGACTACGGTTTAGGCACGAAGAATGACCGCGGGGAGAAAGCAATGGAGTTCTGAAGGATACAGGGATTAATTATCACAAAGAATTGGTTTAAAAAACGCAATAGGCGTAGGCATGTATAAAAAATGTCAAGTATTCAGAAATGTAACAGTCACACTGTATGATGACTAAGGAACAGCGTGATCGATTCGCACAATTTCCCGGGAGCGGATGCAGACTCTGATCACCGTATAGTTGTTATGATGTATAGGGCCCGATTCATAAAGATAAGGAAAGGGATATGGGTTAGGAAATGGAATGTAGAAGGATAATGGATTGAAAAGGAAGGAATATCAGCAGGTTGTGAAGAAAATCATGAGTGAGGAGTTGAGTACTATTGAGGAAAAATGGGAATATATCAAGAAAGGGATATCGAAAGCCACAAAAGATACATTTGGGAACTCTTCATAGGAAAAGGGTAAGGAAAATAGGGATGATGGACGAGATGATTAGAAAGATAGATGAATGAAGGAAATGAAAGAATGTAAACACAGAGTTAGGCAGAGGGAAGCATAAATGGTTAGATAATAAATTGAGACGGGTAACAAGTGGATAAAAAGAAATATGGTAGAAGACGCAGTGCGAGGATGTAGAAATTTTACTTAGGAAGGGTGAAATTGGTGCGTTATTCCAGAAGGTTAAAACACTATCGGGAAGTACTGTATAAAGATAAGATCTGTGCTAACAGTGAGACAAATTCGAAAGAATTCCAAAATTTCAGAGTTCAAGAGGATGCCTCGATTGCTTAACTGGCTAAAGCTCTCGACCGAACATTGAGGAATCGGGGTTCAAATCCCGGTAAAGGCGAATGATTTTTACACTCTAAAATTGTTGCATCTAACAGTAAGAGATAAGTCGAGAAAGATATTAGTTGACGCAGAAAAGATTCAAGAGTTATATCTTTATCGGGAAGTAAGAAAGGGAGATCTATGCTAACAGTTAGAGATAAGGCGGGTAAGGTAATAGTTGGCACAGGAAAGATCCAAGAGAGATGGAAGGAGTATTTAGAAGAACTGTATGGTAAAGAACTTGGACCAACAAAGTTAGACATAGAAAATGATCATGACGTAGAGGAAGATAGCTTAGGTCCAGGCATACTCGAGGATGAGATAGAAAGGGTATTAAGGGAGATGAAACTAAATAAGGCCGTGGGGGTGGATAACATTCCCGCGGTACTATTGAAATATTTAGGAAAATGTGGCAGGAAGAGGCTATATGGGCTGATTCGTAGTATTTATGAGGAAGGAATCTGGCCGGAAGACTTGGTGAGATCAGTTTTAGTTCCTATTCCAAAAAAGGTAAATGCTACATCATGTGAGGACTACAGGACAGTAAGTTTGATATCCCACGCAGCTAAAGTTGTTCTCAGGATCATAAATAAAGGATAGATAGTAGGGAAAATGAATACTTAGGGAATGATCAGTTTGGGTTTGGGAAGGGGAGAGGTACGCGTGATGCCATTGCAGTAATGAGATTATTAATCGAGAGGAATATAGAACACAACCAGGAGGTATTTGCCTGTTTCGTAGATTTCGAAAAAGCGTTTGATAGAGTGAATTGGGAAAAACTTATGAGTATTCTGCAGAAAATAGGAATAGATTGGAGGGAAAGGAGGCTAATCCGCAACCTGTACATGTCTCAGACTGCTCAGGTGCGGGTGGGAAACGGGGAGCCAGGATGGGCAGTGTTAGGAAGGGGTGTAAGGCAGGGTTGCCCATTATCACCGTCGCTGTTGAACGGGTATGCGGAGGAAATGATTAAAGAGGCATGGGAAGAACTGGAGGTATGAAAGAAAGTTGGAGGGGAATTTGTAAAATCAGGTTTGCTGATGACCAAGCTCTAGTTTGTCAGTCAGCCAAGGGGTTGCAAGCATTGCTGAGTGAATTGGAAATTCAGTGCGATAGATATGGGATGAGAATAAATATAAATAAAACAAAGGTTATGACGTTTTATGGAAAGAAAAAGGTTAAATTAAACATTCAAATAGAAGGGATATAACTAGAGGTGGCCGAACAGTTCACATATGTCGGAGGTATTTTGGACCAACATGGTCAAAGTAGTAGGGATTTAACTTTGCCAGTCAGCCAAGGGGTTGCAAGCAATGCTGGATGCATTGGAAAGTCAGTGCGATAGTAATGGGATGAGAAAAAATGTAAAAAAGCAAAGATTACACGGTTTTCGATAAAGATAACAGCTAAGTTAAGCATTAAAATAGGAACTCATAAACTTGAGAAAGTGGAAGTTTATCTATCTCAGAAGTGTTTTGGACCAAAATGGTCAAAGTAGTTGGGACATTAGGAGAAAAACTGCGTTAAGCAAAGAAGCTTTCACGAGGAAGAGGAAATCGATGACAGTTACGTTGAGTAGGGAAGTTAAAAAAACCTCCCTAAAATCTCGGTATGGAGTTTAGTTATGTAAGGCACAAACACATGGTCACCGACGCAGGATGATCTGCGTGGATTGGAGGCTTTTGAAATGTGGCTTTAGAGAAGAATGGCTGAGGTTAAATGGGCAGAAAGGGAAACAAATAATGAAGTGCTGGTTATAAGGGAAAAGGAGAGGGAATTTTTGGGATAAATCATAAGGAGACTGGAAATGGTTGGAAAGCATGTTGATGTTGAAGAATATAATAGGAGAATGTAAGGCAAATGACGAAGGGGCAGAAAGGATACGAAAGTTGGATGGAACGGAGGGAGGAAAAAAGGATGCGGAGATGAAGAGGGGCTTGTTGTATAGTAGGATGTTGGGTTGCATTTTGTTAGGAGAAACAATACATTAATTAAGTAGTTATGTCCATCCAAAACCTACCGGTAGATTACCTATGATAAATAAATACACAATCTGTTTTTTTATGAGGTGATGATCTCTTAAAGAATCCCAGATAGTTCCTCGAACTAATAGTTGAGTATTAAAAGTGAACATTATGAATATATATAGTTAATAGGGATAATTTCAAGCCCCTGACTACTCTCATTTAATTCACTCCACCGCTATTCATGCTTGGGATGCAAAAATACAACTTTACAATGCTAAATAGTATTTTATTTAAAGAAACTCCATCCATGAATATTTTTTATCAATATTTTTTAAATTATCAGAATTTTATATTTTGTTACCTAGCTTTTATTCATAACATATTATTGATACGTCCATGACTGGTCTGTAGATTTATATATTAATATTGTTGGATCCTATACGAGCCTTGTCTGTTCTTTAACAATGACGGGTGACGTTCTTCAAATAAACTTCTAATTCCAGAAAATATTTTACATGAAATTCTAGCAATATGGATTTGGAAACATAATTTGATGACAAATTTAAGAAAATTAATTTAATTTCCTTTCTCGCAACCCCGCTCTCGAGTTCCTAGAGCTATCGTTTCTAATTAAATTTTGCAGAAGAAATAAAGCCTGCTGGCGTTAAAACTGATTTTGATATGCAGTACTTAGGGAAGTTGATGTGAATGAATTGGAGTTGAATCTGAGACTTTAGATGAGCAAAAAATATCCTATTATCTGCGGCGTGACGACATTTAATAATGTCTAAAGTTTGAAAGTTGTTCAACTCCTGATTCTTGTAAAAACTGAGCGTTGCAGAAAAAATGTCGAAGGAAAACTTCATAGTTTTGGGCTTCCATTTCAAGAGATAGGGTTTGCAATTTGTGAATAGGCCACCCCGCGTCAATTAAACAGTAAATATATTGGCTGCTTAAATCATTTCAAAATTCTTTTCCATATCAAATGCCACCTTTGAGAAAATCGATTGTGGTAAAAAATTTTGTGTAATGACATTTTTCCATATTTTCTGAGCATTTGAAATGCTCATCAATGAATCAAAGAGGCAGGGATTTCAGACCCTTATTTTTTTAGGACTTTAACATATATTATAATAGAGTACGAGCTAAAAATAAATCTGAATAGCAGATTTAAAAAATATGAAAGAACGAACTAATTTTAATTACAAGTTTAACAAAATTTGTATCTATCAAAACTATAAATTTTTTAAAATGATTTGTATAGTTTTTATTTAAGAAGAAACTTACATTTAATAAGTTCTTGAATTTCAGATATTTTTTAGGACTATAACACATATTATAATTGAGTACGAGTTAAAAATAAATCTGAATAGCAGATTTAAAAAATATGAAAGAACGAACTAATTTTAATTGCAAGTTTAAAAAAATTTTTATCTATCAAAACTATAAGTTTTAAAAAATGATTTGTGCAGTTTTTATTTAAGAAGAAACTTCCATTTAATAAGTTCTTGAATTGTAGATATTTGACTGAGTTTAAAGAAAGAAGCAAAAACTTGATTTTTTGCACCATCAGGAGTGTTATATTTATCTTTCGGCTGTCATGCGGTAGTTTGGAAATAGTTTAAATAGTAATACATTTAAAAATCAACATAATTTCAGTGAAATCATATATTTTCTGGACCAAACTAATCTTTTTGTGAAAACAAGGAGCTTAAATGTTAATTAGGTAAATTGATGAATCAAAACATTCCGTTTGGCCACCTTTTTCAAGATGGCGGTGGGAGAACAATGTTTGACAACTTTAATGCGTGAACTGATTAAGTCAAGTTTAGCAATACTTAGCAAAATAAATTTCCATACACTGTTGTTCTTGGTTCACCCCACTTGTTTTCTATATTATTACCAAAGATTATAAGTTATGGCGTTGCTATTTATCATTTAACAATAGTTGGATATCCATTTGTTCAGGAGCGTCCCATTTATCAGTCCTTTCGATTACCTTTTGTAAAATTATTAAATTTAATTCATCTATTCCACTTTTAATATTTTCTCATTAGCGCACTGAGACAGCATAATTATTTCAGGTGTTATCACCCGATCAGGTATTCTGCTGCCATCGTGTCCAGTCTTGAGGATGATAGAGTTGGATCGAAGCGAACGCACGCACACGTTGATTGACTTCATCGAAATTGATTGCACAGCCATCCATCGAAACGTCGTCAGCACAAAACTGATGAAAAATCAATGAATTCTTTACACTCGTCATATGCCAGAAAAAAATTTACCCAAATCCTTTTGTATGACGGAGACCTTTTAGGTTCCACGAAACATTTCCATCTACGGCAATACCTTTCCAGTTTTTCACTATAACACTAAAAATCGTGCATCCGTAATTTGATCGACTTCTACGGCATTCACAACTTCTGAGAAACCCAATGGTCAGTCTCAACCCCGAAATCGTGTGGGTGGAGAGGAGAGATTGTAAGAGGAGGGGTATATGGGTATCTCTCTTCAGAGCCTACTAATTGCTTCGTGGGCAAACAAAAAGCTGCCCGCCTACCGCCGATGTTATCTACATAGTAGAATCCCACATGATTAAGTTTCCTGGAAGGGACTCCTCCTTGCGGTTTACCATACTAATCTACACTACGCTCTTGGTACGTGAAGGCCTCGCTTCTATGAGGGAAAATCCGGAGAGAATTTCTGATGGGAGTGCTGAAGTGTGGAGAGTGGGAAGGGGGAGAAAGAGAGAGGAGGTTGAGAGGCTTTTCGAGTGATAACTTTTTTTGGAGGAGTGAAAGACTTCTGTGAGAAGGGATGAGAGGAGGCCCCAAAGGAAATGAGGTGCAAAAATAGAGGTTGACTTCCAAGGGATTGAGAGGAAGTGTTTGCAATGTGGGACGAGTTTACACGCGGCCGATACACGCAACGATAATGACATCCGGGAGGTGAACGGAAAATCGATAAAAATATCGGAGAAGCAATTTTAAAATATGACTGCAAGATATGGAGTTTTTTTGTATCTGCCACACTGGAAGGTATTTCGTAGGGCATGTGCAGCATTCCAGCCGCTACGAAAACGGTATCTACTGTAACGGTAACTCCTTCTTCGTATATCGCTGCTACAGTAGCTCTCTACTTCTAGATTGCTCTGCTCACCCCTACGAAGAGACTCACCCCTAGTTCGTCAACTCATGTCGCCAGAAATAGATCATGAGCGATTTCGCTCAACAAGGATTTAAATTGATTATTAGAACTCGTATTAAAATTTTATTAACAAAATGTCATATTGTGTTGAAAAGGATATCCGAATATCTCGATTCAAATAATATGATTGCATTATACCAACGATCGAAGATATTCATGGAAGTAATAGAGAAAACCCGGTCACGTGATGCAAAATGGCTTCTTCGGGATATAAAATCATGTCGCAATAATGTTGGTGATATCCTGGGGACTTTCAAATAAAATATTCAAATTCTATTTTACAGCTAGCTAAATAGGTACCCTTTTTAATAGATTATATACATGCAGGTAATGGGTAATGCTAAAGGAGGCATGGGCGGAAACAAGAGTGAAAGTACTCGTAATTGGAAATAAGTTCGATATAAGGATATTCAAACTTTAGTTAGCCAATTAGCCAATAGAAAGCAATAGTTCTGAGTGGAATACATGAAAAGCAACGTAAACGGGGCTTTTCTTTTGGACGAAGCTAAGATATGTAGGGGTGTTATGTTTTTTACCATCCAAAATCTACCTTAAATGATAGACTACCAATTAAAAATAGTAATAATAATTAGGTATCAGGACCAATAATACTTGGGAAATACAAGACCATTGGAATCTTTTCATTTTCATAAAGCTAATGGCAGCCCAAATGGCATTAATATTCTTTTTAATCACATACAAAATTCTGACACCATCTTAATTGAAATGGCATCATCCAGCTAATTAATATTTCAGCGAAAAAATAAACAAAATGTGTGATCAATTATTTAAAAAATAGAAATAAAAATAAGACATTAGTTCAAATTTATTATTGAAATAGGTTTAAAATATATTCTGTAGCGAATCAATTTATCCTGCCACAGTTTTGCAGAATTGGTCTGAGAATTTCCGCGCGATAGTTTCATCGTTTCGAGTGCTGTAAAGTACGCCTTTCAAACTCTTTGGGAATCCCCCATTACATCCGCAGTAACATGCATACTATGAGTATTCGAATTAGAAATTTTGAGAATAAACATTGTTTAGCTAATGTCAGTGTTTCGCTCAGAGGCAAACGCGCCCAGATAGAAGGAAATCGCCATTAATTACATCTTCATCTGCAAAATACCCCGCAAGCCGCCGCAAGGACGTGTGGCAGAGTTGATAGAGAATTAGTCATAAATGAACAAATATTAGTTTAGGCATGATTTCGAATGTATATTTGTTCGCATACAAAAACTCTAGTACACTTGCAAACATACACGCCTAGACACACCTTGCAAGAATTAGTTAAATCACTAAATTTTTGTCTTTAAGTGACTAAATTCGGTTTCTTGGGTTCGATATCGCCATGGCTGCGAATCATCCGTGGGAAGATCAAGATAACCGAGACCTTCATATTATTTTTCAGGCAAAGGCATATTTATGATGCCTGCCGTTTCATAAAAAAACTTAGCTGCATTAATATGAAATATCGTAAACGCCACTCACTTGAGAATTCCGAAATCCTGCAGTTGGAACCATCTCGTCAACACCACTGTTTTCAAAGTACTCGTACACACTGACCGTCCAAAAGGGACATGATTCTGTAAATTAAGAGCTGAAAATTTTCCCTAAGTGAAAAGGTTCTCTCGTTGTTAGATATCTCACGCCATGTTCTCCACCATCCTTTCTAGCGCGGAATACGGTGGGGAATTCGATAACAATGGGTGCCATTTCATTTGACAGGTACCCGTTGCGTCGGTCGAAAATGTATGGAATACGCGATCTAATGGGGTCCCCACGATTCCATAACTCTCTCATCGATGGGTATCGAATCAAATGGTGCCCATTGTTGTCACACTTCCACCATAAACACTGATTTGCCGCACGAGCGGAAAGGGGCCGCGAGGTGTGGGAAAAAATATATAAAAAAATGACAAGAAAAGCTGCTTTTCGCTGGGAACGAATGACTCGATGGAAAGAAGCAGGTCCCAGATGTTAAGTATATACCCTCCCGGATCGAAATTGCTAGCGGACGAGGAGAGGGTGGGAAGGGAAGTTATTCCACATACCGATCAGCTGCGTCCAACTGCTATCGGGGAAAGCACCGTGAGGGGAAGTGACCCAAGGAGAAGAGTGCGGAGGTGACTGGAGGGCGTGTGGAAAAGTGGAAAGGGGGAGGGGAGTCTTTGCCGGAGGGGGCATTGGAAGACTGGCGGGTGAGAGGGCGGAAGTGAGGGGGGGGGATGAAGGGACCGAAGGCTTTACTGGGCGTACAATTGAATGCGGGAAGGCGGCTGGCTGGACGTGGAACTCCTGACTCAATGGAGTGAGGCGATGGGTCGTAAATTGCTTTCGAAGTGAGTGCAAAGGGAGATGGGGGGAATGGAAGGGGGTAGGGAGGGAGTTGGGACGGGGCTGTCAAATATTTTAGCGTAAACACGCGAAGTTCGTGAAATCAGAAAAGTTAAAAGGAAGGTTTACGATACCGTTCGCTTTCGGGATAAGTTGATGGTGACGGAGCACAGCATTTTTTTTTTGGACCGGTGCTTTCGCCGATCCATTTCCCTCTCTCTGTTTCGTCGGGGAAAGCAAAACACCCACCAGAGTCCGTGCGTTCGGTCAAGGGATTAAACAAAGCATCCATCGTCTGAAAACCGAATAAAATGCTCTAGATGTTAAAAGTTTCTTAGATACCCACTTCGATCTCTTTTAGATTCACTTCACGTTAGATACCGATGAATTAGAACGAAAATCTGGAAACCGTATATTAGGAAAAACTGATTTGATTGGGTAGTTTAAGGCTGATACGAATTAGAGACGGCAGTCGAGACACAAGAAATGCATTGAAAAGCAGTGAAAGATCGATAGTGGTCTTTGTTTTGAAAAACGAAATGTGGAGACTATATGAAATGGAGCCGCGAAGAAGGAAACGAAACTGGAGTTGATATGTTGAAACTGAAATTCACGCTCGGCTGCAAATTGTTCTAGTTTCATGGCAGTAGTACCGAGTGAATACTAGTATGATTTATTTTTGTACCGCAAGCCAATTAGTGAGCAGTAAAATCTGCATCTGAACAATAGGCCATCTCAAGAACGTGTGACCTCTTTATTTAGAAATATAGAATATTGATGGATACATTTTTTTCATGGCTATCCCGATCCATATTTTGGTATTATATGGCGATATCATTTCAAGTGAAGTGCGGTGTTCGTCGGATGGGACGTTAAACTGTGTGACCCCTTAGTGCCTTTCCTTATTAGGGTAGGCTAATGCCGACGCAGGGTTTCTCTCACCCCCATTCCATCCCCCTTTCTCTGAAAATTCTTCCTTTATCAACTTACCCACTTAGCTCTAATGGTGCAAAAGATCTTGATGTGAGATCGTATTCAGTAATTTCGCTTAGTGAGGGCGCAAATGTAAACTAGGACTACCTGGTTTGGTTTCGTTTCAGTTGGAAATAAAGATTCATTCCCTTTTTCAATTTTTCCCCTGACGAAAAGTCGCTGAGACAAGAAAAAAACATAGTCATCATACTGTCCCCAGCCAACGACAACCCTGTCATGAAATCGTTTACATTGAGGCCATAATTTTAATCCATATCATCATATGCATATTTCCGATGATTTTATTTTATGTTACATATACGGATGATAAGTATTAAATTTTATGCGATGAAATTTAATGGCTTTTTTTGGTCTCTTTGTGGAAGACGGGACCAGGGTAAGCCTAGTTCTATTCCAGTGGCGATGGTGTCCAGAAGAAATGGCTGGGACAAAATACTATATTGAGTCGGTTTACCGTGGTGATGCTGTCTTTCCATTTCTTTATTTTTATTTTAGCGCAAGAAAATTTCAGTGATCCCAATTAAAAATCAAACTAAATTTGTGTGTTGGGGTATTATTAAACAATGTTTTGTCATTTACTCATTGTTAATTCATCAATAAATTATTTTTACAATTTATCTTTAGACTAAAAAATACTTAACTACGAGTAATGTGCATTTTTAGTCCTACGAAAACACATAGATAATATTTTTACTGTCATAACGTTGTGGGTCAAATTACTCTACTACGAGATAGATTTTCTCGTCGCTATAGATGTCTACTTGAAAATTAGTAAATGATTCGTATGGGAACCCTTTAACCTTGTACTGAAATCTACAGATATTTATCCTATTAGCGTATTTATTTATTTCTTTCTAAGTCTAATTTTTCAACATTATTCTGCTACCCTCGACAAAATTCATGTCTTTTCGGCTCTTATAACTTGAGAAACCAAATTAAATTGAGTTCGGCAATAAACTATTTTAAAATTTTAACTTAAATTTGATCTTCGAAATATAAATTCTTCCTGGTCACATTTCAGATGAGGAATTCCTAAAAATGGGTCAATACTTCACGGCAATTGGGATGCTTATTTCTTCAACCCTTCATCACTAAAACACTGGTCACATCCATTCCAGATATGGTTACCAACACCATGAGTCTCTAAACTTAGCAACGGGTAATTTCTATTTCCAAAATCAATACCAAATGCTTTAGAGGTTATAACGTTTCATATTCAGCCTACTTCAGAGTACTATACACGACACACCAAATAGTTAGAATCTTTAAAACATAAAATGAATCACTCTGTGACATGCCTACATTACTTATTATCATTATTTTTATCATTCGTGGTTTACAGTTTGAGGTATATTTTGGGTACTAAAGCCTGATAATTGCCTTACTCTTCGTTTTCATACCCAAATCTTACGGGTATCTATGCATAATTATTTAATTAATAAAAAATTTGGGTGGAAATGGTGCTCAGAACTTGGTTTTCGATGTAGTTTCCCCGCTATTTATTGCATCAGAAGCAAAAACATGACACGATTAACAAAAAATAAGTTTTTGTGTAGTTCATTGAAGAGCATTCGTAAAGATGTTAGTACGCGTGTCCATACATAATGTATAGCAAGCAAACTGTTTTAAGAAGTGAGGAGGGTCGAATTTCTGTTCCCTTTTCAGGGCTTGAGGGATTAGGAGGGACCCTTGGGAGAAGGAGGAATCTCCCAAGGGGGGGAAGAAAAAGAAGAGGGGGAAACTTTCTGGGCATCTAAAAAAAATAAATTGTCCGCTTCCAAACTAGTGCTCCATTGATTCCGACGCAAGTCTTTCCCTCTGTAATTTTATGTCTTCGGGGCAACCAATTCCGTTTATCGAGAAAAAAGCCTACCCTAGAGCGATGACGTCAGGATTGTGGGACTCATCCCTTCATATTGACCAGCAGCGCATTAAGACGATACTTAAATCTGCGCGGGAGATAAAATTTTCCATCCATCCGAAACTGCATGCGAAAAGTCAATAAATGCGGTAATAGGAAAAAAATCCAATGTCTGAGCAAATATTTTAAGTAATGGAGAAAATAATCTTTCAATTTCGTCGTATTGGTTCAAAACTAAACAATTAAGTGCTCTTGTTCCACAATTATTTAAATATTTGAGAAAGGATTTGCATAAACTGGCATTTATGCGGACAGTAAAAACAATATTAAACAGTGGTTATTGGAAAGGCTATATATGTTTGAAAGGCTCAACTTCAATTTAAAATGCACCTACTGATAAGGCAAAGAAGTTTTAGCAGAACCTAAATGCTTAAAAGATATTTTATGCGTAACATTTAATGAGATACCATTGAATATGTACATATTACCATATTAAGGTTACTAAATGACAATGATAAAGTAGAAATTATAATTGCAAAATTAAATGGTCGTTATTATCAAATATTAAATAGATTTGCACCAAAAGAAAATTCTTATGATAAATCATTTTCAATGAGAGCTCCGACATTTAAACCATCATCTATAGGATTTAAGATTTTTTTGACTTTAGGGAACTCAAGAAGATTTCTTGGGTTTCCCTAAGGTCAGCGTTTCAGGATATCAACGGTACATGATGTGATGGTGGAGACAGCCATTGAAATCGATATCATGCAACAGCTACATGGTGGAAAACCCAAGCAATCTTAATGAATAAGAAATACTTAGTTTTTCCACACAAACCACACGGTTTGTGTGGAAAAACTAAGTATTTCTTATTCATTATGAATCGTTTCCACAAAGTGACGGCGGATACTATACAGTATACCAAGCAATCTTCTTAAATGTTATCTCTGTTTATCTCCTAAAAGCAGTCCGGAAGATGGAGAATAATCTTGAGTACTAATAGGATTATATTTCCTATGAAGAAAGGTGTATTGGAAAAATATAGCCAGTATGCCAGTAAATACGAAACAAATATAAAAAAATAGCATTCAGAGAAGTATTTTGAAGGCAATCATATTTTATGTATGTACTCAATACCCCGCAGTGGTATTGCGTTATATAAAGAGGTCAGTTACTCCTCTTACTATGATGAAGTGGCTGGGACAACTGAAATTTTAATCTCAATAGTGGCTATTGTTTTTTATTATTTTTTTCTCCATACATACATATATATATATATATATATATATATATATATATATATATATATATATATATATATATATATATATGCATATATATGTATATATGCATATATATGTATATATACATATATATATGTATATATACATATATATATATATATATGTATATATATATATATATGTATATGTATATATATACATATATATATATATATATATATATGCATATAGCTTCCTTTTTTGAAAGCGTTTTGCGTTTGAAAAAAAGGCAATTATGTTGCCGTACACTGTGTATGTAAACATATACATACACGTGCATACATATTTACACACAATACCTCATACAAAAAAAACTCTTACACAATCATACATAAATGCACATAAAATACAGTTTATGAATACTTATTCAAATGCTTGGGTTCGATTTTCCTATTACTGCGTACCGTGTGAGGGAAGAACGTGTCCTTAAACATTTTGGCGGCGGTGTCTAATCTCACTAATTTTTTCCTGGTGGTTGGCTATATCAATTTAATATGAAGTCATAGTAATACCATCACTATCGCAAGAAAACTCAGGTGTCCTGTAACTTTATAATAGTCTTGCATGCCCACTTCTTGAATCAAGGGGCTCCAAACCTAATTCCTCCAATATACCCATCACACCTGCTCTCTTCTCGTAGCAATTTTTAACAAGTCTGGCGGATTTTCTCTAAACCCTATCTACGTCTTGGATTAAAGTTTACTCCCATGGGTTCCAAATATTGTCGCGTATTCCAAGTGTAGCATAATTAAAGCGAACTTACGCTTCTCATTAACACTGTCGTCATATTTTTGAACAACCCGTCCAATTAAACCTAACATCTTTAATTAAGTTTTGCATATTACACTGTTGCGTCATTTTGAGTAGATAAGGGAAAAATAAACTACTACGCCAATGGTGGATGGCGCAGAGGCTATTATTATTTTCATAGAAATCGAAAAATATACAAGAATTAATAATGAATAGGGACTAACGAATACTCTCCTATATATGACCGGATCGCAAAATAATATTAAAATTAAAAACTTGGGTACAATAGTTGAAGAAGTAACCGCGTCATTGTATCCAACTATATTATTCAATTCGTCGGTAACATTTACTCGTCAAAATTATACTACAAGAATAATACTGAATTAGCTCTCCCGCAAGTCACAATATGGTCAGCCATACTACGATATTAGTCATACCATATCATAGATAGCCAGTCATAGTCAGTGTAATAGGTATCCAGTCATACAATATCATAGATAGATGCAATTGCAAATGTAAAGTAAATTTAAGTTTTATGTGATATGTGTATGTTTCACAAGGAAGAGAGCCTTGATGACAGAGACTATGAGTAAGGATTTTAAAAAAGGCTTCCTTAAACCTTGGTATGGAGCGTAGTGATGTATGGCACAAAAACATGGTAATTGAAGCACGGTGATAAGCGTAGATTGGAGGCTTTGAAATGTGGGTGTAGAGATGGATGTAGAAAGTCAAATGGGCAGGCAGGAAAATAAATGAGGAAGTGCTAGGTATGGTGGGGGAGGAGAGGGAATTATTGGGAGAAATCATAAGGAGACTGGAAAAATGGATGAAGAGCATATTTATCGGCAGTGGGATGTTGAAGACTGCGATAGAGGTGAGAATGTAAGACAAACGAGGAAGGGGCAGAAATAAGATAGGGATGGATGTTGGACGTGATGAAGGAGGGAGGAAGTATATGGAGATGAAGAAGAGCTTGTTGTAGAGTAGGAAGTTGGGTTATTTTGTTAGGAGAGACAAGAGAATTATTTAATTTTTGTTACCATCCAAAACCTACCTTAACCTTAAGATTACCTCTTATAATAAATAATATGATATATGTGAGTGTATATACATGTATATGAGTATGTTCTGAATGTTGGTCATGATTATGACCTTCATTTAGTTTCAATAAGACGTAGAAATAGATAACTGGGTGAATAAAAGTGGCCAGGTCAGCCTCATGGAAGGCAGACTTTGCGGCAAGTTAGCCATGGTGAAGCCGTTTAACTCTTTTCCTTAGAATAAGCATCATTCTTGATGTATCACTTTGGCATTTTCACCATGAAGGTAGATTAGGAAAAATGGTTGAAGGCAAGACATTTTGGAATTCAATTTATGATGCCAGAAAAGTAACACAATGCACATAGTGTGCGTGACACAAAAAATAAATTTATTCATCAATTATTTTCACTGGAAATATTATCTCTATTACCATTTTAAGACACTGTAGTGTGGTGAAACTAATTGAAGAATTAATATATATTTTATGTGGAATGCAAAGCCTGTACATTACGTTACTTCCTCTCCTCAAGATATGTTAGTATGATTGTGCACCTCTGATTTTTAATCAACGTATATTCAAAAATAAAACGAAGCATCAGGTTCCCGTACCAGTAATAACTCGTGCGAGAAGTGAAGCATTTACCTTAAAAATGTGATTGAATAGTTTTTCGGTAAAATTATATTTGATGTTTTTAATTTAATTATCACATTTAGATTCATTATAATTGTACTTCTTCTCACTGAATTCCTACTCACTACTTTTTTTCTCTTTAGCTACATGGACTTGGTCAATTATTTCTCCCTCACTAGGAAAAATTTAATTGAAAAATAAACAGAGGTGATAATTCCTGCAGAAAGGGTTGATAAGAATCCAACGAGTTAATTCTTTCTTGACTTCCCCCTCTCGGTCTGAATTTTCACCTCTCCTCTGCCCAATCCTCTATTATTATAACACATTAAGAATGAAAATACTTCATATCTTGAATTAACTATGTATTCTGAAATCTTTTCAAACGTGAATCTTACTTTCCTACGAGTTACTTTTTTTAGATATCATAACGCTAACGAATAAATGCAAGCAGCAAGGGAATCGAAAATGATTTGAAACATTCCGGGAAAGGTTCTTCCTTGCTGATGTATTGCTTTAGAAAAGGTTTTCCATGTTGTGTGGGCCATAGTGTGAATCTGTACTGCTATTTGCTATAATAAAATTCTTGGAACAGGATCATGACGAAAATCATGGTGATCAAATGTTGGCCCCGTACAGAATATGAGCAGTATTAAATGACAAAAACTTCCTCAGCGTGAATAAAATCAGGATTTTTTCCTGAATATTATGATTTTAACAAAACATTTCCCTATGAAGAGCTGATTTATCATGGTTAAATCATTGTAACATGCTGTATTTATTAATGCATTTCCGATAAAAATCTGCATCGAATATATAAAAAATGTCTACTAGCAAACAAATATTTCACAAACCTAACATCAATTCAATCATTGAGTTGAAACAATAGAATTTTATTTGACATTTAGTGTGAATTTGAGAGTGTAATATATTCAAGTTCAAAGGCGCAGAAATAAAAAAAAAATACGTTCTCCCGAGCAAAAGCTGGGGGATTTTTGATAAAAATGGCAAATGTGCTAAAACGGCAAAAATAATTTGCCTATTTCTGTCAACAAACAGAGATCGTCGGAGATAGCAGTTATTGAGAATGGGAAAAAGTTTTTGGGACCGCAGAAAGTGAACGATCAGCACCAGGAGACAAAATCAAACAGTTAAGGAAGCCAAACTGGATTGGGGGACGAATTTAGTTGCTCATTACTCGGCCTGAGAAGTGCGCGCCGAATATATTGACAGCGCAAACATCAGAGCAAGAGATAGGGAATAAAATTGGGACCATAGACCAGACCCACAAGAGAGGATCAAGGGCATCCAACAGCACCTTAATCCCCTCTTATCTCTAAGGTTCATGTGAGGGATGAGAGGTTCGTTTAAAGGTATATGTGAATGGAACGTGGAGAGATAATATCTCCGAGGATAAGTCCATCTGCTGAGTTTGCTGTCGGTGATATGATAATGAAGTTTTTTCACCAAAGCTTTGTCTCCGAACGTCATATCATGTCGTATCGGATGAAAATGCTACCAAGGGATTGTCGGTTAATACCTAAGATCCCCAAATGATAATGCCCCAGCGTTCGATAATTTTAGCCCTTATATGTTAAGATTTATTTCAATCTGATTTTTTAATTTATGATGGTAACATTTAGGCATAGAAAAACTTAAAGATTAAGGAATAATTTCCAGTAAAAATAATGAAGATAGGGGAGGGAATGATCAATTCATTAAAGTATGTACGTTGAGTGGGTCGAAAAAGCACAATTATGACAGAGGTATGGTGCATTGTTTCGATGACGCAGAGTATGTGGATGAGAATCGAATCGACGGATAAAATAACGACAAAAGAATAAGTTACTTGAGACAAAGGAGTAAAGCGAGAAATTTAAGCGTGAATTTTGTCACAGGGACCCTCAGGACGAGGGACATTAGATATTTCAGAATCATAAAAGGATATTTGAAGTAATTAATGAATGCGACGGAGATATAAGAAGCATATAAGCATAGGGAAACATGTAGAAAAGGAGTAAAAGGGAGAGAGTTTCATGATAAGATAACTTGAAATAAGGCTTCATTTCTTCGCTCATCCCAAAAAGGTGAATGGTAGGTACGTATATACCCCAGTTAAAGGGACGCGCCACTCAAAGGCACTCTGAGAACTTTTGGAATGCAATTTCAAAGATAGCTGTGCTTGTTGTGACGCAAGATATCAAGAAAGAATCACTGAAGCTTTCTAAGGGAGACCGTTTCACGTAAAATGAATTTATGTGGAAGTTAACATTAATTTTGCTCGCATGAATTCATGCTTCCTCAACAATTGCTAAAATTAAATTTTTTTCACACGAAGTATGCAATAAGTTTCGTGATTTCGTGAGAGAAGTTTCAGAACTATAGCCTCTAACAATGGCTTCATGAGATATTATCATGAAATAATATTATAAACGTTTTTAATTGACAAACGTGTAAGTAAGTTGGACTCTGTTCAGAGGTGATAAATCAGAATAAGATTTTACTTCCGCGTCAACTTGTATGCCATTCCTGGACTCGCATAAATTGTTATCAGGATTTAAAGCACTAATCTACGGGTTAAGACAGGCTTTTGATGGGACAAAGGTTCGGAGAACTGCCACTGTTTTGAGCCCGTCCTGAATTCCGTCTAAATACCTATCATTTTCTCCCTTCTACCTCGCGTTACCAACATTCTTCCCTCTATTAGTCTTCAACATTCCATTGCTTATCAATAACTTCTCCATACACTTGTCCTACATTCAAATTTCTCCCAACAACCTTCTCTCATTTCCGTAGCGTTCCTAGTACTTTGTTTGTTTTCCGTTCCTTCCATTACATTACTAAGATGCAAAACAAATACATTTTAATATCGATTGATATTTCAAATAAATGGAGGTGGAATCACATAAATAATTACATCTTTTAATAATAATAATAAACAATTTTTATTGCTCTGGGAGCAAAATCCCTTGGAGTTTCATGTTACATGAGGTTTTGAAACCTATGGAGTGAAACAGATTTACATAATGCATAGAATTAGGTAATTAAACCAATCACAAAACACAATTTAACATCAGTTGAACGAAACATATAGTACAATATATATATATATATATATATATATATATATATATATATATATATATATATATATATATATATATATATAAAATATCTTCGAAATGGAACGCTCATCGGCGACACACAAATATATAAAAACACAGATGTAGAATTTTAGAATATACAGACACAAAGAAAGGACACTCACAATTTGTTATTTTACGTTTCGACAGCACGGCTGTCATATATATATACATACATATATATATATATATATATATATATATATATATATTTATATATTTATATATATATAACATATATAATATATATATATACATATATATATATATTTATATATATATATAACAATAGTTATAATTATCGCAGCGTAAATATTTAGCCTAATAGAACAGTAATAAGGTCATTTTGGTAGTGTGGTAGACAGATATTCAATATATATAAATATATATATATATATATATATATATATATATATATATATATATATATATGTATATATATATACATATATATATACATATATATATATATTTATATATATATATAACAATAGTTATAATTACCGCAGCGTAAATATTTAGCCTAATAGAACAGTAATAAGGTCATTTTGGTAGTGTGGTAGACAGATATTCAAACATGTTACATGTTATCTTTAATAAAATATCAAGGAAATAAATCAATAAAAAGTCTGCAGTTGGAGATGAAAAACATTTTAAAAAATAATTTCAGTAAATCCTTACGCGTGGAAACATGAAAGCATTAAAACCAAGCGGTGAAACACTACGCATCATTTACGAGTAGAATCTCGTCTAGTGGAAGAAGATAGCAAAATATGCCGAAAAGGTTGGAAGTATTACTCAAGTAATGAATGTACAAAAAATAAACTACCCTCCGGTTGCTGACTACTAATGTTATGTAAGTCATCAGTAATATATGAGTATGAACCATATGGTTTAAGATACCATTTTTAAGATATGATTAAAAGGGAACAGAACCCCAGGGTTTTCACCCGCTTATAACTGCATTGGTTATATTAGCGTGGTGTAATCTCATACGCTCCCATTCCCACTTCCATTCTCATTCGCCCCATTCATCCATCTCTTTCGACCTAGGGTGTCTAACAGCCCTTACAAACTTCACCCATGGGGCATAAAACGCCCTTCTTTTCCACATATAAATGATTATTTGACAGTAAACCATTTGAAGCAGGTTTTGTAGGCCCACATACTTCTCATTACTACATTTCTTAACTTCATCTAAATACTATATACCCTGACACCCCACACTACAACATAACCTTCGATTCCGCATACTTCCTTTCTCCTTTCATCCCTTTCAAAATTTCTATTCTTTTTCTAGCCATACCTCGAATTCCCTACGTTTTCGCCTATTTTTAGGTCTTCAAATCCCATATCCAATGAAAATGTTCTGCATCCATCTTTCCTGCCTTCTTTGGAGATATCCCAACAAGGATCTCACCTCCTCACCATGTCCGTCACTTCTTTGTTTATTTTCCCTTCAGTCCATTTTACCTTATCCATCCTACTCCACTATCACATCTCAAAAGCTTCCAATATATGCCTATCATGTTGCATTAACGACCATTTTTCCGCGCCATATACAATCAAGCTTCATATCAAAGTTTTGACATGTCTTTTACAGGTTCGTCCGGAAAATAAGTGTACTGACTCCTGGGCTGGGCGCGCCGCTCCAGGCGCGCCCAGCACCGCTCTGACGGGCTGCGATTGGAGGGGGGGTATGTTGGCAAGCGACGCTGAAAAAGGCAGTCGGCTCTGAGCTGTGGTGTAGTGAGGAGCTCTGTTAACGCGAACCTCCACGCTCGACCCACGTCACGGAACGCGATGCCGAAGTTTTTGGAGCAGCGTTATTCCATCAAATTTACGGTAAAGCTTGGGAAATCGTCTACCGAAACTGTCGGTATGATTAACCAGGCTTACGGGGAGTCAGCCATGTCCAGAAACATGATCTTTCGGTGGCACAAGATGTTCGTGGAGGGCAGAGAAGAGGTCGACGACGAGTCTTCGAGAGGTTCCCGATGATGCCTTCGCGGGAGCGTTCCAGGAATGGGAACGCCGCTGGAACAAGTGTATCGACTCACAAGGGTCCTATTTTGAGGAATATTAGTTTAAGATATGTAAAAGTGTAATAATTTTTTTTCCTGAGCTCAGTACACTTATTTTCCGGACGAACCCTGTATCAATACCCTAACTCAACTCCGTTGTCCAATTCCATCCTACTTGTGAAAACGTCTTTGCCTAGCGCCATTCATCTTATTATGTACCTACTACTTTGACCATCCTGGCGTAAAACGCTTCCAAGATATATATAATTCCACTTGCTCTAGTTTTTCCCTCCTCTTTATACGTCTAAATTGCTTTCGTCCTTATTAAAAACCTCATAGTCTTTGTATTGATTGCATTGATTCTCATCACGTCATTATCGCCCTGATTATCAGCGATGCATCCAGCAATGATTTTAACCCCTTGGCTAACTGCTTAAGTGGCTAATACTTATTTATCACTTCTCTCTAAAATTTGATCAGCCTTCTTATTGACAACGATATTTTCTTCAGTTCATAATGACGTCAATTCTTTTTTCAATGAAAATTTATTCCAAAAGTAACTAGAGCCAAAGAATCCTCCCAATATCAAATATTTCCACCTTATAATTAATCAATATGACGAACAAACAAGGGAATCGGGATGGTGCGGTGAATAATATACTTGCTCCCCAACCCAAGGGCCAGAGTTCAAACCCGTTGGTGGCAGGAGTTTTTATTCATGTCCCGATCCCTACTTCGTGGTGCCATAAGGAGAGTACTTTGGGACGTTGTTTTGTGTCACGTCTTGGAACCTTTCGTAACGAGTAAGCTAATGTCAACGCCGAGTTTCTCTATAAATTTCCTCCTTTGAACTATCCACCCCTTTTAAATTTCCCACCTATCCCCAATGGTGCAAAAAACCTTAGCTATCAATCTCCTCCCCTAATAGCTACTACTAATACAAACAAATTATTTTATTCTATTACAAATAATTTCCATACAAAAAATAAACTACTTTTACTATCCATTAAAAACCATGCTTAAGGCAAAATCATACGCGACAGGCTAATTATTAATCCTCACCACTGCCCGTGAAAACAAAGAAACGGTACTCCCGACACTCAGAGCAGGCTGTCCTGAAAGGTAAAATTTCAATAATGATTGAAGCAATGATCGGAACAACACTATCAAAATCTGCTACCGCCAAAGTTTGAGCAAGGACTTATTAATTGGGAATCTAATGCACCATCTTCCGCTTAACTCCAATCCACAAGTATATGTATATCCTTAATCCAACAGATACCATAACTCATCCAAGAGTAAAAACATAAAATCGATGGTCTCATGCGTAAGCTTGTGAAATATCAACTCAAAGACTGAATAAAAAGCATCGTAAATTTCGCGATACATTCATCATGCTATGGACGGCCGATTTTAACGGACAGAAAGGAAAACAAACGAAGAAAAACTATGTATATGGTGAAGAGGATGTTGCTGGGAGGAATCTAAAGAAGACAGGAAAGAAGGTTGCGTAGTATTTTCATTGGCAATGGAATGCTAAAGACTGCGATAGAAGCACGAGTGACGTAGGGGGAAGAAAAGAATAGGCATGCTGAATGAGTTTTAAAATGCATGCAGAATTAAGTAGGGTTAATTGTACTCGTAGAGTGAAGCATTTCAGGTTAGGTCACGTTAAGAGAGGCTACCAAATGTAACAATGTTCAGTCTGTGTCCATTCAAAACCTACCTTATATGGTACACTACCAAATAATAATAATAGTATTAAAAATATAATAATATATTTATTTACAACTGGTAATTCATATAATGAAATCAGATATACCTATTATACAACTGAGTATTTTAACAATTAGCTAAGTCATGAATCATTATTTTATAATTACATTAAAATGTCCATATTGATTTATTCATGCACACGTACTTGTAATGAATACGATACATTATAGCACATAATGCAGGGAAACTAACTGGCCTTCCTAATTACTCTGCTAATGTACCATATAAATATATATTTTACCAATTAGCTCAGTCATTGACCAAAATTTTATGATAACATTCAAATATTCGCATTAATTTATTCATATATACCTACCTAAATTAAGTATAATATAGCACATAGTACAGAGAAAGGAACTATCCTCCCTTATTACCCTAATAATGTGTGAATTTCACTCACCGATAGGTAGGTACTAGGTGACTTCTGCCTTTCACTATTAAACTAACCTTTGGGTTGAAAACTAAAATTAATAATCGTAATGATAATAATAACAATAATGGTAACATGGATGGATTCCGAAATGTTACCTATTTGGAGAAACTAGAATACAGAACAGCTGGAAGCATAATGTTTGCTGGAACAGAATACATAGACGGACGCAACATAGAAGCTAAAGTAATACACCATAGAATAGCAGTCATGCATCAACTAATTACAACACTCAATCCGTTCTACATGCACACATCTGAGAGCATGCTTGAAAAGACGGAAGGCAGAGTATATTGGGATAGAACACTACCTACTGATATAACAATATTTTAAGTAATGCACCGGACGTTTTATACGCTAATGAAATATTTAACAAAACATTAATGATAGATATATACATTCAAAAAGACTCGGATCTATCACAGAAAAATAATGTCAAAATACAATCCCCGTGGCCAAGAGTTGAAGGGACTCTGGGTGTAGAATTCCGTAACATTGACGCCAATCAATATGTCTGTGACAAGCATTACCAGATAGAATTTCATCAACTACATCAAAGCAATAGGGAATAAACCATAACTCCACATAAGCTCGTAAAAAGCTATCATACTCAAAACAGAAACAATAGCAGGAAATTCTTGATCGAATGAAAAAAAATTTGACTTGATTAGAACTCGTCGCACGATCACAAAATATAGCAATATATGAGCAGAATATAAAATGATAATAATAATAATACGATCATCATATTTGTGAAAAGAATCATCTGCAGAAAAACTGAACAAAGGAAAAAAAGTTGTTTGTATCTGAAAATGACTTCAAACATCTCTTCAAAAATCAGTGAAGCAAATATTGCGGTGGAACGTTTTCTTTTGAAGAAATGTCCAGGTATTAATTTGAAAGGGAACTAAATGTTCTCCTGATTCACTTACGAAGGATCATTTAAATGCAAAAATGGAGTAATAAGTGACAAGAAAAACATTTTTTTAATTACCGTTTTGTGTTTTTAACCTAAAATTTCATATCATAAAAATTTATACAATCTTTATCAATAAACTGGCAATTAATGAAACCACTTTGAAAGGCATAGCAATTTTTTCTCATTAGTAAGACTTGAATTCTGCAATGACAGATGTGTTAATAGCCTGAACATTTTCTGAAATAAAAGATTTAAATTATTGATGTAAAAGATTTATTATTGAAGAAAATTTTTTTCTAGCCTCCAATACCTACTTATCTTTGCATCTACTTGAACAAATTAAAGCTAATCATAAGAGAATAATGTCAGTCCTCTTTCGAGCATTTAACTTGAAATGTTTTCCAAAGGATGCCTTCAACGGAAAAATGGTTTCACCATCATTTTTTAAGCGAAGCTTAATATTGCAATTGGAGCTCTCATCCCAGAATTCTTATACGGAAGTTTTTGTCTCATAAGTATCAAGCGTAGTGGTATCGATCGTTCCCACATTTCTTTGGAGCACAAAAATGCATGATTTGAGTCTATTTTCAATTACATGTGACTTTCTAAAAATCCTTACCCATTTTGCCAATTAAAAGTCTGGTATTGGGAATATCAGAGTTGTTTACACTCGAGTAGCTATCATTTAATTTCAGGCATCTTTTACATTCTTCTGCTCCGTTTATCTCAGAACAAAACTACCAAATAATTCTCAATCTAGATTTCATCGGAATAAACGGAATCGCCTGCAAAGCGACTGCCGTAATAAATGCTGTTGGAACGCTAACCACTAAAGGAATGTTAAACCTCGTTCGCATGGTATACTGTTGTGAAAATGACGTTTCTCAAGCTCAATCTTGAGGGAGATTCGGGGTTCTGAATCCAATTAATCCTTTGCGACAGTTAGGTGGAGGAATGCTACAGTTAAATAAGGCGCCCTCAAATTGAATCCGGAGTCCCTGCGCGTGAGGGAAGTGGCTCCAAAATTGAGTTGGACCAAGGATATTAATTGTCCCGAGTTTCGTACGTATCAAGCCATTGCATTTTGGGCGAGAGGAACGAGAATACTTTTCAAGTCGGCCCCTCCTGCTGCGGACGACCATATTATAATAAAAAAATACTCCTACATTCAAAGCCTACATTTTTTCGTTGACATTCCTTCATTTATATATTTTCATTGCAACGAAAGGTGAATTCACGGGAAATTGCATTCAATAACGAGTAACGAGATAGGTGTCAACAACGATGTCGTGTTGCATAGTGGATAAATGGACTCTTGTGGTGAATGACAGAATTTAGGTCAGTGTACAACACTCATATATAGATATATATATATATATATATATATATATAATATAAGTTTAAACTCTAGTTCAAATTTGACTAAACATACAAACATACAAGCACAAAGAAATGACACTCAGTCCTATGGTTGACGCTTCGATGTTCAATCCATCAGGAATTTTATTTCAGTTTTAAACAATAGTTTATACATGTACATGATTTGTACCGGAAGTGTCAATAAGCGTTTTGAAAAAATGTATTTACTTGAAATATTACTACAATGCCTCAACATTTTTTAAACTACTAATCTCTTGAACGTCAGCACACTTTAACCAGCAGGTTTTTCACAACTCAAAGACTCCTAGGTGGTAAAATTCCGATAGGTTCGAAAGGGTAATCGTGAAAGCTTCTTAGACGGCACTTAGGGTCCCATGGTGTGCCCTGTGAGGGAGAATTTCACTTCGCCTGCTGGTGCCAAGTCGGGACTTTAAGGGGGTTGGGGAATCGTCGCGATGTCGTTTCAGAAAGTCTTCGCAAGCAGATACTCGACTCTACTCTTGTTCACCCGTCAAGACCTTCGGGATGAGTTTAGCGTAGATATTTCACATCAACAAATTTTCAGTGATAATCGTGTGCAATATCATCTTATTGGTGCCGATGTGATCTGAAATCATGAGCTCGATTAACCGAGGGTCTGATATCAGCACTACATGTACACATCAGAAAAATAATTATTACCGATACTCTAAATAAAAACCTTTTATTCGTGCCAACGATGAAGGGCGTTCGTTTTCGGAAAACACACACGCACACACGAATACACGCATATATATAAACACAGGTGTAGATATTTAAAACATTGAAACACAAAGAAAGAAAACACTCACATGTGTAGTTTTGACGTTTCGACGGCTTGACTGTCGTCATCAGAATCGCGTTCTCGGGGAAGAGCGGAGAGGACATATGCGGGGGAGGGGTGAGGGAAGGAGAGGTAAGGGACCAATAGGAAATGAACAAGGGGGTTGGAGGGGATATATATAATATACATATTATATATATATATATCTATATACATGTATATATATATATATATATATATATATATATATATATATATATGTGTGGGTCGCGGTAGTCCAGGGAGAAGAGGGGGTCCGGGTGCCATTCCCGGGCAAGGTACTCTGGACACCTGCGGCTCCACTCAAGCTCTGTAATTTTTCGGGTACCAGATCTTCCTGAGAAACCATGACCGGCACAGGGAATGGAACTGGCCCCCCTACCCTGGTGTGTGAACTTCACATGCCGTCAGGCTTAGTACTGGGTGAACTCTAACATCACCTACCAAATCGACCTTCGGGTTGATTACTGTGCTTATAGTTACATATATATATGTGTGTGTATCCTAGTATAACTAGGAAGGAGAGCATAATTCGCATTGCATCCATAGGTTGATGATAAGCTGATGGACGGAAAAGCTTTGGAAAGACAAACGGATTTGTCCCTCTCTTTTCATCACAATTGAATTCTATCAAATCGATTACCCCGAGCTCAGAAATGAGGTTGAAAGAGGAGCAGTTGAGTGAATCACAGTAAAAGAAGTAGGCAGCAACACAGAGACACAGCAAATCATTATGATGTTATCCCCTTGTATTCCATGTGAACACAATTCACTTGGAATGACTGGATATCACGGTGCGTGATTGAAAACTGGAGGGATATCTAATGCATTGTAAGAGTGCACATAAAAAGGAAAAGGAACTTGTATTGATTTAATGAACATCCGCAGATGTGGTGCATTTTTTCCCCAATCTAGATCTTGCATATTTAAATAACCTTTTCTACTGTACTCATTCGTTCTTTCTCGTGATTTTGGTACATAAAAATTCTCTACTGCGATTTTTGTTATTTTCTATGTTTTTCCTTTGATTCATAGATTGATATGATCTGTCGACTGCATGCTAAATTTCTCTTGGTTATGCTACTCATTGCAAATTAATTTGCATATTTAAGATGCACTTTGTGATGACGAATTCATTATTCAGAATACTTCTCTAGTTGACCTCAAAATTTACTCCAACACTTATCTCGGATTCCTCTTTTGCTCAACACAATTGAATAGCTACATTATTGTACAAAAGGAATACTCATCCCAATTATGTCTCAATGAGATATACGTAACATGGCTCAAATATTTAAATATAAAGGAGATGATATCCCTCCACCCTCGGCTTCCGAAAACATGTGAACTATTCTCACTTTAAGAATTTTTGTTGTTAGCAGTAGTCTACTGGATTAGGATAGGCTTTTTAAAGACTCTTGATCTATTGCATTCGTAAGACCCAACTATCATTGCATAATATATCCTTAATTCCCATATTATTTAATAAAATAACTGTTCTTAATACGCTCTGCATGCTTTCCAGATATTTAGCAGTAAAAATGTTTTACGCATTAGTAAAAGGGAATAGAAAATTTTATTCAATCCAGTTCGTCCATGGAAAATAATCTTTTACGGACGACACTGAAACCAAAGCATATGATAAAAACCTTTTTCATACCACATCAACCAAATGCTCCTCCCTAACTAAGTGACCTCAACTACAGACTGCTTGTACTTGAAGCATTTTCATATTGTGCGTTATAATTTTTCCATTGTACGAAACTTATCGGGTCCCTCACGGTTATTATTCCGTTCTCAGATCGAATGTACTTTAAATAATATCAAAAAATACACTTGAAAGTCAGATAGAAAAATATTTCACTCCATGGAGAGTGAATAATGAAAATAAAGGCCACTTTGAAAACGATGCATGAAAGAATAAGACTAATTTGATGGCCAAAGCTAACCTGCATTTTTAGTAGTAGCCCAGGGACTAAGTATGCATTTATGATGGACCCTAGAACTACACATTACTGCACTCGTAAGCCAAAGCTAAGATGAAGCAAAATATACTTGAACTTCAAATTACAATAACCCATTTTTTAGCTGTGCATTTTCTACCTCCCTTAACTTTGTACCAAATTCCTAATCTTTTTTCCCTCTATCTCGCTTTTCCAGTATTCTTCACTCTATTTCAGCCTTCAGCATCCAACTGCCTCTTTGTATCCCCTGCCTTACAAAACTTTTCCTACCGTCTTTGAATTTCTTCCGTCACCTCCCTTTATTACTAGGGGAGCCATTCCGGTCCAAGTAGTTCAAACATGTAAATAGTAAATAGTTGCCATTGCATTTCATTTATTTACCGGTTTATGTGAAAATGATTTCGCTAGCTACAAATTCTGTGAATGAGGAGCCCATTGCAGAAAAATGCTTTAGACAGAATGAAGTTTTCTCGCATGAGTAATATTTATGCCTTTTTTTATAAATGCTTGTTTAAATACATGCCCACAAAATCTCATTTATCTACATTCGAAATACGTGTACATGCAGGCATATGACAAAGACATCTGGAAGTTCGGTTAAAATTACTGCGATAAGAGATTGACCATGAGGGACGAGTTATACTGGAGGAATTGGATTAAGAACCCCTTGATTTATGAGCAGAGCAGGCTAGAGAAACATCTATAAAAGTTAGGGGAGTTATAATGGCAGCAAATTGTATTAATATATTCGACCACAGAGAAAGCATGTGAGAGACCCGTCACTAATAGGTTCGCATATTCGCTTTTCCCTCGCACGATACAAAATCATAAAAATTTGAGTATATTGAAACGAGAAGTCAAATTATTGGAGCGTTTAAAGTAGGTTTTGGATGGGTATAGACTATACAACTTAAAAGTGACACAATTTTTACCCATCATAAAAAAACATCCTCTCACGAGCTACAATGGACACTTCGATTTTGCGTACTTCATTCCCTCCTTCATTACGTTCAACATATCTATTATATTCCTACCCATTCGTTTTTATTTGGCTACTTCATTTTTTACATCGTTCTCCACATTTACAGTTCAAAAACCTCCAATCTATATCTATCATCCTGCTTCAACGACCACGTTTCCATGCGGGACAAAACCACGCTCTATATCAAGGTTTTGACAAACATTTTCTTCACACTGTTACTCCACGTTTCTGTCATCAATTCTCTCCTACTTGTGAAAGCTGATTTCCCAAACGCAATCCTTATTCTTAAGTCCTTATTTATATCATCATTTCGATTCAGAGTACTTCTAAAATAGGTAAACTGTGCCACCTGCTCTACTCTTGAGATATTGGGGTGGAAAATGATGGAAAAAAGTGGACAGACAGGGAAACGAACGAACGAATGAGATGGACATAGTAGGGAAGAATAGAGAATTGTTGGGAAAAATTTAAAGTAGGAAAGAAAAGTAAATGCAGAATATTTTGACTGGCGCTTGGTAGGACTGTGTTAAAGTTATGAAAGCTAGGTGAGGGGAGAAAAAAGATAGGGATTTCCAAATGATGATTGCTATAATGTATTCATAATTGGTAAATGTTTTATTGCAGTGTAGGATGTTAGCCTGTCTCGTTAGGCCAGACTAAGAAGTATAGGCGTTTTCAATTTACGTCTACTGTATCTAAAAGCTACCTTAAACAGGACACTATCAAATAATAATACACATAAAAAAGAAATTATGAGATATTTTAAGAACAGTTGGACGCACAAAATATGAATCAATTCAACTAGAAATTCTAATATTTCCCCATTAAAAAAAAGGATTTATTGTCTTAACCATGCCACGAATACAATCCATTGTTCAAAGTATGTTTGCAATTGATTTTAGCCAAAGTGATGTCATCTGTGAATCGTTTTTACTGATATTGAAATTCTAAGATAAACATTATTTAAGGAATGGGAGGGTGAAAAAAAGAAGAATCGATAAAATCGGGCGAATTCACATGGTCGGAGATTTCCACCATGGCGATGAAACTTGGAGCATGAATGGAAATGGTGTGGTCAAGAACGCCGCAAGCAGCCACCGCAAATTCACGGATCGCCTCGTTTAGAATAGGCCCTGAACGCCGGGAAAATGCCAGCAGTGGACGGGTTCCCCACGATTAGACCTTCCTGTTCCGCCGACTAGTCCTCTCTCCTCGTCCTCTTCTCGACGTTTTACGAAACCAATGCAAATGGCACGTACCGACATGCCCCCTAGCCACCGCAGGCGTAACTAAGGCCATGATTGGCACGTAGCTCAACTCACGTGCGCTTCGGCAAATTGCACGAATAAATGACACAATATTGCACGAGACAACGGATACGTCACTGCCTCGCTTGAGGACACCAAAAGAAATGATTTTGAGGACAAAGTCAATAGTGCTGCGTCCAGTAATCAACGAAAACATGAAAAATAACCCTCAAATAAAGCATTATCGTAATGGGAACCTTGCTCGGAATTTGAACCACGGAGAATTGCCGGGCCGATGCTCTGAACCACTTGAGCTTCAAAAAGGAAACTTTTTACTTTTATGATTCCACATTCCCAACTATTCCTGGGTTTATATATATATATATATATATATATATATATGTGTATGTATTATATGTACACAGAAACACAGAGAAAAGACATTCACATATCCATTTGACGTTTCGACGGCACGGCCGTCATCTCCAGATTTTGATATGTCAGTATAGATTCTGATGATAACGGCCGTGCCGTCGACACGTCAAATAGACAAGTGAATGTCCTTTCTCTGTATTTCTGTGTATGCATGTTTTAATCAAAGCTTTTATATATTTTTGTCCTCAATGAAGAACGCTCCTTTTCGTAGATGATACTCATAAAGATTGAAAAATAACTATATTACTGTAACGAAACCTAGATCGTTAATAAATTTCTACGTGGAAAAGCAAAGTTATTTATTTATTAATTTCAATATGAAGACTTTCTACCAAACCACACCATAAACAGTTAAACATAATAGTTTAAAAACACACATTAAAGAATAACACAAGGTTGGCGGGGAAGGTACGAAATACGGGTGGCAAAAATTTCCTTGACCTGGACATGAATTCCACGGGTTTGCGACTTGCTGGCTTGATGCACTATCGAAGAAGTACTATCGATGAAATTAAACTAACACTGACATTCGTATGGCTTTAAAAGTTCCCCCATTATTAGCTTCAACGATCAGGAGTTCAGAGCGCTCAGGAGCTATTTCACTCACTAGCAGATGAATTATTTTCCGATAACAAACAATCGCCAGATGGGAAATTTCGGGTTCAAAACTTAACTAGGTAGAAAATCTCAAAGATAGAACATTCCCAAGCATGGTTAATGTTTTGATGGTCGGACCATCATCCTCCAAATGCTGATACCGTGGAAAGAGCTGAGAGAGTATGGGAGAGTAAGGCACAGGTGAAGATACAAAACAAGAGAGGAAATGGCAGCAATTGGATGGTTTTACTAAGCGATATGAGGCTTAAAATCCCAACCTAAAAAATCAATTTTTGACGCCATGCACGCCAAAAAAACGTTCTAACGTCAAAAGAAAATGTTCCAACCCTTCGATAACTTCTATCCTACCTTTTCTATGAATTACTTTAGTACCACCCTTTCCTCTGTATGAACAACAGCGGCTTAAATAAATCTATCGATTACCTTAATTATCCCATTCCTACTCATACTGCTTCCAACAACCAATCATAAAATAACTGTTACTCTGTCTATGCGATTGAAATCTTCAAAGAATCCTAAATCAGAACATAGTCGAGAAAATGTAAGATGGCTCACGTATTGTTACTTAGAAGGTTTCAAATCTCCCTGACTTAATATCGTTCGCATGGAACTAAACATTGAAATATCCATTATATATATATATATACAAATATATATATATATATATATATATACATATATATATATATGTATATACATTCATATATATATATATATATATGTGGGTGTGTGTGTCTATATATTTGTGTACATACTAGTATACTTGTATATATATACTTATATACACCAGAAATGTGGAGAAAAAAATGTTGTGTGTTAGCCAATAAACTACTTTTCCTACCACAGGGGCCCGGGTTTGAATCCTGGTGGTGACAGAATATTTCAGTGGTATCACGAACCCTACTTGGTGTACTTCGTGAAGAGCACTTCATGGGGAGTAATGCATCCGTCGGATGGGACGTTAAACTGTGGAACCCTTGTCGCACATCATTGGGAGTAGGCCAATGACAACACCGGGTTTCTCTCCACCCTCCCTTCATTTCCTGAGCATTCTACCCCTAACTAATTACCTGCGCATACCAAATGATGCATTTAATTTTAGCTGTCACCAGTTTACCCTAATAACTACTACTATTACTAATGCTGAATAGGATAGATATAGTTGCAAGAGTTAAACTTCAAAGTTTTGTGAAGTAACTAGATGTATTTAGAAATTTCCATAGGTAAATATTTCAAGGGCAATACGTTTAGCGTCTTCATTTTCTTATTTTCACTCCTAAACACTTCCTCACATAGTGAAATAACATTACACACATTGAGGTTACGCATGTCAATTCGTGAATACAAACCCGAAATACGGCTTTCACCTTCGACAAATGAGCATCGTAAATTACCTGGATGATGCTTTTGCATGATAAATTGTGAAGGGAGGGAAGGGGGGGGGAGGTTATGAAGTAGGGTGCCATACAAGGGGTTGCGTTTAAGTGCCCCAAATTCTTGAGCGCCCAGGGGTTGACGTTTGCACTCCCCGCTTTAATTATCCCCCGACGCCTAAGGGCATGTTTAAGCACCAGGGGTACACACGCGGGATTGGACGCCACGGCCGGCCCCCTGACCGCCCTTTTCCTTCTAGTCGCCGAGGGTCGGCGTGTTAAAAGGCCCCGCGGAGGATTGATGGTGGCGTCAGCGGCAGCGTTTGGCACGTGGGTTCGCCCCCACCGACCCGTGTGACGGGGGGAAAGGGAAAGGGGTGAGAATCGAGTAGGGAGAGGAGGTGCGAAGGTCAAAGGGCGAGGGAGAGGAAGGAGGGAAGATAGGAGGTTTTGCATGAGCCATTCCACTCAGTGTAACGGGGCGCCCGGAAACCACCTCCGGAAGCTCCGGGAGAGTTTTGGTGGAAAGGCGGGGGTGGGGGAGAGGAGAAAGGAGGAAGGCGGTTGGGAAGGGTGAGAAATTATTCGAAGGAGACAGGCACAAGCGTGTTGGATAAGCGCGTTCGAGGTTGGCGCGTGGCGTCACGTACCCATCCCCTTGCACTCTTTCCGCCAATGGATGAGAGTGACTTCACGCAGATTTTTTTTAACCTTGTTGCCAAATTTCCTTGACCTTTATCTCTCTAATATTTTTTTTCTACGAAAGTTCCTGTCAATATCCACGAGATTATGTAAAGCTCTTAATACTTTTGTTAAGTACTGACTTCTAGATTTGGAACTCAATATCCTCTCATATTGATACTTTCTCTCCTCTTCAGTCATTCATGGAAAAATCATAATAATATGGAGAACCTCATTGGATATAAAATATTTTTTAAATATTTTCTTGCATATTTGTGGAAACAATATCATATGTAGTAAAATATACAGTACAAAATTCTCGAATACTAATTCTTTTGTACTTATTGCGACGGCACCTGTTTCAGTTATTTAACATATTCCATAGAGGTATATATAATATTAATACGAAGGTACTAGTCTTTATTATTCTTCGGTATAGTTGCCTTCATGAATGATATCTTGTTCTCAATATGATTATTTACTGTCTAACTAACCAAATTTCTCCCATGAGAATTTACAATTGGTTTTTTGCTTTAATGAGTTATCGCAGTGAATTCGGCATCTTCAAAACAACCCTGCAAACCACCGCAATGGCGTGTGGCAGGGTATGATAGGGCACCATACATATATGCATAAATATTTGTTCATCCATGAATTTGAATATATATATATTTGCTAATAAATAAAAACACTCGGGTGAATACATACATGAAAGAGCATATATTAATTGACATCATGCAATCATTCGTGTGTTTGACAAAATCATTTAAATTTTAGCCTCAACCCTAACTTATTTAGGTGATTGGGTTCAATTTTGTTATATTTGCGTATCGAATGAGGGAAGGAGTACTCAAATCTACCTGTGACAGTGGCCATCTCTCTTATTTATTTGATGGCTGAATGTGTCACTGCAATTTGCCACCATAGTAAACGACTCTTTGTCGTAGGAAAACTCAAGTATCCTATGCCTTTCTAAAAGTCTATCTTGCCTTCTCTCTTTGATAATTAATAATTTTCAAATCTACAGTTAATCATTCATTAGTTCACCAAAGGGTTCAAATCCTGGAAAAGTATGGCAATGTATCTCTCTCTAACCTTTGAAGAAATATTAAGGTTGGTAATGAAAATCCACGTCATTGTTTGATGGCGTGCATCACATCATATTTCTAATATCTTAGAAAACACGGAACGTCATACTCTGTACCCTCTTAAATGAGAATGCCGTCACCAACGTCTCAGTGAATTTTCTAGACCTTTCCCTTTCATTTTTCTTTTCCTACGCCCTTGAAGTTCAAAATCATAAGATATAGAATTATAGATATGGCATATAATTCTCCTGCCCCTTTCGATTGGAGAATGAAAATTTTTGTCAGTAAAAGTCACATGATCTCATGACGGAAATCCTTGATTAACTCTCCTCTTTAAAGGGCATATTCCCTTTGCTCTGCGATAAAAGTATTATTACACGGATTGTTTTCTGACAGAAATTTTTGTATTATTTTAAATTATATGCAGTAATATGTGTGAATATATATATATATATATATATATATATATGTAGTAGTATGTGTATATATATGCAGTATGTATGTATATATATATATATATAAACTATATATGTGTGTGTTTATAAAAATTCGTAGTATATGTATAGGGAGCCTGAGTTCTTAGAAAAAGGAGTTGAGAGACTCTGAAAATACTCGTATATATAGGGATGGCTGGACGTATACCGTGTACATATAATTCTCAAAATTGTATTTGAAGAAATTATGATTTACTCCAATGGAAACTCACTTTCATTTTCACCAAGAATTTTCTTTCAACAGTGAACATTAAGTCGATAAAATGTTTCCCTAATAGGCATTACCATTTGAACAAAAACAGGAGTGGGGGAATATTTTGTGATACATGGACATAATGAAAAGTATCTTGTGTTGATTTTTTTATTTTTATCAAATTACTGGCAAACTGGTATTTTGGATGTAAAACTTTTGGATGTATTCATGCTACTTTATCACCGCCATGGATGGCTTCATTTTTTTAAGTTCACATTGAGGAGTTATGTTCACGACACGGAATGAAGAAACGAGCGGGGTTGATTGATGTGCTCAGAGGGAATAAAGACTTTTATGAAAACTGAAGTGAATTACATGGGAAACCCTTCCATTGCTTGGGGCCATAGGATTCATTTGGGAACCCAATAATATATTCTGCAGGAGAACTATTCTCACTCCTTGCAGATTAACAATTTTCCTTCCTTATGACTTCAGGTTCTCAGCCGTTCGCCATGGCATTATAAGAGCAGGCGAGTTGAAAAAAATGGAGTAGGTAATAACCCCATTCCATCCATTCATTTACCTCTCTCAAGTAAGGCATTGAATTCCACATCTCTACTCCCTGACCCCGTCTCTCACTTTTGAGAGCTAAGTCATTTCCTCAATTTTTAGAGTAAGCGGATATGATGCCCAAAGGGAGATCCAAGAGAGAACGAAATCGAGAAATTGGATCTAGCGTATTCCTGAAGAGCAGATTTATTCCAATAAACCTTTCAGTTTTTTTAGACATTGAAATGCCTTGCAATTTTTCACAATCTTTTCATACGTTCCGATAACTTTCGGCGTTTCAGTGTCGATTTAAAAGCTAAATTACAACATTTAACTCAATGTAGTCAATTATGTTAACTCGTATAATGGATTGAACAAAAATTTGGGGCATACTTAGGGAGCGAAATACGACGGTTGGTAGCCGTAAAGTGTCTCGTGCTGGGCATGCGAAGGAAAATTAAAAAATAGGCTATGTAAACGATGAAAGCATTGAACATATGCCAATTTAGACTCCTGTATTTTGCAAAACGAAGATCTAGTTTAGTAATGACTATAGGACAGTGCCTAAGAAGTGTGAGAAAGGGTAGATAAATAAAAGACAAACTTTATCTTAGTGTAATAGCTGAACTCAAAGCAGTAATATAGGGTCAAAATAATTATCTTAATATATAAATCTGATGATTTATTCGTTTGTTTGGGAACAAAATACGCCAAGATGGTACGAAATAGGGGCTCCTAATATTTTTAATATGAATGTGAATTTTCCAATGTGAATAAGGCATATCCATAAAGTAAGGGCCGTTTGCTTATATTTAAATATTGGCCCTTCAGGACACAGTTTTACTCATGTAGCGCTCATCTATTGATTCACTGAGCAGCCATAGTAGCATTTGTTTTGTTTCAGAAGTCGTTTGCTTGTCCGTGCATGCAAACAACAATGTCCGTGACAATCGTTCATCCTGCCAGCTGTGAAGTGCGTTCTCTCATAAGATTCTTGTATGCAAAAGGAGTGTAGGCTGCTGAAATTCATCGGGAGTTATGCCTAGTTTATGGACCCATAGCTATGAGTGAAGGAAAGGTTAGAAAATGGTGACGTGATTTTAAAAATAGAAGAACAAATGTCCATGACGAAGAGCGAATAGACAGGCCCAATCTTCTGACCGATGAAATTGTTTCGCAAGAGGAACGAAAACTTTGATGTGATCCTCGGTTGACGATTAATGGCCTGGCTGAACAATTTCCTCGACTGGGACGCACTGCTGTCTACAATATTGTCACGGAAACCCTCGGATCCCACAAATTGTGTGCAACGTGGGTACCGAAAATGCTCACCGGCCATCGCAAAAAGCAAAAAATGTCCAGTGGACGAGAGTTTTTGACCACCCACCTTACAGTCCTGACCTTTCATCTAGTGACAACTTCCTTCCTCTTCTTGCACTTGAAACAGTGGCTCGGTGGACAACGTTTCGAAACCGAAGAGGAACTCAAGAACGGCGTTGTCGATTGGTTCAACTCTTAGGCGGCGAACTTTTATGCAGAAGGGATAAAGAAACTGGTGCAGCGGTACAATAGCGGGCTTAGAAGTTCTCGAGAATCTTGTAACCTATAAAATGAAAAGAAACTTCAACAGAGAATCATTTTACACCAATTATGTAGCTGGTTATTAAACTTTTGAAAGTTCTTGGAATTGTTTCAATAATTTTATCTAAAATAATTTTTTATCTCCTTTTAATTTGCATTTTTCTGGCCTAAAGCGGAAATGAACGGGTTCATCTTCGCTGGAAGATAGTCTTAGATCGTTTAAGTATAGAGCAAACTGGTTTTGAAGAATAGGCAACAGGTACATAAAAATTGCCGCGTGAAGTGATAAACCCCTCTGAATGGACTACAACCTTGTGTTGGGCTTGTGTGTTCTCATGATCCCTTGGGCTGTAACCTCTAACTTAGATACCGCAATTCATACTTGTATATCTGTAGTTGACATGATCTAAATTCTTTAAATTATTTTACAAAATTATATTGTAACATTAAGATATGAAAAACTCAATTTTCGATGTTGCAAGACCGGTGTGTAATCATCTCCTGCCAATTACCCTAGCGGTGGCTTGTGGGTGTGGATAGACAGATTTTGCTTGGGTAAAGCAAAAAATAAAGTTGAAAGAACTTACTGAAAGAAATAAAACGTTATCTTTTAAATATATACGTCGAGAACAGCGAATTTTACAGTAGGAATGCACGGAATAAAAAAACTTAAAGTTAACTTTTATATAAATAATCCAAGGCTATCGCCTTTAGTGACATTTATTTAAAATACAGGACATGTCTTCCCAGCTGCCGGTATATTTCATAGCATATATTTAAAAATGACATTACACCTAAATAAAGATACGAAAGTTTAATTCTTGCCCGTTTAGAGTGGAAGTTATGAAATTTTAATATTGAGCTAAATGTGCAGTCATCTGTGTGTGAAATGATACAAAAGGAAAACTCACTACCATATTTCCGTGACGCCAGCGAATGCAGTGAAGTAGAGTGAAGAATGACTTCTTATACCATGATGAAGGTGGCTGTAACAACCGAAATATCGATTTAGTTCCGTCTACTTTTGTGTCAATACTTATTCTTTGTTTACTATTACTAATTACTAGTGCGCTTTAAGAATGTACACTCATAAATAGTACCCGAGCGCCATCTCTGAATGATCAAAGAATCGGGACTATTGATGGAATAAAACCCCGCGTTTTTCAGAAGAAAAAACTTTTCTCGTTAGCTTAATTGATTGGGCATCGACCAGGCAAGCCAAAATCCGTAGTTCATATCCTGGTCAAGGAGATTTTTTTTCTTGGAATTCCCACCCATCCACCTTCCCCGCTTACGTTGAAGTTGCCATGCATGTACGTTTCCACATCTTTTTCCGGAGCCTGTATCTGTTTATACACACACAGAGAGATATATATATATATATATAAATATATATATATATATATATATATAAATATATATATATATATATATATATATATATATATATATATATATATATATATATATATATATATATATATATATATATATATATATATATATATATATATATATATATATACATACACATTCAAACACGAAATCCCGCCAAACGGCGAATAAATACTCATATATACAGAAACATATATAAGGAAAAGGGATAGGAACACGTATAAAGGACGAACACAATAGAGGTGGGGAAGGCGGAATCGAACGGATCACAAGAGTAAAAATATTTCCTCAACCGGGACTCGAACACCGGATCTTTCCACTTGCCGGGCGGATGCTCTTAACCACTTGAGCTATGGTTCAATTTAGTTTTATTCGGTCTAGTATGTTACACTGCTAGTGTTTACATTGTACACATTGTCAGCTTACAGATTATGGTTACAGAGTATTTTTTTTTCTTACTATGGTTACACACTTACATAGACATAAATTCATATACATTGCATGAAACAATTGTGACCATGAACAATACTGTTGAAGGAAAAAATAAATGCAGGGTTCACAAAATATAGAAGGAAATATTTGGGTTAGCAGCGGAACATTAGATTTGGTTGGGATTATTGATAGCTTTGAAGCACAGTTATTCAGAAAAACAACTTTTTAACCACGGACGAAGTGTGTCCGGTACCGGGGGCAGCCACATCCGTTCCACCAATGCTTGCATGCCTTTAGCGGAATGTTTATTCGCGGTTCTCATCTGTGTGAATTCCACGATTAGGGTGGTCATTATGAAGGATTTAAAGCTCGGAAAGAGCCGAAAGTTCAAGGTGATCAGATTCATGTCGGTAATGGCACCACCACCGAACACATCCCAGGTTTTATAGATCTTTTTTAGAGCTTCCCATTCTCTAATTTTATCGTTGCATCCAAGGATGAGATGCGCGACGTTGTCTATTCGACCGCATGACGGACAAAGGGGCGAATCGGCTAGCCGAAGGTGGTGCCTCACTTCCCTCGTCATGACTGTGTTCGCGATTAGGTTAAACATTCCACTACGTGCCTCATCGTTCGCCCTGCTGGTCGCCCAGTTTTTCCAAGAAATCGTTCTTTTGGATGTATTTTGTTGCTGCTCGGTAAGCGCTCTGACATACAGGGTCTTCACTCGAATTGCTTCTCCATCTCGCAGGAGAGAAGCGACTTTTTTCGTTTCATCAAATGCCCTCCGGTGGCATACGTCGCGCGCGAGTTCCTGCCACGCGTCCTTGAGGAGTGCCTTGCGCCACGCGTCGTCACCGCCGAGGATGCGCAGGCTAAGCTTCGCATAGACCACCTTCGCCTTTAGAGCTGTATCGGTTAAATTGAGACCACCCTGCTCAAACGGGCCATAGAGCTGGTTTCGGGACACTTTCTTTACGTAGCCATTCCAGATCATTTGGTTGGACACTCTAATAAAGTATGCGTTGTATTTAGTGGGTAAGGGCCATAGATGGGCCACATACCATATCCTTGGGAAGACAATCTGGTTGAGGAGGCGGACGCGGGTCACGATCGGGAGGGAAGGGAGTGAAAGCTTTCCAACACTCCATTTTACATGATGGTCAATAATTCCCCAGTTTCGCTCAATCGTGGGAGCCAACTCCCTCTCCCACCAGAACCCCAAGATTTTGAGCGAGGGCGCTTCTGACCAACCGATGGAGGTCGAGGGCCGGTCGCCCTTCAGCAGCAAAAACCCGGATTTCCGGTTATTGAGGAAGATACCACCCTGCTCATATGACGTTAATACGTGGGCTAGGGCCATGTGGGACGGGTCGTCTACGAAGAGCGTTATGTCGTCAGCGTATGCGACGCCCAGGCAGACGGCGCCGTGACGACGTACCCCGATTCCACTGCTCTGTAGTCGTCTGAGTATGGGGTCTAAGGCAAGGGCGAACAGCAGCATTGACAGTGGGCAGCCCTGCCGAACGGAGTTACTGACGGGGATGGGCGGCGATGTGGCATTGTTTATCCTAATTATAGAGTATGTTCCGTTATACATCGTTGATACGGCACGAATGAAGTACTCGGGGAAGGCCATCTTCTTGAGCACGGTGAGAATCCATTCGATCCGGACCAGGTCTAATGCTTTCTCAAGATCGATAGCCACCAGTGATAAAAAACGATCGCCATACAAGGGGGCGGAAAAAATGATGTCGCGAATTAAAAGTGCTGCATCGAAAATGTTTCGCGTTTTCGACACGGCGTACTGGGATGGAGAGAGGACGATGTCGGCAGCAGCCGTCATTCTACATCGTAGGACGTGCGCCAATATTTTATAGTCTGCGTTTAAAAGGGCGATTGGCCTGAAGTCGTTGAACGACTTTGGCCGCGTCTTCTTTGGTATAAGCGTTATCACGGCGGTCCTCTGACTTGCAGTCAGAGAGCCGCTAGCTAAAATGCAGTTAAAAAGGTGGGTTAAAATAGGTTTTAAAACATCCCAGTACGCTAGATAAAATTCAAAGGGTAGGCCGTCCAAGCCGGGTGCTTTGCCCTTCGGGAACATGGAGGAGACGCAGTCCAGTTCGTCTGAACTTATGTCTCGACAAAAATCGTCTTTTTGATCTGTGGGAAGCGTAGGGAGAGGGGGGAGAGGGGGTGCGTCTCCCTCCTTCCATGGAGGATACCTGTTAAAGGTGTTTTGAAAGTGCCGGCCCGCTTCCTTAAGGAGGTTGGTGTCACCGGCGGCAGATTCTCTGACAGGGATTCTGTCTCTATCGGAGCCAGAGTTGGATTTCATCCAGCGCCGAAGCTCAGATAGCGTTAGGGGGCCCCCTTTATCCGTGTCCAGTTCTTTTTGCCACTGTTGGGGAGCGTATTTTTGGAGCTCGTGGCCAAGGATAATTTTTTTTAGGGACAACACTTGGGCGTGGAAACCCTCCGGCGCCACATCCTTACGCAGGAGCTCTTCCAGCGCTCGGCGGTAGAAGGAGATGGTGTAGTTCTTTTCCCTACGCCACTCGAAAGTTTGCCTTTTGATGTGGGTGACAATGCGGGGTTTGAAAACCTCGTCCCACCATAGAGCGAGGTTTGCACCGGGGCGGAGTGCCGCGATCAGTGCACACACCCGGGTGCGGATAGAATCACGACGAGTCGCGTCCTCCAACACGCGGAGGTCCATGCGCCACACGGAGCCGCAGCGGTGGACGTGCGCGCCCGGGGTTGTGTCCGGGCACGTAACTCTCATGATCACTGCGCAGTGATCAGAGAAGGACACCGGGAGGTTGTCCACTGTCTGGACATCATTCTTAAGGGATGTCGAGACGAAGAGGTAGTCAATCCGCGTCCGAGAGTTAGGCCCTGATCGCGTGAAGGGGGCGGGACCGGCGCAATAAGAACGCACTGCGTCAATCGCTCCAATGGAGTCGAGCATCAGTGAGAGCGCCCGGCTTGGATAGTATGTCACGTTATCCCTGTTCGAGGCACTATCCTCTCGGCGGTAGATAGTGTTAAAATCTCCGCCCAATATGGCCTTCCCCGAGAAGGAATACAGGTAGGGGAGGAGAAGTTCATTGAAATATGTTTCGCGCTCTGCCCTCGCGCGCTCACCGGAGGGAGCGTAAAGGTTTGTGATATGGATACCATTCACGATAACGGACGTTATTCGGCCCGAGGGGTGGCGGCGAACATGAGAGAACGGAATGCCATTTCGGACTAGGGTGGTGGTGCCAGAATGACTTTCGGCGAAATTGCCGATAGCCTGAAAGATGTTCGCATCCCAGACTATGTCCTCCTTTACCTCTTGAAGGAGGATTACATCAGCCCTAAGGTCGCGGAAAAAACGTTGGAGGACTGCAATTTTTAAAGCGCTATAAACGCCAGCAATATTAAGCGAAATAATATTCATTGGTGGAATGAGAGGACAGCTATGGGCACCGGACATCACTTACCAGAGTCCTGGTCATGGCTTACGTCGCTTCGGTCGCGGCTCGAACCCGGGCGACGAGTGCTTCGCCGCTTCCCGGGACGCTTCGTCCGACGGGTCGACGATCTAGGTCTCGAGTTGTCCCCGCATACCTCCCTTCCGACCTCGTCCGAAGAGGAAGACCCAGCCGTGGTCTCTACGAAGAGCGGGTTACTCGGCGGCATTCCACGGGGGGCCCTGTTCGAGCGATCAGAGCTGTGGGCCGTCCCAGCCCAGGAGTTGGCCTCAGGGGGGGGCGGGGTGGCGGACTGGTGGTCTTCTGCCGAAGGGGCCCCATCGGGAGAAATTAGAGGAGACCGGTCGAATTGGTCCGCCTCTAGAGGAGCCCTGGGAAGATCGTCGACACCTTGGCTGTCCTCAAAGGAGAATGAGGATGGAATGTCTGGGATTGTTGACGTCGACAAGGTTTTGCTCGTACATGTGTCAACTTCCGCGGCCGGTGATACTTTCTTGATTTTCCGTGACACCGTAATCGAGGGGCCCGCCGTTGAGGAAGGGGGACAGTCGTAATCGGATACATCCTCCCCCGCTGTCACCCGTGATTCTCGGGGAGTTGGAAGCCCGTGAAGCAAGGATTGCGGGAAGAACGCATCGTTGGCGTGGCCAGAGAAAGGAAGGACGCACGATGATCTGTCCTCTTTTGACGGGGTCACGGAGATGGGGGCTGGTGGTCGTGAGTGTGTATCCGAGCTGGTAGGGACCGCAGCTTGATCAATGCTCGAAATCAGCAGTGCAATTTCGTCCGTCCTCTTCTTCTTCGGATCCCTTTCTTCCGTTGACGACTTTCGTTCCCTCTGAAGTTTCCCTCCGAGTGGAGGGGGATGCGGGGGTTCGGCGGGAACAGCTGGGGGCGCACCCTCGATAAGTATCAGGGACCGCGCCCTCTCCTCCACAGCCATCTCGGGCTCATCTATCTCTTCGGCGGTGTTCGGATTGGAGGCCAAAAACATTGCCTCCGCATAGCTCTTCCCTCCCTGGTTCCGAGGGCAGGTCTTGCGCTCGTGGCCTTCTTGGTTGCAACGGGCGCAGGTGCGGCGCTGACCCTCGTAGATGATGATGGCCCGGTTGCCGCCGATGTGGAGGTACGAGGGGATATTTCTTTCGACCGTCATCCGCACCACTCTCGTACCTGTCAACACGCGTGCCAATTTGTCGCCCTCCCACCTGTTCTCCCACGAGCGATGGATTTTTCCAAAACGTTGAAGCTCGCCTGTTATATCTTCTAATGGGGTCTCCACGGGGAGACATAGAACCCTGACATTACAAGGGCTACCGGAGGTCTCGTCAATGGTAATCGTCGTCCTCTGATCAATTTTGGATGGAAACGGTAGTTTTCGTGGGATATTATCTAGAATCCTCTTCATAGTAGCTTCAGTTGCAAACTTCAGGAATACCAAATGGCGGTTATATCCAAATTGGATCGCCACAATCTCTTCGGGTGTGAGGCCCAGCGACTCTAGTGTAAAGAGGTGGACCTCCAACGGAGTAGGGGGTTTCGCCTTCTCATCAACTTGCAAGGCGAGCGTGTTTACGCGACGTACGACCATTTTGAAAGAAATCAAATGGAGCACGCCAGCGCCAAGAAAAGAAGAAGAGCGTACTGAAAGCACTCCAAGAAGGAAAGAAAGAAAAAAAAACACTCACGAACGCTCCCTCCCCGCCACACGCACCCGGCGGTAGCAAATAAAAAGGAGCCTAAGCTCTACACCAGGAGTCAAGGTCAGTCTTGATCCAGTAAACAAAACAAAAGTACGGCCTTCCCGGCGGAAGAAGTCGAGAGTCAAACTGCACGCTTCTTGATGAACTAGGCGGTCAACCGCCGCTCGAAACAAAACACGATCGGAACCTCGATTTCCGAGAGACTCCGGCAGTGCCGCTCTCCAAACCCCGGCGGCCGAAGCCTCGGACGCCGGCGAATTTTTGACACTCGGTGAACACAGGCACGTCCTGCTATCGAGGCAGCTATCGAGGATATGTAATTTACCCTGAGATCCGTGGGTCTTATATGTCGCCAAGCGCCCCGATTCTTTAGCCAAGAGATGGCGTCAGGGGGCTGTTTCACCCACCAAAGGAGAAATAGATAATACACAAGAGGAAAGGAGAGTGGTTAGAATTCATACAACATCATACAGGAAAAGAACAGTGCGTTTCGTGGCACGCAAAGCCAGAAGAAAGAGATGAGCCACATTGGCCAAATACACATTCAAACACGAAATCCCGCCAAACGGCGAATAAATACTCATATATACAGAAACATATATAAGGAAAAGGGATAGGAACACGTATAAAGGACGAACACAATAGAGGTGGGGAAGGCGGAATCGAACGGATCACAAGAGTAAAAATATTTCCTCAACCGGGACTCGAACACCGGATCTTTCCACTTGCCGGGCGGATGCTCTTAACCACTTGAGCTATCGAGGATATGTAATTTACCCTGAGATCCGTGGGTCTTATATGTCGCCAAGCGCCCCGATTCTTTAGCCAAGAGATGGCGTCAGGGGGCTGTTTCACCCACCAAAGGAGAAATAGACAATACACAAGAGGAAAGGACAGTGGTTAGAATTCATACAACATCATACAGGAAAAGAACAGTGCGTTTCGTGGCACGCATAGCCAGAAGAAAGAGATGAGCCACATTGGCCAAATACACATTCAAACACGAAATCCCGCCAAACGGCGAATAAATACTCATATATACAGAAACATATATAAGGAAAAGGGATAGGAACACGTATAAAGGACGAACACAATAGAGGTGGGGAAGGCGGAATCGAACGGATCACAAGAGTAAAAATATTTCCTCAACCGGGACTCGAACACCGGATCTTTCCACTTGCCGGGCGGATGCTCTTAACCACTTGAGCTATCGAGGATATGTAATTTACCCTGAGATCCGTGGGTCTTATATGTCGCCAAGCGCCCCGATTCTTTTTAGCCAAGAGATGGCGTCAGGGGGCTGTTTCACCCACCAAAGGAGAAATAGATAATACACAAGAGGAAAGGAGAGTGGTTAGAATTCATACAACATCATACAGGAAAAGAACAGTGCGTTTCGTGGCACGCAAAGCCAGAAGAAAGAGATGAGCCACATTGGCCAAATACACATTCAAACACGAAATCCCGCCAAACGGCGAATAAATACTCATATATACAGAAACATATATAAGGAAAAGGGATAGGAACACGTATAAAGGACGAACACTTTCTAAAAACTGAACTCTTGGCTAAAAAGAATCGGGGCGCTTGGCGACATATAAGACCCACGGATCTCAGGGTAAATTAAATATCCTCGATAGCTCAAGTGGTTAAGAGCATCCGCCCGGCAAGTGGAAAGATCCGGTTTTCGAGTCCCGGTTGAGGAAATATTTTTACTCTTGTGATCCGTTCGATTCCGCCTTCCCCACCTCTATTGTGTTCGTCCTTTATACGTGTTCCTATCCCTTTTCCTTATATAAGTTTCTGTATATATGAGTATATATATATATATATATATATATATATATATATATATATATATATATATATATGTATGTATATATATATATATATATATATATATATATATATGTATATATATATATATACACGTATATATATATATATATGTGTAAGAAGAGAGAAAGAGGTCATTCAAGGCAATTCCTGATTGGAATTGACCCTTGACCCCTCGGATCTAGATTGGTCTTTTTGAAAAAAATATTGTATTTTTGAGGGTTTTTGTGAAAATAAAAAAAAGTCAAATAACTGTCATTCTTAAAAATCTCGGTTTTCAAAAACATGGTATTTTCATGCCCTTTTTTCTTACGGTAAAAATCAGCATAGGTAGACGCTTGATGAATTTTTTCCATTTCAACTTGATTTAGAATTCAATTATCACAACTAACAATGTTTTACATAAATTATTATATGATTGAATTGATATTAAAGTTTAAATGTTTAAACTTCTATAATGCCTGACTTTTGTGAAATATACTATCTTAGAATGTAAAAAAACACAAAATACAACTTTTGAAATCTTTCATTTTCCATCTAAAAAGAAAACAATTTTTGAAATTTCAGCTGCATTTTTCGTCCTAATTATTTCCGTATAATTGAAAGAATAATCAGCTTTAACAGACTCGATTGTCACTCTTCCGCAATCTAAATGTAGCATCAAGTTTCATTGTTCACTCGCGGTTTTAAAAGAATTTATTATTTAGGCATTTTAACATTAAAATTTGTTGAGAGATAAACTTATAACGTTCCCCATGTTTTATTTAGCCCGTCTTTTAGTATCTTATAATGTCTTCTACATGGATTACTGTATATTCTACATTCTTTTTCACAATGTATATTCAATCTTGCAATGAAAATAATCTTTTTTGAAGGTAATCGGAAGGGAAGGGAATCGACATCCGGCATTTGTTTTAACGATTTAAATTTGCTCAATCTACTTCTGTAACTGCAATCCCAGGTTAAAAGAAGAAAACATATTAATATCCCACTATACATATTACAATAGCTCGTTTTTTTTTGGCAAAAAGATTATAGTATTTTTAATGAATCATAGATTTCTAGCCTCTTATCCATAGCTTTACATTTAAACCATTTGAGCCTTGTCAACAGGAATCAATTTTTTTGCTCTCCAATTTTTACCGCTACATTTCAAATAGTCGTTTTGTAAAAAAACGCAAGATTGAAAAAGCAAAAGTGTTTCCAGTGCATTGATGGAAAAAATGGCATTTGATTCATTTTTCATTCCTGGTAATTAGGATGACTTTCTTTATAACGTTAGCGGTAGATTTGATTGAGCTATAAATAACTAATGGAACACTTAGGTTTTCCACGTGCCCTCTGACAAATACGGATGTGCATGCTGTACGGTTAACGAACCCCACTTCTATTCAGACATACGTTGGGAGGCTCATTAATACGCAAATAGAGAGACATACCCAATGAAATGACAATTAATATTCTGCTGACATCTTCCATCCATCCCATACGATCAATCATTGAGCAAGGCATTTTGCAAAATTGATCCGCAACTAGATTTATGTAGCTTCAAATATGGGCCAACAGGATTCATCTCTCCTTTCTGTATATGCAATGCGCAACACTTAAATGTAACAGTAAGTAGCATAGTCTACAGGATAATGAATTAATCGGGGGGCTTAAAGAATACAGGGTAATAACAAGGCGTCAAAGCTCAGGGTGGATTACTTTAAAATTACTACTCTCCAATTATCCGATCGGTATGGCCTACTTTTTTTTAGTCTCGCTACGGTTTTTGGAAAATAAGTTCATCATTACTGGGAAACAAAATTGTTTCACTTTTTTGAACCGAAGGATAGATTTTTATTTTTCAATTAGTTTATCTATCCCTAATTGCTTGTCAAATTGATTCAGTAGCAGTTGAGCTTGCCAAACCAATTCCAATTATAATTTATTTTAAATTCAAAATTCTAATTTAAGTAATCATCAGTAGCCGAATAATCATTTATGGACACGTGGAAAATCTGCCATTGAGAATTAAATTGATACGCCATGACTCTCTCGTCATTTTTGTCCAGTGAATACTTTCTATATAATTCTCACCACCTAATATGATTTAATATGTAATGACGCTTAAGTAAAATCAATTTTATGATGTCATTGAATTATTGAGAGGTATTTACTGGCTATAGACTGACGAAAGCAGTGACACATTGAAGTCGGGAGTGGAAAAAGATAAAAAAATGTTGGTTGAACTTAATAATATAAGAAATTGATTGCATGGCTAGTACAAGAGTGAGAAATATTTTAAAAGCTTTAGATGATTTCGTGATGTACCAGGACATTATGTTATTATCGGTTTTGTCCTCTTGCATGGTTCAACACTCCCAACGAAATCCATCGTCAATTGAGTGACGCATGCGGTGACGGTGTTCTGAATACGAAAAATGTTCATTCGTATGTGTGACAGTTCAAAGACGAAACAGTGGGTTCACGTCGGATCACATTAGCATTTTTCCAATGGACAAACGGTACCCCTACAGAAGCGTTCTCGGGGAACATGAACTCATAACGTCGTCGTTAGCAAAAACGTTTCCATCGACGGGAATATGATGTTGATAATTAACTTAAGTTTCAACTGTCAGGTGTTAAAAGGTCTTAAAAAAAATTAAAAGATTTTTAGAACTTAAATGCATCACGGTTTTGGCAAAATCGTGAAGGAGAGGAAAGAAATTGGCTGCTGGCGAGACACCTATCAGAAGATCAGCGCAACTCGAGTCGTACACACATTTTATTCACTTTAAGACCAGTATAGGGTATTTATTTATTTATTTATTTATTCAGTATTAGTCCGAAAACAGCACATTTTGGCCTTTACATCGAACTGTTAACAATGATAACAATGGTCACATTCACAAACACCCAAGCCCTAGGTGGAGGAAAACTCACCCAGGCGGGAATCGAACCCGCGACCCTTGGAATGGCAGACGAGGACGTTACCCCGCCGCCACCGGGGTCGGCAATAAAATCGCTGTCGGTATATAAAATCGTAGGGTTGGAAGTAGTGTCACCAAAAAAGAACACAGAACGAAGTTAATCACATAAAACTAGTGTTAGTTAGCTAGTTATTTCTCATCGCCATATTAAAAAAATATTTTTTGGAACAAATTAGTCTTATCAATGGTTATGACGAGATCTCAAATGACATAGAGAGATGGGGACTTTTCCACAAGCTATGCATGTCTCAGACTGCTCATGCACGAGTGGCAGATTGAAGTCCGGATGAGCAATGTTATGAAGAGGAGTAAGGCAAAGGTGTCCATCATCACCTGTGCTGTTCAATGTGTATGTGACGAACATGGTAAAAGAGGTACGGGAAGAACTAGATGTGGGAATGAAAATCTAGGGGAAAATAATAAAATGTTCAAGTTTTAGTTTGTAAGTCAGTAAAATGGTTGCAAACATTTCTGAATGAATAAAAAAATCAGTTTGAAAGAGTTGGATGAGAATCAATGCAAAAATATAAATTTTATTACGTTTTTGAGAAAAAAAAACTTTGCGTTAAAAGTTAAAGTAATAAGGGAAAAACATCAGCAGGTGGATCGGTTTACGAGTATGTGTCATGGAAGTGTTTGGAACTTAATGACCAAGCTAATAGAGAATGTTGAAGAAAATTTATATAAGGCAAAGAAGTTTTCACAAGAGTGAAGAAGTTGATGATAGGGAGTTGAGTAAGGATGTTAATAAAGGGCTAGTGAGCATTTTGATTCGCGATAGAACTTTAAAGACTAAGGAAATTAGGGAAAAGGTTGCGCAAGTAAGGTACGGTGAGAAATGCTGATAGGAACGTTGGGCGGACTGTCGGGATGAAGGAAGTGTTAGAAAACGAAGATGGATTTATTGCAGTATTGGGTGTCAGGATGTCTAGTTATTCAAATCTCAGAAATCTAGAAGTGTTTGGTCTGTATTCATCTAAAACATAACTTGAACCGTAGAATACTAGGTAGAATAATAGTATTAATAATATTTATAAAATATTAGAGACATTTAGGGTCTGAATGAGGAACCTTAAATATATTTAAATTAAATTATATGCTTTAATGCTACCGGTGAAAGCAAAAAGGCATTCATGATCTTAAAAAATAATGATTTCAAAGCAATATCCCATGTGTTTTACTCTATTCTTTGCATCGTTTCCACATGTAATGAAATTCTCTTTTTTTTTAATTATTATTTGACTGCCATACAAATGGAGATATGTGAGAAATAAGTGTAAGTTGTGGATTATAAAAAATAAAAATGAGGAATTGCCGTATGAATAGTTTGAAAATATCGATAACCAAATAATATAAATGGCTCTTCAAAGAGCAAAAAACAACAGCTTTTATTGTCTGCACGTGACCTGAAATATTTCCCTCCGCCTGCAATTGAAAGGTTCATTCAATGTAGCAATTAATATTTTAGTGGACGGATCATCGTTAAATATTCCCACCAATATTGTATAGGTAGATGGGCCAACTATAATAACAGAAAAATTAAAATAGGGAAGAGTTAATAGTTGAATTGAACGGAGCAAAAAAATGTAATCCGAAATTAAATCCTCCACCTTTCACAGGTGAAAACACCTAATTCCTCTTCGCATTGTATTGTTTTGCAGGACATCAATAGTATTGGAGAATCAGTTTGCATTCCCTTTTGCATGCTTTTTAATATTTCATCAATTAAGGCACGGTTTAGTGAAAAACAACGCGAAATTTCATGCTACTTACCTACGTATGTGACGATTCCATGTTTTTCCTTAACAAATGGCAGTTAAGTGTAAAAAAATCTTGCTATTTATTCCATATCATCTAAGATTGGCAAACTGGATTCTCAAAGGCTTTGGGGGATCATGGGTCCTCGAGAAACGTTTTCGCTTTAATAAAATTCAACATGAATTTTACCAATATATCCATCCGGAAGTAATTTTTAACTCACACTGTGCGTAAAAACCAATTAACTAATGCATGGTGCATTGCTGTATGTAATTTTACGTGATTTTTGTCAAATTCATGATGATTTTCAAATTTTTTGCGGAAAAAATGTTGTAAAATTATTTATTTCCCTGCATGTAAATAACCTTCCCTCACAATAAATCCACCAGAGAAACTCAGTCACAAAATTTATTAAAATCCATGAAGTTTGTACGAATATAAAATTAAATTCACCAAAGATAAATTTCATTGCCAAAGTCAAACTGCCCATCTGCATCTTGATCAGTATTCAGAAGATTTTAGCCTATGTCCACTCATGTTTTAATAAATAACATAGGTTTATTTGTACTTGCTTCTTTCACTATTGACATAAATACAGGACATTCAGTGGCAAGTGTATTCAATGCTAACCAATAAATAACGTAAAAATCATTCGAGACCGGTGCACTGGTTAAAGCGAATGGTTTTGACTCAATAAAAATGTTGCATTATACAGGTAATACACATTAGTGGATATCTCCGTTTTAAGTTACCGCCGAGGTACGAAGGCATACAGGCATCTTACGCAGTTTCTTTGAAGTTGTCCGTTAAATAACGTTCTAATAATGCCCTTAATTTGCAAAAGTATTTATTCACTAGAAGAAAAAGAAGAATAGTGAAAAGTAGTAAATAAATGCAAAATATACGAAGAGCATAAGTAAGAAAAAAATTATTACGTGGAACAGTTTCTTTTATCATGGATTTTTAACTTAAAATATCTAATGAAGCATTGACGTGCAAAAAGGAGCCCAAAACCTCTTCATCCATAGGAAATGAAACTTTTTATAATTTAATTTTAAATGCAGATTATCACAAAAGTTTCAACTGATTTTTGATCATTCATATGACACAAAAAGTTAAATTTAAAACATTTCCATTCAAAAACTTTGCACGGAACTGAATAGATTTTCGACAAATCGTGCGGACTAAAAATTTCTGCTTGGAAATTCTTGCTTTGAAGGTCTCGCACCAGAAATCTAACGACTCATTCTTTCCATCAAAACTACCCGAGAGTCAGTTGTTCTTTGACTTTTGTATCATTTATTATAAGTATTAGTATTCTACCGTTTAATGTAGGCTTTTGGTAATACGCATTAATCACGCCTACTTACTTTATCTACATACTAGTATAACAAGACGAAACCTGGCACCTTAACCTAAATTCAACCATTTTTCAATTAGGTATACCTTCTAACACTTTTATTATGTCCAAAATGCTTGTCCTTTACCTCTTCCTACCTCGCCTGCCCTGCCTTCTCTCTTCTATTACTTTTTTTGATAAATAGGAATTAAAAAGGTTTGAATGCGAACAAATGTATCAATGCCTCATTTATATTTAAGGAATGATCGGGTCTTCGTGATTATGCAGATAAATATTTGACTGAATTTAAAATGAAATGATTGCTAAGCTGGTGCAAAAAAGTATTTAAGTTAAGTCGTCCCTAATCAAAGATTTTCAAGATCCGAACTGAAAGATTTCTGTTCTGTTCCCTCTGCCAATTTCTCTTAAACTTATACATGTACCAATTACTGACGGATTATTGTGGACTGACATTTTTTTGTATAAATGTCTCCTCCTTTGACCCCTCCACAAACAGCTCTAGAGTATTTTCCAATTATTTTTTTTCTATATTACTTATTATGTTATACTAAGCATAAATGAAAAAGTAATAAATTTCTATCCATATGCATACTTTTACTAGTTTACGAAGTTAGGCTGTTATTAGTATTTATTTAGGACAACTTTAGACAACGTGGCAGGTAATTGACACTAATCAAATAATTGAATTAGGCTCTGAGAAAACTCAACACATTTGTTAAAAATTAGGATTTGAAAAGAGCAAACATGACCAGTATATTAGGACGTATTTTGGTAGGGAGCTCGGTGATAAGCAAAGAGAGAAGAAAATACTTAAATTTCTAGGAAGATGCAGGAAACATGAGTTTTTCTGCGACGCAGATGCGATTGTTACAATTGGCACCAAATTATATTGGTACATTCGATCACACCGGTATAAAATAAAAGACATAGTCACCGTCAGAGACTGATTCAAGGACTTTCCTTGCAAGATATTCAGTTTTCCTTTGATCTAACCTTAATGCCCGAGCATATTAAGCCAAAGATAAATTTCGAGAATTAGTCAAATATATCAGTTATTGCGTGATTTATGAATATGCGCAAATTATTTTATACATTAGTTCACGTATATTCAATTGTATATATGAAATAATAGATCTGCAATTATGGAGGCTGAAGCCACCGCCCTTGCCTTAGCTGCTGTGTAGGACATGTACTTTATCAGATGCGACGCAAAGAATGAAGTTTAGTAAAACATTTTTGAAAAATAAAATCTGCCGTTTACTCTTCTGTAAATGAAAATGAATACACGACAAAGTTGCTCCCTCCCTCTCTATAGCATCATCGGAGGCGTCATTTGGTGAGGCGAGAGTGAGGGCTGTTTCACGCTTCAATCGCACTGATGCGCTTGAAAATCATTTCATTTCACGCTTTGGAGCGCTCGGATGCCAGCTCCTCAGGGGCCCTGGAACGAGCATAATAATGCGTAGCCGACCGCTTCCAACACTCCACTCAAAAGCGGGTGCAGGCAATGCGATGACGTCACTTGGTGGTTATTTAATGATGGATACGCATAGGGCGAGGAGAAATGGCGGAAAATTCTTCGCCGACGGCGCAAAATAAGACTTTAGACCAACGCTGAGTTACGAGGGTTTTATTGGTGACTCTGAACTGATTAATGAATGAAGGAGAGTTTTTATTTAATAATTAGGCTAATGGTTTAGTAAAACGGTAATTGCACGATTGTTGGAAGCACACAATATGGATATCCTGTTCCGTCTGTTTTTATGGCTACATATTTGATTTCTTTCATTTTCATTCAGTTTGAAAATTTATTTTGTCTTAAAGTGACACATCTTAAAATAAACTAACCGGTTTGCTCTTTCTCATCTATGATCGCTAAAAATATTATATGAGCTACCATGACATCTTCTTAGATTCTTTAAATGCATCATTTTTACAGTCATTTACGAGATTTTATTAAAATCCTCGGATTCTCTTATTAATTATTAAAATGGTTGAGTTACATTCAAGGAGTCTTAATCTTTGACTTTTTACCTCAAAACTGATAACAGTTGTTTTAAGTTGAAAGTTTATAGCATTTTAGTACCATTGATGAAATAAATTTCAAATGCAATACATATGTAACCAAGTGTTTAATTTTTGTGAAATGAAAGAAGACAAAGTTTAAAATTAAAACGTTTTTTGACTAAAACGCGAAATTTCGCTGGTCAATTCAGACATTGTCGCACCTTGCAAAGATTAAAAATTCCATTTCGGAAAGGAAATATCAATTTGATTTTAATAAAACAATGATATACGTCTTTTTTCAATAGCCACGCCAATTACAAGTACATTATTGAAAAGATCCTCTGTATCATCATACAAGTGAGAAACCACTAATTAGAGGATTTATTTGTGGTTTAGTTAGTTTTTTTGAAGACTAATCTACAGTGATAATGTTAATTTGCCCTCAAAACTACTGGTTCTGGATTTACGAACAAAAAAAATATTCCTTCCAATTATATAAAGTACATGTTAATATTCAAATTTTCATGCAGTATTAATTTTATTATTAACATGCATTGAATCCAACTCAAAGCTAAATAAAGTACAACACATGGTAGACCATATCTGGATTCACTTTTAGTAGTATTCAATCTGGTGCATAGCAACGTTTAAAATGGGAAAATCCGTTAAGTAACACAATATGCCCTTTGAGAGAATCATATCACAATGAGAATAAAAGCCGAGTGCTGGTATAAAAGTTGGATCCAGGATGTAGCTCATCTGCTTAAATTGTATACAAAATATTCAAGTGAAATCGTTTCATGAAAGAGATTTTAATCCAACCGTGAAAATAATTATTTATTTTAAATAGGTCAGTATTTATTTATTTATTCGTATGGCGAATATAGTGAAACGCATTCACGAATTTAATTCATTAATATTATTTTATATTCCATTTCACCTCTGGTTTTACCCACCAGTACCGTAGAGAACATTGCATAAATAATTAAACGAGCTGAATCAACAAATTCTCCTTCGTATTCACCAGACGAAAAGTCTGACGCACGTATATTCGGATTCGTTTTCCATCATAGCTTTAACGGCCACGAAAAAACCCTAACTTTTGTACAACAAGCCATTGTGCCAGTTTTATCCACTGTGCACATCACAAACAACTTATCTTGTTTGTGCGGTGTAACAAGTATGCTTTCGTGTATTTTTGCGTCAACAACTCTTCACCACGCCGTTGTTATAAAATTTTCCGCCAGCAACAAATGAGCCCCAAGTGTTCACGTCAGCCTCGCCGGTCCTCGTAAAAAATCGGAAAGCTCTCTGATGTGGTGGCTTAACTATTTGAGTTGAAGCATGAAACCGAACGCGCCCTAAAACAGTACTCCTGGATAAAGCTGTTCACGCCAAGATCGATTTCGTGCTGTGATGACGCCATGAAAAAGTTTATGACGCAATAAGCATCGGTCTATCCCTTCGATCCAAGATTAAAGCATTACGTTGCTACGCCAACTTTAGCTCGGATTGCAGTCAAAAGATAGAAATATATGTACGTATTACTTCCTATTCTTCAAATATTTTAGAAGGAGTTTCCAAAAAAACATGAGTAATCTCATTCAAAATAATGCATCTTGAAACTCGGCCAACAGTAATTTTCTCATGCAGAGGCCTTCCTGCTAAGGTCGATTCCAATGGACTCGGGAATTATTAACTGTTCTGATTCTACAGGCGGTCATAGACGAAACTAATTTTCAATAACCCCTCATTCCGTTCAGCATGCCTATTTTATTTCTTCCAATCCTCTGCTTTTCTAAGATTCTTCCCTCTCTCACCGTCTCCAATATCCTATCGCCATTCAATACGTCCTACATCCACTTTTCCTAATTTATCAATAATCTTCCAATAATCTCTGGACCATCGTTTTACTTTGCAGCAATTTTTATTTTTTACATCTTCTCCGCAATCTTATCTCTTAGGATTCCAATCTACGTTTAAGAACGGCTAAGTTTTGGAGTTCTACAAAACCTTGCAATATTGCAAAACTTTTACTAATATTATTTTTGCATCTCTATTTTAAGTGTTACATCTTCCACTCTTTCCTATCTGTAATAGTTATCGAACCCAGCAAAACCTTTAACATAATGCCTCAACTACTTTTTACCCATTTGGGGCTGATAAATTTTCCTATATAATTGGAGTGTTCGTCTGTTATAATCAATTCATGGCCCCCCACTGTAATTTTCAATAAACCTTATTATTTAACTTTCCTCTTTTTTGAGGAACTTATTAGCTTCGTATTAATACGGTCCACCTGTCATGTTTATTCCATCATATGATACTTGGACTTTGAGTATATATTATACAGGAGTGGTAGCACGAGGGACTAAGTTCACTAATGAATTTGTAGGCATACCTCAAGCTGAATAATTTAAATATGCATGGAACCCTGATGATCATCATTATAATCTATAGCATGTGGTGATAATAAATTGCATATTCAATTGCTGAATTAAATCGTACTCAAATATTAAACACTATATATTGTTCCATGTTTAAGGCGATCATTAAGCGATATCGTATTTCGTTGGATAATTGGTTAACCAAAGCTTGATTATCGGCATTTTAACCAATTTGATGAATTCACTCTGAAGCTTCTGCGCAAAAACATCTTCCATTTAGGAAGTAATTCAATTAAAAACTATTAATATTCAACGGAAACAGTCAAGAATTCATGCAGAGAGGTATTGGGTCGGGACATTTTGCCAGAATCGCCTGGGTAGATGCTCGAATCGCAGGAAATCCCGAACTCTATGTACGAGCTCCAGGCACGTACAGCAAAAAAACTTCCTTGGACGTTCTCCACGAAAACCCTACCTGTTCCTGACGAGCGAAAAGTAATACGTCGCACCCATAAAAAGAAACACGAAACCGTTTCGGCAGCAACATTAAGGTGCTCATCCTGGTAGATAGCAGACAGCTTCGTTCGCTGCCTCAAGCCCTTTGATACACGGTAATGGTTCAGAGTGGTTCCCCTTAAAGTAATGGTAAGGGTAGACCTTCATTCCGACCAGCTGCGTCCGTTTGGGTCGAAAGGCGGCAGCTACGACGGGAGAAGAGGGGGCTGAATGGCTTGGGAATGTGGTCTCGGGGGTCTGGGAGGGAAGGGAGTAGGTGGAAGTCATCGGGAAGGGGGTGGTGAGGAGCTCCGGTTGGTGGGGAGGATCGGAGGTTGGACGCAGAGCCATGGCTCCCACCGCAGGACGCCGTCAGCCGTGACTAGGTGGTCACGAATAGCTCTTCATCTACATGTCCACATCTACATGCATGAATCTACTCGTCCACGTCTACACGTAACCCTTCTAACGGTGTATGACCATGGGTTTAAGTGCCAAGGGAAAGGGGTGACAGACAGGGAAGAGATTGAAGGGGGGTCTTTAGAGTGGGGAGACCTTTAAAGTCGCCCATTTATTTCATGCCATAATTGACGGAATAAACGGAAACAAAAGACGATCGATGACTATCCTCTCGGGGGAACACCAGATGCCAAATTAAATGAACTGGAGCTAACACCATTATCTGAGGAGACATTTTGTGGGCGGTCACTTTAAGATCTGATTATTCCAGCGCCTAATATTTTCATCCATTCCACAGAGTAGTAGTTTGCAAAAAAATTGCTTTGGGATACTTAATCTGTTGATACTCTATTTATATCACTTTCTAAAATCCGAAAATATTACGTTCATTTGATCCTCATTTGGCTTAAATTTTAAAAAGAAAACCAAGAACGAATTATGCTGGCCACGTTTCCATGGAATTTATCTTGACAAAAAAAAACTCTTGTTTTTTATCATCTATTCCAGGTAGGCCAATTTATAATCAAAATAGAAATTACATCCTAACTCTATTTAATAATTATTTCTTATCGTCAATTGCAAATAATGCCGTAGTACTGACTTCTTCTTAATCGTTCGATACTAATGTGCAGGTATCTTCAAAAGATATCCTAAGCTAAATGCATACCTTTGCCTAAGCTAAATTTTTATGGATAATTCTGGTGTTTTTTTTTCATACATTTACATATTCATAGTATTTACCTTTCATGACATATTGGTTTCAAAGCAATACTATACATCATGAAATATTCATTTTGACAAACGATAGACCGAAATGACCATGGTTTTTTCAGATATAGTCTTTGAGAATTAAATAAAATCAATTTTAGAGGTGAGTTTATTTTATTTTATTTTCTAAATTCTGTTTTTTTTTAATTTCCCTGTATTTTACTTCCTTTTTGTAAGTTGTTACTCCCACAACAGCCTAATATGAGACCGCGATGCCTTAGAATCGTTGTTTTTTCACATAACAATACTTCTTAGAAAACAGACGTTTTCTGAAAGTTTTTCATTATATCTTTTAAAAACTTTTAGATTTTCGACTAGTTAGTCACTGTTTATATTGTCTGTAATGTTCTTTTTAACCATTGAGCGTATTTTATAAGGGAAATTATTTTATTTATTGACTTCTGTGGGTTTTAAATGTCAAAATGTAAGCAATTACAACCGCCTTATACGCAAGTATAGAAAACTATGCATAGAAAAATTAGCGAAATCTTTTTCCACGGTCCAATAAACTTTACATCTCTGAAGGCAAATTGAAAACGTAGAACTATTGGACCTATGGGTAAGAGTACGTATTTTATAGTTCAAAATAAATCCGTTGTTTTGGAGATTAACTGATGCAGGACATATGCTCCAATATTATTAGAGAATGGAAGATTGTTCGACTGTTTTGAGGGGAGTCAGAGAGATGAAAATATTTAGAAAGTCCAAAAGAAATTAATTTCGTTCTGACACTGAAGAAACTTATAACTACACTGTGCGTTACATCGTAAGTTAATATTAAAATAAAAACGAGAAGTCAATACCAGTACCTTAACATTCAAAAACTTGTTCCCTCGTCTTACAATTCGTGATATAAAGTATAGGTAAAATATTGCCCCCTCAGGTCCTTGCTATTTACCATTTATTTCATGTCTTCCATAAATCAGATAATTAACTAACGGCTCTTTTCCATGCCTTACCTCCATATTTTGGCTCGCAGGATATGACACACACGTACATGACTGTCACAGAAATTCCGTATGATAATCTAATCAAGGGAATTCAGGTGAATTTTTGAGACGAAAATAATTTGTTTCAATATTTAGTCAGCAGAACAGAATAGTTTGATGAAGTACTAATTTAATAATAAAACGAGTCAGCACGCTCAATCAAACGCAAAGGATTTAATCAAACGTGATGTGGCAACAGTGCAAATGTTTACGTCGCTCCAACATCACCGAGAAACAGATGACCTAATGGCTTGACTGTCGCGCGCGTGACTCAAGTGGCTCCTTGGAAATTTACCATTGAACTGAGCAACGTTGCCGCTTCACCTCGTGGCGACGCCTTGCCAGCCTAATGAAGCCAGCTTATATGCTCACCTCAATTATTCCTTAAGTTGCGACCCTGAAGCAGCGCCTCGTTGGACGGTTTTCGAAAAGCTGAGTCTGTATGTGATATGAATCAACTCAGGCAACGCCGACACTGATTTTGGAATATATTCCACGTGCTCTTATTGATATTAGGCCATTAAAATACCAACTTTGGTGTTTTTTTTCACGAAGTTTAAAGCAAGTTCAGTCATCTTAGCGAGTCCCTAGAATGCTGAATATTTTAACTAAGTACACTATCGATTTAAAATGACATGAGAATTCTCGTGAGAATATTCTTCTATCACAATTCGAAAGCACGATGTACACGTATATCTCACGATATATCTGAAACTCTGCAAGGTTTACACGATAATTCGAAAATAATTTTTGTCTTTTGATTAATTAATTCGGGCGCTTGTTGTCGATTTTTTATGAATGTGTATCGTTGGAGGAAAGAACGAATATATTATATTAGGTTGTAAGAGCACGGTGGTTTTAGTGGCTGTGGCACTCGGCCGGACATCAAGGGATCCGGGTTCGTATCGTGGTTGGGGTTAATGATATTTAATCTTTGAAATTGTTGCATGGTAATGCTCACTTAGCGGATATCTCCGTTATAAGTTACTGTCATGCCATTTCTCGCAGTTTCTTAAAATTTGTTAAAGGACTAATAATTGGATCTGTGGGTGATGATGTAAATATCTCTTATTTTACCTCTGCTGTCAAGTTTACCAATGTAATTAGTGGCATTATAATTCCCTCGGTGTCTTAATAAAACGTAAATGTCCTCTAGCTTTCAAAAAGTCTAAACCTTGCCTACCCTTATCATGTATCAACGGGTTCCAAGCTTAATGAATTCAACACATCCGTCCGTCTCTTCTCGCAGAACTTTTTAACAAATTTAGTGGATTTGCTTTTAATCTTTTCCAATTCCTGAGTTAACGCTCTCTTTCGTAAATCCTAAATTACTTGCCGCGTATTCCAAATGTGGTCTTACTGAAGGGTAGCAAGCTCTCTTTCTTTCCTATTGATCACTTATTCCTGCAACTGGGACAATGCAACTTAATTAATTTTAGGCTGACGGGAAAATTCTTCTGCTACATTTGTCCCATGAAAGGTTTGATATAATTGTAACTTCCAGGCATTAAACCTGCTCTGATTTTACTTAAATTCCATTTATTTTATAATTTATGCTTTGCAATTTTTTCTTTATTTGAACAATTTCAGTGGTCTATATTTTCTTATGGTATAACCCGTATTTTGTACCACAATTCGATATAAAAAAAAAGGTGACTTCCATCCAGTGTCTGGATGAATACATGAGTACTTTGGTGAATTCAGTGGTGAATATTCGAGGGCTTCGATGAATAGATTAGTACCTGAGTGAATAGTAGAGTACTCGTTTGAATACTCAGGCACTCAATGCTTTGAAATGACTCGATTACCTCAATACAGAGTACTCATTCGAGTACTTGGATATTTGAAGAACTCAGGTACATACTCGAGCTCTCTGAGTAACGATTTTATGTTAAATTACCGTAAGGTGGAATTCATTCGCCAATATTCGCTTTAATAATGGAGAACTCTGACGGATATGACAGAACGTTAACTACTAATTCATATAAAGATGGAAATGTTTAGAGGAAAATTATAGATATTAATGAGGAATATATGTGAATTATTTATATGCTATGGTCCAGAAAAATTACTATAGAGCACATCTGATTTCATGGAAACTCTCATAACCTACATTCGGACCCAATGGAAGAACGAGAAAAATTAACCTATGAAAACAAAATTTGGACGGGATGCTGTGATAATGGTTCAATTTTAAGAAAAAAGAAATATCATGCAAACAATAGAAACGTTCAAAGAATAAATTACAGGTGACCATGTGATTTTTCGCGGATGCTCAGGTTTTCATCCCAAGAGAGAATGCAGCTATGCATATATGTAGACGTTCATGCTGGATCAAAAAGGATTGAAAGAATATGCTAATCTAATTCAATTAAACATTATACTTTTAAAAATGTAAAAGCGTAGAAAAAAGTAGTTTAAAAAAAATAGAGACATACGATCCCTATAAGTCCGGATTTGTTCGCCCGTCCTATGTTTGATTCCTTGTCACGAATATGTAGGTTTCCGTCTTATATAGGTTTCTGTTTTGTACAGATTTACGTCTTATTTCTAACGGTGCGTTATGACGTACAGAAATGTGTACACACGGTAGAATTTTTGATACTTTAATAAACTGCTGGCGTCTTGGAGGCCCCGTGCAACGTATTAATATTTATTGGAGTAACGCACATTTCCCCTTCACCACCTGTTCCATATATTTGAGTGAGGTGGGGAGTTATTGGAATCCGGGTAGGCTCGGGATAAAAATCTTTCTTGGAAAAAAATGTAAAAATGGCGAAAGGAATAGGGCCTGTAGCCTCAAGCATTGTCACGGCAGAGGGGCCATCTGTTGCGCCGGGGAGAGTCGAGCAAGTGTTCGCTCAGACATTTCCGCAGACGCAATAAAATTTATTTATGAGAACGTCGGCACCCTTTTTGACCACTCACGTGCACCTGGGGAATTCATAATGCCCTTGAACTCATAAATTCTTTGGTTTGCCAAGAAAGGATTCAGATTCGTGGTATTTTCGAAAATTCACGCCAAGTGATCACTACTTTCAATATCTAAAATGGGTTGCAGGCGCCAATTTGTGGCCGCAGATTCAATTCCTAAGAGCATGCGTGGAATATGAGGGGGATGGATTGCAAATTGGATCGATTTAAGGATTCGTTCTTCCGGGAACAATAAAAGAAAGAAACATCTGTGACAACTAGGAAATAGATAACATCATAAGCCCCTAGAGGCTTCATAGGTTTTTTTCTTCTTTCTTTTTTGTGCCTATTAAAATGTGGAAAAGATCTATTATATTTTTTGTAAGGGCATCAATATATTTTTATTTGCTTTTCTTCCTTATGTAGTTTATATTTGCATTATTTGCTGCATAGTCATCTGGTACATTCGTAGGTGCATTTTCTGGTATATATATGTATATATTTGCTTGTGTGTAAGTTAAAATGGGTTTTGCATGAATGTATACCTGCGTGAATGTGAATTGGCATGCTTCCGTTTGTTTTGCATGTGGTGTTTTTCTCATTTACTCGTGGTGTCCTTGCACTAACTGTGACCTGCCCTTGCGGGGTATTGTGTAGATATCGAAATGTTCATTCACATATACGTAATGCCCAAAAAGCCGCCGACAAAGCTCATAGGAGGGGTTTTTAGTTCCTTGTGTGTAAAATTATTAGTTCATGTAAATATTTGTATATACATTAGCTAATATGCATTAACAAACTTACACGACAATACGTAATCACGTATGCCCATCTACATCACTCAAAAATGGACGAAGCCATAGCATTTTTGTCCTCAAGTAAAGATATTTGGGAGATTGGGTTAGATCACGTCGTCATCATATTCGTGTGAGGGTAAAACTAGGATTTGAATCTGTCGACGTTGGTGTCTCTTTCACTTTCTCCCCTGTGGTCGAATTTAACGATAAACCTCATGGTACTAAGATGATTCCCTCAGTGCCACAAGAAAACTCATGTGCCCTGTGTCTTTCTAAAAGTCTGTCTTTCCTGATGCCATCTTAAAGCAAGGGGCTCCCAAACTAATCCCTCCTTCATACTCTTCTCTTCTTGTAGCTCTTTTTAAAGAAATTTTTCTCTACCCTTAAACTTTCACAATTCTTGAGTTCCCAAAGATCCCAAATATTTGCCATGTATTCCGAATGTAATTTGAATTAAACGGAGGAAATTATATCCTTTACCTTTTCATTGCATTTTTCCATAACTCATCTAATGGATAAAACTTTCTTTACGTCTGCTCTATATATTCTTCTGATGAATGTACCCCATGGAAGGCATAATGTCTGCGTAATACTTATGTTATTATTTATTTATTTTCCAAAAACGTTTTCGAGGATAAGGATTTGTTTCTTTGTTTACACGATATCTCTACTAATACTAACTTTATATTCTCCGCGAATTAACCACTCTAAAATTATTATACTTGGTATTACCGAAGTTTTGTTTATTTTATGGAATTTCATGAACAAGATTTGACCGAGACCCTTCACTTATTGTGTAAGCTTGTTTGGTGCATGAGCTCCATGACACTTACATTTGCGGTAACTTGCCAGGATATAATATAGATGATGTGGATGGTACCGTAATTTCTCAGATAGCATGCAACCATCTTCAGTTTTAAATACTACATAACAGCATGGACAGCTATTTTTGTGTTGTAAATATCATGCCTGAAGAATCACCTATTTTTAAATATTTGCGTGATTATCAAGAATTAGAAAGAACTGAATAATTAATCAAATTTAAAATTCATGGAGAGTATGTAAAGAGAGTAATTGATTGAAGACATTTACAAACAGCAGAGAGAAACATATTTGAAAAACAAGGCACCTGCATTACCCGTATAAGTACGTAGACAAATTAGGTCACTGAACACAATACCATAAGGAACCGCAAAAGGAAAAAACTGACGAAATAGACAATAGATGGTTTACAAGAGCCATGGCGCGGAAGATGCTAGCAAAAGGATCTGTGAACGACTTATTAAAAATTTAGATAGAAAGTTAGTTTGGAGTGTTACCTCAAATCAATCCTTGTAACCCATGATGATTACGATGATAATGATAGAAAATATGACCTTATATGACCATATATGCCTAACATGAATCTTCAGTGGTTTTTAGCAACCTTCGGTACGTGGAGACGATCTGCCAAATTTAACATCCTTTGCTTGTGTTTCTTTAGTGTTGTTATTTTGAGCATAACCAGCCAATTACTGAGGTATGTGACCTTTGGAAATAAATTATACATGTCTTACGAGCATGGAGACAGAGAATAAATTGCCAATACTTGCAAAACAAAACTTGTCAATTTCAAAGACTTAGTAGTTTTGTTCTTGCAATGAAAAACATGCACCTACTACCCAGAGGACTTTTATCAAGATGAACAGAGGTCAAAAGAACTTGATACAAATGCTAACAAGCAGCAAGACAACCACATTCTTCCCGACCTCAGGAATATGATCAGTACGTCGGTTTTGTACGTTACTCCCCAGGCAGGGAGCTCAGGTTCGAATTCTAGTTTTGGCGTGATATTCTTTGATATCTTGATTTCTACTTTTGAATATTATTTTTCGAGGGCACTGAAAGTGCTTCCAGTCGTTAGAAGGAACATCAGGCGTGTGCCCATGACATATTTCGTTAAGAATACACTTCAAGCAGACAAGGTGTTCCTTTCAACGCCTTCCTCCTTTCCCGTAGAAATTCTACGCTCAGCCCACATTCTCAAGTTACTCACCTATCCTTAGTGGTTCAGAAGATTCCAGCTGCCGGCCGACTTCCTTAATTACCACTCTATGCCAAACCCTCCGCGTCGTTAATTAAATAGAAGAACCTCAGCCGACGTATTTATTCGTGCCCGTTGATTTCCACTGTCCTTTCTTCCCAACCTATTATTACGCAAAGGAAGATAAAATGTTGAAATTTTGCAAAAAAATAAAACTTTAGATATATATAATTTCTAGGGGGTAATTTTATTTCTTTGACTTCAAAAAATAACCTTGCAAATTATCAAAAAGATCTCACTAATCGCCACCACCATCCAGGTGAAGTGTTTCATATTTAAAAGAAATCAAAACACTCAATAACAAGCAAATTGCAAGAAAATCAACGGTTTCTTTTATTGCAAAATAAACATTTCAATTTTTAACATATCAATGGTGTGACATAAAATTTTTAAGTGCAACAAATAGGCTGTTTATTTAATTTTTCGTATGTTGTGAGTGTCCATTGTGGTCCATAGAGATTACAGCAACGTTAAATATCATACATCACAGTCACATGATAGACTGCGAGAGAGGTGGAAGGTCTGAACTTTCCGCTGAAGAAAGTTCGAACGCGAGGATTGCTTACGCTCACCAAACTCTTACTTCATAAAGGAAGCCTCGTGTTCTCAGAGTGATTTGGCCGCAAAACATATTTCATTCCAAACTTGCTTACTGCACTGATATCTATGATTAAGTTAATCTTAGAGAAGCAGCATATGCTTAAATCTACGACTGAGTCTGGCAAACTTCACCGTAGCATTGAAAGATGTGCGTAACTTGAAACGAGATGCTGGGCGCGATGCTACTGAGACTCAAGTATTTTACGAAGCCAATAAGGAATCAATTACATATGCAGTAATTAAATGAACTAAATTCAATTATGTAAGAAAATACAGAAAAGAAGTTGGTAACCTAAAAAGCATTGTCAATGTTAATTTAGCTAATTACCTTAGAGTGTCAATGTTATTCAGCCATAGTTTATGTTTTCCAGACTAGTCATAAAAATTAATGTTACACTAATTCATTCGTTTCTCTTAAAAAAATAAAGTTTGAGTACACAGTTTTGAGACACTCTAAGGTTCTTATTAATATTTGAAAAATGCTCTAAATTGGAATACTTCTGAGTCACCAATTTCTTAAACCATATAATTGTATTTGTGTTTTTCCTACGAATTTATTAATATCATTTAAACGAAGGGGAATCGGTGCTGTTATGTTAAATCTCTTACAATTCCTATAAAATGGCTCACGCAATATTAGATTTCCATGAGAATGTCATGTATTTTATCATCGCAATGTGAAAGCTGTATATGTACTTGGGCGTACCAATACAGAATTTTTTTAAAAATAACATCCTCTTGACTTCTCGAAGTCTCCTGAGGAGTTTCTTCCTTTAAACCAAATGGCGTTTTTGCCTGTTCTCCAAATGGTTTAATTGCTTTTATATGAAAATATTGCCTTCCTCACCTTGAGGTCCCTTTGATCACCAAAACAGTATAACAGTTTACTTCGGGTTACTTGTGATGGTCCTTTCAATGAAGCTGTGGCATTATACTTTGCCAATGCAGTGAATAGGGAAGTGACATCATTGTAATGAAAGAGGTGTACCTTCAAATTGCAATGAACGGGCATGAAGCTAATTGACTTATTTTTCATATTTTATCCGAAAATTGAGCTTAAAAGAGAGCATTTAGTATTTTTCAGCATGGAGAGGAATCAACTAAATTTTGTCCTTGATGTTAACAATTACTTGTTTGTATGTTCGTAACTTCTTGTAAAATCCATATTTCTTCAATTAATTACTATGGCTTAGCGTTATGCTATTTTCTCTCAAAAATATTTTCATATCTGGTAGAAAAATGAAAGATTTGTTTTTATAAAACATCCAAACACCAGCGGAGGAAGTTATCGCCTTCTTTTTTGGAATATTTTTTCCAATAAGCCATTTTGTGAGATTTCATATCCTGTTTGCTTTTACTATATTGCGGTTTTCATACTTTCGATTTCTAAACTCATACATTTCATCGAATCGAGGGTGAATTCATTTACTAGGTTTATCTTTAAGCACTAAACGAAACCGCCAGCTAAATTTCTTGTGTACCAAAGATGATGTTTATTGTTTCGATTTTGGCGTGCCAGGCTTAAGTTTTGGCTTCGAGGGCGATCCAATGTAACTTTGGCTCTCTGCCCGAAGTTAGTGGAGCGCCACAAACTCGAAAGAGCACGTAATTGAAATAGGCAAGTTTGAATTTCAATTATCACCTTAATCGGATGCACCACAAGAGCTAATGCCGAAGGCAGGGATTGACGTAACCCTATATAGGGGGGAAGGTAAAGTAAACTTGGCTCGGAGCGCCTCAATTCCTTGGGCCGGCACTGTGGAAACCACTCAGAAACAATTAAAGTGATGGACGTAAATGTGGGATTAATTTAAAGATCAATTCATCCACCATGAGTATGGGACGTAAATCCCGGTAACATACTCAAATGCATTCAGTAATGACATCATCATTTCTGGATACGCACTGTGAATAAATCTATTGCTACAGGGTATTTATATCACGGTAAACGGGAAGAAGTTTCCTTTAATACTCAGAAATAGAGATAAAAACTCCTAAAAGATTTTTTAACACTGTATTAACTCTTTCCAAAAGAGATGGGTTAAGCCACTGCATGTTTATGATTCAACGGGAGTAATTACACATTCAATTTGAGAGTTCTCACACTTTTAGGGTTTTCTTGACTCGTTGTTTGCATAAACCACGGTTAGAATTTATTGCGGACATTAAACAAGGGGAATTAGGCCATACATTAACCCGAGGGATGCAATTAGGACGATTTGCCATGAATTAACATCTAAAATGTTAAATGAATGATATTTTTCCATAAATAATACAATGGGCTATAATTATACGATACCAAATTCTCAAGTCTTAATGTTAAAAGTGCTTGTCCCCGGAACGGTAATAAGCACATGTAGGGCAACATGGGCCAAATGCGAGCATTCATGACAATACGACAGAATTCGCAGAAATGGATAAGCCAATTCCTGTATTTCAATCTCTCCTACTGCTCAGCCACCAGAGAAATGGCCTGTGGCTGTCCTTTGTGCCCCATTCAACCCTTAAAAGCACGGGCTGCCGTAGGTACCAAGCCTTAACCTCCCACTGTCCGAGCACCAGCCGCTTTTATTCCAAGAAGAGATCCAGCAATGTAATACCACACCAGTAGGATCTTTCAGTAAATTGCTCCAAATTGTACTTTAATTTGACCGATGAAATTTATTTCATTTACTCGGTCGTTCAATTTCTAAACAAGACGTAAACCTTGTGTCACCCGAGTTAAATGGCAGCATTATGCAACGTCATTTTTTTCAATAATGAGAACCGCCATCATTTAAACGGTTATGCTTCATGAAAACACTCATTTGAAGTAATGGTGGCTTCATAAAATTCCATTTGACTTTTAACTCACTTTAAATCCTCTTCACGTGTGAAAGGGAATCATACCGCCTTCATAAAGATTCAAATCCAAACAAGTTCAATAAAGAAGATAGCTATATATTTTCAAAAACGTGGAAACGCGTGCTCAAAAAAAACTTCTTTAACTAATCAAAACGAACATTATTGGTCATAAATGCAATCTATCAATCACAGCGTCCAAACCAAATGAGTGACGGATGTATATATTTATTATATTATTATTTACGTAGTCTACCTATTAAGGTAGAATTTGGATGGACACGTGCTAAACAACGATACATTTCTTTGACTCTCCTATCTAAACGCAACCTGTCACCCGAAATTACAATGAACCCCTTTTCAATGCTGCATCTAATTGTGTCCGTCAACCTTTTTTGGAATAAAGTAATGAGGTGGTTTCCCGTTCCCTTTCTCAATAGGATAATACAGCTTCCTCACTGAGTGACACAAAGTGCGAGGACTAACTTTCGTTTGGCTTCTTCACTTCGAGCCATCCTGGTGACCCTATTAGGAGCAATATTTGCTTCTCCTTTATCGGATATTAACTACTAAGGAAGTCCGCAGCAACAATGTTAATTAATGGAAATCAACAAAGCAACTGTTTTTGAACTGAAGCACTTCTGGTCCGAAGACGTTGACTGAAAGGCCTATGAGACTGTTTCTTCAACATGACACCTTAAGAAGGAAACTACTCGTATGCCGTAGATTTTGAACCTCACACTGCAGCCATAACACCAATTTTGACCATAACTCTTACTATTTGACTAAATTGAAATGTCTTCTTTGCTCTAGATACTACAGATCTGATCGGCGTAGTCGGCTACTTTACTGCGGGAGGATTTCCATAACAAAGGTAGAGATGATTCAGCCCGAAAATGGTGACTTCATACTCCGTGAAATTATCACCTGCTGGAAAAGATGTGATCCATTCACAAAAGTAGATTATTTGCTCAGGTAAGGGATACCTTGTAAAAAGTTCCGGTAAAGAAAGAAACAATTTTCATCCATCTGTTCCGACAAAAATTTTCTATGAGGAATAGAGCGCTTCATAGTATTTCTAGATAAATCAATACAGTTGTAAGTTGAATCACTGTAAATACTCAAATTGTGACCATGGCCCAAGTTATTACATTTTTTAAAATAATTCAAGTTACGCGAAATAGAGGTAGTAATTTTATCCCGGAATGGCAATGGTAGGCGAGACTACAAGGTAAAGTGAAGGGGAAATTACTGGTTCCATTTTCGGTCAATTGCACAATTCATAGCTAAAATGGCAGAGAACCACACGCTGGACCCGAAAACAAATTGACACCCAGAGCTAATTAGCAGCAATAAAACTGATGGCTGGTTATCTAAAATCCCTATTACACCCCTCGTACCGTTTAAAAGCGTAGGATAAAGATTAGAGACGTGTGGAACTGTTTACAAACGCGATTTAACAATATCAACTCCAGTACTCAACGATCGACCTTTATTTTCTCTGAAAGCAATCTTCTTGAAAAGTTATATACAACAGGGACCAAGGACTCTTCTATTTAACCACCAGGTGATATAATTGCAGGTTTTATTACAAAAATTTATATTTTTGTGTAGAGAGGCGGTTACTTCTAATTGATCATGTAGTATCGTATTTATACCTACATTATACCTTGCAATTCACCACTAGATTGTGCGGAAGGGAGCAATTCCATACAAGGCATGCATCATCTTTTTAAATTAATATTTAACTTAATTTTAACTTTTAACTAAATTCACTAAACATTAATTTTCTACAAAAATGCAAAATATTTCAAATAATGAAGGTAATAAACTACATCAAAATGCATTGCAGTATATGAATTCATATTCATTCATTCATCACTGGTCTTTAAGAGCAAAACGAACTGTTGGTACGCGTGAAATCAATAACATAAAGGAATAAAAAAAGGAAATCATTCTAAGCTAAGTATTTTGAATGAACAACATTATATTTACCCCTAGAACGTTATTAATTGCTTAAATTGCATAAATTCGCGATCGGGCCCGTAGGATTTTTTTGATCTAGTGTTTTGCATCCAAAGGTCTATTTTACCAACTGTATCCGATTTGGAGCATGAAAAATTATTCGGTAAGCTTTGGGAGACATTCGGTAAGAATTTTACGAAAGCGTTGTCCACGAAAGGAATTTAATAAGTTGGCCTTTTCTGAACTGCTGGCCACTCTTTACCCTTTATCGTTTTTGAGTGAATCAATTGCTGGTTTATTTCCCTGAGTCTCCCTGATATAGGACCAAAATACCTATGAATTCTTGATTAAATTTTCAAATATTTTTTTTCTTTTGAATTCGCTTAACGCATTCCAAAATTCTTTCTGGGAATTCGTCCCAAATCGTAAATGGCGGCCTCACTACACCCGAAGCTAGAGGTATCCTTACGTATAGTATTTTTCATCTTGGCGTGACGTAGCCTTTGATATTTTATCGATTTTCTGATCCCGCGTTGTACCATCTACGTGCCGTTTTATTCTTATAAATTTACTTAGAATGAACCTGTTAACTGCTGAGCGCGTGATGCCAAGGAAGCGATCTCACATATCAACTATGTTTTAACGCTTGCTATTTTCCACCCAACAAATGAGCTCCCCTTAATGATGCTTTCTCGGGTCTTCCACCGGGTCAGGGGTTTCATATTGACCGATGTTTCGAAGCTCGACTCGAGCATCGTACTTAGAGCAGATGAGTGCCAACTCTGCATTTTGGCCATCATACATGTATGCAAGCCAGATGTCTCGTGATTGGTCCGTGTTAGGGGGAAAGATTTTGGAGCCTCCCGATCGGTCACCATGGCGCCGTGTTGTTTTCATCCCTTCTTTAACCTTCCTCCACACCGGTTTCCACGCTTTGCCGGGGGAATAGCCGGAATCTCTATTGAAATTACCTCTCTCCATTCGTAAATAACTGGGTCCGAGTTATCAACGGAGCCGGGCAAGAAACTTCGTTCCATCGAAATTAATGGAGTGGTTCCTCCAGGTACTGATTTGGTTCAGCGATGGCTGATTTCTCCATCTCCAGCCGTTGGTGTTCCTTTAATCTGGTCTCAATAGTCCGCCTCGTCTCTCCAATGTAAACTTCTGCACATGCACACGGGACCCGTTAAATGCCTGGGGTTTTTAGACCAATTGGGTCCTTTGCCCGTTTTCAGAAAAGTAAATTTCAGACTGACTATATTAAATATTTCCTAAAGCCGCAAAGGATTTTTTTTAGTGTAGAGAGAGTTCATTTCAGATTTGAAAATATTTTATCTGATTTGTTCGTCAATTTTAGTATGTATTACTTTGTAAAGGGGTAAGTTATTTATGAAATTGGGGAATATGTAATGTGATTTAGAGGTTTTTACGTCACGGATGTCCTCAGAATATTTTCCGATTTTGATTTTCAATTGATGGTATTTGTTAAGCTCCAATGACTGGAAAGCCAAATTGACGGAAAGGATAAATTGAGCTTCTCGTGGCCTATTTTTAGAGTGGCTATATTGAATAATATTTCCTTAAGCCGTATAGCGTAACCCTTTATGGCTTAAGGAAATATGATTGAACATACTCAGTCTAAAAAAATACCCTAAAAAGCTCAAATTATCCTTTTCATTAATTTTTACTTTCAAGCTTCTCATTTCTGAACCCAAATAAGGAATTTTTTGTATTTACCGCTAAAATAATTTAACTCCTTTCATTAAATTTCCCAAATTCAAAACCTTTTTGGGTAGATTTTTTCTCGATAGATCAAGAATATTATTGCTTCTAGTTGGTAAAGTGATAAGTTTATGCATTGAATTCAACGTAAAAAAATAAAAAACGGATTGCAGGTGTCTTAACACCCAGATGATGAAACTATATGTGCCCCAATAAATAGATGCGACATTAAAATCTCTACAAATTATTATAGCCTCGGTTGATTTGGGAGGAAAAGCTTTTGATTTGATTGCCTATTTCCAGTGATGATTTAACTCGGTTGCCCGTAAAATACGCATGCGTACATTGATGCTTTTTGATTGAGAACCTTTAATTGAACATCAAACACTTCCCAAACAGTTATCTGGAATTTTCTCAGCCTTGCTGGCGCAAGAGCTCTAACTTTTGTAATGAAAACACTGGCCCCAATTCTATTTACTCTGTCATTTCTGGAAACGGAAAAGGAATTTGGGAACATTTCACTGTCAACGATTTCAATGGATAACCAGCTTTCAGCTGTTTCAATAATTATATTTGTGCCTGTACTCTGAATAAGGGGAAGATATTCGGAGACTTTACTTACTCAAACTTTGGCATTTAACCACCAACAGATATAGTTTATGATTTGAAATCAAATCTTCAAAAAAGAGCGCTCTTCAGCTACAACGAAAAAGTATGCATCTGTGAATATGTAAAGCTTTGATTCAAAACTTAACTAAGCACATAATTACTACAAAGAAAGGACACAAATGTTTGACGTTTCGACGTGTAGGCCGCTATTTCAAAATTCTGACGATGGCGGACGTCGAAACGTCAAACCTATTCGTGAGTATTTTTTATTTGTATTTTCGTGGTTGTTTAAGTTCATCAAAGCTTATACATGTATTTTTATATGCACATATATTAAGACATTCATATTAATTACAATGCATGTACGTAGGAGGGTTAATAATACAGATTAATTTAATTAGCTTCATAAGGTAATGCATAATTTGCTCTCATTCTGTATCTTTTTCATGATTTCCAACACTTAGTTTATCACGTTTCCTCAATCGCTTCTGCTCGTATTGTGTATATAATTTTGAATCATTTCAATTTTACTATATCATACTAAATTCTCTATAAATAAATTCTAAATATCTGCATATTTTCCTAACGATTCCAAGCAAATGATTGAGGAACATAAATATTCTTCAATCTGTAACCTCGAATAGCAGGTAATTCGAAGTTTAACTGGAAAAAATTTAGGCATTTTTAACGAACTGAATATTGAAGAATGGTGGTAAAAATAAGCTATTTCGAGATAAAGATAGAGTTGTAAATTTTAGATTTGGATTTCAAAAGAAAAATATATCCAGAAAGTTTAAGAAGATAAAAATACGTTAAGTACCATCTTCAATGGTGGAAAATTAAGTAGACAAGGAAAGGATATGGATTATGCGGCTCTCAAGTAAGAGGGGATGAAGATTTTAATACATTATGTGTTTAATTTTCGGTTTACTTAAATGATAATGGTAGCGCAAAAGGACCTCAGCTGTCGGTGCGCGGTAATCTTTTATATACTAACCCACTTGGATGATAATGACTGTGCTGTAAGAGACGGCTATGTATGTAGTGCTCAATCAAAGTTGGATTATTATTTTCAGGGATCGGAAGAATCCTGTTACACCAAAGAGAGAAGAAAGGTGAATTTCAAATAGGACCTTGGAAAGTTTACATTACTCGAATAACGAAATGCCAATATAAAAATGAGATAAAAGTCATATCCATATCGGTTAATTTTCCTCCATATCCTGCACTCGATTTTTTTTATGGATTTCTTTCGAGTGATGCTTATTTTCAGTCACTACTGCATGCTCTGCCTTCTCTTCCTCGCCATTATTAGATTTTTTTTCAAAACTACAGAAGATGGGAGAAATCGATTCGAGCTGGAAACTTGATAAAAACAGGATGACGGATGCTGACTGATCAATACCGTTGTTGCCCTATCACCCTACATTCAAGTGGATGAGAGTTGAATCACGAAATAGAAATACGAGAGAAGAGTTTGGTTGAAGAGTTTGGAGAGAAATAGTTTGAGATGGATGTAGTAGGCAGATAAAGCTTTGCGTGAATGCGGTGGAGAAACAAAGAGAAAGTAAACAGGTACCTCAGGGATTGTGTACGTTCTGAGGACGTTATATAAAGCAATGCGTAAATGTTACGGTGAAAGAATTAAACGAAGATAAAATAGTCTGAAATAAATCAGTAAAAGTATGTAAGACGAGCATGCTGGTTAAATAACGTTGGGAGCCTCTTAAGTTCAAGAAGAGAGTAGGGAAGATTTAGGCTTAAAGAAAGATACGAGATACCGATCTATTCTAGCAAAAATAAGGAAATTTTAATGACACCAAATTGTATCGGCAAAGTTGACCAAGAGGGATAACATTATAGAGATAGAAATCGTCACAGATCGGTTGAAGTGCCCACTCACGAAACACAATCATAATAATACCGAACTTAAGCACTGATTATAAAAGATTATTTTATTTGGTCCATTTTTCAATAATATTTATAGGCATGTTTATGCTTATACTTAGGAGTGTTTTCGCATATAATTTCAAATGCGTGTGTAAACGCGTCAATATATTGCATGAATGGATGGTCCTCTACCACCCACCGCCATACGCCCTTTGTGTGGATTGAGGGATATTGAGTGGATTTAGAAGTTTCCTGAAATAAAACCAGCGTTTCTTGATTTTGTTTACCCTGAAACTGTTTGGCATTGTTACAGTATGAATGCAAATTCTCTTTCCAAATAAAATATTTAGGATATCGTTTGCCTTGATCGGCCTATGCTGGTCGGTCTGATTCCATTACAGGAGTTATCCGTTACTCAAAGACAAAAGTAAATTTTCCTGTACTCAAATAAAAAATTGCAGGCATAACGAGAAAATGTCTTAACCACATCTGTGAAAAGTAGACCAGTGATAATTTCTCCGACAGATATAGTGCATTTATTGGAAGGGTCAAGTTGAGCAAACTAAAGGAACATATGGGTGTATTAAATTGCAGCTTTCAGAAAAGTCTTCCGGGATGAAGTGATCTTTTTCAAAAGGAATATCGAAGAAGATTCGAAAACGTTGCTCTACAAAATGGGATCAACGTAGCCGTAACCCGGAAATGGAGTCGGATGCTTCAAAGACGCTGTAAAATGCTTCGTAGTTGCTCGGCTGCGATCATGCGGGGCGGAGATGCTTCATAAGTCGATAATACGACGAGAATGTGGAAGAGTCCTCGTAAGACCCCCATTAAATTATACTGATAGTGAATGAAACCCGTATGAGATGATATCACAATTAGTTTCCTTGAACGAGAAGCTAGGTTTCTAACTAGTATTGATGAATTTAGGATTTGTATTAGGAAAAAAAATTGTTTTAGGATAAAAAATATTAGATGTATTTGAGAATAACCCAAAGAAATCTACGACTCAAGTACAAGGTGCGGCATTATAACTTCCTTTTTTAAAGGGGTTTTCCTTTATAAAAAGGACGTTATGTTGCCGCAGCCTGTACATAGAAAAACTAACGCTTGTAACTGTAGCACTCTAAGAATGTCAAATCCTAATACAAACTCCTTTATGCCATGATATATTGTATCAATCACGTAAAATCAGAGAGATCTATATTTCAATCCACAAATTACCCCGAATATCGTCACAAGTGCGTGTGGTAGGGCATGTTAGGGCTCCAGTCATCCACACACACATAATTTTTCATACACTTATTAGAATGTATGTTAAGTAATGTATAAAATATTTGCGCTCATACATGCCAGCATAAATCATGTAATAAATGGTATATTTGAATTATTCATTAAGTTTTATTCTTTATGCTAATTTTTTTCGGACGCTTGGGTTATATTTTACATGCATTGTGATTGCGTATCGTGTGACTTGGATTTGTGACGGGTAATTGAATTCGTCTGCGACGGTATATTTTTCTCTTATTTTTTCCCAATGATATAATCTATTGATATAATTTGTTGCCATAATAATTCCCTCGGTATTGTAAGAATACTCAGTTTTCCTGAGTGTCTTAGCAAATCCAGAGCTCCTAAACTAATTCCTCCAGGAACCCTGTCACGCTTCTTCTCCTCTTATTCTTTTGAACAAATCCGGCGAATTTTCTTTGAATCCTTTTCAATTTCTTAGTTTATGCTTTCTTCATAAAGACCAAATACTTAATGCCTATTATAAATGTGATATGACTAAGGCAATTAAATATAATGGGGGTTGCAGTAAACAAATCCTAGGATTGAAATATTGATGATGACTAAGGCTCAGTAACGCCTCTCTCTTAATCTCCCGTCATATTTTTTACAACCCGTACATCCAAACTATTTATTTAAGGATGAACAGTATTCTTTTCGTATGAGTTAGATTGTCGAACGTATTCAGTATTTTTCCACGCACAGTAAGAAAGCTTTACAGACGGGATCAAAGCCAACGACGGGATTTTTAGATTATATGTTTAGCGTGGTTTTTGAGGTTAAATAACGTTGTCCCACACTACCATCAAGGATTTCCAGAATTTTAATTAGTGATTGCATTGCACCAATGATAAAAAGGTCATTATAATTTATAAACCTATTCTAATGTTTCAGTCTTTTTAAATTACCTTTCATACCATTGGAGCACTCGAGAAAATATCTTTTAATATAGATACTAAATATTTAATTGTGTGCAATATGGAAAGTGTATACCTGGCAGAGCACCATCAACGCAAGAGTCTTACATCTTAATAATACCCATTTTCCTCTTTTATCTTATTACAGTACTTCATTAATGTACATTGTTTTATGTTTGATTCAAGTCCCAACTCCGATTTATTCTAAATCACCTTTGAGTAGCTCGCCATCTACCGAGATTCTCATTCGTTAAAACTCCATTTTTCACCATGATTGCAAGGATGAAAACACTCACTACACATTCACAAAATAATTTATTGCTACATGCAAATAGTTAGAATTATTTTATTCGAACTATATAGCTTTTTTAACCAATTAATGAACGGATTCCGTCAATTAAAACCCGAAATTGATACTATAATGCTACCCTCGAACTTTTCACCATTAAAACTTTTTGACGGACGATTAATGTATTCGAAAAAATTATATGCATAGTTGGTATATGATTTACGATGTGTAATCAGTTACCGAGTCGCTTCGAACAGCGTTAGCTAGTAGGTTATCACTTACGTAGATGTAGATGAATAGGACCGCAAAGATGTCCAAAATTAATCTAGGGACCTTTCATAACCGGCCTCTAGTCTGCAGACGGGCTATTGTATTAATAATAATCGATTTCCGTGAAAGCTTTCAGCCATACTTCGTCTGGACCGCTTTTCTCATTCCCGACTCCATTTCCCCGCCACGTGGGCGCGGCTGTGTCCGATACACCACTGAATAGTACTCGTCAATAACTCTGCTTTCCGTAAGGGCCTCCCTCCCCTTCCTTGCACCCTCGCCTCTTCCCCATTCTTCCCTCCCCCTACCCCCATACCCGCCCCCGCCACGTGTGGTGAATATCGCTACAGGAGAGCATCCGTTCCCTTCCCCTCAAACCATCCCCCACTACCACCCTCCATTGATCCTCCTTCATCAAAGAGTAGTGGTGGTGTACACGTTGTTGCTCTCCGCCCGCCAACCTCTTCCCCCTCTCGCATTCACGGGAGAGAGAGAGAGCGCCGGTAAGGGAGGGTGAGGAAGTGGGGGGGGGGTAGTGATAGGGCCGGCGGGCGCCGAGCCAGGGCCGGCGACGTCCTCCCTCGCACGAGCATCGCTTCTCTTCCGTCAGACGCACGCGGCAGCCGTATTGCAAAGGGGCGGAGGATGAGGGCTTGGATTACTATGGGATAGTCACCCTATATATACGGAGCGTCTGGCCATAAATTATTCTTAATTAAGTGTTTGACTACGCATGCCTTACTCGTTTCGGTCGACTAGTTGTCCCCGTGCGGTGGCCCGAGTGATAATCTGTGGTCAACTGCATCATTGGGCGAGAGGAATCCTGTTCTCTGACAATCTATTCATTCCTCCATAGTACCTTGCGCCGATGTCTTCAGCGATTTGTGATTCATTCTCAGCTTTTCCCTCTCTCTCAAATCGCACGCATCGTTTCTACTCTCACTCTGTGGAATTTTTCCAACTTGGGGAAATCGAGGAAACCGGCAACCAAAACCCCGCGAGCAGCCAAAAGGGCCCCCGGAATGTTCATTGACAGCCCGAATGGGCAAGTATAAACCGTCCCGGTGAGTTAAGTCTCACCTTTACCGGTCGTTTTACATAAGAAACGCATGGCATTGAAAGAAAGAAACATGGCTGAAGTGGAAGTGTGGTTTGCGAGAAGGAGAAATTTAAAAATAAGAATAAAATATGAAATCTTAACCGAGCAAGAAAGGAAAGAAGACAGGGAACGGCTTTTTATAAACAAGTACAAAGAAGAACATCAGTTACAGTACTAACTGCTCTCCATGTGAGCGTGGGTGGTACGGCAACTACCGTTCTTGGACAGCCAGACTTTGTATTTGGATATATTATTATTATAGATATTCTACCGGTTAAGATAGGTTTTGAATTGATACGAGATTCGCCGCCGTACATGACTACGATCCAGATCAAAGTTTTAACGAGCCTCTTCTCAACATCCTTTCCCACCGTCTCTGTCATCAATTCTCTCCTTCTTGTGAACACTTATTTGCCTAACACTATTCTATATGTGCCCCTAGTACACTAACCATTTTAGTCCAAAACACTTCCGAGATATCTGACCTTTCCCATCTGTTATTAGCTCATAAACAAAAACACTCGGGCACTTACACATATAGATGCCTAAATGCAGCAATAAAATAATTTAACAAATCGTTAAAATTAAGTCTTTGAAATAATATGCACGGGCGTTTTGGTTTGATTTTGTTATGATTGCGCATCGAGCGAGGAAAGGATGACGGTGCCTATCGCCCTTATTTTACTCCAATCGTCGAAACTACAAATAATATTTGCTATCATTACAATTCCATGGGTGCGGCAAGAATTCTCAGGTCACCTGTGCCTTTCTAAAAGTCTGACCTGTTCTCTTCGTGAATCCAAGGATTCCTAGCGTAAATCCTCCAATATACCAGTCACGCTTAATCTCTCCTCATGACAATTTAAAAGAAAAACCTAGTGGATTTTCTCTGAACGTTATCTAAGTCTAAGATTAACGTTTTCTCGCATACACCCCATTTTCTTGCCGCATATTTTAAACATGGCCAAATTGTTGCGAAGTAACACCTCTCTATCTTATTTTTTTATTGCGTTTTCCCACAATAGCCCCTGCCGGCCATGGTGGGGATGGGGTAACGTTCTCGCCTGCCAACCCAGAGGGTTCGATTTCGTTTCGAACCCGCCTAGGTGGGGTTTCCTCCTCGCAGTGCATGGCTGTTTGTAATTGTCTTCATTGTGATGCGCAGTACGGTTTAGGTGGAAGAAGGGTGTATAATGACTTAGTCTCACCCCAATAAAGTCTTTTAATACATAAATAAAATGCCAGTTTAATGAAACCTAGCTGCTTAAAAGGTAACCCGCACATTTTCTTAGTGTTTTTACCCCATGAAAGCCTTGATAATTAGTCAGTGTAACACCCTAGTATTTGATCTGCTCAGAAATTCTGAATTCAGTCTCATCCATTTCTATGTTTCGTCTCGTTTTCCTTTCCTTGTCTTATAATTTTCTTTAACGATTTATAAAACCCTTTCCCTCCTCTCTGTATCTCTCTCTCTCTCTCTTTCTCCCCCTTCTACTGACTTCATCGATTCTTCGAAGAATTTCCCTTTACATCACCACATTTCCGTCGCTTCATATATTTCTCCCATTGATAATATTCTCAGCGTCTCGCGGCCGTCGAAATGTTATCTCATGTGTATATATTTTTATATTGATGGTTTTCCGATGTCGTTGTTTATTTCAGTTGATAACTCTTTCCGTCGCCCATAACTCTTAGTATATCTCATGTTTGCCGGTATAAAAGTTCAACGTGGTTAAAGTTTGGTGATACATCTGCTTTCCTCTTTATAGAAATCCCAGTAATATTAGTGCCAAAATCATTGTGAAGCCTTTCGCTGGATGGCGTTGATAAATACGCTTTTGTTAAATAAATATCAACATTTTCAACAAAATGATTTCGCCCTCGTTGGTCGGTCTTTCGTTTTGTTTCAAAAACTTACGCGGATCAAATCCCGAACAGAAATGTATTCATAATTAGTGTTATCATCTAAAGTGATGTCTTAGAGCACATCAATTAATAAGAAATAATTAATATCTAAATATAAAAATTGTGACACATATAGGCTTCCAGTAGTTCTACGTAGAATAGAGTAACAAGTACCATGAAATTAAACTAAAGTTGGCCCTACATCTACATGGTATCCTTCAAGCCACCGCTTGGGTGTGTTGCAGGGGGTAATTGAAGACTGAGGACGTAATATCATAACTTAAGTTTTTGTATATTTATAGTGACAATACTACTTTTAGTTATGGTAACCTACCAAAGGTAAGGTTTTAGATGGAAAAAAGCCACCATATGGTACAGTGACAATTTCCTTGCCTCTCCTAATAAAAAAACCCAGCATCCTACACTAACAGCTCCTCTTCAATTCTGTATGCTTCCTTTTTCCCTTTATTCCTGCTTCAACGAACATATTTCTGCGCCGTGCAAAACTATTCTCAGTGTCATTTTTTTGACGAGCCTTTTCTTAACATCCTTACTAAATACCTGTGTCATAAATTCCCTCCTGCTTGTCAGAGCTTCTTTAGTTAGCGCAATTCTTTTCTGTAGATACCTACTACTTCGACTATTTCTATCTAAAACACTTTTGAGATACGTAAACTATTCCACTTGCTCTGGTGTTTGCCCTCCTGTGTTTACATTTAACTTACCCTATCTCTTTCTTGAAATATCCTTTTATTTATTAACACATAAATGTATTTGCTTTATTTACATTTAAAATCTGTTGCTCTGTCTTTTCAATGCATTTGGCAGGCTTTGCAATCCCTTGGCTGACTGAAAAACTAAAACTTGATCATCCGCAGACTTATATGATTTGATGAATTTCCCAATAACTTTCATTCATATCTTCAGGTCTTTCCAAACCTCTTTAACTATCCCTCCACATCCACGTTGGTCAGTATATGTGATAATGAACACCGGAAATAATGATGATTAGGGATACATGAATAATGATCGTAATAATTATAATATTGGCTGGATGGATATTGGACACATGTATTATGGTTGAAATATACGATTTCAGAATTTTTACTGTCGTTACTATTTTTGTTAAAAATATTTAATCAAATATTTTAGCAAAGCTCGTTATTTTGGATCTCCACTGAGACTTATTATGAGTGAAAGTAATTTATAATCTTAACTTTTGTTATCGTCTGAAAGAACACTTTCATCATTGTCTGGTACTGATACGATAAATATCTTGCACAATTGAAATCAGATCTCATTTGTGATGGTTTGAAAATGTATTATTAGTCCCACCTAGGAGAGATCATGGCAATACGATTTGAGGGATGTAGTATAGAACCGGCAGATTAAAGGTGTCATTTTTCCAATGAAAATTATGGGATTGGAATTACTGCAAGCGAAAATTATGGGGAAAATTATTTTTTCCTTCTGAGTTGCCTAGTATTTTGTCATTATTTTATATAGCCTTTGTTTATTTTTGTTTGCCACCTTAATTTTGTCTCGAATGCATAATTAAGTATATGGCACTAAGATACCGTAGTGAAAGTGCCTGTGAATATCATTATCTACATTATTTGAATAATTTCACGTATTTATTGCAACTGACAATTAGTCAAAGCTTTTTGATGATGCATGCCTGGTGTTGAATAAATATCTGCCGCACACCCTTGCAGGGTACCATATACATATTGATGTATCGAGTGACAAAATCAGTGGAAAACATCCCGTGCAATAATTAAAATTTACCAAAAATAAACTTTCATGGAATGTCAATAATCATTGATTGTCCTAATTACGCATGGGTGGTAACCCAGAAACACCTGAAAATAGCACTCTTTGGGACCAGCGGGATATGAAGTGGATGTAGGAATTGCCATTGCTTCTCGTGTGCTCTGATTCCGGTAGCTTACTACCTTCGCACGGAAAGGTTTAGAATAAACCTGTTACACATAATGAAATGATATTTTTTGTTCCACAGATGTCAATGATAATATACGTATGTATTCCAGGATTCACAGGAGTTCCTTCCAACTCGTATATTTACACGTATACATAACTATCTACATCATGCAGTCATGCATGTGTTCGGGTAAAGTTTTAAATTTTGGCTTTAGAATTCATAATGCGTAATTGGTAACGCCTCTGAAGATACATAAATAAATAAAATAACCGTAAGTAAGGAAAAGAAAAAGAAAGATGTAGCATGTTTTGTAAACTTGTTCTTTGAGATGAGAGAGAATGCATATGGTATAGTGCTATTATATATGGATTAGTAGTATAATGGAGAAAATATGTTCGACTGAAAAGAGTACAAGCCATATTAATGTACTCAAATGTACGTGGAAAAACAGGAAGCTACAAGGTGAAATTTGGGAAACACGCCAAAGAAGTGGTTAAAAAAGATATCTAGAGTTGGTTGGATAAATTGCTGAGGCCTTAACTTGGTGGAAAAACATTAAAATACATGAATGGTACCTTTTTAAAACAATACATTTTTTCGCAATAAAGCTTTGATTACAGCTTACAACCGGCTTTGGTCCGGATCAGATGATGACGATATTCGTCGAATCCGCCGTCTCAGTACTGTAATCAAGTTTTTACTGTGGAAAAACACGTTACTTTGAAAAAGAAAACCTATAAAATACCTTTTTAGAAAGCGGGATTTTGGAGGGCGTGATGGAAGGGAGGATTTCGGGCAAATGGGGAAGATGAAAGAATAGCATAGCATAGATAATGGAAGACTTTATGGACTCTATGAAAGCTGGTATTACAATAAAGAACTAAAGATGGAAACACGATTAGAGAGATAAACCGTAAACCGAAGAGTTTTGTGATACAATTTCTCCACAAAATGACAAGGGATAGGAATAACTGCCGACGACGGCGCTCAAGGCTAAATATTTTTTATGCTATCAAAAAGTAACCTTGCTTTTAACCATACATTCTTTTATTCAATTTGTGTTCTACAATCTCTCTGACTATCAGCTCGTCTCGTACACCTGGCATGGGACGTTATACTGTATACTGAATTGCATGTAGTTCTGTGCGTAAAATGTAATTCTATCGTTAAAAATACAGGTAATATAATTACCCCTTTATCCTCAAGTGTTTACCAGTAGGTAAGTAAGTAAGATTTAATGTTGGCGATGCATATGGTAGTAGTAGTTTTTAGGGGAGGCGACCGACAGCTAAGGTCATTTGCGCCATAGGGGATGGATAGGAAAGGATGAAGGGTGGAGAGAAACCCGGCGTCGGCATTAGCCTTCTCTTAACGAAAGGCGCCAAGGGGTCCGCAGTTTAACGTCCCATCCGACGGACGGCGTACTCCACACAGTGCCCTCCACAAAGCACCTCAAGTAGGGATCGAGATACCTCTAAAAAATATTCAACACCGCCGGGATTTGAACCCGCGCCCTCAGGGTGGGAAGCCAGTAGGTTAGCCGCCGCACCATCTCGATCCCGCGATGCATATGTGGTGCAAAAGAACTCAGATGGATTACTAATGTACTGGTGGAAAAGCAAACAAGAGAAAAGATCAACAGATAAATTGACATAAAAGTAGAAGAAATAAATGAAAAGAGTACAAAAGTCAGTGGAAGGAAATAAGGAATAATGAAGAATATAATAACTGAAATAGCAGATGATCTACTCGTAAATAAGGTGGCGAAATCTAAACAGCATTGGATAAGAGGTCAAATAAGAAAACTCACAGAGGAAAGAAGTAAATGAAAGGATCTAAGAAATTAAATTTAGAAAGATTACCGTTTATACGTTTAGCAAAATTACCGTTCATACGTTTCGCAAAATTACCGTTCATAAAAGTTGCGAAAAGAAGTCATAATAGAAATTGAAATAGGCCAAGGAGGATTGGATAGAAAGCAGCCGCGAGGAAATAAATGAAAGCATAGAGGAGGGACACAGTGAAACAGCTTATGAACTGGTTGCAGAGTCAACTCGCATACGGAAAAACAGAATCCAATAACGTCCGAGATTCATATGGGAAGATACTAATAGAAGATGAAGATATTAGAAGGATATGGAAGGAATATATTGAAATACTTTTCTAAGGGCTTAAACAATTTTGGAGATGACTAAATTTTAAAGGGAAACCGTGATGGGGGAAGACGAACTGGGTCCGAAAATACTGAGAAACGAAGTCGATTGAGGCGTAAAATACCTGAAAGACAGCAAGGCACCAGGGGTTGATATAAGAAACGGAGAAATTATCAAAACACCCGCAGAAAAAAGCAAATCATGCCATATTTGGAATAATCAAATACGTTAACGACAGTAAAAAACAACCACAGGACTTCGAGAAGAGCATAATGATTGTAATGCAAAAGATACCAAGACAAGAGCGGAGAATACAGAACATCGAGTCGGATGTTTCACGCTGCAAAAATACTTACGAATGCCAAAAAAATAGGAGAAAGCTTAGTGGAAAGCTAATTCAGACCGAGAAAAAAACGAGGAGCAAGTAATAACACTCACCTTAAGAATGCTGGCCGAAAAAATGATAAACACAAAAAAGACATACGCGTAATCGCGAACTGAGAGAATAAATTCGACAATGTCAGATTAAAAACGATATCCAAGTTACTAGAACTGCTTACAATAGAGTACTACGACGGGTGATTAATAAATCACATTTACAAGAATACGGTAACAGCCATATTAATTAAAAACAGAATGCATAATACAATCCAAGGTAAAGAAAAGAACTCCGCAATGATGCAACCGTTCGCCAGCACTCTTCAATGTATATTTAGAAGAGGTCTTACTAGAAGCTTAAGAATTAGACATGAACGGGGTAAAGGAGAATAACAAAGAAATAACTATTATCCAAGTCTCAGTGATAGTAGAAGCTCTGAACTAGAAGGTAGAAGGTCTACAAGAACTTATTAATTCTACGTAACATGTAATATGGGTATATACTCGTAATTTGAGCATCAACAAAATTAAAACTAAAATACTTGTGTATGAAAGGGAAATGCTTAATGCAGATATCACATTTTGACGAGTGGGACTAGATCAATTTAAATTCATCATCTATCCGGGCAGCGGCGTAACTTAGGATCGAATAAGTTTGACCAATATTTAATGAAACAAACTAAATACAAGAAGGAATTTATGAAGAAGAGTTATCTACCGTTTCCGACGATTCTGATGTTGCTCAGAAGGTTGAATTTCGTCAAAACGTTCGTATTGAGCATGATGCTACAAAGTAGAGACAAGGAATATTGGAAAAGTGGACCATCGAAGAATAAAAGCCTTTGAGAAATGATGCTGGAGGGATCGATGCGGAAGATTGAATGGACTGACAACGTGAGGCACGAGTAGTTATTTAGAAGAAGAGGTAATGATCATTTGGAAAACTCTACAGCAAAAAAAAGAGAGGTAGTAGGACACACCTTGAGGTACAATGGATTAGTTAGGAACATAATAGAAGGGTAAATTTAAGGGAAGGTCCCGCTAAGGAAGACCAGGAGACAAACACATAGGACAGATTGATGGATTGAAAATTGCCAGATGATGGATTGCAAGAGCAAAATGGACGATGAGAAAAATATACAAAGAGGTATTAGGCATGACTGGAGTGGAGAGGAGCCTATTTGGAAAAATTTAAAGGATATGGGCAAAGTGTATGCAGATCATTTTAGAAGTCAATTAAGTGTTGAATTTAAATTCGGAGACTGTGCCAAAACGCGCAAAACCAAGAAGACTTGTGATATCGAATGTAGGGTACTTGGTAATTAAGTATAAGGATTTGCTCCATTTAAAACCCCTAGAAAAATTTACAATGTAAGAGGACGCCAAGGTAGTTAAATTGTTCAAATCAACTGGCCAAATACGATACCTACTCGTATTAAGAGATCCGGGTTCGAATGATGCTGTGATGTGTGGTAGAAGGTTCGATTACTGAACATAGGGTGACCCTGGTGACGTGATGTTTGGCGTCCTTTAGATTTACTCACGCTATATGTTTTTTGGGGCAACATCTGCCCACAAAAACATAAGTGGTACAGGAAAAAAAACTTGGACCCTTAGCATGATGCAAGAAAGTCTCTCACCAGCGACCTTAGTCCTAGTAGAGCTCTGCTCTTACTTAGAATTAAAACTTCGTAATGCGGGAATTTCTCAATTTAACTATCATTTGCGTTGACCGGTATGCAAGCTCGGATCCCCTCGATGTTCAACCGTATGATTTTGGCTAGTTAAGCCGTGGAGACGTTTACGCGGACACGTTTTTTTATGTACGTCAGAGGATGACTCCGTTAAAGTAACTGCCGTGGCATTACCCGAAGTTCTTTGAATTAATGAAATTGTAGTCTTACAAAATTGATGGATAAAAACTACAAAAAAGCACAGATATATCAACAATTACAAATGTAATCCAGGACTCAGTTTGACCTCATGAACGTCACGAGGTCACGAGGCATATAGAGATGAAATGATACAGAGGATAATGGCAGTACAGTATTTAGTTATGCACTTATAATTAAGCCATGACGATATAGATGTAGATGATGAAAAATGTGGCCAGATTAGGATTTGGGAAATTCACATTGGATATTTGTGTGGGGACAAACAAAACCATAATAATAATCTTTAAGGTTTCGTGTGTGACTGAACTTAGTTCTGACTCCATGGATGACGGATCACCGCAGGCCTTGGCCACTTGTGCTCTCTCACGGGAAAGCCACGGTGGCGCAACCTTCCGAGCACCAGTCACTTACGCGTAAAATCATCCAGGCGCCCCTCCCTATATCCCTTAGGGGGATCATCATTCCTGGAAAGTTTTTCTCCGTTCTTCCGGTTCCCAAGAAGAAGTGGATCCAACGTTGCATACAATCTCTCTCCTTCTTTCCCCGTCTCTGACGTTTCTGAATTGAGTGATCACCGTACACGTTTCACCGTTCGATTATCACTAATTTTCTTAACTATGACGAGATGGAATTGTTGGTGGTACGCCATAAAATGATTGAGACTCCTCCCCCGTAAAAACTTACATCTGGTTCGTGAGGAGCACTATTCCAAATTGATATTTCGCGAAAAATTTATTTTGAGAGGAAATCGACAGCATTTTTAGAAAGCCTTGAGTAATGAAATGACATAAGTATGAGAAATAAGAGCCTAAGAAAATATCTCAAGAAAAAAGCTGAAAAATCGGCGTTGACGCAGGAGGCGATGACTTTGGAAGGAGTATAATCGAGATGAAGCTTAAAGAAGTCGACGAAAGGAAAACTTTAATGTAAAAACAACGAAAAAATAAAAGATTGAGGAAAAGTGAGCTGTCATGGGATTTAACCTCGGGGTCTCTACCATTTCCATCTTAATTTATGAAGAAGAAAATGCAAGAAATACAGGTATTGGAATGAAGTTATACCCAGAAAATAGAGAATTGACAGCGCCAAGCGCCATCGTTTTCAATTATTCTTATCCCTTATCTTTTGCGGAAAAATTACAATTTCAAGCGGTTGCTTTCACGATTCATCCCTAAAATACTATTCAAATTTAAGATGTCATTTCCTGAAAAGATAAGAGATACAAAGGACTGAAAACGGCGGAGCAAGAGGAAAATATTTTTCCAGGTAAACGTTGTCATTATGCTCCTTAGTCAATATTTCAACTTTTTTCTTCCTATTAAGACTTATTGCATGCCCATAGAAGTAGTTTACACATTAATATCATTTTTTGTGTTTACTAGTGGTCGCCTAACGTCTTAAGCTAGGATTTTGAAGGACACTGGGACTACATACTCAAGTACTCCAAAGTACTTCCAACTTACTTATAACACGGTTTAGATCTCATCCGATGGGATTGGTTTATCATAATTTAAATACGAAGAAAAAATAAACTTAATTCAAAGAATATTTCATGCAAAAACTGAGTTATCTTCTTTTATTTCGTATTGAAAATCAAACTATAAGCCTGCTGCAAAACTTACTGCTAGTTTAGAGAGGATTTCCAAATTTAATTCAGCTTTCACGCTGCGACAACATACAGTATGATTCAAGCGCTTTGGATACAATAGGAAAGAAAGACAAATAATAAAAGCAGGAATTTCATAGTAATTGTCGACCTGGGTAAAAAAAGTAATAATACAGTAGGCAAATAATTATACCCTAATTAGTTTCTTCATAAATTCCTTTTCCTCTCATTTTTATTGAAAACGGGTTCCTAAGAGTGCGCTTTTCAAAAAGAGCTGAAGTTTAGGAAATGTTTACCTATTTTGTTAAATTTCCTTCGGTCTCGAATCAATAACAAAAAAATCGATATAAAAAATTACAAAGAACACTCAATTTCCTTTTTTATGGGACCACTCTCGATGTCGTGCGGCTATTATTGCTACTCATAACTTAAATTTGCTCAATAAATAAATTATGTACCATGAGATAAAAATGAACATTAAGTAGTTTTACTTTGACAAAATATGTAAATCATTTAGAAGTCGAAAATGCGACTTAGACGTAGCATTTAAACGGTGTAGTTTTGGGTTTGTTTTGTATCTATGATAAAAATAATATATACAGACATTCAGTATAAACTTATGTGTATATATATACATATATATATATATATATATATATATATATATATATATATATATATATATTATATATATATATATGTGTGTGTGTGTGTGTGTGTGTGTATATATATGGTACACACACACACATGAATACACACTAGAAGACTTACATCACACATACCCGAACAACCATCTGTATTTCCAGTACACTTCGTCTATTTCCGGACGATGACGCAATATATTGGGAAATAATTGGTCATAAAGATAGAGTTTCATTAGCTGACGACCTAAATGCAATTCAAAAGTAGTGCGAGACATGGAAGCTAGAATTAAATTTGAATAAATGTGTTTCGACAAATTTTTGGATAAAAAGCATTTCACCCGAAAACAACCAATAAGAGGAACCAACATGGCACTCGTGAATCAGTAAAATACTTGGGTGTAACGATAACTATGGATATGTCGTGAGGAAAACACATTGGTGAAATTTGCAGGATAGCTAATTAAAAGTTAGTATTAATAAAAACAATACCTGGGAATTGTAAGGAAAGGGCCAAGGAGTTTTGTTATTTCACGTTAGTTAGGCCCCACCGTGAGAATGCTGAAAGTGTATGGGATGCTCATGAATTAGGCTTAATTTCGGAACTAGATCAAGTGCAACGTAGAGCAGCTAGGTTAGAGAAAAATTATTATCAACAAGGTAGCAGTGTCACGAAACTATTGGAAGAATTAGGATGGGAGCCACTAGTTAACCGTAGGCTTAAAGGGAATATCAACAACAGATGTACCAATTTAACAAAAAAAACAGAACTCAAATCGGAACGATGGGAGCGCCACACGGTGGTTATTCCGGGAACTTTTTGATCAAGGTAGTATGTAATATAAAACATCATTGAACACATATCACCTGTTACAATTTTTCATTCTTACCTCTGCATACTTAATTCCTACATTCATTTAATTTGAAATGCCTATTCTATTCCTCTCTTTCCTAGAATTATCCCCCCGTTAACCGCCTCCAGAATCCCATTGCCTCTTATTATCTTATGTACCCACTTATCCAGACTTCTTCGAATTTTTCCCAACAAATTGCCGACCCCTGGGGCGGCGGGCTTACGTCCTCACCTGTCAACCCAGAGGTCGCAAGTTTGAATCGGTCATGTTTCCTCCACCTACGGCTTTTGAGCTCGTAATTGTCTTCAATGTATTTGGAGGGGGTTAGGTGGAATGAGTGACTATAAAGTCTCTATCTCGCCCAAATGAAATACGTAAGATAAACAAAATAATTTTTAAAAATGTTCTCTTTCCCTAAAATCCCCGTTACTGCATTTTTGGTTGTCCTTTCCATCCATGCCATTTTATCCATATTTTTTTCACACACACACATCCCAAAGGCCTCCATCACGTGCTTAACCTCTTGTCTCATCGATCAAGTTTCCGAGCCATTCAAAAATCTGCTCCATCCTTTTTTCCATTTTTACTTTAGATACCTATCATCCGTCTCTTTGCTTTCTTATACGAATTTAATTCAACTTTCCTTTTAATGGCCTCTGCGCTCTCTCATCAAAAACGCTTTCTAAACAAATGTATTGTTTTACCGGTTCTAGTTTAGCTTCCCCAAATTCGATGTTTTTCTAAGTCTTTCTATTTTATGAAAACCTTATTAATTTTTTTATTGAGGTAAATACTCATTTCAAACTGGTTCTGCAGTGCAATAAGCGACGATTTCGAGCATTTTGGATGATTGGTAAGTGAGGGTTAATCACCCACTTATCCAATGAATTCAAGAGTTCCCCATTTATCTAATTTCACTCTAGCCTCCGGCCCTTCCCATTCCTTGCATACAATTACCTCCACTTATTAATTGTAGAGAACAGGTATTAATGGACATCCCTGTTTCACTCTCTTGCCTAGTACTGCTAATCCCGAGTCTCCATCAGCTACTTGTACTAGCTCCTGTACAGTTTGACACATGTTCAGGTACCAGGTAAGTCATCTATCTTTCCACTCTACTCCTATATTCTGCAAAATTTTCATTGGCTGTACCAAATTTACTCGCCGGACTTCATCGCCAGATCCACGAAGCATACAAACATATCCTAGTTGTACACTATGTTTATTTTTATTGATAGCCTTGCGTGGCGTCTCGTGTGCGCCTCCCCTTTCTAAACCCAAACTGATTTACGCTAAACTAGTCATTTGTTCTCTTCTACAGTTTTTTCCTTGATGGTTCTAAAGAATACATTTTCCGCCCGTAAAATCAAACTTTAAGTTCTCTAATCCTCATGTGTCGTTGTTTTGCTCTATTTCCGATGAGTATCCACGCTAATTTTAAAAGTTTTCTGACCGATTTATTACTTCATAAATCCTAAGAATTAGTCAACAAAACCTCTTCCATCCGAAAATGTATTGTATAAGTTGGCTACAAAAATAATTTGCGTTACTTGAATTATTTAGTATATTTATTGGAAACTAAAATATAAACAACATTTTATGTTGATATTGTATTCCTAGCGTTGGATCACTCTCTGTGGCATACCCTAGCAGTGGATTGCTTATTACTCTCTAGATATAGAAATTGAAATGACTGTCCGGCAAAACATTTTTGGGATAAATGGTAAATGTAATATGCATAATTATATGAGAACAACTAGAAAAAAAATCAAGGACTGAGTGAGTATCATGGAAAAAACTGGAAATGATAATTGAGAAAAAACTGAGTGAAAACTAAAATACAAGCACATATGTTAAGGTAAACTACTAAGAGTTAAGGTATTAATTAAAAGAGTAAAAGTAGTAGATTCAGGAGTGTCAAATCTTTAGAATGCCAAAACTTGATTTTGTTGTAAACCGATCGAGGCATCGCAATAAATGTGTGTATTATTAAAGTGATATTTTTAATATGGCATAGTTTCACGAAGTAAATTTGTCAGCAATTATCTAAGTAGGGTGGTCATCATTGCAGTAGTCCTGGTGATTAAAGCTATTCTAGCAAAAGGCTTCCTTTCATCACTCTACGTTACACTCAGAAATGGAAGTAAGGAGGGAGAGGGGAAGTTGGATGATGCCCTGACGAACGTGTATGGTGTCGCATTGGATTGAAATTACCATCAGCTCGCCCGATTAAATGCGAAAACAGAGGCTTAGTCCATTAGCTGTGAAATTCAGTCATGTGGTAAGGGGATACGTGGGTATGTTGGGACAAGGCGATCAAGTGCAAAAATGAGATCTGCATCTATATCTACACAACGCCACCCAAGCCACCGCATGAAGTCAAAATCATGCGACTTAATTTATGCAGGATTCATTAGGTTCTAATATGGGGCAGCGGCTCTGATTCCGATGTTTCCAATTGCATCCATCCAGAGCAATCCCAAAATGTTGTAGTATGATAGGAAAAAGAATGAGATTATACCCCTTCACATAGGGCACCCCTAATTTCCAAAAGATTGGACGGATATATACGCATTAATGCGATCACAAATTAATTAGAATGAATTAGCGTCAGTAGACTCAGAAAATTTCATCGGGAGATCAAACTGAATGTTTATCAATTAGTAAATAATGAATGTAAAAGGTGCTTATATTAAACTATATTAATATTCTTAAACTATATTAATAATTGAGTACACTGTGACAAAATGGTTATAATGAAGAGCATGAAAATTGATGATTGCAACTGAATTTTTTCATTAAGCCGCATAGGAAGCTTACACAGTTACCTAAGTTATATTCGTCGAAATATCCTTTGAAATTAAATATGGAACACTCTTAGATTTAGTGGCTATAGTTAAGAGTTATGATGGCTTACAATACTAGGATTTATTTTCCGATATCTTTTTGCCTTTATGATGAATTGGACCAATTCACTAAGATTTTTATGGTGAAATATTCAGTGGCACCATCCTTTGGACTTGACAAGGTAGAAGAGCTTTAGCGTTCTGATAGCCCCCAGCGTTTTCTGGCGGAAGGAATGATTATTCTCCGGGTAGGATCACTCATAGATCGCAATGTAGAAACCAGACGTCATGTAGTTCTCGCAGCCTCTGTTCCCCAGTAAGGTGACAGAAAACGAGTCTTGACTCCAAGGGGGCGGCAGGTTAACCTATGGTCTTACGTTAAAAATACTATTGAGGAAGAATACGGGAAACTACCTCAACGAAATATCCCTTGCTGCTATGATGGGCATAAATCAGAGTATGAATCCTGGCTACAAAGGGACTCGATACAATCTCCCGTGCGTCCTGTCCGGCAAAGGAAGAGACCAGGATTCCGCGGTTGTCTTCTCAACATATACCGGCAAATAAAAGGGGCAATAATAGCACAAAAGAGCACTTAACTAGTTAGAATGGGGACTGGAATATTTGGATGATGATGAGGAAGAGGAAAAGTAGAAAATATAAAGCAAGATATAAAGAGAAGAAATACAAATTTTTCTGGACTGTATGAGATGCAATGGAAGGATAGCGGGGATGAGTGGAGTCATAATTATAGATATATGGGTCGCGGTAGTCCAGTGGATATAGCGTTTTACTGCTGACCGGAGGGTCCCGGGTTCGATTTCCGGGGAAGGCATTCTAGGCACGTGCAGCTCCACACAAGCTATGTGATTTTTCGGGTGCCAGGTCATCCTGGGAAACCATAACCGGCACAGGGAAAGGAACCGGCCCCCCTACCCTGATGGGTGAATTTCACACGCCGTCGGGCTTCGTACTGGGTGAACTCTACCATCACCTACAAAACCGACCTTCGGGTTGATTACTGTGTTTATGGTTTTTTAATTTACACATAAACAGCGGAGGGAAACTGAGCCGGCAGTTAATAATATTGAATTAAAACGTAGGAAAAAACGTAGAAAGCATTGAAAAAAATTGGCAGATTTTATTGATAGAAGTAAAATTTGAGCAATGGCATTTGGTCATTGTTCAGATCTACATATCTGTAAGCAATCAAAAGGAGGACAAAGTCAAGACGGGGTACGATCAATTGGATAGAATAATGGCGGGTGTTTCTACAGTAAAAAATATCTAATAATAATGGTAGTGGTGTAAAAGATTACGGTTGGAGAAAAAAGAATGATTGCCGGAAAAAAGAAATGGTCCACGGAAGACAAGGCATAATCATAACGACCATTTATTTAAACACCCAATAAGTCATAATTGGGCATGGCAAATGCCCAGAAGTTCAGAAAGATATTTGTCAGACTATATTATCGTTGGGCAGAGTTTTACGAACATCGTGTATCCGCAGTTTCCCCGCGAGGGATGCGGATTTCGAGCATAAATTACTACTTATATAGTTTAGCGTCAAGATTTAAAATAATAAAAGAAGAAAATGGGCTGAAAAAATGAAACATAGAAGCATTTACCAAGATAAAAAAAGGGTATCAGGACTACCTCGCTAGCGGCACACAAGGGTACTACTTCAAGGAGTTTTGAGTGAATGTATCAATTCAAAGTTGATTTTTTTTCAATCAACTCAGTACAACTATTTTTGTGACTGGCATTGCATATGTATGTATATATACGTTTTATATATATGTAAAAATATACATAAACGTATATATACGTAGATATGGAGTAGGATTATGGATTTTTTTTGTTTTGTTAGGAGTCACAAAATGTTTTATTTAGTAGCTTTGTCCATCCAAAAACCTACCTTAACCGGTAGATTACCTATTAATAATAATTATATACATATATATATATATATATACACACACACACATAGGAAGAGGTCGATAGGATATACGATCAGTTAGAGGACATGATCGCGTGTGTTCCTGCAGGGAAACATTTGATAGTGATGGGGGATTGGAATGCGACGGTAGGCGAAGGAAGAGATGGTGATGAGGTGGGGGACTACGGTTTAGGCACGAGGAATGACCGCGGGGAGAAAGCAGTTGAGTTCTGCAGAAGACAGAAGTTAGTCATCACCAACACTTGGTTTAGACACCACAAAAGACGCAGGTATACATGGAAAATGCCAGGTGACTCAGGAAGATATCAGCTAGATTATATCCTGGTTAGACACAGGTTTAGGAACAGTGTGATAAATTCCCACAGCTTTCCGGGAGCGGATGCGGACTCAGACCACAATTTAGTTGTTATGAAATGTAGCGTACGTTTCAAAAAGATAAGGCAGGGGCGGCGAGTTAGAAAATGGAATGTAGAAGCGTTAAATGGGTTGAAAAGGAAGGAATACAAACAGGCGGTAGAAAAAATCATGGAGGATGGTAAAGGGCTTTGTACTATCGAAGAAAAATGGGAAATGATCAAGAAGGGGTTGTCTAAAGCCGCAAAAGACACTATTGGAACCGTTAACGCTAAAAGGACTAGGAAACCATGGATCACGGATGAGATGATTACAAAGATGGATGAGCGGAGAAAATGGAAGAATATGAATACAGAATTAGGCAAAATGAAGTACAAAGAATTGAACAATAAATTGAGGCGGGTAACAAATAAAGCAAAAGAAGCATGGTGGAAGACGCAGTGCGAGGATATGGAAAGTATGCAGAGGAAGGGTGAAATCGGTGCGCTGTACAGCAAAGTTAAATCGTTATCGGGAAGTAAGAAAGGAAGAGCTATGCTAACAGTTAGAGATAAGGCGGGTAAGGTAATAGTTGACGCAGGAAAGATCCAAGAGAGATGGAAGGAGTATATAGAAGAACTGTATGGTAAAGAACTCAGACCAACAAAGTTAGACATTGAAAAAGAAAATGACGTAGAGGAGGACAGCTTAGGTCCAGGCATACTAGACCATGAGATAGAAAGGGCATTAAGGGAGATGAAACTAAATAAGGCCGTGGGGGTAGATAACATTCCCGTGGAACTTTTAAAATGCTTAGGAAAATGTGGGAGGAAGAGGCTATATGGGCTGATCCGTAGTATTTATGAGGAGGGAATCTGGCCGGAAGACTTTGTGAGATCAGTTTTAGTTCCTATTCCGAAAAAGTAAAGGCCACGTCATGTGAGGACTATAGGACAATTAGTTTGATATCCCACGCAGCTAAAGTTGTTCTCAGGATCATAAAAAAATGATAGATAGTAGGGCAAATGATTATTTAGGGGATGATCAGTTTGGGTTTAGGAAGGGGAGAGGTACGCGTGATGCCATTGCAGTAATGAGATTATTAATCGAGAGGAATATAGAACACAACCAGGAGGTATTTGCCTGTTTCGTAGATTTCGAAAAAGCGTTTGATAGGGTGAATTGGGAAAACTAATGAGTATATTGCAGAAAATAGGAATAGATTGGAGGGAAAGGAGGCTAATCCGCAACCTGTACATGTCTCAGACTGCTCAGGTGCGGGTGGGAAACGGGGAGTCAGGATGGGCAGTGTTAGGAAGGGGTGTAAGGCAGGGTTGCCCATTATCACCGTTGCTGTTCAACCTGTATGCAGAGGAAATGATTAAAGAGGCATGGGAAGAACTCGAGGTAGGAATGAAAGTGGGCGGGGAATTCGTAAAATCAGTTAGGTTTGCTGATGACCAAGCCTTAGTTTGTCAGTCAGCCAAGGGGCTGCAAGCATTGCTGAGTGAATTGGAAATTCAGTGCGACAGGTATGGGATGAGAATCAATATTAAGAAAACAAAGGTTATGCGATTTTCTAGGAAGAAAAAGGCCAAGCTTAACATCAAAATAGGAGGGCAAAAACTAGAGCAGGTAGAGCAGTTTAAGTATCTTGGTAGTGTTTTGGACCAACACGGTCAAAGTAGTAGGGACGTAAGGAGAAGAATTGCGCTAGGCAAAGAGGCTTTCACAAGGAGGAGGGAGTTGATGACGGGGACTCTTAGTAAGGATGTTAAGAAAAGACTCGTAAAAACTTTGATATGGAGTGTAGCTATGTACGGTGCGGAAACGTGGTCATTGAAGCAGGAGGATAGACGTAGATTGGAGGCTTTTGAAATGTGGGTGTGGTGAAGAATGGAGAAGGTGAAATGGACAGAGAAGAAAACAAATGAGGAAGTACTTGGTATGGTGGGCGAAGAGAGGGGTTTGTTGGGAGAAATCCTGTGGAGGTAGGAAAAGTGGATGAAGGGGGTATTTACCGGCAGTGGGATGTTGAAGACTGTGATAGAGGGTAGAATGTTGGACGGGATGAAGAAAGGAAGGAAGTACTCAGAGATGAAGAGGGACCTGATATAGAGTAGGATGATGGATTTTGTGTTTTGTTAGGAGTAATAAAATATTTGTTTGGTAGTTGTGTCCATCCAAAAACCTACCTTAAACGGTAGATTACCTTAAAAAAATATATACACACACATGTGAGTGGTGGTAGTCCAGGGGATAGAGCATTTGACTACTGACCTGAGGTTCGTGGGTTCAATTCCTGGGCAAGTCTCTGGGCACCTGCAGCTCCACCCAAAATATGTGACCTCGTGGGTACCAGGGCAATTCTTCCTGGGAAATTATAACTGGCACAGGGAAAGGAACTGCTCCCCCTACCCTGATGTGTGAATTTCACGCGCCGTCGGGCTTAGTACTGGGTGAACTCTACCATCACCTACCAAACTGACCTTCGGGTTGATTACTGTGTCTTATAAGATACATATGTATAATAATTTCTGTAATCTATATATATATATATATATATATATATATATATATATATATATATATATTTATTTATTTATATTCCTTTTCCTTTTCGAGAAAAGGAAGTTATTTTACCGCAACCTGTATATATAGGTGAGCATGTTTTCGCCGTTTACCGTATATTCACGAGTGAATGCATGTGTTTTTTCCGAATGTTTTTTTTACTAATAATCTATTTTGATGCAATATTTCTCAACTATAATCACCTCCTGCCGCGCACCCTACCCTACCGGTGACTTTCAGAGTGTCGTGAAGATTTTAGTAGACCAATACTTCTGGAATTCACATTTAATACGCCTTAGATATTCCGTTGAAACTTGAAATCCTGACACATCCTCATTAGTCACACGACCTTGATTGGATTGAAAAAGCAGCCTGGTGTATCACGAGAGTGAACCTCACGCCTGCTGGAGAGAGGAGGGAGATCGACAGGCTACTGTGGCGTTTACGATGAAGATGTGGAGAAAATGTGAGCCATGCACCCCAAGCCACATCCTCTCCTTGTCCCTCTGTCCAAACATCCCATTTTCCCCCCGAAATGATCCCCTCCCTCTCGTACTACCCGCCCTTCAAACAACACCTAACCACCAATCTCCTGTGAACGAAAGAACACCATAGAGCAGGGACACATCCAGCTGGTGGCTCGGAAGTATGACCGTGTCGGAACCAACGCCAACAGCAGACCGTCGTCCGTCCGAAATCACTTGCCCACCCCGTCACCCGCTGTCGAATTGCGGACAAGAAGATTGGGTGGCGATAAAGGAACCAAAATGGAGGAAGGGATAAAAAAATAGCGTGTTGATACATGAGCAAAGAAGTAACACGATGGGTTTGCACGAACGACAATGTTCAGTAATTATTAAGAAGAAAGACTGACAGATTACGATACATACCTGAAATGGAAAAGGGGATAATGGGATATGGAAGTAGAACTTCAATATACTGTAAACACAATATAAAAATGCGAAAGTCTACAACATAGGTAAATTAGATAATATTAAATATACAATGGTGGAAGAATACAGATGAAAATTCGAAGGATATTGGCAGAGGAAACTATTTCAGGCTTTATTCTGTAAAAGTCATCCCTTCAATAAGATAGCAAAAACACTTAGTAAAATATTTGCTACGACTGTGATCATCTCGCGTTATTTTCAGGAGAAAAAATTTGCATGGCATAGTTTAGACCAAATAGAAGGACTGAGGTTCAGTTTTATCAACGATGGAAGAAGAAAGATGGAAATCAACTGGGGATATCCATAGCAAAGGAGACTGTAAGAAACTAATATCAAGAGTAAAGAACGCTGTTCTCAGGAAACGGGTTCATAAAACCCCATAAGTCGAGTTTACTCTTCCATCTTTTTTTTTAATTTAAGGCTTTGCATGAACGATGGTAACACCAAAAAAAACGAGCGAAACTTGTTCTTGAAAAAGCATTATGTACAGAAAATGAATATGGACGGACAAAAATAGAGATATTTCAAGAGGGAATGAAGACAAAAGTCTATGAAAGACATTGACAAGAAGTCAAAAAAATATTGATCCAATCCATGGAGAAAGAATTTTTACGGAAGACTAAAAGGATGAGATCTTGGAAGAACAGCAGAGGAAGGCAAGTGTGATTTATGAGAAGCAGGTGCCGAAAGAAATCTGCGCAAGGACTAGGAGAGGATGAGGGAGAGATTGGCAGATAACATGGGAGCTTGGGGCGCTGCTATAAATCAATCCGCGGATCGATAACCCAAGATGATGATGATGATGACGACGCAGATGGTATGGAGAACCATTTCTGACAACTTTTGAAACCTGAATTACCTTCGAAAATAGCAAATAACAAAACTTTCTTCAAACTCGAGCGAATAATTTATTTAATTCTCGCCAACTGTTGGGCACATACCTGATATTCGATTGTAATTTGATTCAGGGAATATCATTTTTACTATCTATTGAACATGGTGAAAATTTTGGTAACAATATTTGGAGATTCATTTGCATTCAATTATTTTTTCATCGAGATGGTTTTTTTTCTTGGGCTATGAAAGACGACGGCATCATTTCATTTGATGAATTTTGGCATCAAAAGTTTGCTTAAAAAATACAGCATTCTCTAGCATCAAGTTTTATGTGCTCGGACATAGTGGACCTCATTTTTCCTCACCCTGTGCAATCCGTTGCTTTGCCGGACTATTATTTGCATTAAAATTAATCTACTGGTTAGGAAAGGCTATGTGTTCAGTGAAAGGACACTGATACTTCAAAAGACTAATATTATATGACAAAAAATACACTACGCTCGTTACCATTTTTAACCCTCACTTACGGACATCTGAATTTTCTCGCGACATGGGGGTAATATTCATAGCGTCATATTACATGGTTAGATTCTGCCACAAAGATTAAAATAAAAGAGACAACCTCACAGACAGATTCAAGCATCCATTATTCCCTTGAAAAATACGTAATCATAACAAATTCGATCCCAATCACACAAATATATTTGATTAAAGGGGAATATATAATGATATAGTCTAATATTGTATGATTTACGTAGGCATGGATGCACTGAAGTGTTCTTGTGTAATATCTAATATGTGTTCAAATACACAGATGAACTAATATTTCTGCACCTATGACTACTGCCCCAAGACCCCACCATACAATCTTATGGCGGTTTTTGGGGTTCTACGTATTAGATGTAGATTTTGCATTACGTGCTTATTCTTTATCTTCTTATATCTCTCGAAGCCAAGATATCTTTCTGTTTTCGACATTCCACTTCCTTCCGATGAATCCCTGTTTCTGAATTCTTCCAATCTTCCAATACACGTCGTACTCCTAATTTTCCTATCATTTATTCGTCTAAATGTCCTTTCTGTCAATTTTATTTTATTTCCATTCTAATCCACATCCTAATCTCAAAAGCCCGGAAAATTACACCACCTAGAAAATTAACTGGGTAACCTGCATTTAGATAAAATTTTTATCCAAGGAATTACCTGATTTTGAGCCTCGAACCAGTCAATAGGCTGCATATTCGTCTATTAACACCCCTTAGTCTTTCTTATCTGACTTACCCGTCGGAATTAATTAACTGACCTTTTAATTCATACCGTGTGCCAAAGCGCACAGGTCGAAGGAATTGGCTGATATAGATAACGTTATAAAATATTATATTTCTTGTTTCTGCCGTATTTTTTCTCCCCTACGTATTCAGCAAACGCTTTTTCATGCTGTTGAATATAATCGTTGTAACATCACCGGCAATATATCCGTCGTAATTTTGAGGAACCATCCAATAAGCTAAATCATTTATTCCGAATATAAACTTTTACCAGGGCGGGGCTTTAATGCCACCAGCTATCAAATCAATTTAGAAATAATAGCGATGGACATCAACATCTATCTGATTCCCCATAAGTCACCATAAGGGCATGTTGTGGGGGAATATATTATGGGGATAATGACGCCAAAATTTAAACATAAATATACGTTTTAATATAAGTAAATATACATATGGATGAATATCATCTTTGGTAATTGGTATCGTTGCATTTTTTAGGCCAAAAATATTTTCAGATTGCCAATTTTTTATGCAGATAACGGAATCAATCCAATAGGCAGTTTAAACTAAATATCGAAAAATCCATTGTAGCATATCAGCATGCACGCGAAGAATTCTGATCCAGGAACTCTTGACTGCGTCACGATCTATTGTGATTTCGTTTCGAAAACGGCGTTCCAAACTTTTGGTAGCTATAATACGCCATACATTTGTAGAATCGGAGAATTTATTGTATGGAATTCATTCATATGCTCACAATACCCTCGGTGTAGCCCCTTTAGGAGGTAGAACTGACGTACCATTGGGAAAACCTGCAAGGGCAAGTTTTTTTATTTTATTACCCAAATACGCTCGCCATTCAGGGTGGGACGATTTAGGGTCGCACTTATCTGCCTCCTGGCAGTGACGAAGGTGTTTCGATTGCAACGCGCGCTTTTTATCTAGGAGCTCCCCTCCCCCCACATTTCAACCCACGGATACCACACGACCCTCTTCCCCTGGGTACGCCATCAATAATAAGACCATCGGAATAAATTTCCCCACTTCCGTAACACTATCGAAAAACGGTACATCCGGTTGAAAAGGAAATTTTCACTGCCCTTACAAAAGGTTATTACATGTGAGATGGGCTGAAAAAAAGGTACCATCCAAGTTCCAATTGTATAATTCCTGTAGTAGTGTCTAAATGTTGTTATATAATGTATTAAAAGGATCGCCCATTGCTTACACGAACTTACTTTTTACAATTTACTCTGGTGATTTGTAAGGGCAAATTGTGAAGCCATTATTTGATTCGATATAATCTAGAAATGTAAAAAAATCAATGCATGATTAAATTAATATATGAATATATTGCTGGCTAGGTTCCAAGTACATAAATCAGCCTTTGATTGCTTTAATATTTCTAAGGGGAATTAATGGTTGGTAGTTATTTTGGGAGCAGACCGACTGCTGAGATCATTAATGGCATGAAGAATTGGTGAGTAATTTTAAAGATTACCGCATGGAATATTATGTTCGAGTTAGAATTTTCAGAAAATGAAGAAAGAGTGGATGGAGAGAAACGTGGGGTCGGAATTTTTCTTTTGTAAAAACGAAATTCTCCAAGTGGTCACACACTTTAAAGGCCCATCCGACGGACATCGTACTCCCTTATGAGTGGTTTCCACATAGCACAGCAAGTAGGAATGGGGATACCTCTGAAAAATTCTGCCACCTCCGGGATTCGAAGCTGGATCCTAAGCGTGGGAAGTCTTACTAATATCATAAAAGTAGACTTGTAGGGCGCGCAGATAGTTTTCACAAAGTTCAAACCCCGAAGTAATTGAAATATGGATGATTTTGTACATATTAGGGGCATGAGGAAAGCAAACTTGGGTGGACGAGGAGAATAAAAGATTTGCTGGAGGGATGGAATGTCGGAAAAAATACTCCTGGTAGCGCCTGGAGAATATTAATAATTTCATATTACCCCAAGATAGGAAAGATAGTAATGTATGAAAGAGTACTCCTCCCCATGTATTATTGTATGTATTTAAAACTTGGGCATGCCAGGGCAACCACAAATAACGAATAAATACGGTGGGTATGGGTCATTTCTCTACTGCTACATGATACCCTGCAGGCCACCGGCTTACTATATGGCAGGGGTGGGGGAAGGTTGCCCCACACCAGGCATGCGCAGTAAACAAAGGGTTGCAGTCACGTACCGCACATAAAGATTGGTAGTTACATATAATTATGTCATTTTAAGCAATAAAAACACTTACGTGTCTAAAATTTGTGTTTAAAGGGCCATTATTTATAATGGAGAGATAATGCAGAAAGAGAAAAATAAATTCGCTTCCACTAAAAAAATTTATCTAGCATAATAAGAAAAAATAAAGCCAATGACAACTGCAAAAAGGCATAAGAAATACTTATAACTTCAAAAGAATCTATAAAGTGAGGAATGAGTGGGTCATGATAGAATATGGACACGATATATTGTAATGGACAAGTGGGTGAGATATGTGTATAGCTGGTTTGGTCTGGACGCGGATCGAAAAGATGATGTATGTAAGAATATGACATTCCTTTAAATAGCTTGATGATTTCGGTTCACCGGAATATCTCCCCTTACAATGAATTTCCTATTAACATGCCTTGATTGTTCAAAATTACTAACTCTATCATTATCATTATCATCATTGTCTACTATCATTACATTTGGGAGGACTACTTGGTCATGAACAAAATATTAAAAAACAGGTGTTTATTACTTTCTTCACAAATGGTTAGATAGAAGAAATATCACATTGCAGCATAGAATGTTTCATTTACATGATGAGTTAGGAAAGAGATACGCTAGAGTACAAGAAAGATCGGAATATCTATAAAAAAAAGGATATCGAAAGCTACAAAAGGAAATATTGGAGGAACAAATAAGAAAATGACAAAAAACCATGGCGTACGTATGAGATGCTCAGGAAGATACGAGGGTCATCCGGAAAGTAGTACCCGTTCGTGAAATAAAGACACAAAAGTAAATATTAACAAACATAAAAAATTTTATTTGAAAGAGGATACTTTAAACTACTTCTCAACATAATCTCCAAGCAAATTAAGGCATTTGTCATAACGTGTGACAAGTTTCTGTATTCCTGCTGCATAGTCCTTCGCCGCCAGCTCATTGAGATACGCGAGGGACCCATCTTGCACAAATTTTTGCATAATGCAGATGGTGTTTAACAATTTCATGAACAATTGTTCGAGAAACATTGGGAAAATGCTCACAGATGTCATCAATTGTGACGCGCCGATCGTTCCTCACGAATTCGTCAACTGAGCTCACCAGTTGGTCTGTAATGACAGACGGTCTCCCCGAACGCTCATCGTCGTGTGTGTTCCCCCTCCCCATGTTGAAGTTGCGACACCACCGCCGAACAGACGACTCGTCCATTACATTGTCTCCATACACCTCCTTTAATTGGCGATGAATATCACATGGGCGAACGTTTCTTGCATTGAGGAATTTAATCACTGCCCTCACTTCACAACTGGCGGCGTTCTCAATTTTTTTAAACATTGTAAACAATCACAGAAACAACACAGGCAATGCTAGCGTCACGCAACTTGGCTCAGAGAAGGCAGACAAGCCACTGAAGCTATCTGACCTCGTCCAGCGGCTACTCGCGTCGTCAGCACTTCATGCGGCACGAACGGGTACTACTTTCCGGATGACCCTCGTATATGAGAGATGAAAATAAAATAAGATTAACATAGAATAGAATAGAAGGTACCACAATGTCGTAAAAAATTAACTGAGATGGAAAACTAATAGAAAAATAGGCATGATGCTATTGTGAAAATATTTAAAGAATTTACAGAGGACGGGTGAAATGGGTGCACTATACAAGAAGGTTAAAAAGCTATCTGAAGTTACAAGGAAAAATCTGTGTTAACTATAAAAGACAGGGCCAGAAAATTATTGATAGAACAGGGAAATATTAGAGAGAAATGTAAAGAATTAACAATCAATAGGTGAATATATTAGGCTATTATTTTTAGACTTAGAGAGAATGACGTTGATGGGAATAGATTAGGTTCAGGCACATTGGATTGTGAGACACAGAGAGAGTTAAGTTTTAAGAGTGTATGTACTTATGTAAACTATTTCCCCGCAATCTGCAGCAACACAGAGTGAATCCTGAAAGATTTGGATCTTTAATAGCTACTCTCCCCGGAAGCTTCCACAAAGAATTCCGGCTCCTTGTAGTTTATGACAAGCCTACTTATGTGATTCTCTCTTTATAAGTTTTCTGCAATTATTGCGTGGGGTAAACTACAATCCAATTTGTTTCCTTCTTGTACCTTCCAAACGCTTCTTTCTTCCCCCACTCTTCGAGGTATATACTTCAAAATATGTTAAATATGTGTATCAATTTTATTTTCAGTATTCTTCCTTAGCACCACATTTACATCTCATCCAATCTTTACCCTACCGCTCCTATTGTTAAAGAATTAAACATTTATATTGCTTAAAGCCTCACACAAACCGTTAAATAAAGGGAGAACTAGGTATCTATTCGTCTTATGGAAATTACTTGGATATTCGATGGTGACGCGTGGAGAAACGACGTTGCAGAGTTAACTCACATCCCTGCCGTACAACCTATCAATCAGCGTCTAACTAACTCGGCGTCAGAACAAACCTGGATTGATATTACTTAGCAGAGCACTACTGATGAGCAGGGAATTCATTCAGGAGGACGGAAGACAAATCTAATATTCAATTATTGCCCTTGCCATTGGCTTTTAATGTCAGTCCTGCTTTCCACTGGAATAATTTAACCGTATTATTTGGATCCGGCGCTACAGTGGCGTTGGACAAATCAGCCACCATGGATACACCACCCTCCCGAATGTATTGTCCACCCCCGACAAAGCCGCAAGATCGATCGAAAAACCGTACTTTTTGACGGAAGAATTCACCCATTGACTTCTCATGGAATACGACCTATATGCACGTATTTTAAAGTACCTAAGTACTTGCGAGTGAAATGAACTCACATCGAAGTGTGATGCACCTGACTTGAAACTCTAGCGGATGCGCAGCGTGGCTACTTTTTTCGGGGAGCCGCTACTCGTAGAATAAAAAAATCACTGTGGCCCCCACCTCATATTTGGGACTTTCCTAAAAAGGTAATCATATTACTAAACATTTAAGATCAGTAGTTTTTTTATAAAGGGTTAAATTTGACAAAAATAGATAATGAATATGAGACAGTAAATTCCTATCTCTTTTCCTTATATCTATATCCATGAGTGTGAATATTTGTTCGCCAAATAGCGAGTTTTCATGGTATACTATAGAATGTACATATATATATATATATATATATATATATATATATATATATATAATTATTATTATTATAAGGTAATCTATCGGTAAATGTAGGTTTTTGGATGGACACAACTACCAAATAAATATGTTGTGACTCCTGAGAAAACACGAAATCCAGCAACCTAGTCTACATCAGGTCCCTTTTCATCGCTGAGTACTTCCTTCCTCCCTATATCTTGTCCAACACCCCTATCCTTTTCCTGCCCTTTCCTCGTTTGCCTAATATTCTCCCATCTGTAACAGTCTATTCCAATACCGATCAATATGCCCTTCATCCATTTTTCCAGCCTGCATACGATTTCTCCCTACAAACCCACCACCAAAAATTCGAAAACGTATGAGTTTCTTTTCTTTTTTGTGTGCTTCCAAGTTTTTGATTTTGTTCGCTAATTTGATGTACATTATTATTCACATCCGTGAGACTTTCACAGAAGTTTTATTTATACATACACAGGTATATATATATATATATATATATATATATATATATATATATATATATATATATATATATATATATATATATATATATATTGAATATATGAATGTATATATTGAATGTAGAAATATTTGTAGGCGTTTTACCGAGTAACAGTACTAAGATGATATGGTATTAAAATGTAAAAGAATCACTATGCGCTTAATGGGTTAGTTGCAACATGGAGCCACTTCATTTAATTGATGATAACGTCGAAACACTGAAACACGATTAGTACTGAAATAAGCGTGTACACCAAGAAACTAATATAGTTATTTAATTGTGCCATTTTGAAAAATGCAGGCTTTTTATAAAATACTAGTTTTCTACGAAAAACAATTTATCAGTTAGTGCGCATATTAAATCTTTCAAAATGTGTGCTCCCTAAACTACGCCGCTCTCCTATGGAGATTTTATTAGTATATCTCAAATTTTATCCATAGTAAGTTCGAAAGGATCGCAATTGCATTCTATATTGGTCAGGTATCTTTTAAGCCATTATTTAAGAGTGCAGCAGTAGGTGATTTAAAACCTTGGCGAAATGAATGAAAATTCAATGTTTCCTATTTTTTATCAAATAATAGATATTTTAAGTTACTCGAAATATGAAAATAATGTTTTCAACAGTGTACATGATCCATGATATCTAAGTAAGTTTAAAGTTCTTTACAACATGCGTATATATACTAGTAAGCAGAAAAATAAAATAAGTGACTGATAAAACAAGGACTATAAATTAGGCTAATTAGCATAAAAAGATCCAATTCACCATCTTTTCCAGTTATTCTGTTTTATTTTTTTTTCGTTCGTGGAAAAAGTTACATTTTAAACCTGTAAGCTCCATAAATTGATCCCCATAATCTCATTGTTATGATCACTCCTGCCCTATTTTGACGAGGGTTATAACGGATTTTTAACATCATAGCAAAAGATTCCTGCTTCCAGTTCATGCAAGAGATTAAGCATGTAATGCTGACAATTCCCCATCGGCGTAAAAGAGATAGACCGTGGAGCGAACGGGTTGCTAATGTCATTTCTTTCGACGGACGCTTCGGGAATAGGGAGGTGGTCACGGATTTCCCAATGAGGGCAAGATATCGTTATCGTTGCTGTTGACGTGGTGGATGACGAAATTACCATTACCATTATTCAAATTTCGCGCTGTGAAACTCGCATGACGTATTCCTGAGGCTGCAAAAAATCCTCGAAAACAATGATCGCTGCACATAAAAAATTGGTTTTACTGGCGATTGGGATAGTGGGGAAACAAAGATTGCATCACAGAATATTTGCTATAGTAGTCAATGAGCAGGTAATACTTCGGACTATAATAATAGATGTATATATATATATATATATATATATATATATATATATATATATATAGTAGTTCAAAAAAGTATTATACCATAACCACCTCTATAAACTTGTCTCCAAAGTGTAAAAATAAAATTAATTGAAAGAAACACAACTAGATACGGTAGTGTAAATAGATTACTCTAAAAACAGTGACTGTCATTATTTGATTAAAATTAATGGCTTTTTAATAATTTATACGCGAATGACTGCGCATAACAGACTATCTCAAGGAATGAGAGGGCTCCGTTCATTATTAAATTAGGAGTCAGTAAATAAGAGAAGCCGGTGCACTTTGCGTATCTGAACAGTATTTACGTGGAAAATGGGCGCGGTAATATATGATAGCGTTGATGAAAAAATCATTTAAGTAAATAAGTGAGTTGAAGAGGGATATACTACGCAAAGAAATGAAGAAAATATTAGCGAAGACTTCAAATGGAGCAGCGCTTTGAATGATTGCGGACCGCGGTGATGAGTGCAAAATAGGGATTATTGTTACGTTGAGGAGAATGGAAAAATAAGTTGGACAGAGAGGAAGAGAAACGCCGAGGTTTCAAATAGGGTGGGCATAGAGAGGAAGTTACTGGGGAAAGTTCGGAAAAGACAGACGCAGGAAATATTGAAAGGCAGTAAGATATTGACGACCGTGATATAAGGGAGAACGTTAAGCAAGTGGGGTAGAGGAAGGAAGAGAGTCGGCTAATTAAACAGAGTGGGGGCAGGCAGAAGTTACCAAGGAATGAAATACTCATAATGTAGGACAAACAAGAGAAAATTCTCTATGTAAAAGATATTAGGCCTCAGGGACCTTGCGAAATCTACATTTGAACGCAGAGATTTCCTTGATTGATTAGTATAAAAAGCTCCGAAGCGTTATGCGAGAAGAATTACAATTTTCTAAGTGACAATCGTCGATGATTTGGTAATCAACTCCTTCTTTAAATCAAACAAAGGTGATTATAGTGAACGTTTGCTGCCTCAAAAGGAGTAGCCATAATAATCAACTTGAAGGCTATTTTGATAAGTATACTTCACATAAACGCCTAAGGCATTTGAAATTAACTTATATCAACGACACATTCGTGAGTGAGTATGATGCTGATGAGACCCTTTGGTGTTCCTTGACTCCCGAGGTTAGTATCAATTTAGAAACGGTAAAATATTGAGTTTCTATTGATGTGTTATTTTGGGCACACAATAATATGTTCACGCAAAACCCCTTGTGTCAAAATACCGTCCACCCCTGCTGCATGATGAATAAGTTTAAAAATGAATTTTTTTCGAAGCAGTTCTTATCTTTGTTGCTGTAAAAGACGTAGTAACATGCCCGTTATGCAAAGAAGCAAAGAAAATAATATCGAAGACTTCAAAGGGAGCGAAGTTCTATTTTGTTTACGAATTGTGGTGTTTGAAGTAATAGATACTTTTGAGAACGCGTATAATAGATATTTTTTAATTGTTAGGCAGAGAGAATAACGGATTTGAGAATTTGGACAGAGAGGAAACATAATGAACAGGTGTTGAATAGGTTTGGTGAAGAGAGGTATTAAAAAGGGAAAACATGAAGGAGAAGGAGGGAAAAGCTTGGTGGAAAAAATATTAATTGGTTGTGGGATGTTAAAGTCCGTGGTAGAAGGGAGAATGTTGGGTGAATCGTATTAGGAGGAAATTAGACTTAGAAAGCTCGCACAGCAGTAGTGGCTAAAAAGAACTTAAGAGAAATTATGGTAAACTGCGTGAAATGCCGTTACAGTAACTTTTAACGGAGTTATCCGCTAATATGCATTTCAATGCAACTATTTCAGAGCGCAAAAATCATTCACTTTGACCGGGATCCCGGTCAAGGCGAATAATTTTTAAACTCTGAAATAGTTGAAATGACAGAACTTATGAGATGGAGAAAGGACCACAGGAGAAAGTTCTTTCTACAGTGTATATGTATGTAGAATAAAATAGCTTCAAGAGACCCTAAATAATATACATTTAATCATATGATTTACCATAATTGATGGCTGGCAAGGAATAGCTTTTCATTAAGCACCCCTAGCAACGGATTGCAGGGTGCCATTTTGATTCATGTAAACCTTTTGTTCTCTTTAATTTCTTCAGCATTAAAATCATTTGGCTACGCCTCTTATCTCTCTTTGGGCTCTCATTCCCACCCATTTTGCGGGATAGTCTAGCAGCGCCAATATTTGAGTTTCAAAAAAATGTTCGACAAAATAACAAAAAGTTCGACAAAATAAAAAAAGCGTTACGGAGGATGGGACTCCCACTGGGAAAAAAAATGTTACTCCGAATGTCTCCTATATTGCAAGCTGCACCCGTAACGGGAGGCAAGGATCCTTGATACGTCCCCATGCGGCAAGCGGCCATGTTGGAGGGTACTCGAAACCACTAGGACGGAGGCAAAGCATCCTTGTACGTATGCCCTCTTATGACAAGGATTCATTGCTTCTGTCCTTGACAACTTCCCTGGATATAATCTTGAGTTGCGGCATCCGTGGAAATCACATATTTACATCGGTGGGGTTGCGCGTATTTCTGCGTGCAATGTGTACCGCTATCTCATATCTGCACAGACGTAAAACCACGAGAGCAACCGTAAGGTCGTGTGATGGGGATTTTAGTGCACATACCATTTATGCATACTTTTTCATCCAATTTTATATATTATTGTCAATTTAGGTTTAAGACGGACAAAGCTACAGTAGCATTATGATAATGTTCTCTTTGTCTCCCCCAGCAAAAAAAAACCAGACATCCGACACTAATATTAGCCCATCTTCATTCCGAAAAATTTCTTCCACAATTCATTCCGCCCAACATGCCTAACCTATTATTTTCCCTTCCTCGTTTGCCTAATTTTCTCTCCTCTAGCACAGTATATAACATCTCATTGCCAAACTTAAAACGCTGCATCCATTCTTCCTGCCTCCTTTGATTTTCCTTTTTCCTCCCCCACCATGCATAGAACATCTGCATTTTTTTCACTTTCTATCCACTTCCTTATTTTTTCCTTCTGCTTTTACATACACACACTCATCTAGTACCCGAAAAATCATATAATATGGGTAGAGCTGGGGGTGCCCTGAGAGGCTTGTCCGGGAATCGAACCCGGTCCCTATATATTTAAAACTTGGACAGCAACAAACAATAAAAGAACACATAAAAAGAAAACTTACACGTTATCTCTTAATAATTTCGACGGAATTTAGCTCCGTCTACCTCGGAAGAAACAGTGGTACTCACTGAGTACTACTGTTTCCTCCGAGGTAGACGGAGCTAAATTTCGTCGAAATTATTAAGAGATAACGTGTGAGTTTTCTTATTATGTGTTGCATAATTTTATTATTGTAACAATATGTTTAATTTTATATAAACATACTTTTTTTAGAGATTACTTTTTTCGTGTTCACCAATAGTCGATGGTGGTCACGCGTATTTTAACATACCAGCCAGAAAGATATTTTAAAAAAGATTAATAAAAGTTAAAAGAACTTACTTATATATTTCGGTGATCCCAGCCACCTTCATCAGAGTAAGAGGAGTAACTTTTCGTGTTAACAAATCTTTTTAAAACTTTTTTTACATGGTGGTGTCTATATAAGGTCTAAATTTTTGCATAAAGTATCCATGCATTGTCCCGCAAAATTACGAAGACCATCTTTCTCTCTGAATCACTGAGTCGTCCACAATAGTTCTTGCTAATTTGAGGACTCAAAGGTCCATTAATGTTACGTATTATGTCTAAATAGTGCTTAGCTTTAGTGAGCCACTTTTAAGTTAGCATCAAACCTTTGACTACTATAATAGTAGGCTAGTACTTGATTGATTGTTTTAATTATAACGTAGTCGTAATGCCATCCTCTAGTCGTTATTAATTATCGAGTCTTTTGGAGAGTAAAGGGAAGGATTCTGGCCTTCTCATCAGAGGAAAGGAAAAATCCCCGGTGATTGGTGTGTTTGACCCTCTCATTCTCTTACATTGAAAGCGACCATAGTCTCCCTTTCGATTTCTGAGAAATGTCACCACATTTAGCGATAGATGATTGAGAGAAACGTCTCGTTCTTTATCGAGACTTTTAATGGAAGGTAAAGCAAGTCGCCCCATTCAAGAGAGTGACAAAAGAGACCTGTTCTCCTGGGAGATTGGAAATAAAATGGCGTGAGTGACTGCAGGAATGAGAGTGAGGGAGAAATGGAACTGAAACATCGTGGAGGGGCAGGCGGTTGAGTGTACCTTGGCAGAAGTAGAAGTGGTCGCATCTGTAAAACGTCATAAAACAACTAAGACAAGATGGGGCAAGACGGGGAGCATAAATAATTTAACATAAATAGCATTCGCATCGATGTTAGTTATTTCATATCAGAGATTTTACCATCCGCTGTTATTTAAATCAACAGCCAATATTTAAAAAAAAGTTCCATTCAGTTTAGTACTGATTCGAAGGCTTTATCTCGACTTTATGACCAGGGATCTCCTTACAATTAATATTTATTTTTTCATATCTGTAAATAAATCTATTCTTCTTCATTTCTAAGACAAAAATTAAATTTTCCGGTGCCAGGAACAGGCGCTGCATCGTTTGCGTTTGACGCATTGCTTTCAACTTTGATTGCGATAATGAAGCTGGCAATGTTTTGGTATCAATACTTTTTTCTCTCGACAATATATCTTGAAGTTGATACATCTATCTGACCTTATTTTTAACTGATTTATGGCCTTACAGTAGATACCCCTGGTAAAGAAACAAGAAATGCAGCACTTTTCCCTAATTTTAGCAGAATTTTTAATCACCCTCATGATTATTGGAAACTTAATAATCTCTAAATCGTAAAAATAAATAATTAGTTTACCCAACTAACAGAAAATTTAATGTTTTTTCATTCCCAAAACTAACTGGAACCTCGTCATTTATAAAAAGTAGGCTATAGTTTTACCTTAACGGAAAAAATTGATAAAAATATTTAAACCTGGTTTACTATTACCGTAAAAAATAACACAGTTAAAATTGAATACCGTATTAAATGCTTTTTTTAGGACGCGATTCAGGAATTAGGTCGAACGGCTGCATGGCGAAGGACTGGTCAAGTTGTCCCATCATTTTGCATTTCAAGCAGGAAACTACCGCCCATTAAGCATTCACTTCGCATTTATTAAAAAGAGCAATATCCTGATAAACTATTGCTCGTGAATACATACTTGAGCTGTTGATGTGAGCGGAAGGCTCACGTTTAAGCTAATTTATAACTTCACATCAAGAATGTAATTACAACGATAAGTTTTTAAAAGGGCACAACCCTGTCAAATGTTCCCGCATTACAAATTAATCCATTTCCGACATACATCGAAATTGGGAAAAATACGAGTCCTAAAACTGCCGAATCCTATACAGGGAATTCATCGAAAGGTACAGAAGAAGACTACACAGTTGCAACCAACCTGATTTACATAAAAGCTCCTGTTATCAAATTGTCGGATATATCCCACGCTAGTTTCCTCTGTATCACATTTTTTTAAATGGTATAGTTGCTTAAATAATATTATGAGCACAAAAGGAGCATGGAGAAGCTTCAGAAATACAATGGATCATGACTCCACTTTGAAGTACATACTATATATCCCATTGCAGCGCAAGGAGCCGCAATGAAAAAGAGACCATTTATACATGCACAAAAATAGCTCATAAGTGTTGATCGAAAGCAGAAAACAGTTTCCTTGGCCGAAACGTGTACCACAGATCTTCGACTCACCGATGCTATGGCCGATGCTGTATATATATATATATATATATATATATATATATATATATATATATATATATATATATATATATATACAGGGTTCGTCCGGAAAATAAGTGTACTGATTTTTTCCCGTCGCTCCAGGCACGCCCAGAACCGCTCTGACGGGCTGCGATTGGAGAGGGGTATGTTGGCAAGCGACGCTGAAAAAGGCAGTCGGCTCTGAGCTGTGGTGTAGTGAGGAGCTCTGTTAACGCGAACCTCCACGCTCGACCCACGTCACGGAACGCGATGCCGAAGTTTTTGGAGCAGCGTTATTCCATCAAATTTGCGGTAAAGCTTGGGAAATCGGTGACCGAAACTGTCGGTATGATTAACCACGCTTACGGGCGTCAGCCATGTCCAGAAACATGATCTTTCGGTGGCACAAGATGTTCGTGGAGGGCAGAGAAGAGGACGACGACGAACCACGGCCTGGACGCCCATCAACGACACTCACCGACGAAAATGTGCGAAAAGTTCGCGATGTACTGAACTCTGATCGTCGTCTTAGTGTTCGGATGATAGCAGAGCAGTGTAATGTGCCAAAAACAATAGTGCACGAGATTATTAGGGAGCAATTACAGATGCGAAAAATTTGTGCAAAGTTGGTGCCGAAAGTGCTCAGTGATGATCAAAGACTCAATCGTTTGGAAATCGCGACGCAACTTGCGGATCACTGCAAAAATGATCCACATTTTTTAAAGAACGTTGTTTCGGGTGACGAGACGTGGATCTTTGAGTACGACCCGGAGTTGAAGAGACAAAGTGCGGAGTGGCACACCCCATCATCAACCCGTCAAAAGAAAGCTCGCATGAGCAAATCTCGGATCAAGGCGATGCTCATTGTCTTTTTTGACAAAAGGGGAGTCGTCCACTACGAATTTGTACCTGAATGACAAACTGTAAATGCTGCATTTTACGTCCAAGTGCTCGACAGGCTTCGAAAACGAGTCGCCCGCGTCCGGCCAGCCATCAAAAACATCTGGCGGCTGCATCACGACAATGCGCCGTCTCACACCGCGCTTGTCGTGTCGGACTTCTTGGCCAAGCACGGCGTGGCAACGCTGCCGCACCCGCCCTACAGCCAGGACTTGGCACCACCGGACTTCTTTCTGTTCCCGAAGATAAAGAGTAGTTTGAAAGGAACGCGATACGGGACTTTGGACGCCGTCAAAGAGGTCGTGACGACGTGTCTTCGAGAGGTTCCCGATGATGCCTTCGCGGGAGCGTTCCAGGAATGGAAACGCCGCTGGAACAAGTGTATCGACTCACAAGGGTCCTATTTTGAGGAATACAGTATTAGCTTAATATATGTAAAAGTATAATAAATTTTTTTTCCTGAGCTCAGTACACTTATTTTCCGGACGAACCCTGTATATAAACATATAATTATATATATATATATATATATATATATATATATATATATATATATATATATATATATATATATATATATGTGTGCATGAGTATATATATACACACATATATATACACAGACACTTACATATTTATATATAAACATATCCCTCCCATGGACTACAACCCCGACGTGGTGGAGGGGGCTTGTGCGTTCCGATGACCCCTAGAGCTGTGCTGGCAGGAGTAATAATAATTGCTCCTGGTAGGGTCACCCATGCCAGATAGGTCGAAGGTTAGGAAGCAGACGAAAGATAGTCCACGCAGCGTCTGTTCCTAAGTGAGGCTGCAAAGGCGTCTGACCCCAGAGGCGCGGCCAATAAATTATAGTATCACGCTAAAAACACTATTGAGGAAGGCAACGGGAAACCACCTCAATTATCATTCCCAAGATAAATATGATGGTCACTAAAAAGATTTTGAGTCCTGGCAACTACGGGGCTCGGCCCAATCGGCCGTGCGTCGTGCCCGGCAGCGGGGGAGACAAGGCTTCCGCGGTCGTCATCCCACGAAACACTTGCAAGGAAAAATCGGCAGCAGCAGGACAGAAAATGCAGAAGGAGAAGAAAAAATTAGTTAGAATAGGGACGTGGAATGTTAGGAAAATGATGAGGACAGGGAAATTGGAGAAAGTTAAGCGAGAAATGGAAAGGGAAAATACATATATTTTAGGTCTATGCAAGGTGAGAAGGCAGGATAGCGGGGATTACTGGAGTGATAATTATAGAATAATATGCCGCGGCGGGGACGAGAGCCAACGAGAGGTTGCCATAGTATTAAATAAAGAGGTAGGAAGAAGCGTAGTCAACATAGAGCAGGTAACGGGTAGATTATTACTAATAGAGATAAAAGCAGAACCGACGAATTTGGTATTTATTCAGGTATGCATGCCACCGAGCAACCATAAGGAAGAAGAGGTCGATAGGATATACGATCAGTTAGAGGACATAATCGCGTGTGTTCCCGCAGGGAAACATTTGATAGTGATGGGGGATTGGAATGCGACGGTAGGCGAAGGAAGATATGGTGGGGGAATACGGTTTAGGCACGAGGAATGACCGCGGGGAGAAAGCAGTTGAGTTCTGCAGGAGACAGGGGTTAGTCATCACCAACACTTGGTTTAGACACCACAAAAGACGCAGTTATACATGGAAAATGCCAGGTGACTCAGAAAGGTATCATCTAGATTATATTCTGGTTAGACACAGATTTAGGAACAGTGTAATAAATTCGCACAGCTTTCCAAGAGCGGATTCGGACTCTGGCCACAATTTAGTGGTAATGAAATGTAGCGTCCGTTTCAAAAAGCATAATGCAGGGGCGGCGGGTTAGAAAATGCAGCGTAAAAGTATTAAATGGATGAAAGAGGAATTGGTACCAACAGGCTGTAGAGAAAATTAAGGAGGATGGTAAAGGGCTAATTACTATCGAAGAAAAATGGGACAGTATCAAGAAAGGGTTATCTAAATCCGAAAAAAGACACTATTCGAACCGTTAACGCGAAAAGGGCTAGTAAATCATGGATCACGGATGATATGATTACATAGATGTATGAGAGGAGAAAATGGAAGAATGTTAATACAGAATTAGGCGAAATGAAGTACAAAGAATTAAACAATAAATTGAGGCGGGCAAAAAATAAAGCAAAGGAAGCGTGGTGGAAGACGTAGTGCGAGGATATGGAAAGTCTGCAGAGGAAGGGTGAAATCGGTGCGCTGTACAGCAAAGTTAAATCTTTATGGGGAAGTAAGAAAGGGAGATCTTTGCTAACAGTTAGAGATAAAGCGGGTGAGATAATAGTTGACACAGGATAGATCCAAGAGAGATGGAAGGAATATATAGAAGAACTGTATGGTAAAGAACTCAGACCAACAAAGTTAGACATTGAAAAAGAAAATGACGTAGAGGAGGACAGCTTAGGTCCAGGCATACTAGACCATGAGATAGAAAGGGCATTAAGGGAGATGAAACTAAATAAGGCCGTGGGGGTAGATAACATTCCCGTGGAACTTTTAAAATGCTTAGGAAAATGTGGGAGGAAGAGGCTATATGGGCTGATCCGTAGTATTTATGAGGAGGGAATCTGGCCGGAAGACTTTGTGAGATCAGTTTTAGTTCATATTCCGAAAAAGGTAAAGGCTACATCGTGTGAGGACTACAGGATAATAAGTTTGATATCCCGCGCAGCTAAAGTTGTTCTCAGGATCATAAAAAAGGATAGAGAGCAGGGTAAATGATTACTTAGGGAATGATCAGTTTGGGTTTAGGAAGGGGAGAGGTACTCGTGATGCCATTACAGTAATGAGATTATTAATCGAGAGGAATATAGAATACAACAAGGAGATATTTGCCTGTTTCGTAGATTTGGAAAAATCGTTTGATAGAGTGAATTGGGAAAAAATAATGAGTATTCTGCAGAAAATAGGAATAGATTGGAGGGAAAGGAGGCTAATCCGCAACCTGTCCATGTCTCAGACTGCTCAGTTGCGGGTGGGAAACGGGGAGTCCGGATGGGCAGTGTTAGGAAGGGGTGTGAGGCAGGGTTGCCCATTACCACCGTTGCTGTTCAACCTGTATGCAGAGGAAATGATTAAAGAGGCATGGGAAGAACTCGAGGTAGGAATGAAAGTGGGCGGGGAATTCGTAAAATCAGTTAGGTTTGCTGATGACCAAGCTTTAATTCGTCAGTCAGCCAGGGGGTTGCAAGCATTGCTGAGTGAATTGGGAATTCAGTGCGACAGGTATGGAATGAGAATCAGTATAAATAAAACAAAGGTTATAAGATTTTCCAGAAAGAAAAAGGCCAAGCTTAACATTAAAATAGGAGGGCAAAAACTAGAGCAGGTAGATTAGTTTACGTATCTCGGTAGTGTTTTGGACCAACACGGTCAAAGTAGTAGGGACTTAAGGAGAAGAATTGGGCTAGGCAACGAGGCTTTCACAAGGAGGAGGGAGTTGATGACATGGACGTTGAGTAAGGGTGTTAAGAAAACCTTAGATATTGAACGTATATATGCCCGGGGTGGAAACGTTGACTCTGAAGTGGATGATAGAAGTAGATTGGAGACTTTTTAAATATGCTTGTAGAGAAGAATTGAGAAGGTGAAATCGGCCGAAAGGGAAATAAATGAGGAAGCACTATTTATGGTGGGCGAAGAGATAGGTTTGTTGGGAGAAATCCTATGGAGGCAGGAAAAGTGAATGAAGGGGGTATTGACTGGTAGTGGGAGGTTGAAGACTGTAATAGAGGGGAGGATGTTGGGAAAACGAGGAAATGGAAGGAAAAGGATAGGGATGTTGGACGGGACGAAGGGAAGAAGGAAGTACTCAGAGGTGAAGATGGGTCTGATGTAGAGTAGGCTGCTGGATTGTGTTTTGGTAGGAGTCACAAAATATCTATTTGGCAGTTTTTCTATCCAAAACCTACCTTTATCGGTATATTAATTAATAATAACATATATATAATAATAATTACAATACAATAATATATATATATATATATATATATATATATATATATATATATATATATATATATATATATATATATATATATATATTGTATATTCAGATGGTACTCGCGAACAAAAAGAAAAGGAAAGAGACACACGCATTCGGAATTTTCGGTGGTCAAACCGCCTTTCTCAAGAGAGAGAAGGAAGGATTGATTCCTGGAAAGCACGTTAGTATCTACACAATTATCAATCCTATAAATGGTTATTATCAAATGCAAGAGTTTCTGAGCCATTCATTATTTAAATGATAATATTCAAGTTGATTTCGTTTCCAAGTTTTAGGGTTCCATTTTTTATTACTTGCGTGTCATGTGAGAGAAGACCTAGTGCTTCAATACACATCTCAGACCACGCATAACTTCGTTACCTTATCGTGGTAATTGAAGCCACCATTATACTTTGGTGCGCATAGGTAAGCATTCTTTTACAGTACTGCGTCAACAACAGATTGTCTTAATTTAAGAATATACAGTTCGGTTAAGGTGATGATTAGGGTAACTGTAAATAATGAATTGAAATATTCCTTTCGTCTAAACAAATTGTCACGCGAGGTCTGTACAATACTAGAGAAGGTTTATGAAGAGTCTTTCATTCCTTAATGTTCACATCTCATATTTTTTAAGTGCTTAAAGACTGGAGACAATCAATTTCAAAGGATGGTGGACCGGGAGCTCCAGTCATTGCCCTAAAGGAAGTTTACTTTAGAACCGCTGCTGTTATTGGGTGAGAAGAACGTCAAATAAAGTTAAGAGCACTATCAGAAATTTTCATCGGATGCCAGCCACACATCGGTATCAGAAAAATTTCGGATGAGGTGATATCGTGTGAGGTGGGTTCCACAAAATCGTGATTATCTAGCGAAAACCAATTTAAAGAGTGCTCTTCATCCTCCCTATAGTCCAAACTTATCCCCATGCGGCACATTCCTGCTCCCAGTTGTGTGGAAACACCTTCGCTGAAAGCGTTTCATCGTCAGAAATAAGCGTACGCGAGCAGAACTTACAGATTACATGTATATAAACTTACAATGACAGGTGCTGACGCAATACTGGAGTCATATAAATGAAAATTGTATCAATATAGAATGCCTATTATGTAAACGAACCCATATAAAAGTAAATTTTTTCGCAGTAATTTATGTGATTACAAGATTAATAAAAATTCTATTTTGAGCAAACCTCTTAGTAAAACACACTAGCAAATGAGCAGTTATATTTTGATAACAATATACTTAGCATACTTTTCAATTAAGGGCTACCTAATAGTTTTAGTCTCTTACCCTGCTCCCTTCATGACCCGCTCACATCTTGCACAATTACACAGTAACTACGGTGGGTGTATTTGGGCACCAGCAATAATTGCACAATAATTAGTAAACTCAAACATTTGAGTTAATGTAAGTTAATATAAAAAAGCTGTTCACGATACATACATACAGGGTGCGTTTTGAAGGTAATACAAATAAATTTCCCGCGCCCTTCCTATTGTTTGCAGTCGGATCAAAGTAGTTAGAGTAGGTGGGGAGGACGCTAAGCTATTCCGCAAAACCAGTCTACGTGCTCTCCAAGCTGTGAAAGTGGCAGGACGTCAGTTATTGTGAACCTCAGCGCGCCGATATGTCACGAAAAAAATTGAATCGACTATTGAGCAACGTTACGCGATTAAATATTGTGCTAAACTTGAAATATCTCTTGAGGAGACTAAAAAAATGATTCGTGAGGCTTACGGGGACTCAGCTCTGTCCTAATGACAAGTTTTGAGGTGGTTAAATGCCTTTAAGGAGGGCCCGGAAGAGGTTCACGATGAACAACGCTCTGGGCGGCCATCAACAAGCAAAACCGACAACAATGTGGCTCGTGTTCGACAATTGTCAAACTCTGACCGTCAATTGAGTGTCAAGATTATTACCAATGAACTAAACTTGTCTCGACTGTTTATCGTACTGTTGTTTATCATTGTTACTGAAGATTTAGCCATGAGGAAATGTGCGCCAAGCTCGTACCTAAGGGTTTTGCCACAGCGCGCTACGAGTCCGCAAGTTCCTGGCCAAACACCAGGTGCCAACGCTGCCTCACCCCGCCTATAGTCCTGACTTCGCCCAGCAGACCTCTTTTTGTCCCCTCGGATAAAGGCAGCCCTGAAAGGAACCCGTTTTTCGTCCATAGAAGAGATCCAATCCTCCGTGATGAATACCGAGAGGTCCCCTGAAGACGCCTTTCAGGGCCCTTACCGGTCACGGCAGAGTCGCTGCAAAAAATGTGTAGAGGCCCAAGGACAGTACTTTGAAGAATTTCAAATGTTTGTGCAAATCTGTTCAATGTATTACTATTTAAAACTAATTGCATGACTCTTCGAACGCACACCGCACATACATACAAGCATTCATACATTAGACAATACTTTGTGTCTGACTAAAACGTTATATTTTAGTCTTTAGGTTTATTTATTTGTGGGCATGGGTCCGCTTTTGCCGTGCGCGGTAAGGACCTGTACATGAATCTGTCTCTGGCGGTGTAAATCATTCTCTCATTTTTATCCCGTATTATAGGCCTGGTTGACCAATATAATTTGGTATCGTAATAATTCCCTCTGCGTAGCAAGAAAACTCAGGTGTCCTGTGCCTTGCTAAAAGTCGTAAGTCTTGCCTCCTCTTATCGATAAACAAGGGCTTCAAAACTTATTCTTCCAATATACGCCTGGAGCTAACGCTCTTTCGTAATAATTTTTAACAAATCTGGCGGTGTATCTTTGAAAATTTTCCAATTTATTGTTTGAATTTTTCTCCCATGAATCCCAAATTCTTGCCGTGTATTTCAAAGTTTTTTAAACCAATACGAAGTTTCACCATTTGTGTTAATTTAACATGAACTTTTACTGCAACCCATCTAATGATACCTAGAATCTTTACGGACGATCTGCATGCTATTCTGATATGTGTACCCCGTTTGAGGTTAGATATTAACACTCGATTTTTTTAATCTGAACTGAGATCTGAACTTTTGCATGTCATTGCAACTCGATCTTATGCATGTCATAATTTACGTCTCATGTATCTTTTTATTAAATCCAATGCTACGAAATCATCTCATCAATAGCCATTTTTTTCAGAGTAATTCAATCATATGAAATTTCCTACCATAAGTATATTTCCCTGCCTAATTTATTTGTGATTGATTTATTCGAGGAATCCTAAATCAAAATATAATGATCTTGAAGAAACAATTTTTATTATAGTAATAAAAATTTTTCCAGTAGACCCGTCACGCTTACAAATTTCTCGTAGCAATTTATAACACAAGAGGAAAATAATCAGAGAGGAAACCCGAGAATGAATTACGAGGAACGGAGAATGGAGGACAAAAGAGCAAAGAGTCATGAGGAAATGGATGAAGAGATTGGCAGGGAAGAGAATAGTTTGAAGAGGATTCTACAAACCAATCCTCGGATTGATAACCCGTGACGATGAGGACACGGGAGAATGCGAAGCATTTTGAACAAGGCTCAAAATTTGCATGCTATCACGTGAACTGAAACCCATTCCCGAACGCTCCCCTCCGTGTCACAGGTAAACAAAGAGAGAGAGAGGGAGCCCTGTTACCATTCTAATGGGCCAAGTCTCTCTCTCTCTCTCTTGGTGCCCTCCTGACCACGGGGAAATCGCGCACAGTGGCAAAGGTGTGAAAGCCTCCCATCCTTAAAAGTTTTCCACTCCTCGATTCGTTTACCTTTGAATCAGAAGTCTGGCGAAGAAATTAAGTTCAGAATCTTATTAAAATATGATTAGTTCCGGAATGGTTTGGAATTACATTCCACGAAGTGGATGTCAAATCCCTCAAAGAGAGAGAGAGAGACAGATAGAGGGAAGAGAGGAGGAGAGAGTTTTGAGAATGGAAACTTTCAAAAGTTTAGGTACAATGCGGAATGAGAGAGAAACGCATAGGGCACATTGCCCTGGTTCTCGTTTGAAGTTTCCCACTTCTACTTGCCGTTCCGACGGTAGAAAAAAAAAATCATGAGCGTACCTTGACTTTACCCAGCGGGATGGTTAGGCGGGGGATAACGATGAAAATGCCTCGCAGTATTTGTACATTAGCTTATTTATTATGAGGAGGCGGTTTAACGGAGACAGTGAAGGGAAAGAGAAAGAGAGAGATTGATAGAAAGAGAGACTTTTTGCCTACATTTTTTTCCCCTAATGAAGCAATCTCCCTCTTGTTATGTGTGTATAAGACCCACCTACATCATGCATTCCATCTCTCGCGTCTGAAGGAAATAAATCCCGTGGGGGAGGAAAAATTTAAAGGAGAAAAAAAAGTTACTTTTTAAAAAATTCCTTGAAATTGGTGTGGAGGACGGAAGATGGGAACTTTGATGGGTTAGTGGGGTCGACCCCCTCCCTTTGCCCCTTTCTTCCCTCTCTCCCCTCACCCACCTCCCCTAGAGGCCAACTCCGTTCTTATTAATTTATTTTTTTTCCTCTCTCCCTTTTTTAACTCATTTAGGAAGTTGCGCGCGCCACCGCTCCATTCCGTTCCGAAATTGAAAACCGCCCGCCCAGAGCCCTTACGGGAAGAGAAGGGAAGGGAGGGAAAAAAATAGAGGAAGAAAAAAATGAAGGTGAAAAAAAATCACATCCCCCAACCTCCTCCCCCACAGGGGAGAGGAAAGAGTATTTTTTTTATTCACCGGGGATAGAGGGAAATTTCGCGCCCCGATGAATCTTGGTCCATTCATTTCCCAACTCCCTCCTTTCATTCTTGAAACATTCAAAGATTCCTCTTCGATTCCATTAAACGGGCAATTTCATTCAATCAAGTTCCATGATGGTGGGGTGGGGAAGTAGAGTAAAGAAAACAGGCGAAGGAGAATGAATTATTGTTATAAGCCTCGGGCTACCACGATGGTGTCAAACGCCGGGATCAGAAAGCGATTTCCTCGAGCATGAAATCTCATTTCACTGGCAAACTTGCACTCCTAATTGAGAACTTTGGGAACAGTGCATGTTGGAATGGCATTGGAATGGAGTCCTGTGAAACTTTACTTCTCAGCATAGAACATCTACATAAACTAATGCAAATGTGGCCATGGCATATTGACATGGCGATATTCATCAAGAAAAACAAGCAGAAACCACTATATCTGGTATACATGGAGCACTGGCACCAAAATAATTAATATCAATACAATGATAATATTGTATCTACATCTTTTAAATTATTCATATAATGAAAATGGTCGTTTTCATAAATGAACTATGCTATTAATATCGTTTGTGTAAATGCGTCGAAAAAGCCGGTCATATTGGGGAAATCACGAGAATTATATCAGTGAAAATTATCGTCACTAGATATACTGTTTCCTTAAACTTACGTCGATACGAAAATAATAATCATATTGAGATAAATATATGTTTCGAGTTTCCCCAGATCGTTGACGTCTCCAGCGACATGATGAGTCAACAAAATTCCTCGACTGTCAGAGCATAACAACCAAATCATTTACAATATAGCAGCAATTATTTTAGTATTTCCTGACGGCTACATCTTAGTCAAATACTTTATGTGTAAAAATACTATCAAAATCAAAATTCGCACGTGGGTACCACATATTTTGTATCAATTATTAATCTAACTGTGGTACCGCGAAGATAAACCTCTCGCATGGCCTTGGCTGTTTGAGTATGATAGAAGGGAGAATTTTGGGTAAGCGTGTTATAGTGGGGAAATATTAGGCATCTTGAACTGCAGGATTGGGGGCAGAACGTACATGGAGCTGAAAAATGAGTTATTTCAATTTGGGGTATGAGGGTATTTAGTATTTTGTTATGTTGGCCTGAGAAATTCATCTGGTCTCAGGCTTTGGGTCCAGCAATAAACCTACCTTGACCTTGAGAACACTATTGATTAGAACAACGTATCAGGTGCCGGCTCGTTACTGGATCGGCTGAAATATTGGTGATGGTGATTAGAGACTTTTGAGATGAAGGTACGGGGGAAAAATGGAAGGGAAAAAATAAAACCGAGGAAGTGATAAGGCAGGTAGGAGAGGAGAAAATATGTTGTTGGGAGAAAGAGAAGAAAAGAAGACAGGTGAGGTGAACGCAATAGATACTAAGAGGCAACGGAATGCTGAAATACAGGTATGTGATATAGGGAATAATGATAGATTCATTGCAGTTAAGTGTGGAAAAAATAAGAGTTTTCTACTGTAAGAAGGTAATTATTAACTATGAAAAGAAGTAGGAATATTTTTGTATGAGATTGAAGAAAGTATTTAGGTAATTATGTGGAGCTGAAAAACGATTTATCATAATGAAATGGCAAATTTGTGAAGTCTTTTACGTTTCATAAAAGGGTAGAAGTGTATCATCAAATATTCGATTCCCTGGGGTAATGAAAAACTTACTTTTAGGGTACATTACAGATAGTAATAAAAATCAAACTCTATAATCATTGGTATTTCAGTACCATTCGAATTGCATATTTTTTTACCTGCCTTGAAAGTATTGAAAAATTAATGATATTGATAAATGGTTGATAATGTAAATGAGTGATAATTTTATTCATGAAATGCGATATAATGGCAAAAGTATAAAATGGATAATAGAGAGGGCACCAGTTTAACAGTGAATATCATAATTACAATAGTTTATGAATATAGAGTTTTATTTCACATTCACAAACAAAGAAATATAAACGGATTACTTTGTGCCGATGCCAGCTATAATTTTTAGAATCATCAATAATAATTTAATAAACTTGACTTTAGCTACCTCATTAACATGTCGGATATTAGATAATTTAAAAGTTAAAGTAATTAAACCGGAAACTGAGGATTGAGATACTTTCATCAAACACCACAAGAAATATAAAACTGTTGTTAAAGCTTAACGTATTTATATTTATAACGAAAAAAGTTTAATTAAAACGTAACTCCTCAATTGTAATTAAAAACTTTTTCAAAACCAGTTTATAATTATAGCGTAAAGATGAACTATATTGAGATTTAATTAACTTTTTCACATTTAATTAACTACATCCTTTGGTAAAAATTCAAAGTCTGAAAATTATCCGGAAGAACCCCTGCAAAGAAAAAAGGTTATATTTCGAACGGTCATAAATTAACAACCTTGATCTTCTATGATACACGGCGGTGTTTGCGTCTGAAATACGTGTGGTGTTGCAGAATTTGTTGGAGACTCGTCGAAGAAAATTATTTATAGTTGTCATCAGCAGCTTTTTTTATTTCCATCACATAATGTTAATTTTCAGAGAAGGATGCTAAGTTTCAAAGTTGCCATTGGTAGGGTTGAAACATTGGTAACTGGGTGGCAAAGTTTCTCGGTCGTTTGCTCTTGAGATCTACAAATTGACATGAGTAGCCGATGTCACCTGAAGTTTATTAATGTCTCTTTGGGTCATAAAAACCTCGCCTTGATCAACCCCATTTCTCCTCTCATTTATTCCGAATTTCTTATTCGAGCATCTTCAAAGTTTCTCGTAACTACTTCACATCCTCTCCGTTTTCAACCGTACGTACTGCCCCATCGACTTCGAAAATCTTTCCCAAGTACATATTGGCGGAGGCGACCAAGATCTGTGTCCCGTTTTGCAAAGCTGTAAGACGATTTAAAATACCTCGTGTTTTTCATTCGTCCTCCTATTTATCCTAGTTTACAAGACATTTTGAAAACAAGACTTGCAAAATGATAACCTCAATTTGAAGCTCGATTTTCAAAGTAATGAAATGATATTATTAAAAATTAAAATTCATTAGCAAGAATGTAAGCCGTAAATGTTAGCGCTAAGCAGAGATGTAAAGTTGTTGAGCTTTGCAAATGAAAGAAAAATTATATTTTTCCTACAGCAAATTACTGCATAGTTTGAATTTTGTAATCTTCCCATTCATTCGCAGGCTCATAATTAGTTACGCGGTAAAGAGGAAAGTGCATTTACGATGTTACTTCATCCCTATCCACCAGCCTTACACAAAAACGGTAATATCCCAGGCGCAATGCGCATCTTGTCATTATTTGGTAGTCTATCGTTTTAGGTAGAATTATAGACACTAAGACTACACACCAAATAATTTTTATATCTCATGAACTTGATGCAGCCATTCATTTTATACAAAAATAAGTCCTCCTTTAGTTTCGAATATTTTCTGCAATCTCAAAACCGAGATTTCTGAAAAACCCCATCTCTCACCCCACGATTCTTAGTCTCCCTTTCTTTCCACTTAATATTTCAGTATTCTTTCGCACCCGCACACTTAAAATCCTCAAAATTATGTCTATTATTTTGCAAAGACGCATATGTATTCCCATCGCGAAAAACCACGCTTCTCTCCTTAAAACCTAGTTCAAAGTTTATGTCATCAATTCCTTCCCCAACGTTAAAGCTTTTTTAACTAACCCATTCTTCTTCTGATGTCCCTACTACCTTGACCATCTCGGTCCAAAATTCTCCAACATAGGTAAGGAGTCTGCTCCGTTGTGAGATGATGTTTGTCCCTGAGATTACTACAAATACATGCATCGTATGTCTTATGTCAGTGGCGCACCCATTTCAGTGAAAGTGTAACTTTAAATATGTTATTGAGGAAAATCATGAGGAAGGACTGAACTCATTTCTTTCACGATTCTATGATAACAACATAACACGTAAACACTAAAACAAATTGGTTAACAGATTCATCGTGAGCATTTTGATCGACATACTAAATATATTTTCATTATTAATACCAAAATAAAATATGAGTTTGCATGAGCATAGAAGGGTTTGAAGCAAAATTTGACATTGGATGTAGTTTTATAACTGCGAAATTTATATCTGACTTTTTTTGTTTATGTGCCACCTGCTCACAAACAAGAACTGACTGGCTTAACAGAACCAGAATGAGTATTCAATTTGTACGTCTCTCAATTTACACTACTATGCTATATGGTGAAGATTATCTATAAATGACTTTTGTTTTGAAATTTTCCATCGAAATTGATGAATGAAGAGTACACATTTAAAAAAATTTAGATTCATTTTAAAAGGACCTTTGAATTGACTTGATTTGGGCAATGATTCGCAGGAATCATTTATTACCTAGCTATTAGTTAGGGCATAAGTCATATTTGTGCATTTATTTAATCATGCATTCAAATATATATATATATATATATATATATATATATATATATATATATATATATATATATATATATATATATACATCCAAACCGACCTTCTGGTTGATTACTGTGTTTATGGTTGTTGTGGTTTATATATATATTTACTACTTTGATCAAAAAGTTCCCGGAATAACCACCGTGTGGCGCTCCCATCGTTCCGATTTGAGTTCTGTTTTTTTTGTTAAATTGGTACATCTGTTGTTGATATTCCCTTTAAATCTTAGTGTCATAACTTGACATTTGCAAAAGTTACGTAGCCAAGAGTACATCTATCTCTATGTGTGTTGGCGATTTTTTACAATTTCAGAAATGGATTTAAATTTGCAACAACGAACTTGTATTAAATTTTGCGTAAAAAACGGATTTAGTGGCGCACGGACGTTGGAAATGTTGGAAAAGTGTTTCGGCAACGATTCTCTAAAAAAAAACGGTCGTTTACCAGTGGCACGAGCGGTTCAGAAGTGGTCGTGAGTCAATCGAAGATGATGAACGCAGTGGCAGACCATCGACATCGAAAGTCGGTGAAAAAATTGATAAAGTAAAAGAAATGTTGGTCAATAACCGCAAATTAACCATCAGAGAAATAGCGGAGGATTTGAACATTGCCTATGGATCCGCCCAAGACATTGTGGTTAATGATTTGGGTTTCCGTCGTGTAGCAGCAAAGTTGGTTCCAAAAGACCTCAATTTCATGCAAAAAAGAGACCGTGTTGACGTCGCAAAAGACATGATTTGCGAGGCTGAATCCGATCCCACATTCATCAAAAGGATCATTACTGGAGACGAGACGTGGGTTTATGAGTACGACACGCAATCCAGACATCAGGCAAGTGAATGGCGTTCACCAAATGAGCCGAGACCAAAAAAACCACGTCGTTTTCAGTCAAAAAAGAAGGCAATGCTGACGGTTTTCATGGATTACAACGGTGTAGTGCATTATGAATTTTTGCCAGACAGTAAACAAAGAGTATTATTTGGGCGTTATGAGACGTTTGCGTGAAGCAATTCGCCGAAAGAGACCAGAAATGTGGGCAGAAAACTCGTGGATTTTGCACCATGATAACGCACCGTCGCACAGTGCTATCATTATTCGTAATTTTTTGACGAAAAATGCAACAAATACCATCCAACAGCCACCGAATTCACCTGATTTGGCTCCCTGTGACTTCTTTCTGTTCAATCGAGTTAAAAAACCATTACGGGGAACGCGTTTTAGCAGCCGAGAGGAAGTAATGGAAAAATCGCAGGAAGCACTGATGGACATACCGAAAAGCGACCGTAACTTTTGCAAATGTCAAGTTATGACACTAAGATTTAAAGGGAATATCAACAACAGATGTACCAATTTAACAAAAAAACAGAACTCAAATCGGAACGATGGGAGCGCCACACGGTGGTTATTCCGGGAACTTTTTGATCAAGGTAGTATATATATATGTGGGTGTGTGTGCTTGTGTGAGTATATATATATATATATATATATATATATATATATATATATATATATATATATATATATATATATATGATTTCGCCTAAGTAGTACGGAAGTGTTAAAAAAAAAAGTAGTACCTGAGTACTGCTGTTTTTTCTCAGGAAGACGGAGCTAAATTCCGTCGAAATTATTAAGGAATAATGTGTGTGTTCTTTTTATGTGTTCTCATGTTATTTTTTGGTGTCCAAGTTTTTTATACATGTATATATATGTATATATGTAGTATATGTATAGTATACATAAATATCTTCGAAATACAACGCTCTTTGGCGACGTACAAACACATAAAAACACAGATGTAGATTTTTAAGACATAGAAAGGACACTCACATATGTCGTTTTGACGTTTTAACGTCATCGTCATCAAATGACGACGGTCATGCCGTCATCATAATCGTTAATAAAAATGATACAACATCACAAAGGATATATGTAAGCATCGTGTACATATTAGCTCATAAACAATAACCATACAAATTCACACACAAATTCCAATGCCTATGTACACCATACAATTAATAATATAATAAATAAATGATTGTTTTTAAGTAACTTCATTTGGGTTCTTGGTTTCGATTTTGTGAAGGGTAGACAGAAAGTAGTGTTATCTCGACCAAAACGAAGAGTAAGAAACACAGTTCAAAAGAAGGAATGCTGCATTAAAAATTGCGATTGACCTTAAAAACCCGTGACCAAGGACTTGGATTCAGGTGTTTGAGTTGATAAATCTGTTTAAGAGCCAAAGTCGGTTACTATTGTTTGTATGTTCTTGTTGACAACGCGACACCATTAGCTGTAGCATTTATTTCAACTGCACGCTGATGTAAGATCACATTATGATCGCAGTCGTAGCGTGATAGTATTGCATTCCTTGAATATTAATTGAGGCTTGGAGCGTGTAGGGAAAGAGAAAAACTTCGTAAAACTAGTTATTTCTTTTGTTTGCATGATATTATGATCGGTAAATAAATGGGACTGTTGCAGAAAAAGTTGACTTAGGAATTAAAATATTTTTAGATAAAATCCTCTAGCCTTGTAAAAACTGAGAAGAACGCTAGCGTGTTGAAAATGCTAGAGGAATTAGCTCTAGAGCACATTTATACACGAAGAGAGCAGGAAATATTAGGACCCTTGGAAAGGTGATGCAAAACTGAGTTGCCTAGAGACACCGTGGGAATTATTATGTCATCAAATTATATTGGTAGATTCGACCAACGAGATGAAATAGGAGATAAAGACAGCCTCACGGACATATTCAAATTCTCCTCCTTTCCTCGAGGCATTATGGGTGTGTCGAATACGTTGGAAAAATTAGAAGGAGCCCTCTACAGTCACGAAGAGACCAAGAAAGACTAAGACCATTAAAGAGGTACAGAATTCGACTCTTTACCAGTGGCCCTGAGGATATCATCATTATTATTTGTATTGCAGCGTTAATGGTAGGTTTTGGACGGATGCAGACTATAAAATGGTACAACGATACGTCTCTTTTAATCTGCTAGCAAAAAACAAACTGACATGAATTTGCAGTAAATCTTTCTTCAATTCCGTATACATCCTATCTCCCTCCATTACATCCAGCATGCCTATTCTTTTCCTACTACTCCCTCAATGGTGAGGTGGGGGTGTTAGAAAATTCGTTGATATGTAAATATTTAGTCATATAAATAAATAAATAAATAAATATATATATATATATATATATTATATATTATATATATGTATATATTATATATATATATGTATATATTATATATATGTATATATTATATATATGTATATATATAAATAAATATATATATATATATATATTTCGTCTACACAACAACACATACACTTGCATAAATATATTGCTATGTATAACATGCAATATTCATTCATATACAGGTATACGGCAGGTGTGTTCAAGAAAATTCAAAACTTTTTCTTTTAGAACTTAGAACGTAGAATTGGATTTGCCATGATTACGCATGTCATACCTTATTTTGTCATTTTATATTGCGCTCAGGAAAAAAGAATAATTGACTCTGTTTGTGCTGATACTGAGCTCTCATAAGCACATTCATAAGCGAGAGGGAATATTACAGCACCGAATTATATTGGTCTATTCAAACTCCGTTATAGAAAAGAGAAATATACACTGCCACAGGTAGATTCAAGTGGTCATTCTTCCATCAAATAATACTTATGCATAACAAAATCGAATTCAAGAACCCAACAAAATTAATTTCAATTCTAAAATTTAATGAGTTATTCAAAGACTACAACTTACACTTGTTGTTTACATGGTGGTATATATAAATGAACGAATGTATTTAGTGGATACTATTCAGCATATATTCAAACGACTGTATGAACTAATATTTTTACATGCATTGCTGAGGTTTAAACACCCCACGTCCACTCCACACGTTCTTGCGGCGAGTCACCGGTATCGTGTAGATGAAAATGTTTTACGTATGATCCAATATGCCATAGTAAAATTGGGTTCATATTATGACTTCACATTTTTGAAGGAGTACTTCCACTCAAAATTTAACTATTAGATTTTGTATATATATTTAATTTTTGTCATCGAGTGATTCTCGATCTAATACTTCAAACAATCTAAGTACACTCCCAAATTTATCACAACTTCATAAGAACCTTAACAATGTATATAGGTCTCTTTTTGAGCTTTAGAATAAGTTAATTATGAGCTTACATATATTTAAAGCAAAGCATTAACTGATATTTCTGCATTCATGGCTGGTGCACTAACAGCCTCCGCCACACACCTTTTGGTTGGCTGTTGGGGTATTTTTTACATGAACATACACGCCTTAAGCACATTCAATTTAAATCGTCAATCATTTTCATTGCTATAACTAGTGCTTATGGCTCCTCTTGCAAGCTGAAAGAATTATTCTGTGAAATAGCAACCATTTTATTTACGAAAGGTTTTCTTCCGCCGTAACTTCCATCGTATGAAGTAAATACAAGACTTCTTTTTTAGTTGCTAACTTCTTGCAGTTAGTAAAACGGATTCCGATTGGCTTAGGACAAACTCCCATCCCGCCACACATCCTATCAGAGCCGTGCAAGGTACGATGTAGATGCCCTCTACCTTGGTTCGAGTTATCTGAAGCACCCACTCAACCTCCACCTTTACTCGCCTGTCTTCCGACAACTTTTCAATATCTCAGTAAGCAACTCCAGCGCCCCCACTCCCCCTTTTGTCGAACACTCCTCAAAAACCTCCAACCCACTTAAGTAACTACGCTTTGCTTCCTTAAAGTTCACGTTTCCGAGCCCGCCGCGCGATACATAACAAAGTTTTAATTAACCTTTTCCTCTTCCTCTCTCCGTCCACGGGCCCCGGTCATCAATCCCTTTATCCTCGTAGGTACCTGAGCACTCGGCAAATAATTTAATGAGATGATGCTCATTTCTCGAGGAATCGGTCGGCCAACGCAGAATTATGACCTCATCCCTCGAATTAATCCTCGAGTGCTGTTCCGCCGACAACTAATTACGTAAATACAGGTCCGCGCGTTGCTTCGTGATGAATTAAGATGGGGGAGGAGGGGAGGAGATGGCCAAAGGGGAGGGGAGAGTGGGAGGGAGTGGGAGGTGAAAGGAGGGGGGAGGGGGGGGCGGGAATTCGGCCGGCCTTGGTGCCATGATCAGACGGCAAATCCTCCCGCTCTTCCCCCCTTATCTCTCGGAGTAATTAATGAGGGTAAACAACTCGTTTTTCAAACTTCAAAATCATAAAACCGTCACCGGATCGTCTTGTACATGCTCCGGCGATTGCTTCCTTTCTGGGTGTGTGGGAGGAGCATTCACAATTCATCCCCCTCCTCCCTATAATTTATTATTTTTTATTTCCTGGACCTCCCATCCTATCATGTATCCTAATCCCAGTTAAATACCCCAACATCCACCCCCTTATCTTTATCTCTCTGTCTCTCCATCCCTCTCTTATCTTTGCACACGTTCCACCCATGACCATCATCCGTCCCCGTACGTTTACTTACATCCCAACGCACGTCAAAAAAAAATTCAATGCGTCCAATAACGCCGTATCGTGTTGAAACCGGTTAAAACAATCAAAAGAAAAAAATTGCGAAAGGGCGAAAAGTAATTGTTAATTATGGTTAATTGGAATTTCCACCGCATATTACCCAGGAAAACAAGGCAGTCTTCAGAAAGAAGATCGGCGTGATAGGTAAGATTAGAGCTCACTTGGCAATAAGCCATTCGATGCGTGAAATTCACTCAGACGAGCCAAGCCTCCTTCCCAATGTTTCAGGTTCCGTGTGCTACCCACAAAGTTCTGTTACTCATGAGATCACTCAGCCGGATTTTGATTTTGATCTTTTAAGGAGTTTCTTACGTATTTCAACCAAGAATCATCCAGGCGGACAAATTCCCATTTAAAATACACACCTTTAAAGCAATTTTATTAATTTTTGAGTGAAAACAAAAATGACAGTTCATTACAATTTATCTCTCACCAAATACGTAATTGAATGAAAGTAAAAGTTGGTTATGAAAGCTTATGCATTTAATGTCTAATCAATGCGGAAATGTCATCATCTACGAGATATTTGCAAGTTATAACGGTGTGTGGCGGTGGGTACTTCCGCACAACGATCCACACAAGACACACGATACCCGATTCGTAGTGGTCTTGTTCCGTACGTGAAAGACTGGTAATTGCAATACATTTTTATTTTTTGATGCAATAAAAATTTACGAGTGTAATTCGTTGGCATAGGGTACTTAAGAAGGGTTTTGTGAAATACTAAGAAAGCTAGGGTAGAAAATAGTGGATTATAAAGAAAAAAAAATGCATTGGATGTATAAGTTATTAGAGAGTGTTGGAGAAGTATTCTATGCTAAACCTGTCGTGCTGAGAGAATAAACGAGACTCTAATAAACAGATACAAGAGATGACTATGTAAACCAAGAAGTCAATGGTGAATGTGGCCGAAGAGAAAAATCAAAGCGAAAAACAGGAGTGTCAGGAACAGTGGAACATGTACGATTCAAAGAATGAATGCTGACAGGGGCGAAAGAATTATTCAAGGGAAGGACAGTATGAAAGAATTAATAAAAGGAAAGCAGGGTCCCCAGGGATGAAAAAAGAAAGAGGGATATCGAAAGCGAAATAGAAAATGGAGAAGAAAGCTTTCTGTCTTTAGATACTACTACTCATGGCTAATAGAATTAGAATAGACAAAAGAAAACGATTCGTCAATGGTGCTTTCACTACACATTGTTCGTTATTTAGTTGTTTTGACTCATCGTAGAACCTCAGCGTGAATTTTGCTCCAATTGTTTGTATTCCCGATGATGCCATCATTAGTGGGTTCGTCTTCTGAGATAAACTTCGTGTATATTTGTATGGGAGTATCTGTGTGTGTGCGGATGTGAATTAATTCATGGTGATAAAGTGAGATTCCCTCTAAACATTTTGTGTGCTTTTGAATGGAGTGTTCCTTTATGAGCACTAAATAAGGGTCAGCTTATATAAGTTAAGGCTTTCTTAATTTGACAATTACAATTAATATGTAAAATAATTCAGATCGTAGATAATGATAACTGCAGATTTATGCACATCGATATCTAAATACAAAATATTCCTCAAATCATACGGGACGAGCTGCTATTGATAAGAAGGACAATGAACAAGTTGAGTTGAAATAATGATTACATACTGGACTACTTAGAATGAAAAATGAAAAATAATTTATTCCCTTGGTGCTGTCACTCACAGTTTTTATGATCATATTTTCTTAGATAGTGATGAAAATTTACTAAAAAATATATTTTCAAACAATTTGATACATTATTTGTATTCTAAAAATACTGGGTGCGCGCATCATTACTCGGAAATTTGGAAAAAAATATTGGTTTTATCGGGAAATAGTGAGCAACAAGAAAAATTCCATGTGTATTATTTTCATTAGAATTTAAAAAAATGAATAATATGGTGATTTTTTTAACTATAGCTTTTCGCCGTGTTTATCATATTCTTCAAGAAAGAATTGTTTGTCACAACTTTGTAAAAATGTTTAGAGCGCGAATTGGTACAGTTTATTGGGCTGAACTAGTGACGAAATAACAGCTTTGAAAGAGCCGCACTACAATTGAACACTAGTAAATAGTTTGATACTTGAAGTGAAAATATGATGATAGACACATCAATAACACATGATAGGAATGATATTTTTCCCTAATACCAGGTGTCTACAGCCAAAAACCCAGTATTGTCATTTAGGTACAGAATTTTTCCTCCTTCAATGACCCATTTCACTACGAGAAAGAATGTGATAAAAAATATCTGTTATAGGAACTATGGTGAAGTAAACAGATAGGCATAAAAGAATGATAGATTGAGAGCTACTTCAAACTAATACTCATATTGTTAACTCTTAATGATAACGATATACCTGAAATTACTTAAAACCATCCTTTTTCTATCTAGCCCACTCCGATATGGAATAGATGGGTCTGTACGATACATTTATATTTTAGTGCTTGGACGACTAAATTACCGCACTCAGGATATGTTACCATTGGATTAACTCGTAATCACGCAAACCGTCAAGATACCTCTATGCATTCATTTTTTTCTTGATTTTCATGCCTATACCTTGTTAAGAGGAGCGTGATATGAAGTTCAAACACATTTACGGGAGGAAAACGAATTTATATGTTAATATCTCTCGAGAACCCACGTTTAACATTCGCTTTGTATCAGCACGATAAGGCGGAATCGTTTAGAGACTTCATTTTCTGCTCTGAAGTAAGGTTGTTTAAAATCAACCGGGGGAAAAAAAATGCGCCCTCAGTCGATTGACCACCCACGGAGCAGGGTTGGAGAACCGGAGCTATGATTTGGTGAGCGGTGTTCCACCCAATGACTGCTTTCCAAGCCACGGGCTCCGGAACGAGCACTCTTAGATGGTATTTTCTGCTGCTACACGAAGTCGGCGAAAACAATTTCCTCCGCTTTATAATGAAGTCACTAATTTTCTATGCCACTTCTTTATACCTGCGAGACAAATACATAATGACTATTTGAATCTGTAATTTAAAAAAAAAATGAACCACACACCTCTTTATTTGGACAGCGTGCCTGTACACTCCGTAAGTGGAAAATTGGATGAGGATAAATTTCCGCATGAATGACAACCTTTGTTTCAGATATCTCGTTGACCTAACGACAGTGCTGACCTTGCATATTGCCAGTTTAAAAGAGAAGTATATAACTATCGCGTCCTTTTTCGTCGATTTGGTGAATTTCGTGCTACACTTTTACCTATAATTTTATCCTTAATTTAAGAGTAATCGAGAAAGTTTTAAGTGATAATTCAGAATTTATTTCATCTTTAACAGACGCATTTTGTGGAAAAAAAATATAGGGCTGAGGAAAATTTTATCCGTATAAAAAAAGAGATGAACACGATGAATTAGTAGATCCACTCGAAAAAATGAGCATCCGGGATTGCCAGATCTTCCTGAGGAACCATAATCAGCATAGGGAAAGGACACATCAGGGCAGGGGGGCCAGTTCCTTTCCCTGTGCCGGTTATGGCTTCCCAGGAAGATCTGGTACCCGATAAATCACAAAGCTTGGGTGGAGCTGCAGGTGCCCAGAGTGTCTTGCCCGGGAATCGAACCCGGGACCCTCCAGTCAGTAGTCCAACGCTCTACCCCCTGGACTACCACGACCCACATATATAATTATATACATAAATATTTGTGTAAATATATAAAAATATATAAAATTGTTATGGATATTTCATATTTCATACCCAAAATCATTCGTATAAATATACATACATGCCTACATACATCATGCAAAAACTGACATTGATTCATTGAATGTTAGTCTTTAAGTAAGTACATTTGTATACGGGCGCTTCGGTTCGACTTTGCAATGACTGCGTCTTAAGCGAGGGAAGAACGAACGCTTGGATGTGTTAGTGACTGGGTCCATCTCTTTTATTTTATCTCAGTAGCTGAATCTACTAACTTTATAGGAGACAGAATAATTTCTTCGTTGCCATAAAAAGACCAAGATGTCCTGTGACTTTTTAAAAGTGTCTCAGCATTGCCAGCAATCTTCGTGAACCAAAAGACACAGAGCTTATCCTTCCAACATAGCCGTCAAGCTTACCTACTTTTTTTCTTTTTTTGGGATTTTCCCAGGACTATTTTCCATTTCTGAAATTAGATATACTACGAATCCTCATATATTTCAAATTTGCCCTACCTAAAGCGGAGTGATCTCTCTTTTTAGCTTTTTCCGCCAATTTTCTGTCAACCTGTCGAATAAAAATCAGCTTTTTGATAACCACACTATGTCATGCATCACTTAACATAAACGTTTTGGGCTATACTAATTAATGTTTTTAGCGGGGATAACTGGTGGGTTGTTACACTCTTTTCTTCGTGTTTGTCTGAATGTGTGATTGTTATTTTGCGCGCCCGCTCCTGAGCGAATAAATTTTCTTTTGTAAATAGTAAGAACACCGGAAATCCTACTCCTCCCATTAGCATAGGAATCCGACACCAACTGCAAGGGTGTTTGACTTATTGCATGAACAATCCTCCCAGGGACAGAATGATGTTTCACTGAACGCATATTTGGACGTTTCCTTAGCGACGACACCACTAATTCGCTCCAACTATTAACATGGTTAATTCTCCTCAAAGGAGTCGGGAGTTGGACAGCTGAATTAGCGAGTCCCGACTTGGATTTAGGGAAGACGTTATCCCTATTCGTTTTGTTTGGAGGTCGCCAATGTTCTTACGTCTAGTCTTAACGTACATATTTGCCCTCCACTGGCTCGAATGGAAACCAACCCAGGGAATCATATCAAGATCGTCGTACGTTTCCAAAACAGAGACCCCACTCGTCGGATACATTCACCCTAGACTACCCTTTTCGTACGTTCGCAGGGAGAAAAAGCGGTATAAGAAGGGAAGAGAGAGAGGGAGAGAAGGAGATGGTGAAAGGAAGAGAGGGGTATGGAAAAATGTAGTGAATGGGGTGGTAACTGCGAAAGGAAGAAGGAAAGAAAGTGCTAGAGAAAAAGAAGCACGAAGAAAAGAGAGAAGAAAGAGGGAGAGAGTGAGAGAGAAAGAAAGAAATAGAAAGAAAGAAAGGGAAAGAAGGAGAGAGAGAATTAATCGAATGGGGAGAGAGTAAGAGGTAGAGAAATACAGAAAGAAACATGGAGTGGATGAGGAAGGAAAGTTGGGAAAAAAGAAGAGAAGGATGGAGAGAAAAAGGGATTGAGATAAAGAAAGAGATATAGAATAGAAAATTGTTTTTATGCTCTGGCACTAGTTCCATGTATCAAAAAAACAAAACAATGTAAGAATTTATAGCACTTTAAACAAAAATATAATATAAAAGAACAATGAGATTACAACTTTCATTTGGAAAATAAAATACTAATATTGATACATTAATATTAAGGAAAGCATTCTTTATTAAACCATTATACAATACTTGCATATATTTTTAAATTTCCACTGAAAGATATTTTCTACCACAGGTTGGAATGGAATTTTATTGTTGCTAAGCTACCACAATTAATTATTTGTGAAAGATGGTGGTTCTATGCATCGGAAATGATAGATTTGCTTGGATCTGTTCTAGTAAAATTAGGAAGATTTGTAATTCCTGTAGGAAACGCATTAATCGAGTAGGAAAGTTCATTCTTGGCAAAATAGAAACTAAATATGTTTGCAATAGGTATTTCCGAGGAGTAAGAGTACTTAAACAACCTAATTCTTCGCTGTAGTTTATAAGATGCACATCTTTGCGAAGATTAAAACTAGTATAGAGAAAGAAGGAAAGAGAGGAACAGGGAGGCAAAGGGAGAGGAATAGAGAGAGAGAGACGGGAAATAGTATAGAGGGAGATGAAGTGAGAGGGAGAGAGAAAGAGGGAGAGAGAGAAGAAGAGAGAGAAGGAGAGGGAGAAGGAGAGGGAGAATGAATCGAATGGAGGAAGAAAGGGAAAGGGAAAGGAGGAGTGAGAGATAGGAAGAGAGAAAGGGAAGAGTGTGAAGGGAGATAGTGGGATATAGAGAGACAGAGATAGAGAAAGGAGGAAGGGAGATTGAAAGATGGAGAGAGGAGGAATTAGAGAGAGAGAGAGAAAAAGAGGTCGTTTGGATATAATCAGTCCACGACCCTCCAGGTCTCACGTCTCCCAGGGGTGATTGTCCCTGCCCCGCTCACTCGGAGGGGGGAGGGAGGGCCAGCGAAGGACTCATTCTGTTTCCCTCCTACGTTCCTCCCCTGGGAAGCCAGAGCTACGGCGGGCGGCAGAGAGCCGTGGGCGAAAGAACTTGCATCCGGGAGACGCACCGGCATCAGCCACAGCTTACTTTACTTTCGTTTAACGTAATCTCTCCTCTCCCTCACCCACCCATAGCCCCTCCCCCCACCCGCTGCGTGCGCGACAACAGCGCCTGCTTGCCGCGTCCTTTGTTCTCCTCATTCACCTCCCTCCCCTCCCTTCCTTGTTCATCCCTCCCCCCCCTATCCGTTTAAACTGAGAAGTAGGGGCCAAAAGGGCAAATGCCCTCCCAGAGGGCAATTAAACTGTCAGATCCCTCTGTCTCCCTCCCTCCCGGCCTGAACGTCAGCCCACCCCCTCCACCCCCAACACCCGGGGGATACTCCGCCGTCGGACCCACTCCTTTGCCCCCTCCCGCCCCACCCCCCGAGGAGTCCTTTCCAAGTAAACAAGGGAGCACGGGAGGTCGAGGCGAGAGGCAGGCGTGTGTGTGCAGCGGTCTATCCCAGCGGTCTTCAAATCAGGTACGCGTATCCACCCCTACCTTACCCCTCTCTTCCTCCACATCCCTCGTCACCCTTAGAAAGTGCACACGGAAACTCTTCCCTTACAGTACTCCCTCGCTTAGGGAGCGAGTGTACATCTAAATGGTTCCCTGCAACCCACCGCTAGGGCGTGTGGCAGTAGATGATTCCACTCCATCATCAAAATTAATTGTTGCTTAATCTTTAGTTACCAACAAATGCGTTAAATGCCTCACGTAATGGGAATCATTTTGACAAAATATCCATATAATATGGTATCTTGACTCCGCTAAAATGCTCCGCTCCATGCATTCGAGACGAGCTTCTAGTAACAAGGAGAGCAATAAAAAAGTGTTAGGTAAAATAATGACACCGTTTAAAGATGCTAAGAATAATCCCTCTCCTCTCATTTCGATATATTTTTAAGTTAATCAGAATAACTAACGTTTGCGGGAAAAATGGTATATTTAATCTATCACGTCTACACCTGAGCTCTTCAATATCATTGTCACTATCTCTCTTGCAATGGAGAAATGGGGAAAATAGTAAGTGTGCAACATCGTTGCAAAATAAACCTCTTTCCAACTTAGGTAAGAGGGAATTTGAGCTTCGCTCTGTGACTGATTCCTAACCTAGCTTCTTAAATAACATAGATACGCTACTAATTATAATCTAGCTTCTGTCATAACCTAGTTTTAAATCTAGCTTGTTCAAATCTAGTTTTTCATCACTGCCCACGAGCTATTTCCTCACAGAAACCGACTTCTTGGTTTTCACCAGTACGGGGACTCGTATACGGATCTCTCTGATGCACCGAAGTGGTAGTGAAATGACGTCCGTTGTTGCCGATTCTCCCAGTAAATGCCAATACAAGCTCAAGTTAAAGGTAACAATTCGAGAAATTTGACAACGACACAAAACGTTTTGCTTGAGTAGAGATTACGTTCGATATGCGTCGCCCTATTTCTCAAAGTTATAATGGATTTTTATTCAAGTCGTTCGAATTTAATGGTGATAGAAGAAATAATTTTAGGCTCCAAGAAAAGTCGACCGTAGATTCCAAATTGAGAGATTCATTTTATCTCGCACATATTGTGTTTAAAATAGTAGTAAGTGTGATGTAATAGTATATTGAGTGTGAAAAATAAACTTTCCGAAGATAAACAAAATGGAAAACGATTAAATACAAATATTTCGACTATTTCTGTTGTCCTAAAACCGCTTCATAAACCATCATAGCATATGCAAAGACAGAGTGCGCTGCAAAAGTAATGCAATGCAATGTAGTTATTTTTTAGAGCAATTCCGAAAGTAATGCAATTATTTTTAAACAGTAGTTTATTGAATAGATTTGGAAAAGCACATAAAATTCTTCAAAGTACTGTCCTTGGGCCTCCACATTTTTTCCAGCGACTCTGCCATGATCTGTACTCACCCTGGAAGGCATCTTCGGGGACCTTTCGTAAGGTCTTCGTCACGGAGGATTGGACGAAATTATAGACGAAAAACGGTTTCCTTTCCCTCTTTTATAGACGAAAAACGGTTTCCTTTCAGGACTGCCTTAATCCGAGGGAACAAAAAGAATTCTTCTGTCCTTGAGGAACAAACTCCTTATGGACATCTCCTTTATTATCTAAAAAGACAATGAGCACAATTTTCAGATTTTATTTGCTCATTCTATTCTTTTTAGATGTGGTGGTCTGATCGGTGTGCCACTCAGAGCTTTGGCGTTTTGTTTTTGGGTCGTGTAAAAAACCAAGGTTTCATCACCAGTGATGAAGTTGTCCAAATAATCATGTTCATTGTCAATATGTTGCAAAAGTTCATTTGAAATTTCCACTCGGTTGGTCTTTCGTGACACCGTCGGCGCGCAGAGGTTTACTATGACCGTACTTCTGCCTATTTCATAGCTTGGAGAGCACTGAGACCGGTTTTTTGGCAAATCTTAGCGTCGTCCTATCAACTCCAATTGGTTTGATTACATTTCCACTAATAGGAGCGGAGTATGAAATTTAATTGCATTACTTATGGAATGCACCCTGTAGATACCCTCTCTTAACCACATCGATTTTTCACAATGAAAGCTAAACAATGAATGAGAATTGCTGATTTGTAGTTATAATTCTTGCACATGCCCAAAGCTTTATCATAAAAAACCCAAAGCTTCCAAAATTTTCAAATTGATTGGCGAGTATACGGTAGATAATACAGCTCCTGAAATACGCCAACTTCTTTATCTGGAATGCTTTATAGTTTGCATGGTTGCCATGGATACAACTGGAAACGATAGGCATCCCTGTACCATCACCTATATCACTCATAAAATTTATAGCGATGAAAAATATTACCACGAGAGAGAAAGATGACACATCCCTTCTTTCCTTCCTGCGATCAGCTGTTCTTTGAGCACTTCGCTCCGATTAGCTAATATTTCTTTACCGATATCATATCGGAGATAGGGTGCATTGGCCAAGATTACCCATGTTTCTCCGCCTCTTCCTGGCATACATGAGTGCATGTTATAGTAACTATGTAGACGAACTTTACCTATATGCTTTATTTATATGTCAGGAATTTTGTTTTTATTTTTCAAAATTCAGGCACATAAATATCCTTTAGTATTTTCTGTATGTATCAAACCACTCTGGGCACCTGCGGATTCACCCAAGCTATGTGGCCTTTTGGGTACCAAATCTTCCTGGGAAATTATAACTGGCACAGGGAAAGGATCTGGCCCCCCTACCCTGATGTGTGAATTGGACATGCCGTTGGGCTTAGTACTGGGTGAACTCTACCATAACCTACAAAACTGGCCTTCAGGCAGATTACTGTGTATATGGTTTATATATACTACGCTTCTTCCTACCTATTTATCAAATATTTTAAGAACCCCTCGTTGGCTCTCATCCCCGCCACTGAATATTACCTTATTATTTTCACTCCAGTAATCCCCGCTACCGGGTACAACATATGGTCGATTGGGCCAAATAGCGTCGTTGTCAGGACTAATTTCCTCTATACTGTCCATCATAATAGGCTTGGAAATCATTATTGAGGTGATTTCCTTGCCTTCCTCTATAGTGTTTTTAACGTGATATCAGCACTCAATGGCCGATTCCAAGGAAACTGCGGGAGATGTCGCAACAGTATGATTTTTACACTCTGAAATTGTTGCATTGCAATGGCCGCACCATTGTGGTCATACGCCTTGGCAGCCGCCTCACTAAGGAACAGACGCTGCGTGGACTTCCTTTGGTCTGGCTCCCAACCTTCTACCTATCTGGCTTGGATGACTCTACCAGGAGCATTTATCATTACTCCCGTCATCACAGCTCTAGGGGTCATCGGAACGCACAAGCCCTTCTACCACGTCGGGGTTATAATTAATGGGAGGGATATATATAGCACCACTATATAAGTGTTCTATACGGCTTGGTCTAAGTAATACGGCGTAACATTTCTCTTCAACTCTTTCTCATTTCATGACATTTTTCTACATCCTGTCCAACGAAACCCAAATTTCTTTAAGACTGACCCGAATGCTCTTCATCTGCATTTACACAACAACCCGCATATCTGTAGCGGGGGGGCTCCCAGAGCACTTGGTAGGAGCTTCTAATAGCTGTCCTTCATGAAAGTTTCGGTATCAGTCTAACATGAAATCATTTTATTTGTCCTGAGGTAATTCTGTTCTATTTGTTTTGCAGATTACGTATTGGTTCTCTCTTCTTTCGCTCCGAAACTCCAGTGCTGTATTTTTCTGATATTTAATTCTAAACTCCCATTTCTTGCACTGCTCCGATATTGAGTGTAAATCACTGTAGAGTAGTATGCAAACCCTTAATGCCTATACATGCGTTTCTTTAATCCTCGTCTGCAAAAAATATTAGGTGGCTGCTAACATGGTAATGTTGTTCCTCTCGTATAAAAGCCAATAAAAGCAGTCCCATAACATTTTCCCTGGAGCATATAAAGTAACTTCTGCCTTTAATAAGCGGAACCCATCGACGACTACTTTTTGTTTATTGTTAGATAGGAACTCTCCACCCTAGTTGGTCATTTTACCATTGATATAATAATAGCTTAATTTGTGGATAAATTTCTCGTGAATGACCCTGTGGAAGGCTTTCTTGAAATCTACAAATACAATATTCAATTGTGTTTTTCATAATTTTATTTTCGTAATGGCTGCGCTTTAGAACAGTATGTTTGTAGTGTCGAGAGAGAGAGAGAGAGAGTAATGTTAAGTGACTCTACCGGATGGCTGTCGTCCTAGACGGTGTGACGTTAACCAGCCAAACCAATTTTAGTTCTCCATCCTTATAATTGAATATAATGCTCATTCCACTTCAAGCAATCTCACCCACCTCAAAGCAATGCTTTGGAGGGGAAAAATTTGCATATTTTTTGACAGAAAATTCTCAGCGGAAAGGTAGGTATACCTATTACAACGGGAGCGGAAAATTTTTTAACCCTTCGAAATGCTTGAATGCCTTGCTACGTTTAGATGGTGTAATGAAAAAATAATATCGTCTTAAATAATATATATCATAAAAAAGCCTCACCACTCAAAATTACCTCAGTCTGGAAGCACGGATATTAATATTTTTTCTATATTCCCTCGCATATTATATCTTACAGTCATTTGCCATGATCTTATATATAAATAAATAAAGATATATAATTTTATATATATATATATTTATATATGTGTAATGTATATACATATATATACATGCACACACACACACACACACACACACACACATATATATATATATATATATATATATATATATATATATATATATATATATATATATGTATGTGTGTGTGCATGTATATATATGCATGTATGTACTAGTTTATATATGTATATATATATGTGTATACCGAGAACGTTGGAGCCTTTGTTTGCCTGAACTGGGTTACCGAATGTGAGTCATGACTTGATACGGAGGGCGAAAGCACTCCACGAACCGAATTTAATTCGAAATTTTTCCTCCCTCACCGGCTTTCATTTTAATCCCAACGTTTTCCTTCGCTCCGCATTCAAACCGGGTCTATACCTGCTCTCTCAGATAAGTGGTGTCGAAGGAAATTGCTTCCAAAACCTTTGAACGCTTCGACCGTATTCCTTCCCTTTTGATCCGCGTTCTTGTGGGACGAAATAGGAAAAAATAAATGCGTGTGGTATCCCTCGTATCTCTCTCTCTCTCTCTCTCTCTACAAAATTTGAAATAAAACAAATCTGAGAAGCAAATGAAGGGTTACGCACAACGTTGACTTTGTAAATATGATTCCACAGCCTATTATTGCTGCTTCGTCCATGACTGCCCCTGCGAAAGCCCCGCAATCGACCATACCTATTACTGTTCCCATTAATCTATTGAGATAGGACCCCTGACCGCCAAAACAAACAAAAGGGACTGGCCCTAATAATCGCTGAGGAAGCAGAATGTGTGCCTGATTCGGTCTCATTACGTCAAGCATTACCGAAAAACAAAATAAGACCAAAGGTAAAATACGTCCAGTGTGTGAGGGCAACATTGCTAGCCACCACGAAGGCGCGTGTCAAGGGGATAAGGTGCCTCACCCTTTGATTACGTGAAGTTGGATGGATGTGCACTGCATCGAATATCAAATATATAACCGATGAAAGAAGAGGTTTCCTATTTAAGTGGAGTTTGAAATTTCTGTTGTCATCTATGTCTGTTGATGTACGTGGATAGGCGTATATTGACCTAACTGTAATTATTATTATTAATGGTTTTCCATCAGTTCTGGGTGGGCATAGCTTCTACAATTGTACAAATATTCATTTAATTTCCTCTATTAACAAAAAAGCAACCTTACAACGTACATCACAGTAAATCTCTCTTCAATTTATATCGTCAAAAGTAGTGGGGATATAAGAATTAAAATTTCGTTAGCCCAAGGAGATTTCAAAAACAGCAGGGAATTGATGTTAATTTAAAAGGCCGTTGAGAAAAATGTTCAGAATGTTCAGAAACTTATTAAATCTTTAATATGGATCGTGGTTTTGCACGGCTTGGGAACTTTTTTGTCATTTGTAACATTCAAGCAATATTAACTCTAATGGGTGCCGGTGTAACACCCCCTACTTGCAGGTTACGATATAAATGAATATCAGTACTTTTATTAAGGGCTGTTCTTAGTTATTAAATAATGATCTGATTCATTCAATGTTTAAATAGACAATTCAAAGACGATAAGTTGATATAAATACACTAAATAGAATACTACCTTGATCAAAAAGTTCCCGGAATAACCACCGTGTGGCGCTCCCATCGTTCCGATTTGAGTTCTGTTTTTTTTGTTAAATTGGTACATCTGTTGTTGATATTCCCTTTAAATCTTAGTGTCATAACTTGACATTTGCAAAAGTTACGTAGCCAAGAGTACATCTATCTCTGTGTGTGTTGGCGATTTTTTACAATTGCAGAAATGGATTTAAATTTGCAACAACGAACTTGTATTAAATTTTGCGTAAAAAACGGATTTAGTGGCGCACGGACGTTGGAAATGTTGGAAAAGTGTTTCGGCAACGATTCTCTAAAAAAAACGGTCGTTTACCAGTGGCACGAGCGGTTCAGAAGTGGTCGTGAGTCAATCGAAGATGATGAACGCAGTGGCAGACCATCGACATCGAAAGTCGGTGAAAAAATTGATAAAGTAAAAGAAATGTTGGTCTATAACCGCAAATTAACCATCAGAGAAATAGCGGAGGATTTGAACATTGCCTATGGATCCGCCCAAGACATTGTGGTTAATGATTTGGGTTTCCGTCGTGTAGCAGCAAAGTTGGTGCCAAAAGACCTCAATTTCATGCAAAAAAGAGACCGTGTTGACGTCGCAAAAGACATGATTTGCGAGGCTGAATCCGATCCCACATTCATCAAAAGGATCATTACTGGAGACGAGACGTGGGTTTATGAGTACGACACGCAATCCGGACATCAGGCAAGTGAATGGCGTTCACCAAATGAGCCGAGACCAAAAAAACCACGCCGTTTTCAGTCAAAAAAGAAGGCAATGCTGACGGTTTTCATGGATTACAACGGTGTAGTGCATCATGAATTTTTGCCAGACAGTAAACAAAGAGTATTATTTGGGCGTTATGAGACGTTTGCGTGAAGCAATTCGCCGAAAGAGACCAGAAATGTGGGCAGAAAACTCGTGGATTTTGCACCATGATAACGCACCATCGCACAGTGCTATCATTATTCGTAATTTTTTGACGAAAAATGCAACAAATACCATCCAACAGCCACCGAATTCACCTGATTTGGCTCCCTGTGACTTCTTTCTGTTCAATCGAGTTAAAAAACCATTACGGGGAACGCGTTTTAGCAGCCGAGAGGAAGTAATGGAAAAATCGCAGGAAGCACTGATGGACATACCGAAAACCGAATATAAAAAATGTTTCGAGGATTGGATCAAGCGCTGGCATAAGTGTGTTGCAGTCGATGGGGATTACTTTGAAGGGGACAATATAGATTTAGATGAATAAACTTGTATTTTTAATTTTCTGAATAAATTCCGGGAAATTTTTGATCAAGGTAGTATATTCCAAAATTGCTATCTTATTTTCCAGCTCCTTTGGGCTATCTTGATGTTAATTACGAAAATAATATTCAGGGCTCAAAAATATAATCAAATTTATTTAAGCATATTTCCTCACATTCGTCTGTTTCTGTTGCCAATGAAGAAATGGAAACAACGTTGTTACTCAATCTTGGTGGTTCGGAAATTTGAACACCCTATCGGTGGAAGGTGTGTCAATAAGTGTTTTATAAGTATAATGATTACAAAAATAGCTCACTTGTTAGCAATAGTCTACCAGGTTAGGATAGCTTTTTAATAGTTCTTGGCACCACACGGTGCTGAACTACGAGCAATATACCACAAGCTAACCTTTAACCCCTTGTTTTATATAACAATAAATAATTCTGAAGCTGTGAATACTTTTTAACTTCCTAAATATTTTTCTAAACTACCTATTCTTTTCTTCCTCCTACCTCGATTTCCCAGAACTATGCCCTCTATTACAGCTTTCAACATTTCTTTGCTTCTCGGTATATTATACATCTACTTAATCCGCCATCTTTAAATCTATTCCAACAGCATTTTCTTTACCATTACCATGCCTAGAACTGCCTTTTATGTTTGTATTTCGGTCCATTTTATCATCTCTTTTCTCCCCCACAATCACGTCTAAAAATCCTCCGACTCCTTCAATTCTCCCATCTCAACAACCAAGTCTCCGAGCCAACTACGCACCGTGTTAAAGTTTTCACCAGTATTCTTTGAACGTCTTTGCTTAAGGTTCCCATCATTAACTCCTGCCCCTCTGTAAACACTTCTTTACCTTACAAAATTCTTATAACTCCGTACTACTCTGCTCACACTTATCCAAAATACTTCCTAAAAAATGGAACTTTGCTTCTTGCTCTACTTTATTTCCTCCAGCTTCAATGTTTATCTTAGCCCACTTACTTCTTCAAAATCTCATTACTCCGTCTTTCAATTTTTCAGGGACTCAATTTCAGTATTGTGTGACTGAAATTGAGTCTCTGAAAAACCTCATAGGATTGCTTAAAGTCGTCCAATTTAAGGACTGAATCCCATTAAAATTTTTTTAGCTAGGTTTGATAAATAATGGGAATTTGAGTTATTTGGATAACAATAATTGAAATGAATTTGAATAATTTATTCTTCTATATCAATGTTACTCCCTTCATTAAATATTATATACTTTTCCAGCGATTTTTTCTATCGTCGAAACACTTCTGGAACTTCATCATAGGTAAAACTTTTAGCTCTGTCAGTGATGAGTATTTCATCATATCTATGCTTGTAAAACGACGGCCCCTGTAAGGTTCTCTTTATTTTTAGGGATCAGAAAAAAGTCGCAATGAGTCATGTCTAGCGAATATGGAGGCTGGAACTTCATTACAGCGCTGTTTTTGGCCAAAATTTCATAAACAAACAGTAAAATGAGGTGTAAGAACATTGTAGTGATACAAAATATCCATGGATTGTTTCGTCAAATATACTAGCATTTTTTCTTATTGCTTCAAGTGATCGGCGTTGAACTTGTAAGTAGAACTCTTGATTGATCGTTTCACCTTGTGGCAAGAACTTATGGTACACTATGTATTATGAGAATTGCAAAATGTACGTTACTTTTTGAACACACCTCTTATAACACACATTCAAGCACATCGAATATAACCCGTTATATTTCATTTCCTTAAACCCACAGTAACTACGCATATTTTTCAATGTCTCTTTTTCGAGATAAAATCCATCCCATTTTCCCTAATCTAATTGTCTATTTGACTCTCCGCATTTATCAATAATCTTGCGACCATGCGTTTACGTGAATAATAAGAAAATTTAAATTAAAATATGAAAAATCGATGGTGTTTATTCCTTTCAATCTATACCTTATAGAAAAATTAAATTAAATTGCAAAAGGAACCAAAAAAAACGATCTAGATCAAAATCAAAATGTAATATTACAGAAATTTACACAATTACACCTAAAAATACTAATTAAAAAAAGGTGCAAAAGAAACGGTCGTTAGTTAATCTTCCCATTTGCAATGCATATGATTTCAGGGAAAATTCACAACGAACAAGTGAATAAACGAATATAATTAGATGCTGGAGTTAAACAAATGAATACCAATAATTGATAATTACGAACTACACGATACAAGTGCAATACCCATATGCTCAATGGAAAACATAATAGACCATAATTATAAGCATTTGGCTGGTTATTCATCATTCTGATTTGTATTTTTCTAGTTTACCAGGGTCTTTTAAATATGCATATTTATTCTATGATGAATATCAATGCGAAATTCAAGCATGAACAACAACAATCCAGACTCCGTTATTGCAACGAAAATAAGTTAAATTCAATATTCAGCCGAATTGCCAAGTCGATCACTTAGTGTAATTAAAACAAGGATATTTTCAGTTTGATGGATTACATCTATTGATACTGCTGCCACACACAAAAAAAATATCACTCTTTTCGCAAAAATAACATAACAAAATGGTTGTTTGTCCAATGAGTCTTAATTTTTGCAATTTTTACTTCCAATATTTTCCGCCACAAAAGAGAGTTAAAAGTAGTCGAAATATTGGTACGTGAATAATAAAAACGACATGAAAATCTTGAAAACAATATTAGACTGTTACCGGGTACATTTTTACCGAGAAAAATCCTTAAGTATTAATAACTCTAATCAATGGTTGCGATAAATTGATTTAGCTAGGTGTCGATTTCAAGAATAATAACTTAGATGGGTGTTATAATTAAACGAGAGATTATTTATATTTTGTTTTTCTTAGCCCAATAAATCGAGAAATGTTAACGGTTATCAAAACCACAAATGCTGTAAATAATAATACAATATAGCCCCGAAGGATTTTGATCCAAACGGATTAGTCTACAGTTTTCCGGCGCGAAAACGTTATTTACCATGGGTTCGGATTTGGGAAATTTCAATGAGGACCTGTGGGGAATATGTATCAAAATTTCCCAAAACATCTTGCTCATGCTATTTTGGTTTATTTATTTTTCGTAAATTATTTGATAACTGATTTTTTATGTATTTTTGTGATAATAATAACATTTTTCTCTTGGCCTAAGAGTGATGCACATGGGTGCATTGAATACGATGACATCAAAGCAATAAGCAAGGTCTACTTTAAAATTATAGCAAATAATTAAGATCCAACCCTTTCATAACACGGGTATATTTTCATCAGGTCAACTTTTAAAATAGGTCTAAATGGGTGACGTTGATCTATAACTAGATTGATTTATTAGCATTCATTCTAAATTTTGTACCAGTTTATTTACACATAGCAACTGAATGAAAGCACACTCAAAACAAAACGTTCGTGTGCGCACTAGCATATACATATATATAAATATACACACACAAATATATATATATATATATATATATATATATATATATATATATATATATATATATATATATATATATATATATATATATATATATATATATATATATATAACACTTTTTGAAAGACTCACGGACGTGAATAATAATGTATAACACTTAGCACTAGTGGACACAGACAAAAACACAGAAACACACAAAAAAAGAGACTCACTATTTTTCGAATTTTCGGTGGTCGTTGCCACCTTTATCAAGGAGGAGAGGGACAGAACTCAGGACAGGAGTTCTGTCCCTCTCCTCCTTGATAAAGGTGGCAACGACCACCGAAAATTCGAAAAATAGTGAGTCTCTTTTTTTGTGTGTTTCTGTGTTTTTGTCTGTGTCCACTAGTGCTAAGTGTTATACATTATATATATATATATATATATATATATATATATATATATATATATATATATATATATATATATATATATATATATATATATATATATACCGATTATGTAGAAGTACTCACGAGAGCAATATAACATTTGGACGGCAAAATAGAACCCAAAAATATAAATAGAAGACACGTAAAAGGGCAAATGATTTACCTATACAGGCAAATGATACATATACAAATGATTTACCTGTACATGTTTATTCTTTTCCTTATACCTATTTCCCTGTGACTTAATATTTGTTCCCCATACGGCCTGTTTTATTGTTTGAATGTGTATTTGGCCGATGTGGCTCGTCTCCTTCTGGCTATGCTTGCTACGAAACGCAGTTCCTATCCTTTATGAAGTTGAATGATTGCTTTCTTACTGTCCACTTGTGTCTCCTATTTCTCCTGTGGTGGGTGAAATACCTCCCTAACGCCATCTCCTGGCCAAGGAATTGGGGTACTTGGTTGCATAAACCCCCGATCAGATTTCCCTATAGATTACGTTTCCTCGATAGCTCAAGTGGTTAGAGCACTGGCCCGGCAAGTCGAAAGATCCGGTTCTCAAGTCCCAGTCAAGGAAATATTTTTACACTTGTGATCGGATCGATTCTGCCTTCCCTACCTCTACTGTATTCGTCTTTAATGTGTGTTCCTATCCCTTTTCTTTATATCTATCTATCTATCTATCTATATATATATATATATATATATATATATATATATATATATATATATATATATGTATATATATCCATGTGAATGAATATTTTTTCGCTATATGGCGGGTTTTCCATGCAAAATACGAGTATATGTTGTTATGTATTCAAAATAGTTGTATACGCATTAAGGTAGGATTACATCTATTGCGTAGACCATTAAAATTACTATTATACTGTATATTACACTACATGCTACGGTGCCAAATCGCCTCCTACTTTGGGTGCTTTAAAAGTATTCAGCTTCACTCGTTACCAACGACGAGACTCTTTTACTGAATAGCTTTTATATTTTCTTTTCGTGGTTAATAAAGATATTAACTGAAAAATATATAATTCTAAGAAATCGTCAAATAATATAGTTCTATAAATGAATAACTCCGCCTCCTTCTAGTTCCTTGTGAATGAAGCCAAGATCCGCTCAAGCTGTCTCTAGAAACTCTTTCTCCCTCCTCCCTCCCTCTATCTCCATCCATCGAGAAAAGCAAACCAGATACAACCCACGTAGGCGTCTTTGCTTTTCCTTTCTGGGTGGGAACACGTCTTCGGTGCGATCAGGGCGACGCTTGACGGTGAGCCGGTTAACCTCACGAATCAAAGACAGCAGTAGAAGCTGCGGCGCAGTATATTCTGACATTCTAAATATATTTTAATTTACTCATGTTATTCGGCAGCGAAGATTTCACTTATCATGCTGTAGTTTAAACTAAAATAGAAAAATTCCATTTTTCCGTCATTCTAGAGACAGGGTTCTAAACTTTGACACAAGCCCGCGGCCCTCAGTACACTTTTTCCTGCAAAGAACTTGCGACCGGCAAGTAAACACCTATGCGCTGTACGCGGTTCACCCAGTGAGTAATATTAATAGAGTTTAAAGAATATTACATTACTTAGACATGATTTAGACTGCAAAAGTTCCTTTGGGGTAATTTCAGTGGAGATTTTATCTACGTCTACAGCATACCCGGCGGATCGCCGAAAGGTCTTGCGGCGGAGGTAGTTAGGGTACCAACTAAACATGCAGAACTATTAATTTATGCATGTGCGAGTATTTCATTGTATAGTAGCTTTTGTAGAAAAATATTCGTGTATAAACATGCTGATTTAATTTATGCAATTATTGGCACTTGACAAAATCATTAAAGTTTAGTCTTTAAGTTAATACTTATATTAGAGCACTTGGGTTCGATTACTTGTGATAACCAAGTATTATCAATCGGGCCCTCCGGTCAGCAGACCAAAACTCTACCCCTGGACTACCGCGACCCACCATGAAAAAGTATATTTTTCATTTATTTCAACTTTTTAATATTCGTAAAGACATTTGAAATTTAAAAATCTATATATTTCTGCGTCCTGTTCGTGAATCAAGTATTAATTCAATTTTATCAAATTCTAATTTCCATCGCATGTGCAAAAAACAAGAATGACGGCATTAATGACTTGAATACGAAGTGTTAATGATAGCATATCACTAATCAGTTCAATAAGAAATCAGTGAGGGAAAAATGAAATGATGTTAAATGTAAAAAAAAGAAAATTGTTAAAAGGTGTTCGTGAAAGTACAAGGCTAAGTTATACGTTCAAAAAAGGTAGGTATATACTAAAGCTCTTTGTCCGGTTTACCTATCTCAGAATTGCATTTGGCAAATAATCTTTCGCTTTGGTAGAGGAGAGGTAACGTATCATTGCACCGTTGTTATTTATTTCCAACCAAAATCTACTTTAACCGGTAGAATACCGATGATTATAATAATATTTCTACAATAACGACACGAACTTTGGAGATGAAATGTTGGTTTGGAGAGGGATGGAATAGGCGATAGGGGGGATGGGACGTTAGGAAGGCCAATAAGGGGTAGGAATAGAATATGCATGTTGGACGGATTGAAGGGACGGAGGCAGCAGGCGGAATTTAAGAGGCTTATTGAACGTAGTATCGGACATAAGTTTACGTCAAAAATAGTATTGAAAAGACAACGGAAATCACCTCAATTATTTAACACAAGATAATATGAGAGAGAAAATTATTAGATGCGAAATTGAAGGATTTATTGTTATGTCGGGTGTTAGGTTGTGTTTCAATCAGAGAGGAAAACAATGTATCGTTGGTTATTCTGTGTCCATTTAAAGTCTACCTTAAATGATAGAATGGTTATTATAATAAATTATTTTTTCTAATAAGAGGAATCTTCAGGGTGTAAAATATCTAAAAAGGACATAGAATGCGTAAGGATTGTATACGGTATTTTGTAGTTCATAAACTCTGTTCCTTACGCAAGCGGGAGACCGTAGGTACATAAAATGTTTTTGAGACGTGACTACGCATAAGGAAGAACAAGGTTGGGCGAAAAGGAAGGGAAACCAGGAAATGTTAGGTATAGCAGGGCAAGGGAGAACATAGAGGGGCAAAATTTGAAGGCGGAAAATACATAAAGAGAAGATTGCTATTGAGAGGTAGTGGGATGCCAGCCGCGATAGAACGGAGAATACCGCACAAGCAGTAGGGGAGTAGCTAGCATAGGAAGTAGCATAGCATAAGGAGTATCTAGTAAATAAGCATTTATTACGTTCTAAAAAAATGGTATAAAATATGAGAAGGAAGACGGAATTTGTGTAGTGCAAGCGGTGTTTATAGCTAGATGAAGGGCTTAATATTTGTTACTCACGTATTTCGTAAAATTATCATGTTATTCCATTCTCTAAGATACACTTTTGAAAATATTTTTCATTCCACCACCAAAACGTTATATAAGTGCAGTTTTTTCAAAGATTTTGTTCAAAATGTGAGTATAAATATACAATTAATTTTGCGACGCATAAGTAAACGCTACGTGGTATCTTAGCAACATAGTAACCAGCAAACAAATTTGCCAAAGCATTTTTTTAAATATAAAAACTTCACTGTGATGACAATTTTTAACTGTTGTTTGGATTACTTTTTCTTTGTTAAATCACACTAGGGTGGTTGTGTTTGGTTTGCTTCTCTTTACGCTATATCGAGAGGGCTTTTAAGTACTAGCCTGAAACTCAATTTTATGTTGTAACATTTTTCCTCTCTGTCTATCAATCTATATGTATATACCATATGAACTTAGCCTTATTACGAAGATAAATATTTTGCATGCATTTTTCCCTGCATTTTTCTACACATGCAAAACGAGCTGCTATTAATAAAGGCGATAAACTAAGAGTGAGACAAAGTGATGACCACGCATTGTATTTTAAGAATATTTTTCCTGGATTTATCGTGTGCAAGTATTCTGATCTCATACCATTCACGGAAAATGTTATCCGTAATCTGTTGGCTCTAAAGTTCCTCGCTCTAATTTTCATGATCGCTCCAACCTTAGGACGTCGGGATAGTAAAACTTTCTTAACATCATCACAGAAGAGATCTGTTCCGCTTCCATGTTATGAGAGAGCTTTAATCTTTAATGTAACCTACGCTTCCTGAGTGATGCCCAACCTAGTTGCTCTAATAACCGAGATAAGCTAGTGAGTTTATCATAAAATAATTGTCAAAATATAGTCTCTCTTCACGGCACACAATGTAATTCGGCCACCAAACCTAATTGCTGAATTGAAACATTTACTGCCAAAAAGGATCTCATACCATATCCTTTCTAGCAGAGTTTTGAATACACATGCTTATTCTGAGTGAGATTTAACCTACGAACAAATTATGATTCTATAAACAAATCTGAGGACGTTCCTAACGTGTTTCTCCAATGTTAAGGTACTGAAAAATTTACATTAATTGTGTTCGTAAATATTGGTGGATATATTGACTTTTAGAAACACGTATTTCATATCTTCTTTTGTTTGAATACTTAACAAGCAACAATTAGTTCTTACTGAAATTAGAATACATGTATATAATGCGAAAATTTATTGGAAAAAATATTTAAGTTCTGGGTCCCACACATACTTTGTATGGTAAGCCGTATCTATCAACTTCTTCATGGTATCCTGTAAACCACTGCTAGGGAGAGTGACTGTGAGTGATTCCAAAGTACACATTCAGCGTCCAAAGTTAACCCTTCATTGATGGACAGTTGTAAGAAGCACGTGAAATATTTCAAATAATGTAGAAAAATGATAACTAAAGACAAAAGCACTACAGTTTGTGAATTGCTTCTTTACGAATGCGAGACTAATTACTACAAGGATAATAAAATACGATTCAATGAATTAATGACAACACAGAAAATTACTTAAAATGGAAAAAGACATATACACTAAATTCACATGCGCAAGACTTCGATAACTGCCGCAAGGTTGTATGGTAGGGATTGGTATGGCACTAATGAACTGCAAGTTACCATCTGGTCCTGAACATATTTTTTCCTCGCGTTATAAACGCTCGGATACATTCATACCCACACACATCTTTAAACAATTGACTGAATCACCAAATACTTATCTTCAAGCAAATATATTCGGGTGCTTTAGTTTGATTTTGCTATGATTACGGAGAGTCATAAAAGTACCTTTGGAACAGATGATCTGAATACTTCTGATGAAACGTACTTATTACAACGATATTATCCCTGTGAGAAAGCATGAGGAGACCCTTAGAGCTTTCCTGGAGATTGTCCATTAAGATGCGCTGAGAATGGGTAGGAAATACATAATCACCATGATCTCCTTCGTGCAACAGTTCAAATTCTACAGTTACTGGGCCAGGAGGGTGAAATGGACGAAATGTATAGTGAAGAAATTGTTGGCCAGAATTAAGAAGAGGAAAAAGTAACTATGGAATTAGATAAGATTCAGAAATAATACCGCTAGTCAATCTAAAAACTGCTACGAAAAGAGAGTTGGTATAACGATTATGCAACCATTATTAACGAAGAGAGCAAACAAAACTTAGACATTTACAAAGCTACACAACACGTTTTAATGCAACGCGAAGGTTTACAATTGTGATGGCTCTATATTAATAAGTTAGCGTCGATCACCGGAATAAAATATTAAAGATGGACGTCGCCAGAGACAGATCAAAGAACTTGTTCTTCCCTATAATCCCACGATAGGCAAATATATCAAAATCTTGCCCAAGAGCCTAATATATAGGCTCAAAGTCTAAAATTTTACGATTTAGTCAAACCCAAGAATTATTTGAAGATATTTGTACATGCTAAAGTGTTTTTATGTATTAGCTAATGTTAATTCAAATTAATGCATGAAGGGTGGCTTAAAACCCAGCGGTTTGCGGGGTTTTGTGTAGATGTAGATTGGGCTGGCAAGATCGTGAGCAAAGCAGGGGAAGGGAAACTCGAAATGATCGATCAAACAATCTAGAAGAGTAATGTAAACTTAAGCTGAAGGTGGGAGCCATGGGACAAAGTCTAAGAGTACTATAGGTATGCTGCTTTCAAAAAGCGGCAGGAACAGTACAGTGATTAAGAGAAAAGTTAAAAAATTAGAGGTAAACTTAATTTAGAGTAAGAGGGGTAAAATTAGGGAAAAAAGAGGGCAATTAATAAATGAAATAAAATGTAGGTATCCACTCAAATTCGATTCATTGTGACGAGTGAATTCTGCTTTAAACACGTGATGACCATTAAAATTAAAGAACGAAACAGCATATACCTAAGGGTATGTATGATGCACACCAGTTTTGAAGTTACCCAAATTATCAATGGTAAATGAGTTACAAATTAAGTTAACCCAGCGCATTAAAGGGAAAATAAAGTGATAGACCTATAAAAATATAATTAAAAACTCTCCCTAGACTTAGATATTAATGGATTATATGTAAATACGTTAAGTTAATTTTTCGTGCAACTCGTTAATTTTTTTAATTTTATATACAACGAGTTTATTTTATTAGAAAAACGAAGCGTAAAGCTTGACATGTTTAAAGTTTGGTAATTCTTAAGATGAAAGCGAATCATCATAAACATGATGGTTGGTTAGGAGAAAATGAGATGACTTTAACTTCAGTAAGGCACTTCTACCTAATTAAGAAAAATAATCTTCAGCTTCTGTTGCATTTATTTTTCTTTGAGAAACACGTCGTGATGAGTTTTTGCGGGAGTAAAAATATTTACAGAAATTAAATTGAGGATCAACAAGAAGTTAGCTTTGAAATATCTTCCCCAAATTTAATTTTATCGAGCTTTAAATGCAATAGAATATCAGTGCCCTAAACATGGGAAGAGAACAAATCTAAAAAAAAATAAGGTAATGAGGCTTTTGAGATGGAAGTAAGCTAAATTTAACGCTCAAATTTGTAGGATGTAAACCAGAGCAGGTGGAAGTTTCCCAATCTTGGAAGTGTTTCATATTGTCAAAAATAGCAGAAATATAAGAATTAAAATTTCATTAGCCAAAGAAGATTTCACAAAGAGCAGGGAATTGATGATAATTTAAATGGCCGTTGAGAATAAATGTTCAGAAAAGACTTATTAAAACTTTAATATGGAGCGTGGTTTTGCACGGCTTGGAAACTTAGTCTTTGTGGCAAGATGAGAAACGTAGATTTCAAGCTCTTGCAATGTGGGCGTGGATAAGTATGGAAAAGGTGCGGGAGGAGATAAAGTTGCTGAAATAAATCCAATGGAGTCAGGAAAAATGGATGCAGAGCATATCCATTGACGATGGGAACCTAAAGACGGGTAACCTCTGTTAGGGTAGGGGTTGGGTAGGTAATCTTAAGGGGAGGAAGAGGATAGGCATACTGGGAAGAATGAAGAGATGGAGAAATTATACGGGATTAAATAAAGGTTTATTATAATTTAGGATGTCAGTTTGTCTCGTTGGGCGAGGCTTAGCAATGTAGCGGCAATTAGCATGTGCTCATCAAGTACCGGCTTTACAAGGCTGACTACAAAGTAATGATGGCTCTTCACTCAACCGTATTAAATTAAATATTGCTTAACTGAGATAAATTTCAGTTATTTTCCCTAAGTCGGATCTTGATAATGTGTAATTATGTGAATTTGTTAATCTTGCATGATGTAAATGTGACAATGTAATCGGACGTGTATTTTTCGATCTCACGTCTCTCTCAGACGTAATGACGCAGGTGGTGGACGGAGAACGAATAGTTATGAGTGAAAGACATTTAAGACCATTAGCACTGTCGTTAACACTGATGAAGCAATAGATTACTCAGGGGACTTTATTTGGGTATCCCAAGGCCCTGCACAGATACGAGACTTCACATGAGGAGTATTCTAAGCAATATAATGGGAGTGGTATTGCCCACCCTTCCCACTGCTTGTTTGAATACGATACTTGCAACTTCACAATAATCCCTTGGCTTAATTTCGATGAGCAATATTGGCTTAAAGTATTTCCGTTAAAATATATTAAAAATTCATTTACAATAACTCCTATAGATTTTAGGCTTATGTTATTATTTAAGAATATATACCGATACAATTAGACAATTGTCCTGGTGACAACAGCCTAGTCTGATCAACAGTAGCTCTTACAATGCACATACATAAATACACAAGAAGAACGGATATGAGATAAAATGCTCTTATATATAATGACACATTAAGATTACCAACCGCACTTTTACCACCACACAAGGGCTAGATTCAAATCATACCTACAACGCTGCGTCCAACGCTCCGTTCATTATATGTGATAACATCTGCTTCAATTCTCTTTCGTAGAGAAGTCCTGATTCATGTCTTGTTTTCTAAATTTCTAACGCGTGGCGCACAAGGAAATCGTTCCGAAATTGAATTAAGCAAATGCAATAGATTTTAGTCCTTAATAAAACAGCTTCATCCACATATGAGTCCCCCTGGACTGAGCGGAAGGCCATTTTCATCACTGTGTTATCTCCTGATTTGTGTTTTAGACCTGTTTTGGGATTCTTTCGATGCACTTTCGGTTTAGCTGTGGAAATCATGTAAGTGAATGAATCGCGACTGCGAGATAACTGAGATTCATTTAGGACATGAGTACGTTTCAAACTTCCATCTATACCAAATCCACACATATATTCCTATATATATATATATATATATATATATATATATATATATATATATATATATATATATATATATATATATATATATACCTGTATATATGTATACGTTACGCGGTATATCTTTAAATATGCTCGGTTTTGATTTAAACGAGCTCAGTATGAAGCCATATGGTGAGAAAAGTGTTCGTTAGCATACGTTTATATGTTTTATTAAAATGGCACTGTAATCCAACGTCCGAATCTTTAAAGCACAGAGATTTTAGAGTCAAGCAGCAAATAAAAAAGCGACTAAAATTGTTTATCATTATTACTGTTCAATGAAAACATTTGCTAGCACAAGGGCATAAACTGTTATGGTAACACAAAATAAAATGCGGAATTATAGGCAAATGAATTATATCAAAAATAAAATGCTTACGCTGAGAATAGAAAGAATTGTTTTCATGAAGAGTGATTCATCTTATAACTTTAAGCAGGCTTTACAGAAAGATTTGTGCACTTAAGCGCACATGTGGGAGGAAAAGAAGAATTTAGGCTGTACTATGACGGATAACTGGGGAACCAGTTTCGAAAAATGTTATCTTTACGTCTTGATTAGTCCACTTGAATAAATTATTCTTACTCCAATACCCATCACCCGATTTTGGAATAATTGCGAGAGATAGCCTTAAAAGGGTCCGTCATATTACCAATGAAACATTTTTTTTCTACCGAAAGAATTGAGTTCCCATTTTAAACTTACCTTTTAACTTTTTACTGTGGTTTTTAAAGTTTAAGCATATAATTAATTCCTGAAAAATAATCCATCGTCTCTCCTCACAGACTTTAATCATCACGGTCCTGATAGAAAGGCCCGCAATTTGCTCCAGGGAATGGTGAGATGGTGAGGAGATGAGAGGAAGAGAGAGAGAGAGAGAGAGATCGACAGATGGCGTTTTAAATTTTTTCTAAACGCATAACCGTAGATAACTCGGTTTTCATTTCCAGATTTCGCTCTCAAGCCCGACGATAAATGAAAACTACCTCCAATACTTAAACACTTTTCGGCAGAAAAAAAAAGACTAAAAACATGACGAAGGGAGACCGCCTATAAACCCCTTTAGACGGAGGACGCAGAATGCCAAAGGAGTGTTTGGTTCGAGGGGCAAAGAGTGGGGACGGATGGGGGAGGAGAGAGAGGGGGAGGAGGGTTGGAGCGAGAGAGATAGAGAAGAGAAATGGGGTGGGAGGGGAAACTTTTTTGGAACAATCGGACAAATTGGGGGTCGGTAGGCGCTTCGCTTTATGTCCCTGATAGACAGAACGAGGCGCGTGATAATTGAAATGTTCCCTTCCCGCCCACCCCTCCCGCCCCAGAGTGAGTGAATCCGCGGCCATAAAGACGGCAATTCAAAAGAGAAACCCGGCGAAGGAAGCGCACTAAACACCTGCCTTGGTTTGGAGGGAAGGGTGGGATTTTTTTATGTGTTTTTACTATCCCCCACCATACAGGCGAGGGAGCAAAAAAAATACGGAAAATAAAAACGAAATGGACGGAGCAAAGAGAGAAAAGGGAAGAAGAAGAAATGAGGTGTGGAAAGAAACGCCTCCGCTTTCTCCTACCCTCTCCGCCAACAATGGATGTGACGTGGTCCGGAATGACATCTCCCGAGATGCCCCTTTCCTTTATTGGGGGTGGGGGGTGGGAGGGGCGAGGAGAAGGGTGAGGGGGAGCCGGGCCAATCACGTGCGAGCGGGCAGAGATGGGGGTGAGGAGACTTCGAAGGAAGGGGACGGGGGAGGGGAGGCGAAGGCCTTGGGAAGTCCACTAGGAGGATACGTTGCAAAGGAGAGTCGGTTACCCCGAGCGTCGTACAGAGTAGCGGCGGATGCGATGGCCAAAGGGAGTAGAAAAGGGGGAGTTTGTATGGAGGACATGGGGCGGAGAGAGGAATTTGGAAGAGAAAACTCATACCACCCGATCCCAGACGTGGTCCTATCATCCTTTATTAAAGGGGAAGGCTTGGATGTAATGGATGTGTTTCGGCTTTTTATTGTTCGAAGGCGCGAGACTCCGCGCTAATGTCTTCACACTCCACGCATTCAAAGTGATACTTCGATATTCCTTTTATTCTTTCTTTTTATTCTTCATGTGCACCCTAGGGGGAAATTTTATTTTCCGATTTCAAAGAACGCCATCGCCGACTTTTCGTAGACCTTAATTTTGGTGACTCTCCCGCCGCCATCTTTTTTATGTGTTTTCTTGTAATTCTGTGGGTGTGTGTGTATGAGAGAGATCCGCCCCTCCCTTTTCATCATTTTGGTTTCTTTCCCAACATCGCGTCGAAAGGAAGGATGAGCACTTGTCCATTAAAATAAGTTCCCATCGCGTTTCTCCTTTTTTTCCTCTCTCCTCCCTCTCTTGAGACCGGTTTATGAAAAAATTTTAGGAAAAATTAAGCCCGAAACTTAAATTCAAATTAGCGCAGCATCTTGAAGGTTTTCGCCTCAAATAAAAAATTTACGTCTGATCACGTCGTTTCTCGCACTTGATGTGAACTAAATGGAAATACGTTTCTTTGTTTCTTTATGTATAAATATATATACGATATTACGTCTGATCACGTCGTTTCTCGCACTTGATGTGAACTAAATGGAAATACGTTTCTTTGTTTCTTTATGTATAAATATATATACTCGTATATATACCAACATGAACAGTTTTCCACCCGAAGGTCTGTTTTTATGTATTCATAATAATTTGTTAATCTATTTATTTATACATTAATTTATATTTCTAGTTATTTATTTATCTAATTATTTGTTTATTTAATTATTTATTTATCTGTCTGTTTATATAGAAGCATTCTCCAGTGCTGCATCGTGAATACAACTCAGAAAGTAGATAAAGAGACGCATTTGATAAAGATAAAAAGCAGCGTGAAGAAATATCTGCAACAAGGAAAGAGATGAAGAGGAATTAACTAATCTCTTCATAATATGGTGAAAAACACTGAGATTTATAAATGAAATAAATAGGAAAGCAAAACGGATATATTTTATCAAGTAGCGAACTCAGTAGAATGGGGCAGGGAAGAAAAGAAACCATATATCGAAAGTATATCGAAATTAGGTAATGTAGCATCCTATTGAGCACCAAACAAACTACAGCAATTACCCAGAAGTTAATTTTGGTAGATGAATGTCCTGCCCACCACGTATTTAAGGCAATAAGAAGCTTGAATCTCACATATCAACCTCATATTCTGTGGTAGGGGGGCAGCTACTTTCCCAGTACCACCTACGTTTTCGCAGGAAGTTGTGGTGCTCGAAAAGTCACACAGCTTTGGTAAATCTTGAGGGTACCCTCGAGATGTCGTGCACCAGGTTCTCCGATCAGTAGCAGAACAGTGTACCTGCCAACACTTGAATGCCACGCCCTTTCGGATGTCTCAAGTCAAGCTGAAGCTTCGCGATTTCCGAAGAGTGAAGGAAGTACCTCTTTGAAAACCCGTATCTGTCACATAAAAGAGGATCGTTCCTCCATTCGCCACGAATACGTGTAGTTCTCTATTTCGAGGGCAAATTCCAATGAGAGCAACTTGCTCACAACCAGAAAACCAAAACTTATGATGAATATCTGCCGTAGTAGAAATTAAATTGTAATGAAAAGCAGTCTGTTTAGCTAAGTACACGTATCGTTATCATAGAAAAAAGTGTCACATTATCATTGGATTAGTGAGACACCACAAGCAGGATTATTACACACGCGATTTACTAACTCATAAAAGTGTATATCATTCTAGTTTTATGCTGACACAGAATATTCAATCATAGCGCCGTATTATGTTTGTAGGTGTGAATGCGACGAACGTTTAAGGAAAACTGACTGCAGAAGTGGTCAATGAAGGTAATAATTTCTCTCTCGCATAATTTGAGACAACAACAGTGTGTAGTAATCTACGACCCATTGAATTTTCAGAATGTCATTGGTCAAAAATATACTTTTACAATAAATTAAACAATCGACACTCTACCATTACTGTAAACTATACAATCAACAATCTTCTAATACTGTAAATTATATATTGAACTATTACTTTAAATTACACAATCAACAATCTACTATAACTCTAAATACTTTTGAGCTAACAGGCGCTCCCTCCCAGGCGCTCTTTTGGCGGCTTTTAGAGTAAGAAGAAATGAAATAATGTGAATAGATAAGATGATATCAATGAGAACATTGAGTAATGATACTTTTGTTTCTTCTTCGACAACGTTTGTCGATTGAATTTCAGAAGATTCCCTAAGAATAAAGTCACGTCAAACCACTGACGTGCAGCGAATCGTGAAATCAACTCACTGCTCTGCAGGCTGGGTTGAGGAAGATTTTTGGTACATTTAACGTCAATTTATATTCGACCGAAAAACTGCGTTATTTTTTTCCAAGAAGGGAATCGAATTTTAAGTTCAGGTTTTTTTCCAAGGAACTTTGCCATTTGCCTTAATGCAGTAACACCACTTTTAAGTCCGATTTGACGTTAATTTGGCGGTTATTCTTTTATTTTTCAATAAACCGGTCTTTATGTCTCCCCTTCTTAACTCAAGGGAGGGACAGAGAAGAGGGTGTGCTTTTATTGCCCATTTTATCACGCCTTTCTCTTCCCTTTGGGTTCATTTTGGAGGGAGGAGGGGCAGAAGACAACGTTGCCGGGGTGTGTTGAAATGGTGGCCATAACCTATGAGGGTAGAGACAGTTTGTTAGGTAACCTTGCGAGGAGGATTGAGTTGAAATTCGCGGTCTCTTCCATAACTCCATAATTCCATGCGACCTCTTACATGGAGAATCTTTGTTTAGACGATAACCATTGGTCACGTAAACTGTAAGGAGTTAATATTTCACCCAACGAAACTCTTCTAATGCAGCAGGCTTATGGAGTTAAGGTGTGCCAAAGAAAAAAAGCCTTTATTGTGATTCAGTGGGTTCAAAATGAGTTTGATTTTAATAAATACTTCTAATACACAATTTGAACCTTTTTCCTTGTAAGATGAAAGAAAATTTTGACTCAAAAACAAAATATTTTATTCGTCAATTTTGATTGGTCACTGTGAAAATTCTCTGGTGGAGTGTAATAACATCTCAAAATTTGGAGTAAAAGTCAACGGGAGTAAGGTTATCACCAGAGATATAATTAAAATAACATCATTTTGCAATAAAAGAAAAATTTAAGTATGTCAAATTTTTCTGTTTCACAAAAGTGTGACTTTGGTTTTTTTTATGATAGGAAAACTTTAAAGGCAAAGAGGATGGATAACTTATGCCAAAAACTTTTTCCCTAATTATTATTTAAGGAATGGTATACATATATAAATACTAGTAATGGAATTATGCCAACAGGGTGGGTATTTAATGAACCGTTGGGCTACACAGCACTGCACTCCTAAGTCATCAATATTATGGCACAAAATATTCTCCGTGTTCATACTGCATATGAAAATAACTAATTCATAAGCTGTGTATACTTTCTACCTCAATGAGTTTCATCCAAAATGTTCAATCCTTTCCTCCCCTCTAACTCGTTTCCCCAGCATTATCGTCGTCTTTCGGGGAGGAAAGATCATGTAACTATGTCTATATGTGAAGAAAGCTGTTTTAGTGTTTGTTTAACCGTGTTGCTTACTGTGACGATTTTGCTGAAGGTTTGACTATTCCGTGTCTGAGAAACGATATCTTGTTTCCTATAACCTCCAATAATTTTGCCTTGAATTTTCCCGAATGAATTAATCCTTTAATTATAGTTTGCCAAAAAGCACTGTAATTATTTTGGATTTCAAAAATGTGTTCACGAACAAATTGGAATCAAATAATAGAAGTCTGGAAGAGAAAATTAAAGAAAAAGCCTTTCTAATTTTTCATAAACCTAATATTATTTTATCGTATACATATTTAAACTTAACCAGCTGGTTTTCTAGGAGTCAAACGTAATTTGGAAAACTCAATTTCTCCGAAAGATCTAAATTACCAATTTAGGACATAAGGACTAAAACGGTAATTATTATGTATGTTAGACAATATCAAGAGATTATTGTCTAAGCGGTTAAAGGCATGACAGAAGAATAGAATGGTTTGAGGCGTCACTTTGTGGAAGCGATTCATATCGGAAAAGAAAATACGCGAATATGTGAATAATATGTGAATAATAAAGAAAAATTGTGGAAGAACAAAGTATTTTCTTTTCCGATATGACATAAAAAAGATTTTGTAATACATGGATGAATAACGTGGGAGCAAAACATATAATCTGACGTTAAAATACCCATTTGCCGATTATTGCTATTGATATTCCAAAATAAAACGGTTAAGTGTTGAAAGTAATATACTTATGGCAAAATATCGTTACATTTCGGTATCGGAAGTAGCTACTCCAGCATGAAATGGAATGTCAAGTGCTATTAACTGTCAAAGGAAATTACAACATGGCTGTTCCACTATTTTCCCAATAACATTCAGGGAAATTACTTTTCAGAGGATTTTCTGAAAGCAATTAGTCAGCCGCAAGAGTTGATATTTTCTCTCTGTGGCATTAATAGAATATACGGTTCATATTGTAAAAATATCTTTGTTGATCTATCACTCTGGTATATATTTAGCAAATATATAATATTTATTGACGATCAGTAAGTTCATGCCAATAGATAATATAAAAAACATTTTTGCTCGAGACTAGCTTTAACATAGGAATTACAGAATAACTATGCACGGACAAATTCAGAATTATTAATATTACCTTCAATTAAATATACTCGAATCATGATTGCTACTGAATTATTACTGTTTCACATACATTTTAATTGGGCTTTTCGATTCTTGTAGTTACCGTTTTATCATTGCTCCCTCAGGGAAATTAATTTATCAAATCTCTATGTATATATGCATAGGTGTAGGTATATATATATATATATATATATATATATATATATATATATATATATATATATATATATATATATATATATATATATATATATATACATGTATATATCGATTATACGGAAATACACGAGCTGCACAATAATTGGACGGCACAATAGAACACAAATAGAATAGCAACATTTAAAAGGACACTCAACTTTTCAAAAGGCACTCAAAGGTACTTAAAGGGCACTTTACCGTGTGAGTGTCCTTTTAAATGCTGCTATTCTATTTGTGTTCTATTGTGCCGTCCCATTATTATATATGTAATATATATATATATATATATATGTAATATATATATATATATATATATATATATATATATATATATATATATATATATATATATAACTGATGTAAAATTCTCACGGATATATTTGCAAACACAAACATCCTCTAAAACTTGCATTAATTAACTCAGCCCTTATAAGTAGCTATTCCTTATATTTTATTATGTGGAAATGCATTTTTGATGTGAAAATATATGAGTTATATGGAATGCTTAAATGTTAGGTTAATCGTCAATAAAAAGAAGTTTAAACGCCCATCCTAATCAAAACGATTCTCATAAAATTTGCAATTTAAAATTCTTATTTGCAAAATTTCCTTATCATATCGATTGATTTCCATCCCTCCTTACCTATTGACAGGAAATTAAGACTTCATTCAAGAGATATTTGCTCAAATAAAAGCCTTTCATTCGGTCTTAAGTAAACAATCATCACCCTCCCAGAATACATTAGCGAAGCAATTACTGTTTGGCGAGGAGGTTGAAACGTAAATATGAAGACACTGATTTATTTGGGGAAAATTAGTTTCTCTACAGCCAAGGCTAAACAAACTGAGTTGAACGAAAAATACCGGCTTCGTTTTAGGAATTCCTTTTGAGAAAGATTGAAAGACTGATTTGAAGCTCTGCGTAAGAGATTTAGAATAAATCCCATCTTGGTTTGGTGTGTCTTATCTACCGGGATACGCCCCAGAGTAACATCTCCCCCTTCATTTCCATTGAGGATCACTTGAGGAACAATCTGTAACCATAGTAACAGAGGATTAACGATCATAATCAATATATTCAGCTCTAACCTATGTTTGACTTTCATTTTCAGGACATCTGAGTTATTTGCGCTCATCCAGTGCTTATGCATTTGCATGTGTGTTAGTTAAAATGGACTTTGTATGAATATATGTATACGCGTGGGTGTAAATTGGCATGGCAGGTTAGTTTTTCATGAAGTTTTATTCTATTTTACGGGTGGTGTCCTAAAACCTTCCGTCACACGTCCTTGAGGCGGTTTGCGGGGTATTTTGTAGATGTAGACTCAGCACCTATATTCTCCATGGTCTGCTTTCAAACTACTTTATCCGCAGCAAACGGTGCAGAATGCAAAAAATATATTCGGATATTTTTCCCCGTGTTGAAAGTCGACGGGAGGATATCTTTTAAATGAAAACCACAATTAGCCTCTGAACCACACACTCGCACACTCGTATGAGATTTGGAAAGAGATATAGTCTAGATATATTCGTAGCAATCATACTATCTTTGAAATCTGCATAGGAAAACTCCTTAAAGACATCTGCTCATACTAATTAACGAAACTAGAGTTAATTAAAGGAATAGTGAGGAAATATTTGGATTATTTAGAGGGGATATATTATTTTGCGTTATTTAGAGCTCAACTTGAATACGTCTCGATTGTTTTAGACTCTTCACAGAAGGACTTCATTTCGGAAAATAAATGGGACGTATTTAGGAAAACTACCAATTTGTGAACTATCATTATGGATGTGCAGAAAGGACCACATTATGATATAAAAGTCTGGGATGGGAGGCAACTGGACATATGAAGATTACATCCACGACTTAAAAGTTAACAAAGATGAAAATAATTCAACATGAACGCTTATACATAAATAAGTATCCTAGCTTCATATCACATTGGCAGGAAAGACCGAAGTGACGAGTAAAGGGAGGTTGACAACAGATCCGATCTGATTCAAGGATGTTTTCCCTTTGCACTTTAGAGACCACAGGATTATTTTTTAAGGCACCGTACCGCAAACTGAATTTCACGAATTCCATTAATCAAAGATTCAATCAATTATTACTTCAATGAGTTGTGGCCTAACCCCTTGTCACACACTCACATGACAGTTTGCAGAAGGGGATGTGCACGTAATTACAAGCAAAACATTTCCCAGAGAAAAATCCTTGAATATATTTTTTCCCATCCATGTTCTCCATTTTGTTTAAAGATAAATTAAAACAGGATTTCAATTCTATACAATTTATATTCTTGTCCGAATTGAATACCCACCTGTCCATTCTACGAGCTAATGAGCCACACTTATCCGTTTCAAATTTTTATCGAATTACGATGATTATTGTATCAAGAATGCAGAAAATTACCATATGTGGTCATAGTCATCCATGAGTAAGAGATTAAAGTTAATTTGACGGTTATGATAAAGTTTTGAAGAAAAAGGGTTGTTGAGAGAAACTTATCGGCAGAAAAGGTGGACACGAGGTATATTGAGCGGCTGTGGAATGCTAAGGGCTGAGATGTGGAGGGAGCAGTGATGGGTAAGCGAGTTTTAAGGAGGAAAATATTTGGATTGTCGGACGTTATGAAGGGAGAAATAAATTATGAGGAGTTGCAAAATAGTGCATTTTAGCGTGTGACTTTAGGAAATTATGGGTGTGGCGTTGCTAATTCCTAGCTTCAATCAAAAAATCCTCCTTGATTGGGAGAGTGCTGTAAATAATTTTCTCGGGTAGTCAGTCGTTCCATGGCGTGCTCTGAAAATACTCAGTGCAAAATATTGCGACATCCGCCAGCCCGCGTGCGAAATCGACCGGAAATCCGCAAAACTTCATTGAGTGCAGTTGGGCACGCAATCCGTGAACGCTGGACGTCACGCGATACGTTAAAGCTCAACCAGGAGGCTCGTTCTGGTATCGGCGTCACGTGCATTGCACACCGGTGTCATGTAGTTACGGTGACCCTTTGCGACATTTAATAATGTTGGTTCACATTGAGTGCTTTTAACGTTTAGCTCGCTAATCACGAGAAATAAAATTCTAACTTAACCGGTAGATTACCAATAGTAACAAATCTTAATTATATTGTGTTTGTCATGCCCAATCCGTGGGATGTGGAAATAGTTTTGGTTTTCTGAATCATATTCGACAATTTTATCTCAAATCGATTATTGCTTAATGGAATAAATACGCGAGTTATTTTTTACTGGTGGTTGGCGATTTGTATTTTTTTTAATTTTTGAGCGATTTTATTTGTTCATTCAATAAATTTATTTAATTTTATTTACTTTTGAATAACGGTCTGTTTCACATGCTTTGAAACCTAAATATATGATATATTTCATTTTTTGTGATTTTGTTTCGAAAAAAGTCACCGTGTTTACTCGTTACCATGGGGAGTTTGACTGAAACCACAGGTTACAGTGGACGATTATGGGAGGTAAATAGTTTGCAGGCAATTTTTCACTGATGTTTCATAAATTTTCTTAAAAGTGCAAAAAATTAAGTCAACATTATCCGTAAAAGTATGTGCCTACTCATTTAAAATAAACAATCATTTATATTATGTTCTTAAAACTTGTTCCATAACTTAGAAAAGTAGGAATTAAAATATTTCACCCTCTCAGCTAAACGCACGAACATTCCTTTCCACATGTGCCTTTTAGACTACTTTTGCGTTACAAAAACCACAAGCAGTACTTCGAATTAAAAAATATTAGCACTTGGTGTCAGAAGTGGAGTTTTCAATTAAATTAAAATAAATCTGGAACAGTTTTGGAAATTGGATATTTCCAAAGAAAATCTGCCACATTTGTTAGAAATTGCTACTAGAAGAGATTATCCGTATTAAGGGTATGGAGGAATGAAGCCAGAAGCACCTTGAATCACGAAGAGAACAGGCAGGACTTGGACTTTGAGAAAGACACAGGAATCCTTAATTTTCTTCCAACATCTATGACATGTTAGTAGCACCAAAATACATTTTTCGAATCAACCTCAGGGATTTTATTATGGAGATAAACACCGAAACCGGTAAACCCAAGTACTCGCCCTTCCTTCGCACGATAAGCAGTCATAAACAAATCGAATCCAAGAATACTTTTATCTACATTTAAAAACCAAATTTTAATAATTTAGTAAAAATAAAATATTATTCAATGATGCAATTACGCTTATTATTTATTGCCCAATTACCCATGCATATTTTAGTTCGATTTTTCATAAGTATGAACAATTATGTATATATATATATATATATATATATATATATATATATATATATTCATAAACATGTATAAACTCTATTTTTACACATACATTTGGTGCCCTAATACCTCCCCTCCAATACTCTATTTCGGCAGTTTGTGTAGGAAATACCTAAGGCAAGGAAAATAACCAGGAGTCACTATATTTGAACTTATCACGAGGGTATAAAAGCTGAAGAAACATCTTTTGAGTTGATTTTAGGAATTTATAGTTCATGAAACAAATATTGGGGAGATATTCAAATGTATATTGATAAGGATGGGTGTTATTTCACGTCTGTTAGACCTCAAATAGAGTACGGCTTGATTTCTTAGGACATTTCACCGAAAAACTTAATTTCAGAATTAAATAGGATTCAAGGAAACGTTGCCCATCTTGCGAAGAACGCTTACGGAAGAACAGAGAGCTTAGCATTAATTATTTGGAAGGAATGAGTTGGGAGACACCTACCTTAATAAAACGCATACTACAACTCGTACTAGCATAGTATTAAAATGCTGGCTAAGAAACGAGGAGGCATTGGGAGAACAAGATACATAATCACAATCGTATATCAAGTAAGTAGTAAAATAAGCACTAGGTACATGATTAAGAGCAAACAAAAACAATTGGCGATTTAAGAAAAGGTCACACTACTTACTCGATGAATTATACTGCATATAAATGTGGATGTGAATCGTAACAGAATCTCTTAGACATACTACATAACAAAAGAGCGTATAATATCCATCAGAAGCTGCAATGTTTGTTAATTATTATTATTGGTAGCTTAACGTTTAAGGTACATATTTATTGGACACAGGCTGAATATTGCTACAGTTTTAAGCTTCTTCAATAAGACATAACCTGAAAATCAAAACTTGATTAAACTGTCCCTTGATTGTGTACATATTCACCTTTATTTAATTCAACCTTCCTTTATTTCATCAAACTTTTACCTGCCCCTAACTCGCGTGCCTAACCTTCTTCCCTCTATCATAGTCTTCAAGATCAGATTGCCAATCACAACACTCTGCAGCTACCTATTTTGCCTTTTTTTTGGATTTCTCCCAATAATATCCCTCTCCTCCTTGCCCATATTTTGTACTTTTTTGTTAGTTTTCATCCTTGTGCATTAAACCTTTTTCATCCTTCATGCACACCCATATCTCAAAAACCTCCAATATACTCTAACCGTCTTTATTCGAAGAAAATACTATCGCAAAAGACTAAATAATGCTCCACATCAAAGTTTAAAAGGAGATTTTCTTAACATTTTCACTCGATTACCCTATGGTCAACTCCCTTCTTGTGAATGCATCTTTGTCTAAAGCAATTTTTCTTCTTACGTATCTACTAATTTGATCAAATGGGTCTAAAATAATTCATTGATTGGTAAACTGTTTCACCTGCTAGTTTTTGATATCTTATTTTAGAGTTTAAATTAGCTTAGCTCTTCTTCAAAAACCTCGCAAAATTGTTTGTTCACATCTATTGCCATCGAATACCTATCATATTAATGTTTAATTGCGCTAAGCAATGACAGTAACCCCTTGGATGACTGGCTAACTAAAGCTTGATCATCCTAAAAACCTAACTGATTTTATGAATTCCCCACCGACTTTCATTCCTATCCCCAGTTTTTCCTAATGCTGTTAAGCTTGTATATTAAATTCGTCAAATTATATAAATAATAATTTGAATTACAAACACGCTACATAATATAGTAGTACGTCAAATTAAAAAGCCTCATGTTATTAGATCTAAAATCAAAGACAAGTAATAGCGTCATCACAAGATATTGCATTAATCAAATAAAAATATCATATGCAGCAGATTAGCTACACCCGCCTTAGAGCAGATAGACCAGCTAAAATCTCTAAAAAGTGCTTTGGAGGAAATTGGTCAGAGGTTAAGAGATATCAGAAGAATTATTTATTATGCTAAGAAGCTTTTACAAGGCAGAGGGAACTGATGACAGGTACGTTGAGTAAGACTATTAAGGAAAGACTAGTTACCACTTTGGCATGAATCGTGGTTTTGGTTTAATTGTTGGCTCATGAGATGTGGATGCGGAGAAAGATGGAAATTATAAAATAGTGGAAAGGAAAACAAACGACGTAGTACTGCGCATCGTGGAAGAGGATAGAAAATTGTTGGGAGAAATTCAAAAGAGGCAAGAAAGATTAATTCGAAGACAGAGAATTTTGATTGGTAATGAGATATTAAATACTGTGACAGGGAGGATAACGCTAAGGATGGGGTAGGAAAAGAATACGCATTTTGGATGGATTGAAATACGGTATAACGTATTTGGAATTTAATAATGATTCATTGCAGTGTGGGGTCTCACTTTCTATCGCCAGCGGCTAGGCTCATGAATGCAGCTATGGTTAGTTAATCTGTCATTCCAAACCTTCCATATCCTCCAGACTTCCTTTGATAATAATTCACTAAAATGTTGAGGAAGAGCTAATTAAATGGTGGGGTAAATCATATTTGATTATATATAAATATATATATATATATATATATATAAACATGTAATGTACCCAGTTTTATTTTGTCTTCCTTTTATTAGGGTTTTCACACAATTTGCAGCTATGAGCTAGACTAATTTAGAGCCTAAAACTGTCAAGTCCAAGTATTATTATTTCAAATCGTAGCGTTATCTCACATTTTCTCTACACACGTTGGTGCATTGTGAGCCGTCGTCGAAACTAGTAATGAGACTCCGTTGGTCGCTCTTTTCACAGCCGATCCCTGTTCTTGACGGGGACAGGATATGAGTAACGAGCTGCCAGACGGAAGTTACAGTACAACACACGGTCTTTCGGAGGCTGAGATCGTTTGAAAAACCAGGCGACTACATTGAGCCCCTACATGTGGAGTGATCTAAATTTAGGAACGAAAAAAAATATGTAGCCCTAAGCGTAGTCACACAGATCAATACTTTTAATCTTCGGGTCGCTATCCCCACATCTAGTCAGAAAGTTGTAGAAATCACACTCCGTCAAACTGAGCTTCTCATTGAAAAAAATATTAATTCAAAAGTGTACTTTGCCTTATGCACCATTATTTAATCAATGGGATTCATAAAATAAGATGAATATTGAGCTTTCATTTTTGAAAATGCCAAACCCCGTGTATCTCTCTCTGTGAAACTCCCATTAATTATGTTGTATCAGTAACCATGACTGAACGATCTCATTCCCTATGTATTACTTGGCTCAATACGCATGTGCCGAAAAGTGTGTACCAAAATAATTGAAAGCAATTGTCAAACATTTCGCACTGCAGCAGAACCAATACAAACTGAAGAGGCTAGATTTTTGCTGGGAGACCGAAGTAAAATCAAAGAAGTCTTCTCCGGGATCACTGTGCACGCAGAATCAACAGATAGTGGTACAGAAATCGAAAAGAGTAGACATGGCAATAATTGGAGAATATCCTTCCTTTACTTTGTAAATAAATGACTTGCAAGTCCTTCAATAAACTTTATTAATATAGACGAGATAATCCATTACAAGATAGTTGATAACTTTCGGGTTTTAATTAAAATAATGCCGGTAATAACTTATATTAATCGAATATTTGAAGTGTACCAATGAAATGCCATTGCCTAACTTCTACAGTTAATCTTCTACAGTCTAATTGCTACAGTTCTGGTCTTCTAACACTCAATGTAATACATACATGTTAATCAGAGTTGGATTGATAGAAGTCATTATGTCATGAACTGTCAGTTTTTTTTGACACGCTTTTGCATGATGTCGGAGGCTTTTATCAATTCATCAATTATCATCACAAAATTCTCAATATTCATATCGAATTGGTATTAAAAGAACAAGCAGATATTTAATAAAGATAAAACTCAAGTTCATAACATTTCGAAGAAGAAATTGCCAAGACGTTTCCATTGATTGTCAATTGCTACATAATATCTATTAAGTTTATTGACCTGAAATGTCTTAGGCTACCTAAAGACCCGTATATAACCTCAGAGTTAACTCATTTATAAAAAATTGTATGTAGATTAAAGCAGCGTAACTCAATCTTTTATTTCTATGTTCTCAAAGCGTCTTTCATATATTTTGTTAACATTGTACTTCAGCTGATTCAACTCTTGGGTCTCCTAAGGGATTTTACTTAGGGATTTTTTAGTATTACGCTTTTTAGTATAATATTTTAGATTCGCCTCCAAAAAGGATTATTACAATAATTCTAAATGTATCCTATAGAAAAACGTTTAAACGTTCACCCCTCTATCTCTTTCCCATCGATTTGATCAATATATTGCTTTATACCATCGTACAAAGGGATATTAATGCCTTTATTTTAAATGTTTCCTGTCATCACCATGACGAGAGACTTATTCGGAAACATCTCTCGCCAAAGCACACTCAACATGACTGATAACATGAGATATCACATATGCAATGCAGCTACTAGCACAAGTCAAAGATATTGCAAATTTGCAGAAATTGATGACTCAAATGTGTAGCTAATTGCTTAAGGAGATTCATTCTACATTATGTGAGCCATCAAAATATTATCATATTCGATTCATAAAGATTCAGTTTTAAAATTATTCCTTCATTCCGCTGCATGAACAAAATATGTTACTTGCAAATGCTCCATCAACTTTTTCTTTGCACCAGTTTATTTCGGCCATTCGTTTTCAAAAAGACTCAATTCAAGACCATTGCAAATCCCACAAATTTTACCATTTTGAATTTCATTCGATTTAGGTATTAGAGCATAAATATAAGATAATGTATACCACTAGGTTCCACATCTTAATTGTTTATATTAATTTTTATTGAATACACTACTTATCTCTTAATCGCTTCTTCTATTAGAGTCCATGTAAAATTGATTATTTTCAAATGCAAGTATTAAAACAACAAAGACTTTTAGGTAAGTTTATCACAAGTAAAAAAATCTGAAGTATTTTCAAACTACCAATGCACAAAATCTGGGAAAACTGGCATATATTTGTGGTAGCATTCGAACCTCCTTTAGAAAATGATGAGGACGGCGTACTCACTCAGAGTGCTCTCCACAAAGCACCGCAAGTAGAGATCTAGATACCTCTGAAAAATATCCGTAGTCTCCAGAATTCGAACCCGGACCCTCTAAGTGGGAAGCCAGTACGTTAACCACCGTATCATACCGATCCCCTCAAGCATATTGGCTCTTGTTAAAAATACACCATATTTTGTTGATTTATGAATGAATTTTAATTGTTTTATTATTATTAAATCAAACTAAGATGGAACAGTCGAAAATTTCAGTACTACCTAAGTATTAGGAATAGTATGAATGAATCAGGCTGCTTAGTGTTCCGACATAGCTGGTAATTCAAACCAGGTAATGAAAAAGATATTCACTCTTAGATCAAGCTATCCTGGTGAATTACGGGCTCGCTGTCGACAATAAAAGTCGCTAGCTGGAATTATATCCCCTGGAATTAATATTACGATGTGGAAGTTCCGTTCTCCAAAGCTGCAAGTCAAGATATGGAAATATTACCAAGAAACTTATAGATGTACGTATATGAGAGGATTCTAAATAATGTATCAATAATGGAGAGACTCGGATGGGAGTCTCTCAAAGCACGAAGCGGTAAGGCAGGGCCAGGCTATTATAAAGGCATAGAACACTCGATTTACACGTTTCAACGAAAATATTAATAATATCTCTCATAGTTCGGCAGATTGAACCATTCGGGGAAAATAGAATAGATGGACTGTAGGACTAATAGATTCAGGGACTCTTGCTTTCCTGAAACACTTCGTGATCACGAAATAACAAAAGCTACACATGGAAAAAATCTACAGCCGAAGAACCTAGTTGCGAATCTATTTTGTCGGACATTTACCCATTTCATTACTGTAGGCTAGTGACATATCACTAGTGGCTAAAGGCACCCCCTACCCGACGCCTTCTGGGTGGCCCGCTGAGTATGACGTAGATGTGGGTATGCAAACATCCAGTTAAATAAACATATGTAGAGTTCTAATGTTATGAGAAGACAATGTGCAATCATATTGCAAGTAAGAAATTATGACTAGTGTTTTTATTAAAGAGATACATGGTTGCGCGTTTCTTTATGAGAAGATGTTATGCCAAAGGCTTTATTATGTGACTCATATACATTAGTGAATCACAATTTCCTGGTTTTTGAAGGCACTGTTTAGTTTAAATATTTTTTTCATAATTTAAAATTGGTTTGGATGGATTATTAGCTGTGGAAGAGTTGAGTAAAAACGGACCACACTACAAAACACTCTTCCTTTTCGTATATTTTTCGCATTCGATAATTTAATCATTTTCCAAAGTCTCTACGCGTCCTTGTAATTAAATAATTCTTCCTCAAATACTCCGAAGCAGGGAAATCAGCTGAGAATCCGGCATACTTGCCCGTGAATATCAGGCTCAATTATTCCTTCGGCGATTAATTCCGCGAGGCGGTATTCATGGCCGGATCATGGCGACACCAACGCCGGGGAAGGTGAAAGGTAGCGTCTGAACCATCTAAGCTACCGAGTCATAAATATTGCGCGCCAAATATTAACGATATTGATTGGTGGGACTAAAGCTTGTCCCTTGCCTATAAATTATGGAAGTTCGAAATATTGATGCGCTTCCATTTTGCGACACGCCTGATGCAGTGGTCTAGCTGGAGTGCGTTCCGTCCGAGGCATCCATCGCGTGGATGAGCTCAATCTCGTCCAGTTGGGGGCATTGGACCGCTTCACTGGGAGCAAACGCAGAGAGTGTGGTTGGGACGTGTATTAGAATGCTAATACTCGAGAGGTCAAACCTAAAGCCAGGCGTAGTTAATACCTATGTCGCAATCATAGCGGTAGCTCAACAATGACGCGTGAGTAAATATATATTCACGAGAAGATATCGTGGGGAATATGAATGCATAAAAATTGTCCATACATATTCACGTATGACGAAATTAGTTGCAATAGTCTTACGCGATCAAATCAAGACGGTTTGTAAATGATAGCACAGATAAAAATGATAAATAATTGACTGTGTGAAAAATGTTTTGTCAACAGCCCTTGGAAACAACTCCCCTTCGCCGTTCGCATTTTCCTCTTGCATCTAATAAAATTAAAATATACTTGTTTTTTCTGTAAGATCTAAATAAGTTTTCATTTGCAACCTTCTCTCAAGGTGTATCTAATGTTTTCAGTGATTATAAAATAAAATGCATCCATACTTTGGTTCTGCATAGGCGATCGATACATTCCTTGCATGATTAAAATATTACAAATCCAATGAATAATTTTGTTATTTGAGCGGAGCAATTAAAATATTCAACATAGTGAGTCAAAAACACCTGCGACCAAGCCAGAATTCGTGATACTGGCAGGAAAATGCATGGAATTATAAATTTATGTTATCAGAGCGGAAATCCAGCAATCCAAAAATTTATTTTAAGAGTCCAAACAACAGATGACAGGAACATCGGACGCTGCCATTTTTCGGCGAAGGAGATTCCAATCTGCAGTATGCCTTCGATATGAATTCAGTTCCGTTTCATATCTTCGCATCAAATTCGTTAGTGCGTGATCGTGAAACGGAGCCGCCCAAAGTCGTGGTGACGCATCGTTGCTGTTGGTGCGTAAAAAAGAACCAACCCCTTTGTCGTGCTTGCTGTCCCTGGACTGCAGGCGGCGTCGTTGCGCTCGGAAAAAAAGCAAGATTTCCGTCGACTCGACTCCCACTTCATTCTTCCGTCAAAAGTAGCGAATAGATATCAACTGTGTGACTAAGGGATCCGCATTTCACGCTGCGACGATATAGCATGAACGGCAAGAGGCGCAAATGGGTTTTCGCAATTTCGATGGATTCAGGTAAACCGACTTTGGATTAAGACACATTACTCATTTAGGAGTAATAGATTGCTTCCTGGCGGCATGGTGACATAGAGAGAATAGATGAATATATTTAAAGGCAGACTATACGATATATTTGCAGAGCCCATCGAATTATAAATTCCTCCAATGAGATGAAGATATACATATACATCAGAATTAAATCATAAAAAATGTAAAATAATGACATTTTGGGGAAGACAAAATGGTAAACTCAACACTCGGTATCCCAGAAGCGGCAGATATTTTTCAGTGGTATCCCGTTCCCTACTCGAGGTGCTTTGTGGAGAGCGCTTTGAGTGAGTACGACGTTCGTCGGATGGGACTCTATAAACTGCGGACCCCTTGGCGCGTTTCGACAAGACTAGGCTAATGCCGACGCAGAGTTTCTCTCCGCCTTTCATCGCCCTTTCCTGTCCGTCCCTAATGGCGCAAATTACCTGAGCTGTCGGTTTCCACCCGCAAAAATCTACTGCTACGCTCCGCACTAAATTGAAGAGTATAAAATATGGTATTCGGCAAAAGTAAGCTACTATTGTGTAAATCTCGCACAACAAACGTATCACGGAGCGAGAACATTAGAAAGATTGACGCGAAGCCTCCTTGAAGAAACCATATTCATTAGAGTTTTTGGAAAATGTTATTAGAAAGTAAGGAGAAGGTGTTAGAGTCTTTGCATTGCAGAGGTCACTCTTAAAATACGCGTCTAACATGTGGGAACCCCTGGAGGAGTTGATTAAGGAGTTATAAATGATGCAAAGAAGGTCCGCTAGGTTTATGAAGAAATGTTAGAATAAGAAAGCAAACCTAACTCAGTAAAGAGAAGAACTAGGGTGATAGTCCCTTAAAGTAGAAAGCAGAGAGAAGGCGAGACTGAATTGGTTATCAGGTGCTCGATTTAACTTATGACACCAAAGATATTACTAAGAGCCCTCATCATATCGGCTAATGAGAACATTTAGATAGGATAGGGAAGACAAACTGCGGGAGTGATATATTTAGGGACTCTTTCTTCCCTCGTATGATTGCCGATCACAAATAGACAACGCTAAGTAATAAAAAAACTACGGAAAATGAACCAACAAGCTGCAAATTCTTACCTCGGATCCTCTAACATCGAACAACTACCCATTAAGTTACAGGGAGCTGGTGACCTAACACCCTGTGCCACACTCTACCCGAGCGGATTTCAGGTTACGGCGAGGTTTTAGAAGATATGACGGACGCTCCTTTTTCAACTCTTCCTCTTCATTTTCTGTGTATCTACAAGTATAGTGCAATACACGTGGCATTTCTTCCTTGCGCCTTGCGATGACTCGTTCAGTTGAAATGCGCGTCGCGTAATAAATCTTTGCACGGTGCGCAAATGTCATATTTTCTATTTTACTTAATGGATTATATTCACCAGAGCATGCATGAAACTTTGAATCATATTTCAGGCTGTTATAAAGATAGGAATTTAGATATATTTCATAATATTTGTGCAGCATTGAGCGATTTGGACAGAAAAAATGGGATGTGTGATGCCCGAAAAGAAAAAAAATTCTCCCCTTCCAAAAAGTGTATGGTCCATGAAAGTCACAGTACATCAAAGCTCAATTCTTGAATATACTGTCGAACAGTATATTATTCTATTATTTGTCATATCCATGCAATACAATCGCTGAAATATTCTTAGACTATGTATGAAATTTTTTTAAGGGTTTTTCTGCCATCAAAAGTATTCACGTATGTCAGTTTCTAAAATGTAGTGCTTTAAGAATAAATTTTTATTTATTTTTTAAATTATTTATGTATTTTTAAATAAAAATATTTTATTTTTCTAAGCATTTTGAGAAATGCGCATTCAAGTCTTCGTTTTTAAAAATATTTTCAATCGAAATTAACCAATTTTATACTGGATAATAAGGAGAAATTAATTAAAAGAATATTGTACGTCCATGATATAATCTCTAACACCCTTAACAGCTTAGAACTAAAAATATGTAAAAAAAAAGCTATGGGTCATGGATGTAATTTACGAAAAGTTGCACAACACAAATATTGCCAAATAATACGTTACATCAAGTTTAATGGTGCTTTCATTGCTATATTGAATTGAGAAATCTAATCAAACTCCTTTTATTCCTACGTCAGGCGAAGATTCAAAAGATTATTATCACAGTTGAGAATTTACGGGACAGTGACGTGGTGCCCGGAATGTTTTGCATACTTTAAAGGTTTTCAAATGTCCCACCCTCGTACGTTCCCTGGCAACAACAGGCTTAAGGGGTGGATGAGTAAATGAAGTAGGACTCATCGACAAAGTTTGTCCATCCCCTTCGCATCGCCTCCTCCATTGACCTCCACTACAGGCACCAGTTGGTCTGTTAGAATTCATATCACAACAGCCTCGGCTCGTGCAGTTGTTTCCGGCACACATCTAAGTTCTGTATCCAGCGGAGGAGTTTTCAGACATTTGACTGGGGTGAAATTTCCCACCCGTTCCCACCCCGTCCCCAACCCTGTCCCCTCTCCCAAGGGAAAGGTAGGGCCGGTGAGCCCTCCTTGACCCCCTCCTGTACCCGTTGTCGGGTCCTTCTTACACGTGTCCACGTTTGAAAGTCAAACTCGTCCTCCCTTTCTCGCTCTCACCCCCTCCCATGGCCAGGAAAATCCATTCATACTTGGGCAGTCAAACGAAGAGCATTCTGAGGAAAATATTCCACAAACTGACGTGAGACATTCTCAGAGATCCATGTAATGACGCGTCCACCAATTATTGAATGATGACAAAAATATCATCATGGAATGTTATTAATCAACTCCAAAGATAGGGTGATTCAGTATTCATTCATAAATTAAAACAGGTTATGCTGTGTTTATACTTGAACGGTTCTCTGTCTTTGACAAGTGAATTTCAGAGTTGTAATTTTAGAAAGGAGAATAATTACCACATTTCTTTGAGAGAGGCTAAACCTAATATCTCATTGTTTTTCCCATGGTTATTTAGTGACCAAATATAAATGAAACTTTAGATTTGACAAGCTGTGAGTGGAGATTAAAGAAAAGGTTTTCATTACAGCAAATCTAAAATTTGTATGAAAAGGACTGCATATCATATAACATCATCGTATGAAAGGCTTACACAAAGAGTAAAATAGCGTGTATAAAGCAGTTGAAATTCCTTCTTAAAATGTACTTAATGACTGAAAAATATCTTCAATAAAGAACTTTCAGTGAGCATAAAATTTTATCGTTTTTATTTATTCATGAGAACTCTTTTTCTCTCTTTTTTTCTGCATTCTCTCTTTCCTTTGGCAGACATCAACATCAACTTATTTGTCTAATACGTAAATCAGTCTCATTGATTCTCATATATGGCAATAAAGTTGATTCTGAGTCTTTAATTTGAATATTTTGTTTTGAGCAGGTACGCATACGGGTGCGCCGAGACACGATTCTTCGGGATAAAATAAATAAAAATATTTACTTCAAAACGACAGAGGAAAATTTCAAGTGACTCGACAAAGTAATAATTTTAATTAAATGCCTACAATGATTCTATTTCTAAACAACTTTTCTCGTGACATACCTTCCTTATTATACTTCTTTGAAATTCACGACTAAGGTAATTAATAGAAAAAAATTTTGCAAAAATATAGCATGCAAAGTTTTAATTGACCACATATACATCCTCCCTAGAAAAACAGAGTATTTACCCCTGGTTTTGAGTGTATGGTCGTAGATTATAAAGGAGGCGACCGACAGTTAAGGCGATTTACACCATTAGTGATAGGGAGGTGAATTTGGTAGAGGTAGGATTTTCGGGGAATGGGGTAAGAAAGGGTACAGAGAAACCCAGAACATTTGGTGCAGGATATCATTTAACTTAATTCCTCAAAAGGGCTTATATATTGCTTTGTAAATTTCACACATTTCAATAAGATACCTGCTGCCGGTTTTTACGAATAGATTTCATCCTCAAAGACGACACTCCATGTTAATAACCAAGGAGCGCAATAACCGGCTCTCTCTTCCCGCACTACTAATGAATCTGCAATATCAGTGCGTCCCTTTCCCTACTCACACATCCCTGCAATCTTACAAAAACTACCATCTTCCCGTCCAACTCTAAAGAGCCTTAACCAAAATAGACTTCCACTCACAAGCACCCTCCTTCCACGATATGTATGTATTGTAGGTGTTAATGTAAGCTACCACTCATGAGTCATTGGAGTATCTGGTATGGAAATACGTCTTCGAGATATTATTGCAAGAGTATGGGCATTGATGATAGTAAGGGCATTAATGCTAGTAAGAGTAAGCATATAAATTTTTCAAAAAAAAAAGAATGCAAAAAGGAAATGTACACCCTCTTTGGAGAAAGAATCCCATGCATAAGTCATTGCAAATATTTTTGCATTTACTAAATTGAGTGGGGAGTCCAAGTAGATAATTTGACTCGGGAGGCATTTAAAATACTGCATTGGGTAATGAGAAATTTAAAAGGAAGTAGCGTAGTCACAAAAGAAAAAGCATATCAGGCATTGGTTAGCCCTATCCTAGAATACTCGTCCATAGTATTGAGATCCATATGAGGTGGAGCATATTAAAAAGATAGAAAAGGTGCAAAGAAAGGCAGCAAGATACGTACTCGTAAAGTACAAAAAAACAGAGTGTCACGGAAATATTGGATATACTGAAATGGGTTAGTTTTAAAAATAGAAGAAAAAGTAGTAGGTTAGCCGCGATAAATAGAATTGTTAAAAATGAAGAAGCGTGAGAAGTTTTATGGAAAGAGATAGAAAAACCAAACTTTAAGGGAAAAAATGACCACAGTTTCGAAATAAAAATAAGAACGCAAAAAACAAATAAGAAAAAATACTCTTTTTTGAACAGAACTATTTTTGATTGGAACCAGCTACCTGGAGGTTTATTTGAGCCCTTCCAAAGCAGCTATTTGGTAATAAACTTCATTGAAACTATTTTAGTTATTAAAATATTGTTCGTATATGATGTTCACGGCATTTAGTATGTGATGCGGGAGTGTCAGTGTATGTACTATCTGTTTTTCTTGTGCGTGTATGCATGCATGTTCGTTGTAAGAGTGGCCATTGATCAGACTTGACCGTTGCCATCAGGACAATAACCTAATTGCAACGTGATTTTTAAATAAATATATAAATAAATTACTCCTAAGACTAAGACATCCACTTATCAATCGTTTTCATTATTTCCTCCTCAAGGGGCGGAAACAAGGAATGAAAATATTCTGTTCCATCGTTCACTTCGAATATTTGAATTTAAATGTGTCTTGATATCAAACCCGAGGAACTGGATTGAGCCCAAATGAATGAATAATTATTTTATTTAGACAAAAATTTATTTTCTGCATTTATTGCTCAAACGACAATTTATCTTTAACCAGGAAACTGTTTATTCTATCCATTCTTGATAATATTCAAATTTAATGTCTCAAAGTTACTAAACAACAACTAAAATATAACTTAACAACAACTAATAAAACAATAACTTAAATATTCCAAACAGATTTCTAAAAACTAATATAGTAAAGTGAATATAAAGAGGGGAATAAAAATATAAATTAAAAAAGTTAGCCATGTGTTTTAATCATACGTACTACTCTTAATACAAGGTACATAACTTGGGAACTTGTGCATTTTTTAATATTTTCGATTTTGATAATGTTGAAGGAATTCTTTTACTGCTGTTTCCATTTTAAAAACTGCCGTGCATGTCGTTAATGCGGATGCTAAGTATGAATAGTTATTTCTATTCTATCTCGTACTTTTATTTTTTTTTCTTTACGATGCCTTGCATGTGCTAGAAGCCATGAGTCAATTATTGTGTAACTTTTGGTGAATATTCTTCCTCTCGAGTGCATAGCGGCGAGAATTGGGTCTAATTGCCTTGATACGTGGGAACATGGATGTTTCCCACCCCCCAGGGCGCTGCCATGTGCATTGTGTTAACCATTTCCGACACCCCCGGGTGGCTGATTAGCTTACATTAGAATTGTGTGCACACCGCGCTTGAAGAGATAGAATACGGAATTCTGCATGCAGCTAAGTGCATCCTAGTTCCCACTACTGGCGGGGGATGCTCTTCATGTGCCCCATCAGTGGGGCATTGAATAAACCAAACACTCCAGTTAGCATCGAATGGAAATGTTCATACCCTAAGGAGTCTACGATATATATATATATATATATATATATATATACACACACATATAAATATATATATAATCCATAAATATAGTAATCAACCCTAAGGTCGCTTTGGTAGGTCATGGTAGAGTTCACCCAGTACTAAGCCCCACGGCATGTGAAAGTCACACGCCGTGGGGCTTAGTGGACCAGATCGTTTCCCTGTATGTATGTATATATATATAATATACTTATATATAAATAATATATATATATATATATATATATATATATATATATATATATATATATATATATATATATATATATATAATACACCTTAGGTTTTGAGAGAAATCTAACTCCGTTTCAAGTTTTCTAGGTTTTTACTCTGTGAAAGGTAGGTTTTTGAAGGTCCATAATGCTTATTTACATATAAGTATTATAAAAAGTTAATTTTGCTTGCCTTATCTATTTTTCTCTTCATTTCGTAGTAAATTAAGCCGGTCTACAGGCTCTATATAATAATTGCTCTCTATTCCTTCGTCTACCCCGCTTACCCTAAGTTCTCCCTTCTATTAGGACTTTCAGTATCCCAAAACCTTTCCATATTTCCTCCATCGACATTCTCTGCCTTTTTCGAATTTTCCCAGTCCTCTCTTTGCCCACTCTATTCATTATCTTGTTTCCTGGCTAACTAATTTTACTTGCCATTTGCCACAAATCATGTATCAAAAGCCTAAAATCTACACTGATTTGCTTGTCTTTAATCAACGGGTTTAGCGTCCATGAAGCCTTACATTCCATTTTAAAGTTTTTACTGCACAATATTTCTTCACCCCTTTGCTTTGTGTACCCATCAGTAGCTCTCCGATCCATTTAAATGCTTCTTCCAGCGGTACAATTTTTCTCTTGTTGTCCCCATTACAATGCTCTTCCCATCTAAAATGCTGCCCGAACACATTAACTGCTGAATCCTTCTCCACTTTAATTACCCGTACTAAAATGCTTAGCTTAGTTTTCCTTCTTCTTGAGAGTCTAATTACATTTGTGCGCTTGCAGTTAATAATGAACACATAGAAGAACTTTTCCATAAGCTGTTTATTTAAACCACGACCGGTTTCGATGTACTACATCATCTTTCGGTAGAACTGCAGTCATGTGCCGACTTTTTTATGCCTTTTTTAACTGGGGAGGATTTGGGGAAGGAAAAAGTGGTAACATGAGGCAGGGGAATGAATATTGGTTTTTCAATATTAAAGATTAAAATGACTGGGTAACATTTATTTTCATATGAATTATTACGCGAGTTGTGGTTCATATTTAGACTCATGAATTTGCTAATATTTTTTCAATTTTCTTCTACGAATATACATCTATAAATAATCACTAAGAATAATTAAATTAAAATACTATCGAGTGAAATACTTGCACGTAGTTTGAGTCGCCTATTAATCATTTTTAATATTGTCATCAAAACAGCATCGTCATTTCACGACATCTCTCGGATGCTGATGGCGACGTCCTCATTTTCCAGTATAATTCTTTTCAATGCGTTAATATAATACTGTATGTACGTACATTTAATTTCCAGCATTCATTGTTAGAATGTTAATATGAACTTTTTTTATGATATTCTTTGAACGTCATGGGTTGTAGCGTTGTTCAGGAATGAATTCAAATTGTCAAGTTCCAATGATTTTTCATGTTTTGACAGTAAAAAAATGAGGTAGTTTTTTATGATCCAAGGAGAGATTTGGCCGAGAGAATAAGCGCAAATACTGCCATTTTCAAATCCAGAATTGAAAAAATGAATTAATGTGTCTTTTAGTAGACGCCTGACAACCGGAATAAATAAGGTTTTACATACTGATGGTGGAGTCGTTACGTTATTTATAAAAGTATATCATCAGATTGCAGATTCGCATTTCATGAATAAATTCAACTGTTTGTCTTAAATTGACCTTCAATTTAGTTCCATACCTTAAATTCGCTGCACGCCAACCGACCACAGTTTCCAACTTGATGACCAGCTTTATAGATAGTCGTTTTATGATAAAACTTACCTCCAGGAAAAAAGTCAAAAATAAAAGTTTGGATGTCACAAGGAAAAAACCGTCCTTACTTAATACCTCGCAGTCTTTTGACGTAAGATACGAACAGATGTAGGTTACTAAATGGGTTCAGTTCATATCCCAGTGCAGCCATTTGGGTTTCGGTACACAGAAAATCGCTTTACTTGGGTTTTAGAGGGGATCGTTGAAAGAAATCCCCCTACGATTGAACTCAAGACGCTTCGCAAGAGTAACCGAACGCCCTACTCACTTCCTTAAAACGCTAGTGGTTTACTATGCCTCGCGACTCGTAAAATTCATGTTCTCAGGTAATGGAGTAAGTTTATTTCCCTGTTCCTACGGTGGTTTCCAAGAAGAATGTAGTACCCAGGACATCATAAAGTAAGGGTTAAGCTGGGAGATTTTAGGTTGCTTAACAACGATTTCAACCAGGGGTCAACTGGCTAGTAGACAAATGCCAGTATTTACATTCATACACTAACTCTCCAATCCACCTTCCTCTGCTCCGTCATAATAACCGTTGAGTTTTTTACTTGGTCTACGAATTTTAGCCGAGTAATTCCAGTTTATTTGTTTCTAATGTCTAACTTTTTTCTAGTACCCTTGGCCATTAGGATATGATTATTATTGAAATAAATTAAAAAAACGGTTAAAAATTGCAATAAAATATGGTTGTTGGATGGTATGGTTGGCCTCTTGCGGGATTATCGTATTCTTATTCAAGCGCCCCTATTAGTTTTGCAGTGCGCGAATCGTGATTTTACTGGCAAAAAAATTGTGAATTTTTAGTAAACAAATTGTTCAATAAATTTCATCGAAAACATTTTTATTAAAATTTGATGTTGATTGATTAGTGATTAGCCTACAGAAATGCACGATAACAATTTCCATTTGACAACAGCATTATTTTTTGATTGCCTTTTGTTTTTTTACGGATATTTTCAACTTTTTGCTGGAATCTTGTGGGATTCTACGACTCCAAGTCACCATCCAGGCAATTTTTTATTTATATCATCTCTACCTGTGATAATTTTTCTTCCCATGTTATTATCATGTTGGCTTTTGAACTTGAAGAAGAGAGTAGGAATATTTTTGAGTATAGGATGGCAAAATCATGACCGGTATAATCATAGCTGCTCTTGGTCGAGGAGCCTGCATGATAAGATTATAATACAAGCCTCAGAAACAAATACCTGAATGAAACAGAGCCTGCTAATAACAGAAGAGGAAGAAATATACAAGAAAAGGGCAGCATCTAAGAAATCAAGGAATGACTGAAAGCCAGGCTTTTCTGACTTTGCTTACTCTGAAAGAGAATAGCGTGAAGTTTTTCATATTACTTAATGAGGAAAATACAGCCGCGATACAGGACGCGTAGCTGCAGATATCTATAACTTATTCAAGTAATGTAAGGATCGGGAGCTCTCACTTGGAGTACGACCGATTCCTTATGACGCTGCGCGCCTGAATCCGAGGCACAATCCCGCCAATATTCATGGACACTTCCGTCCGGACATAGTCCAGCCGGATCATCAGGAAGGCCGGGTCAAATCATGAATTAAACTTCCACTTTCAGGATTCTACCTTAAGCAACTAGCAAGGGAAATAAAACAAAATTTCACATGAAGTCACAGTATATTTATTTACACTATTCAAGGTTTTAATGCAAAAATAACTTACACAGTATTTATTTACATGTATAACATATAAATTATACGCTATGGTGAAATAATATCTACGCCGAATGATTTTTCTCCCCGAAACAGGGAGTACGGTCATTTAATCGATCGATGACATTTCAACACTTTTTTCAATTGACAAAGCGATACAATTATTCACGAAAACACACAAGCATTGCTCTAAATTACAAGCAAAATTTAACAATTGCACACGTTCTGTAAGAAGACAAAAAATTACCCTTAAGGAAATGATTTGGCATGATGAAATCGTTTCAGGATAAATATAGAAGTTCACCGACTTGTTGATTTGACAAGTATGAACGTTTCTCCCTGTTTTTGTACCACGAAAACATTGATGACTACTACAGAAAAAACATTTTAAACTACCAACGTGAAAAATGTTAAGTTTTCTGACAGTTTTCATTTTCAAACCGTCATCATTCTCAATAAACGCGATTAGATTTAATGATCTAAGTGAATTTAAAATCTACGACCGTCATCGTAGATTCAAATCTCTACAAGTACCCGAATCGAACCTGCAGATCGGAGAAATCCATATACTTGACCCAATGGTACAGCTGAGAATCTGAAAAAACTGGTAATTCTTTCAGCAAAGGCATAAGGCTTCTTTATTTAACGAGTGGAAACGATGATTAAACATTAAAATTGTTGGCCAAAATGATCCAAATTCCAAAAAAGGGATATATTTGCATATAGGCAGATAAAATTCAAACTAAGAATCACTTGCGTGGTCAAATTTTTATGCACGTATCACGTCTGCTAAAAATGTCAGTTTCGCAACTTCGACCATTGGATCGATTACATAGTCACAATTCCCGATTATGATAATATGTTATAATGGGATGGACGATTACGACAAAAGCGTTCTCTTCGGGTCCTCTTACTAGAGCGCCTTAAGGAATAGGGTAGAGATATGAAAAAAATCTGGGTCTTCTGTTGTCTTCTTGGGAGAAGACTAAATGTAAGAGCAAATATATGAATTAGATAATACTAGTCGAGAGATAAATCGTTTTTTCATTTTATATTTTATATATTCTAAATAGAAACGAAATAGAAACATGAGAGGGGGAAAAACAAGATTTTTCTTGGTAGCCTAACTGGCTAAAGCACTCGGCCGGACATCGAGGGACTCGGGTTCGAATATCAATCAAGGCGATTGAGTTCTACGCTATTAAATTGCTGCATTGTAAAATTTTTCTCTTTTTACTATACCATCCTGCAACATTCTAAGAATTCACTTATCCATCAGCTTGTTTCCTCTGATATTTTTTTAATTTTAAATCTGGATTGTGTTGGGGGAAAATTTACCTCACATGTTATGTGATGATAATTTCCTTCATAATGAAACATACGTCACGTAAAATGAGAGCAGCGGGTTTTGCAGTACTATTAGCGCATACGAAATGCAAGACCTACTCAAAGGATGACCTAGATGCTTCCTTTAAGCCTTTTCAGTCTCCCATTCCAAAGGAAGCTCACTCTATTTAAGAGGACCCGAGGAGAGAATATTTCCTGCTGTGACGATGGGGGAGGGGAGAAGTGCCCTACACCATTCTATTTGACCTCTCTCAAGTAAGGTGAACGTGTGCAGTGAGAAGACAAGTTCCCTTGAGGATGATGCGAAGCAAAGCTTTCCTTCACTCTATCTCTACCTCAGAACACCAGATAGCACACTCATTGGCATACAAACACTCAATGCCCATTGGCACGAACAGACTTTAGTCTGTTCGATTGAGGAATCACTTATCTCTCACGTACTCTTTCCCTTCAAATGCTTCCATGGACCTAGTTTTACCTCCAGACTTCTCCGCTTGATAGTTCGAAATGACATTTGTTGATATTTACAGTTTTTTGGGGGGTCTTGGAACAGTGTAGTAATTCACGCCATCATTAAGGAAATTAGTTGAAATCCAAATTGTAATCCTTCACATGACTGAAACACTTTGAACAACACTAGAAATCTAATATTTAAAAATGACATCGCGTGTGAGGGCAAGCCAGTGCAGTTCACACTCATAAAGTCACATGTATCTCCACATTCTACATATAAATTAAACCATTTCCCAAGGAGATCTCTGAGCACAGATAACTCCTGCAGAATTCTTTTCGAAGAAGTTCTTCAAAGTGAAAAAAAATCCCACGTTAAAGAAAGCGTTTGCTTTCGCTGATTGCAGCGAAGGCCTTTAAGTAGTCTAACATATCCCTGAAATGCATCATTTGGTTCATTTTTACCGTTTTCTTCAAATCCATGAAGTTAATCTTCCACATCACATCATCCTTTAGTTCTCGAACGCATAATAAACAGGACAAGTTCGCCATCTCAATTCTTCATTTTCTAAGATAACATCTTTGGTTTCATCAAATGACTCGCTTCGGATCTTTGTCGCTTCAATAAGGAAGGAAGAGGCAAAGGAGACGTTACAGACCGACTATAGAAAGGAAAAAGAGAATTATTGGGGAACTTGGGAATCGGAGACGTTCTAGTACACATACAATGATTTTAATTTACTATGTCATTGTCCAGGCTTCCTTATAGCCAGCAAAACCATATACTTCCCAAAAAAAGTCCAAGGAAATAAAAAGCATAAATCGTAGCTATCGATTCCCAGTCAGCGTGTGGTCGAAAGGTGTTAATTAATACCACTTGTAAAATAATTGACTTCCATCCACTATGGCTGTATTGTGAACGAAATTTCTTGGTCTACGCTCGAATTTCACCCATAAAATAAAAAGACCGATCTCTAATAAGGAAAAACGACTAACAATATCTAGATAAGTAATTTAGGTTAAATAAACAACTTTCCATTTTTTAGTTTTGGAGAGTAATATCACATTTCTTTCCTGTCAAAAGGTGTAGTGAATAAATACGGTCACCATAGAAATTCTTTGAAATTACTATTATATTGCAATTGCACAAAGTATTCTTTGAATATCTACCCAAATCTAATCAACGATCGAAATCTTGAACAAAAATTAATACGAGTTTACGCAAAACTATGAGAGAAAAAGAAAAAAAACAAAGGGCACGATATTTTACCAAATTTTGATAATATTTTGAAAATTGACTTTAAAAATATATTAGCACTGGACCGTAATTAAAAATGGACGAAAGCCATTAAAATTCTTTTTGCCGGAAAATATAAAAAAGGAAAATATTTTACATTTTTCGTTTGGTTTCTCAACAAAATTGTGAAGATTTTTTTCGAATTTTAAATTTTATTTTACGCTCTATTTCCATGTAACTTTCCAATTGCAGTTACAAATTAGGGTGATAAAACAAAAAATTAACTCCCGTCTTTTTCTTTCTTGATTTTTAATGTTGTAATTTCAAAAGTGTGAAAAATTACTAATGAGTAAAATAAATTTGGTGCAAACATTTTTGGGCTAATTGCATATAAATTAACTTCAGACCAAATTGCTTCACATTTCTACGAATTCACTTTCATTATTTTAGAAAATCTCTTTTTAAAAACTACTTCAAAATGTTAACCCCTCCAGTGTAGGTAGGTATTTTTCACTGTGTCGAGGGTGATACCATTGTTTTCAAAGAAATACTTGTATTAGCTGACCATTTCCCTGCGAAAGGAAGGACAGTTTCCACTTCCTTTCCAGTAGCTGTAAAAGAAACGTTTGGTGACTTGCTAAGAATCTATTACGCCACGACGTATTTGCATTTTTGCGGAAATAAGGCATCATAATTACCGTAAAACATGTATGATATTAAGGTAGACAGCATGAGAAGAAAGTTTTTCAGGGATTATTTTTAAAAAGATGACTCCGACTAAAATGAAACTTCTTAATGCAAATATTGTAAAATATAATCTTTGGATTTAATGGTTCCTGCACCAAGTTCCTAATTATTATGTATGTACCTGTCATAATTATATCTCCATAGAGAATTGAATTAACATTTTCCCTAATTTATTTCATAATCAAAAAGATCAGACGGTTCACATTAAGTATACGTTGAAGATTACCAACAAACTTCACCATAGCATATTCCACCCACTTTCCACCAGCAGATGTAGTAATATTGAAGGTACCCAGGACAGACAAACTAAAATATAAAACTCGTACAATCACATTGCTATTACTTTGGTTCGATAGCTTGCCTAAACGCTGTCCATAACCTTTTTGCCAATGTCTCCTATTTATCCTTGCAGCACTACAACATTTTTAGCAGACAAATTAGGTAAAGTGATCTTCACCATCAGCACTTGATATTTGAAAAGGGCAGGCGTTGAAGTCACATTGAATATTGTTAGCAGGAGTTGAAGTCACGATGAAGAAGCTCAGCAGACGTTGAAGTCTCGTTGAAAAGCTTCAGCAGTCATTGAAGTCTCCAGGGCAATCTACACTGCTGGCCGTCACACCTGCACCTCGTTCCCGGCCCCGCGCTCCGCCTCCCGTAGGAATGCGTCGGCGTAAGACTCCGGGTGCTGTAGCCATTGCAAATGCCCACGTTGCCGCCTGGCATCCAGAGGCTCTCCGAAGACGGTGGGTATATGGTTGGCGGTATGTGCGGGCGTCATCCCCGGGCGGATTCGTTTGGCCCGCCGGACCCAGCTCGCACCCACCAGGGCCTCAGCAAATTTTCGAAGGAAGCAGAACACTGTCAATAATGAGGGAGAAGAGAGAGAGAGAGGTAATTTCATGCTGAAGAAATGATTTCCAGCGAGAAATACACGGAAAAATGTCTCAAAAAAATACAAGTTACGAAAAACATTGGATTTTTTCCATTAATTCAGTTTTTTCCAAATCATCAAGAAGTAGAATCAATTCAACTGACAGCAAAAAGATTGCGAATGTCAATCGTTGGCCTTGGCCTTCGTGAACGGGCAGACGATTTGACATGGACACATGGCCGTGGCTTCAAAATTAATTCGCTGGAAAAGTTCTTTTCTAATTGCTTCAAATGGAATTTCAAAGTGGAGAAGCTCCTTTGTTTAATGGTGCCCACTCAGAGATATCGCTCATAAGTGCTTAAAATTAGCTAGAGGACAAATTAAACAGATAACGGTCGATATAATTAATATCATTAGTGCCATATTATAACTTTATTAATTCCAGGGATTATTTCTAGCTTTACGATCGCAATAAATTTTGAAACCAGTGTAATGACCAGATGGATTTACAGCAGTGAATGTTTCTTGCTTCATTATTTTAGATTATTGCAACGCAGTGGACATACATGGCCAAATAAAATGAAGGTAAGCATGCCATGTTTTCTCGATGATATTTCTTTGCGCTATATTAAGGCCATTGACTTAAAAATTGATCGATAAAGAAAATATTTTGTGATTTACCTCTTTTTTGGGAAATGAAACCTGAGATGATCGATTTTATTAAAAAAATTTAAAGAGTGAAAAGTTAACTTGATCTCATTGAGACAATCCAGTATCATTAATAATAAATTCCATAATATTTTTATGAGGTAGAAATCGATCACTAAAGACGAGAAGTAAATATACGTAAAAGCATAAAACCATAGGCTAAGAGAATATACACATTTTTGGGGATTTGGATTACCGTGAGAACGATAAACTTTGCACCCACAAAAGTTTAACCGTAATTTACATGATACATAACTTTTACGTCAAAAAGCGATATTTTTTAACTTTTATTTCTTAACGCCACACATTCACAGGGACTCCTTATTGATAGTTTTCCTTTAAACGACCAAGAAATAATCCATACAATTCATGAAAAAATGAAGAAATACCGGTGATTATGTGATATTTTTTTCAAAAAAACAGAAAGTATAAAGCAGCTTCAAATATTTGAAATATAGGCATTAAAAACTCTCATGCATACATACATGGGTTGTCTGAAAAGTTTCCGACCTCAAAAATTTCAGTAATGTCTTGTATCTTTGTTAGGGTCGGAAACTTTTCAGTATATAATAAATATAATATACATATGTATATGTGTATATGTATATATGTGTATATATATATATATATATATATATATATATATATATATATATATAACCATTAACGTAGTAATCAACCCTAAGGTCGGTTTGGTAGGAGATGAAGTTTCACCCAGATATATACATACATATATATATATATATATATATATATATATATATATATATATATATATATATATACATATGATAAATGTTAACAAAAAGTTTAAAATGCTAATTCATTGGGTATGAAATGGCTTTCTTACAGGTTTAACTTTTTTTGAGAGCGCAGGAAATAATTGTTGAATGCATCCGGATACTGAATCATACCATAAGACCAAAGAAACAAACCGAAACCGACGATCCACGAAGACCATTGGCGTGAGCCAGTTGCTTTTATAGCCAGTGATGGTAATACGACGCGGAACGAAGGTAAAGGTGCACCCAGGAAGATTAAAACCAAGTAAAAGGACCGCGGATGAATATTCAAGGGTATTTCTTTGGGCGTTTCGTAATGGGTCGCTTATCTTTCGGTGGATTGGTCCTTGGGCTTATCTCGCGATGGCCTCCACGAGTGCCGCCTGACCAATCAGAGCGTCGGAAATTAAAAAGGCACCGAAGTGAAAACTTTTAATGCTTGTTTCCCGTCTTTTATGGCATCCAAAAGGGGCGATGGCGTCGGAGGGTGGGCCGAAGGAAGGAGATTGGCGGCAGAGGGGGAAGGGGAAGGGAAGGGAGAAGGGGGGTAGGAGGAAATGCGTGTGCGTGTCTCACTCACGGATAAGAAAGGTGGAAGGCGGGGACTGAGGTTGTGGGATTCACGTCTGTAATTAAGTATTCATCCTCAAAGGGGAGGAATAGGTGGGAGGGGTGAAATGGGATTCGAAGGGAGGAAAGGAGAGAGTTGAGGGGAGGAAGGAAGTTGTCCTCATATTAATGACATGGAAGCGGCCAATTTTATATCCCCCCCATTCTCATGTAAAGCCACGCATTAATTAAATCAAGAATGAGCGCAAATCCGGTGCTGCTGCCAGGCGGTGAAAGGGTGAGAGCGGGCGAAAAGAGGAGGAGCATGGAATATTTTTATTTTATGCCCGGTGGAATTGAATCGCGAAGTCGGATGTCTTTTGGATTGGAAGTCTGCGATTGGTCGAGGGAAGCTATTGAGGGAGAAGGGCACTTCTTCTTCTACCTCTCCTTTCCTTCCTTTTACCCTATCCCTTCCATTCGAAACACCTCTTATGCCCGATTGAGGTTCTCGAAACCACAGCTTCTGTTCCCTTGTATTTCACGAATAAAATTATGAATAAATATACGTCCACAAACAGACACCATTGTGTGTGTACATATATGTACAGACACACACACACACACGCACACACGCGCGCACACACACACACATATATATATATATATATATATATATATATATATACATATTGAAATGAAAATTAGAGGGCATTTACATATTGCTTGACGTTTACTTATGTAAACGTTCGTGAGTATGTGTACTCACTATTAGTGAACACTGCAACCTTTCAGTACTCTTTACTCTTCCGTGAACAGTGTGTTGAATATTTCATACATACATACATACACATATATATACATATGTTTATATTTCATATTCAAAAATTAAATTTATACATTACTATCAGATAGTCAACTAGATGCGGTAAGTTTTGGATGGACAAAACAACCTAAAAAATGATTTGTTTCTCCTATTAAAACACCACCCAACATCCTACTCAAAAAAAATGCCCCCCTTCATACCGTCCAACATCGCTATCCTATTCTTGCCCCTTCCTCGTTTGCCTAACATTCTACCTTTTATCACAGGCCCCAACCTCTCAATGCCAATCAATACGCTCCTTCTTTTATTTCTCCTGCCTCCTTATTATATTGACACTTCAGAACACAATTTTAGTCCGGCAGCGCCTTCTACTGATTCATTGAGAAGCTATAGAAGCATTTGTTTTGTTTCAGAAGTCGTTTGCTTGTCGGTGCATGCAAACAACAATGTCAGTGACATTCGTTCTTCCCGCCAGCTATGATGTGTGTTCTCTTACACGATTCCTGTATGTGAAAAGATTGTCGGCTGCTGAAGTTCATCGGGAGTTATGCCTGGTTTATGGGCCTAAAGTGATGAGCGAATGAAAGGTTATGTAATGGTCAACTTGGACGCACTACTTTCCACAATATTGTCACGGAAAACCAAGGATACCACAAATTGTGTACAAGTTGGCTACCGATTAACTGCTACCAAAACCAATAAGAAATTTCAAGATTTTCGTTGGGAAATCTCTGACCAGTCCTGACGTTGCACCTAGGGACTACTTCCTCTTCTTGCACTTGAAACAGTGGCTCGCTGGATAACGTTTCGAAACCGAAGAGGGACTCAAGAACGGCGATGTCAATTGGTCCAACTCTCAGGCGGTGAGCTTCTATTCTGATGGGTTCAATATGTTGGTGCAGCGGTACGAAAAATGCTTAGAAGTGAAAAGCGATTTTGCAGAGAAGTAAAGTAGCTTTGTAGCTAACTAAAAGTGCCAATAAAATGTGTATGGTATGAGTAAATTTATTCCTGTGACCAAATGGCCCTTACTTTATGATCATGCCTCGTGTGTGTGTGTTTGTGTATATATATATATATATATATATATATATATATATATATATATATATATATATATATATACATACATAAATGCATATATATATATATATATATATATATATATATGCATTTATATGTATATTAAATGCGTGTTTATATGTACATATTTCAGCATATATATGTACACACACATATATATGTGTGTGTGTATGTTTGTGGGTGACAGTAGTCCAGGGGGAGAACGTTGAACTACTGACCGGAGGGCCCGGGTTCGATTACCGGGACACCTGCAGCTCCACCCAAGCTGTGTGATTTTTTGGGTATCAGATCTTCCTGGGAAAGTATGACACAGGGAAAGGAACTGGCCCCCCTACCCTGATGTGTGAATTTCACACGCCGCCGGGCTTGGTACTGGGTGAAACCTACCATCAACTAAACAAAACCAACCTTCGGGTTAACTTCGGGGATTACTGTGTTTATGGTATATATATATATATATATATATATATATATATATATATATATATATACATATAAACATAGATGTAGATTTTTAAAACATAGAAACACAAAGAAAGGACACTAACATATGTAGTTTTGACGTTTCCACTGTATGGCCGTCGTCATCATAATCGATGCTGAAGAGCGTTCCATTTCGAAGATATATATATGTATATATATATATATATATATATATATATATATATATATATATATATATATATATGTATGTGTGTGTGTGTGTCTGTGTGGGTGGGTGTGTGGGTGTGTAATATCCTCTTCATAAAAATTATTTCCTTCCGTCGGACCATTTTAGAACTCACATTAAAAGCGTATGAAAAGGCAAGAACTTTTATAATGTAGGCAGCAATGCATACGAATTACGAGGATGTTTATACTCAAAATTTGGGTGGCAATGAGTCATCTTCTTTCAAAAAAAAATATTTGATGGCGAGTGTAACTTTGACCAATGCTAAAGTTTTATTGGTTGCTCTGGGCTGGCGGCAAATTCATCTGATTTCAACCCAATAAACTCAATTCATTTGTGTGCGTGTGATTATGTTTGCCTATGTGACTATAATGGGGTAAATCTTTGTTCTTCATATTTAGTTCGGGATTTGTGGTGCGCAGTGTATATCGATATCAGTTCAATATAGGTAGTGACAAACAAATTTGAGTTAATATTGGCTTGTAACGCAAAACATGTATGGACGTATTGAATTTCTTTTTATACAAAAAAACCACTTATTTTTGTCATTATTTTTTTTCTTTATTTCCTATTTTTCTTTTTTTTCCGAACTTAATTTCAGGGGCAAACAAGATCAAAAAAATAACTATTTTTATTTGTCCTTAGGCTATGCAGAGCTCTGTTTAGTTACTTCACTAGCATTTTCTAGTTTCTATGTTTTTCGTTCATGACATCACACATTATTTTACAAATTCATTTCTCTTTGCAAAACTAAATAAAAATACCCTTTTTTACGATATAAAGGACATATCCGTCTGAAAGACAGACAGGAGCTATAAAATATCGTATTAATAAAAAAAATTTTTTCTGAAATTCAAAAATTAGTATCCGAGAAACGAAGCTGAAAATAAAAGTCGAAGCCAAGATGATTAAGTCCTTAAGGTTTCCATATGAACAGGTAATGGTGAGTTTAAGACCAGAAGCATTGAACTTATCGCTTACTACTTTACAAAAGGAATGCTACAGGTGTAGAATTGAGATTCACCAAAAGAAAACAAAAGTTATGTAATTCTCGAGAAGTAGGAGAGCTGAGTTAAAGAGTAAAGTATGCGGGAATAAATTAAAGTGGGTAGAACAGTTCATGTATTTTATAGGAAAGGGGAAACTTGATTAGGAAAATTAGGAGGAAATAGGTTAACCGAATAAGCATTTATTTAGACATTTTAGTATCCTGCAAGCTACCGCTAAGGTTTGTGGTGGGGGTTTAGGAAATTCGGGAAGACGACCCCCTAATTTCCTCGAAATAAACTTAAAATCCACTACCATGGGATATAAATGGGGAAATATCTAGCTAGGGGAGTAGCATTTACTGAACTTCGGTTAATCAAGCAAGTATTGGGGAAATAATTGAATGAACACTTTAAAGAGATGTTATTTTACGTCAGTTGGAACTCAAGTTGAACGCACTCCCTGCATTTGGGATACTTCACAGAAGGCAGTGATTAAAATAAAAGCTGCCGTTTTGTGAAGAATAGTTACGAACTAACAAAAAGAGAAAGAGCATTCTTTTATTGGGAGTCTTTTTTTGCAGGAGGAACTCTGGAAACACGGAGATTACGGGCAGGAATTAAACTTCTAGAAAGTAAAAACCAATCCAATAATTCGAGTACCGCACTTTTTTAAATGCCTACCATGTCTGCTAGCTCGCGCAATCTCAGTCGACGGTCATCCAGTATCACTTTGTGGATTTTCTTCATCGTTTCTGAAGTCGCCACCTCATTTGGTCGACCAATGCGATGCCCGTTTTGACAGCCCGTATAGCCTCGTTTAAAATCGGCTACCTAATATTTTACTCTTGTAAATGAAGAAGTAAACTCACTCAGAGTAGAATCCATTTCAGCTTTTATATCGGTGGGACAGCGGCCTTTCAAATAAAAGTATTGTTTCACATGACGATGACCAATTTTCTCCATGTTCACAAATTCACTGAAAAAGTTCACTATTAATGGCTGCCAAAAAAATACTAAACAACGCAGCGTCTGTAAACTTGAAATATATACTTTATAGATTGTGTACTTTCTAATCAGTGATATTTTTTAAACAACTACCACCATCTCCAGGTCAGGATGTGACCACTCTCGTACTTCGATAGAAAAGAAGTAATCCTAATGCTATGTCACAAAGGTAGACGGGATTACAGTGAGAAGCCAAAAAAAAAATTGACAGAAGAGTCGATCGATCTACGGAATTATTTTTCTCTCGCATCAGACCATTTCCGTGGGAAACAAAGGGTGTGTTCCAATATTCACCAGTGCCAGATCCGCCGGCACTGCCTTTAATTTGGTATACAAAATGGTACTGCCACTGTAAGAGCAGTGGGCAGATATTTCTGAACGTTTAGCAGCAGAAATCTGCGATTTATACCCCTTTCCTCTCCGCGAGAAATTGGCAGTGGCCTCTTTTAACAAGCGGGTGAGTTTACCGCAAATTCATTAAATTTGACAGCATATAAATTATATAAAAACAAGAACGAATACATTAATAAGCATCCCTGTTTAAAACATATATTATCCGATTCTTTTTTTATTTAATACTACTCAAGTAACAATACTCATCACTCATCATTAAAATAAATGATATGCCCGCATCAAACGTATGCCAATGGATTTTGTTTTTCCAATGTGCTTACATGAATCACACTTCATTAATGAAGTCTTTGGAGATAGCGATAGCAAAGTAAACATGTAGTTACGTATGTACTTTACCTTTGAAATAAACCAATTAAATAATACATATCACTCTCTGTCTTTTTGTTATTCTTTCACATTCCACTAGAGAAAAACATTAGTTTGGTTTGCAATACAGTTCAAAAATACAGAACGTGAAAGGATTGAGCGGAAATGCGTCGATATTCAATGTGTATATGCTAGGATAATTTTTATTCCATGAGAAATAACCTTGCCACGTGACCTACATTCGTAAAAATGTTTCTTTGTTAGACAGAGAGAGAATATTGCAGGTATAAGGAGGTTTTATCACATGAGTTATTATTTAGCAATATAAATTTACTTACGAGCGGAAAAAATCCATTTCTTTGTGATTTCGTCTATTTGCTGTGAATTGTTATTTAATGACAAAACATTTTAATGAGTTGATGTATTCTTCATTTATTATTATAGCTACGCATCGTACCAAGAAGTCACTGTGTGCTAGTTACTATTTAATCAGTGGAAACAATTTTCTCGTAAAATTAAGGGGTAGACATTTAATATTGAGAAAATCTTATCTTCATTTTAGCTAAAAAAATTGGTACTAACTACAGAGCTTAAATACTAAAAATATTACACGATTTTTTATTAGCTAGATCGCTATTTTTTATTTCGGTCTATCATTCGCATCCTTAACAAAAACAGCAGCTGGTAGGCAGCAATAATGAGTACACTGAAGGAAACATTATTACTATGGTACTACTACAAGGTTTGTATAAAAAGTGTCGGTAATAATTTTTTCTTGACGTGACTGTACGTCGCACCACGCTTGCACCGCACAGTCTCGGTGGTGGGGGTCTGACCAACACGCGCCGAGCGCTAATCGCTTACGAGCGTTCGTTTAGGCTAGCTCGTGTTTTTAGTGGACCCTATTAGGTGACTCGGTGTAAGCGCAATATGTAGCGGACAATTGAACAATGGTACATCATCAAATTTTGTGTTGAACTAGGGAAATCGGGTACAGAGATATTGGGAATGATTCCCCAAGTATTCAAGGGTGAAGTTCTGTCGCGAGCGGCAGATTTCAAGGGGCACAAGGTCTTCAAATATGGCCGAGAGAGTGTGGAGGACGACGAAAATTCTGGCGGTACAGAGGTTGAATTTCGGAATGTATCCAAAATTTAAGGCAAATTAATCTTTTCGAATTCCATTAATCCTCAACAAACATTTTATCCAAACGCTAGTGTTCTAAAACTCCCAACTACAAATCTCGCAGGGTTGCTGTCTCGTAGATGAAAATCAAAAATCACCAAAAACTGTAGGTGGTGCATTACCACAGTAATCAACCCGAAGGTCGGTTTGATATGTAAGGATCGAGCTCGCCTATTACTAGGCTCAACAGCGTGTGGAATTCACAGATCAGGGTAAAGCGGGCCTATTCCTTTGCAGAGACAGCCTGTGGTTTCGCAGAAAGATCTGGTACCCGAAAAACCATACAGCTTGCGTGAAGCTGAGGGTTCTCAAAAGCATCATCGGGAATCAAACCATCTCTGGTTTGTATTCACAGGCTCTTTCTACTGCACTACTAAACCTTATCACGCCTTACCGGTTTTCGCATTCCTAAATGAAAAACCAGTCTGAAATTTAAACTTAAATTGGAATATTTTGTTTAATGTTCATCTAGGCAGACTAAGGATTCTGGAGAGAGAAATACTCACAAACACGGAAAGGGGTATCGTTCTGCACTAATTCCATGTTGTTGTGTTTTTTGTGAACTTCTGTATAAAATAATACACATTATTGCAAGGTGATAGCATGTTTGAGTAAGAACGAGAGGAGGATGCCTTAAACTGTGAATCAATAGTTTTACAGGTGCATGCAATATGTCTGAAGCCCCCTTCAAATATGGGTATTCTTTAGTATTGATGGAAAGAGTGTGGAAAATAATTTACATTTGAAATATAAACGAAATAAAACCAGAGCCTTCTAGTCAGTAGCTCAGAGCTCAACCCAATTGACTGGCAACCTCCTAGATACACTCTCGCTACATACAAAAATAGGTCATCTAAGGCCAAAATTTTGTAAATGAAAAGGTACAGGGAAAGGAAGCTTTTCTCGTTAAAACTTGCAAATAAATGAAAGAAATCTGCTGCACTGAAAATCCTAACGTCACTGGAAGCTCTAAAATTTTATTCACAATATGAACTTTTACAACTTATCAAATTCCTTCTATTTTAACGCAGACACATCATAATTCTTGCCCAGAATTTCCCTGGTAGGCTAAACTACAAAGTGAAGCCTAGAGCTGAAGATAACGATACAAGAAATTGTTTTTCCTCCTCACAATTCGTGATGAAAAAAGAGGGCATCTCGTAATATCATTCCAACCACCGGGAAATAAAACTTCACCTGGGATTAAAAATGACTATTTTCTCAAATTTATGTTCACCTCTAACCACACGCTCCGGTAGGGGCTTGCAGGGTTATTGGTTGAAGTGGATGTGCATTTTGAATAACATTGCCAATGTAGATGTCATTTTATGCGACTGCTTGCGTGCCGCGGAGATAATTAGACTCCAAAATCATCCATGTCGAAACGCTAGGCACCATGGTGTATCTATAATGCCGACAACCGAAAAATTGGCGGTCGATATACATCTCAAAATTAGTTCATTTAAGAGAGACTAGCCTGCACGCGAACGGCGGTCGTGCTGTTAATCCTAGGCACCAGAGAGCGAGAGATTAATTGGATCCCTTGTCGTAGGGTAATTAAGGAGATAGTGTCGGTAGGGGGATGAGAGCTTAAATAGTTGGGTAATTAATTAATGAGAAGCTGGGAGTAGAGAAGCTTCAATCTGGCGATCAAGGTTCCAGGCAAAGAGTCGATTTAGCCATTCGAGGTCTCCCATTAATTACCTCACTCCATTATTTATCGTTTTCGTCCCAATCCTACCCCCCCCCCGAAAATCCTACCCTGTATCGTCACATTTTTCGTTTACCACCCACCAACCCTTCCCTACTTTTAGACTTAGATACAGTGGTCCGAAGCCCGAGGCATTTTATTTTTTTTTCGTATAAAGATTAGATTTAAATTGAATTCTCTTCTTCGTGGGGGGAGACATCACATTCATTTCTTTGATGGAACAGCGCCCCTCCATTTGTCTTTATTTTGCCTTCCCTGGGATGAACGCCCCCGTTTGATTGGTTGAAAACCGAAAAAAGTCATCGAAATCCTCTCTGTAGTCAGGAGGTGGCTTCATATATATCAAGTGTCTCGGAAAGAGTCATAAATTTCTTAAACTTTTCCTTTCGTTTTAAAGCCATAAAGAGTAAGCCCTTCAGGGGAACGAGTGTTTTGTTTATCAACACAGAGCAATGAAGGGAACTATTAACACTTGCACATCGTAAAATGTTTATGTTAGCGTGGCGCAAAAGAATAATATTCCGTGATGTTAAATATTTCGCCACACCTCCACGACTTCGTCAAAATTCCTTGAGATTTTTCGAGAGTTTGAAAATTACGAGGCAAAAAGAGACGGGAATCCGGTTTTATTTGGTGTCAAAAAAATAAGTATCGATACTATTTCTTTTTATTAGGTCACGTGAAAAATTGGACAGAGGTATTGAGGTTTTTATCTTCACAGATTAATTTAAACTTTAATTTTACAAAAAAGCAGACGTGGTATTGGTGGAAAACACTCAAGATCATCAAATAGCACAGCTCAAACAACGATGTTTCTGGACACTGTTTCGATCCATTAAGAAATGTTCCACTGCTGTATATTTAAAAATATATAACGAAGTACTTAGTAGCGTCAGTTTTATTGCCGGAATAACGAGAGCAGATCTGCAACCGCAGGCCATGGGCTTATACTATTATGTAAATTTGAAGCACACTAATTGCTTGAATTCAAATGACACACTAAAACCCAATGATGATACCTTAGGATGAATCATAAAATTAGATTAGCGAGGGATTGTAAAACGCGCACGGCTTAAAATGTCATTTTTTCCGCAATCGATAAGGGGCCATAAAAAAACTGTCCTTGAACTTGAACAGGGATGATTCCCTCAGACCGGGTAGCGTAGTCATTTCGGTGCTTGCTTCAGATTGCAGTATGGCCATTATTATCAGCTCGCCTATCATCAGAGTTACTAGTTGCTTAGCTAAAAGCAGGATTTATTTTTTCTATTTAAGATCATACTCATATCATTCTGTAGCACACAAAATTATCTCTTTCTAAAACTCATTATAAATGATTTCCCGAAATCAGTAGGCATATTTTGACGCAATCGATGACATTTTAGGGTAGGTGTAGAAACGTGTAATGTCACTTACCCTAGCAATTACTACCACGGTATTTTATAGATGTAGGGCTATTTATTAAGTTAAGTTTTTGTTGGTGACAAAATCAGTGCAGACGTTTAGTGTTAAAGGAGTAGTTTTTATGAACGAAATGTAGTTCAACTAATATTACGGAAGCCGGGAGATTACTCCACATAATTACCTCACAATCAGTAATCATATTAGATTTTCCTCTTAAATTCGTATTGAAAGCAAAAACTAATTAAAATGGGTATTCCAAGTTTAAAATTTAAAAAAAAATCCCTGCTGAGGCTTGATCTATGCGCAAATAATAAAATATTTCGCTCGGGTTGTGTCATAAAGGTCCTCAAAGTCTAAGATGAAAATTTACATTGCTGAGGCAATATAAACGTCAAAAAAAATCACATCACTGAACTGTGTGCTTAGTGCACAGGTGGTTAGCGCTGCCGGGCAAATTGCTTTTCCAACAGATGTGGCACGCTAATGAACGAAAAGAGATATTTATGACAGCAATTCCTCACATTTCTCCTTTACGTGATTTGAATTTCTTTAACATTAATTTTCTTTTGCGTAAATTCTCATTTCATAACCACCTAAGCCTGTGAGGATATCAGAAACATTTGTTTCATTGATTTTCCTGCTGACGTTCCTCATTCAGGATCATTCGGATCTTCATTATGCGAGTCAGGTTTCCTCTAAGCTCCTATTAATCCCCAAGAACCCTTAATCTACATCAAAATTTTGCGAAATAAGTCCAACAACAAGGGTTCCGAACACAATTCATGGTGAGTTCTAGCCAAACTTAAAACAAACAACTCTCCTTTAACTTTTCTATCTGAACAAATCCCCATTAGTCGATTGATTAAACCAAATTTCTTCAATTATAAGAGTGAGTGATTGTTGGCGGGCTCAACTTCCTCCGTTCCAGCAAATACCAACTTCAGGACTCCTTTTGAATGGAAATAAACTTCGAAGATTTCCAAATTTTTACGAACAAATTAAAATTACTAGTTCCCTTGAACATTCGGCATCGCTACCTAATCAATACAACAACCCTTAACATTTTCCTCACCCTCAACTCTTTCCTCATGTTTTACCAACCTTTCCAAATATCCAGGGCCGCACCATCCCTGCTTCATTCGCTGTCTACAATTCCCCATTCTTTGCCACTCTCCCCGTATGAACAATTTTAGTCTTAATTTGTTATTACTATATACACATACAAGAAGATGAAGAAAATGATAGGAATCCAGGAGGAAAGAAAAGATACTTTAAGAAAAGGAAGCATGAGAAAAATTCACCTCAGCCATTGATAGAGAAATAGTACTAAATGAGACTAGCTGAGAAGAGCGATGGAAGAATATAATAAACGAGGTGGCAAATGAAAAAGTTGTGAATAAGACGGTGAAATCCCAACAACCATGGATGAAAGCTCAATGGGAAAACTTATTCGGGAAAAAAGGAAACTCAATAATCCAAGATATGAAACTGAGGAAACCCTTAATAAAAGTTACGAAACAATGTAACACGAGAGGCTAAGAAGGTCAAGTAAGAGTGGACAGGAACCTGCTCCATTCAATCAATGGCAACATACGTAGAGAAGGACAACAGCGAAACTACTTATAAACTGGTGAAGAGTCAATTCGAATAACGAAAAACCATATTCCAAAACGCCCGAGATGCTAACGAAAAGGCAATAATAGAAGATGAAGACATTTAAATATAAATGATTACATAGAAGAAACATACTTCAGTACTCTACGAAGGGCCTAAACCAATTGAAAATGACTTAATGAATAAATAAATACATATACATGTGTATATGCATAAATATATATATACATATATATGTACACATATATAAATACATATATATATACATATATATATATATATATATATATATATATATATATATATATACATATATATATATATATATTTACATACATTCAAACACGAAATCCCGCCAAACGGCGAATAAATACTCATATATACAGAAACAGATATAAGGAAAAGGGTTAGGAACACACATAAAGGACGAACACAATAGAGGTGGGGAAGGCGGAATCGAACGGATCACAAGAGTAAAAATATTTCCTTGACCGGGACTCGAACCTCGGATCTTTCCACTTGCCGGGCGGATGGTCTTAACCACTTGAGCTATCGAGGAAACGTAAAAATATCTTCGAAATGGAACGCTCTTCGGCGACGCACAAATATATAAAAACACAGATGTAGATTTTTAGAATATAGAGACACAAAGAAAGGACACTCACAATTTGTTATTTGACGTTTCGACAGCTCGGCTGTCGTCTTCAGAATGGCGTTCTCGGGGGCGAGCGGAGAGGACAAGTGCGGGGGAGAGATGGGGGAAGGGGAGGTACGGGACCAATAGGAAATGGACAAGGGGTGGGGGGGATATGTAGGCAGCCATATGTTGCATTCAGTGGGCTTGGTTCAGCCCGGGCGGTTTAAATGATTGGGCCACCCAGATATGCGCCATCTCGCGGGTTCTCACCTCTATTATACTCGCAGATTTGGGAAGTATTTCAATCACCGAAACGGAGAAGCAGTCGTCAAAAGATTGATTGTGGGAAGCAGTGTGAGTAGGGATGGGATAATTAAGAAAGGTGGGAGATTTGGTGGAATATCGGTGGTTATTCATGCGGAGGGAAAGTGCGGTCGTGCATTCGCCCACGTAGAAGGCAGGGCAGAAGTTACAGGAGAGGCGATATATAATATTTTTTGAGGTACAGGTGGTGAGTGGTTGGGAGTTGGTACTGAGGGAGGGGGAGGGTCTTAAAAGATGACAGCATTTGCAGCGTGGGCGGTTGCATGCTGCGGATAGGGGCGGGGGAGAGACGGGGGTGCTTGAAGTTGGATTTGTGGACTTGAAGATGTCTCGCAAGTTCGACGGGCGTTTAAACGAAACAGAGGGACAGTGTGGGAATAAAAGTGATGTGGACTGAGTGTTATTGATGATTGGGAAGAGGCTACGGATTAGATGTACGTTTCACACTTCAGTCCACATTAAACCAACTAATAAGCAACAATATCTTCATTTTGACAGCTGCCATCCACCTCACACAAGGCGCTCCATCCCATTCTCACTCTCTATCCGTGGCTTCCGTCTCTGCAACAACACCCCCTCCCAACAGAAATACTTGGACCAGCTACATGAATCTCTCAGAAAATGTGGGTACCCTGAAAAACTACTAAATAGTAAATTCCTCAAACCGTCAACCCAATACACTCCCCTCCCCAAACCAAACCCCCCAAAATGCCCTAATCTTATCACCACTTTCTTCCCCGGAACACACAAAATTAAACATCTATTACACCCAAGAATGGATGACACAAAATGAAACCACTGAGCCTTTTTAAAAGATTATCATTAAATATGGCCCGTGGAAAATGCGAATACGCGAAATTATTAATATACTCTGTCAAAGTTGCTTGATGAAGGCCGTGAAAGAAGAGAGAAAGCTGGGGTAAGCGGAGTTGAGGAAGGAAGAGAATAATTTTTTTAGACAGCATGAAGGCAGGCAGAAGTTACGAAAGGAATAATGAAGGACGAAGAAAGATGTGGTTCTTACGATACTTAAAAATATGAATCGCCAAATACTGCCTAAAATCCACCTTTAAATCGGGGATGCAGCTTAAATGAAACCATCTTGAACGTATAACGATCCACCTCGATAAATATGAGCATTTGACTTTAAAATATGACGTAAACGAAGAATTTAATTTGAAATTTATCGCGTAGGTACACATTAATGACGACATGACGGTGAACCCAAGTTCCCTAGGTTAATAAAAAGTCTGTTGAAATAATGCAAGCCATTACATTATAAGACTAATTTAATTAAAATAATGAGAAGAAATTCTTTCTAACTAAACCAACGGTGTTAATGTGACCTGAAGTGTTCTTTTTCAAATTGTTTCCTTCACCAACTCCGTGACTAAAACACTTACAGGAGAGTGTCTGGAGACCTTTAATTATCCCTGGCAAGGATTTTATTTTCCTGTGCACAATTACAGCTCTCGTGTGACCGGTTGCGTGATTAAACGTGTCTCTGGTGTGGGTTAATTTCTCCTAAATAACCTCATCGATAGCGCATGAGAAATTGTTATGCATGTCCGTTTCGATGTACGTATTTCTTACGGTGAGATCCCTGGAGTACGATAAAACTCTCCACAGATCTCGCGGTTAGACCCATGTTAAGGCCAATGGATTGAAATATGACTTAAAAAGTACAATGTTTTAAATCCCAATACCAAACCAATTTATATTTTTCATGAGTTTAAAATCAGAAACCGGAGAAGGGTCGAAATTTAATTCTTTCGCGAAAGTGGTTCAAGGATTCGTTTCGTGATAAGGGATCAGGGGTCCGGTTATGAATATTCATTCCTAATGCTCTCGTAGTTATTACGAACGTGATGAATAATGAATATTCTATAAGAATTTCCAAAAATGTTTGAAATTGGCTGAAGGGATATAAAAGATTTATTGATAATATAAGAGTTATTCTCGCCTCATGAATATTACCGAATGAAGTTGTAGCAAAAACTTTAGGCTCACTACGTAGCATCTATATGATACCCGGAAAGCAAAATTTGTGGAAACGTTCCATGTATAAAAACTAGTTCGTCTTGTGATTCCCTTTTTATGCTTTGCTGGCACAATTATTTCTGTAATGAGTTGTTCTGTTGTAATGTCTGCATTTCAGAATTTACCAAGTATGTAAACTAACTGTGTGTATATGTATGTATATGTGTGTGTATATATATATATATGTAAACACACACACATATATATATATATGTATATATACACATATATATGTATGTATATATATATATATATATATATATATATATATATATATATATATATATATACATTCAAACACGAAATCCCGCCAAACGGCGAATAAATACTCATATATACAGAAACAGATATAAGGAAAAGGGATAGGAACACATATAAAGGACGAACACAATAGAGGTGGGGAAGGCGGAATCGAACGGATCACAAGAGTAAAAATATTTCCTCAACCGGGACTCGAACACCGGATCTTTCCACTTGCCGGGCGGATGCTCTTAACCACTTGAGCTATCGAGGATAGTCAATTTACCCTGAGATCCGTGGGTCTAATATGTCGCCAAGCGCCCCGATTCTTTCAGCCAAGAGATGGCGTCAGGGGGCAGTTTCACCCACCAAAGGAGAAATAGACAATACACAAGGAAAGGAAAGGACAGTGGGTTAGAATTCATACAACATCATACAGGAAAGGACAGTGGGTTAGAATTCATACAACATCATACAGGAAAGGAACAGTGCGTGGACACAGGAAACAGGAACTCTATTGTGTTCGTCCTTTATATGTGTTCCTATCCCTTTTCCTTATATCTGTTTCTGTATATATGAGTATATATATATATATATATATATATATATATATGTATATATGTATATATGTATATATGTATATATGTATATATGTATATATATACACATATATATGTATGTATATATATATATGTATATATATATATATATATATATATATATATATATATATATATATATATATATATATATAGCACACTTATATAAAAGAACACTTTTTGAAAGTCTCAAGGACGAGAATAATAATGTATAACACTTAGCACTAGTGGACACAGACAAAAACACAGAAACACACAAAAAAGAGACTCACTATTTTTCGAATTTTCGGTGGTCGTAGCCACCTTCATCAAGGAAGAGAGGGATAGAACTGAGTTCAGTTCTATCCCTCTCTTCTTCAAGGAAGTCAGGAAATTTAACTAATATTAAAAAAAATTTACGAAGGTAACCGAGCATAACGCGAATCCACGCACTCACCGGAATAATTACGTTGGGTCGTAAGATCCGCGAGCAAAAATGTGCAACAGACGAAAATAGCTTCACGGGTAATGAAAACGATTAAATAGCAAAAAAAAAGTGATTATACACACAGAAATATCCGCTAAAGAGATAATTCGTTGAAGCAGCTAGCCTCTTGAGGGCATTTTTGTGAATAGCTCACAATTCATTAAACCGCTCGCCTCGCATGTATGAAATAACCGTTACGACCTTATACGTTCTAATAATGAGTGTATTGCTTTCCAGGTGCTTTTAAATTTGGAATTACATAACTCATTTACCAGAAACAAAACATTAACTGGCAAAATAAGTAAAGAGAAACTTCACTTCTAGTGTACAATTAGCGTCTGCCATAGACGATATCGATGATGCAAAAATGTAATTACCGTATTTAAAATCATTCAAACCCCTATTATCAAAATTAATGTAAAACATTAATGAGATAGACGAGGATAATAAATATTTTCATGCACCCAAATTTGTAACCCAAAACGAGAAATCAATATATTTGTCTGCCAATGACAGCTTTTATTATCGCCATAAAATAATGGATAATATTTAACTCTTCAGGCTTATGTATCACATTTTAACGACATGTCATTTTCATTAATGCTGCCATAAATTCTACCTTCCTCTTTTCACTAAAAACATGGACACATGCCGAAACATTAAAAAAAAACGAAAGTAATTTACCTTACTCTTGAAAATTCAGTGGTAAAATTTGTTTCGGTAAAATAATATTGCAGGGATATTTACTATTTACTTCCATGTCATTCGAACACATCCATCAAAAATAGCATACCACTCCCGCTATATTTCCTTTCACCGGTGCACTACACTCCCGAGCCACCCAAAAGCAAAACGCATTAGGGACTATCGGGCACAAACATCACTTCGTAGCCTCACTCACCAAAGAGCACCATGCAAATACAATTAAATAAATTAAGGAAGCTCCACCGAGGTCCATTTCCATAAAATAAACTACACTCGCGAAGGTCCAGTACAGGTCCAATTCTACAGCGAATATTGTAATCGGGATGGAGCGGTGACTGATGTACTGGTTCAAACGCCGAGGGTCCGGGTTAGGATCCCGGAGCTCGCAGGCTTTTTATTCCGCGGTTACTCACATCCTACTTGGGGTGCTATGTGGAGAACATTCGAAATGGAACATACCTTCCATCGGATGGGATATTGGATTTTGTGGAGAGTAGGCTAATACTGATACCGGGTTTCTAACCGCTTATCCTACATTCCCAGAAGACCCTAACTCTACCATATTAACCACCCAGCCCTAGAGGTGCGAATGGCCTCAGTTGTCGGTTGCCTTCTCTTTAAACCTCGTGGTATTCTCCACAGAATCAACCGAAATCCTATTTCAAATATTCGGCTCTTTTTTAGCCAATATGATGAAAGAAAGTGAAATAACGAAATAAGCTAGTAAATATTTCCAGTGGCATATATAGATAGGAATTGAAATGCGCTCCATCTGTAATTATTGAACATATAGATAATTTAGTATAACTTCCGTTGGAATTAAATGTTCTTCGTCTGAATGTAATACGGAAAGGCATTGCTATACATGCGTACGACAGGGGCTGTCACGAGACCTGGTATGAATTATTCATGCTTTACTGTGACGTTTTAGTAAAAGGTCCGAGGCTAATTAATAATTCAAATGATTAAAACTTTGAAAGTAACTTCGATTACGAACATCTTGATCTTCACTGCAATATTTAAGATTTAAATAATACCCCACGCCAGGAGACAAGCTGCTGCAGGCGGGTACCACACAATGAAAGCTATTAACAAAACGGCCACAACAAGATTACCTGCTCTAACAAATTATCCCATAGGTGAGTCGGATTACCTACAACAATTCTGGTCCCTCACCACACGCGTAAAAAAAAACTCCATCTCAAAACATGACCGGACTACTCTAGTCTATCTCTCTGATCTAACTTTTATGGTCCAACTTACTATAGTTCTTCCACCACTTGGCTGTTAGAGGACTCATTTAGTGCCATAAAAAAATTAGTAGCCATAAATAAAAGCTAGTGCCATAAAAGACCCTTAGGGACACACCTGTGGGAGGAATTCTGATCGCGAAAGGCGAACCTCTTGTCGGCCCGAGACGGGGAACAATGCGGAAGATGGAGCCACGTGGAGAGGTAAAGAGGTAGGTCGGTCTAGGAATCAGTCCATTCCCTGCTCGGCTAGAAACTGGTGGGTACGTTTCCCGCGCGAAGGGATAACCCACTCGACCTGCCGAGGGACGATTGACCTCTGCCGAGCTTGTAATCTGCACCAAAAAAGAGATTCGGCGGGATGAAATAGGGAAGGGTCGGCCCCTGTCTGCACACCACGAGTGACCAAGGTGTGGCGATAGATACGAGCGAAGGACCAATGCAGAAAGAAAAAAAGAAATCATCAGTTATTTCGTGTCGAAAAGGAGAAATCTGAATAAAGAAAATTGACGGGCGACATTGTCGGAATGCAACACGGGAGGATTGCGAATTCCGAGACCGAGCGAGACCAAGAAGATGGTCGAAATAATGCGAGCGCCTCGTAAGGAAACTGCATCCAGTTTGATTTTGCTCTAATGTCATGCAGCTTGAACAATGTGGGAAAAATAGAAAAATTTTGCGCAACATTTTGGAAAAAAATGAGCATTTTTACACTCTGAAATTGTTGCAATGAAATGCATATTAGCAGGTGATTCCGTCATAAGTTACTGTTGCGGCATCTCCCGCAGTTTCTTTGGAATTTGAGCAGAGCTCTGAAGAAATTAAAAGAAGAATTTCGCTGGCCAAATATGCACTTGGAAGGGTAAGGAGAGATATGAAAAAAGGCAGGCTAATAAATGAATTTAAGAACAGGGAGGTAAATACTTTAAAATGGAACTCAGCGCTGTATGAATTCTAAATATGGTTTTTGAGGAGAAAGGATGAGCGTATATAAGAAACGTTTGAGGTTGAGTTTGGAATAATATTGATATGAAGAGAAATAACGACGCCGGTATACTGCGGGCTACTCTCTAACGATTTGAGAATACGTAGATATCATTGTGGCGCAAGAAAAAAGAATTAATATTAGGAAATATTCAGCACTGTAGATTTGGATTCAAAAAAATATAAACAGAGCGTAAATTATAAAATAGATGATATTGTGTCAGGTATTTCAGTATAGGGCAAATACTTGGGCATTACGCTGAAATTAAATCTTTCATGGGGAACATACATTAGAATAATATGCGGGTTAGCTATGAAGAAGCTAAGTTTTGTCGAATTGCAGGTAAATTTAGTGACGAAGAATAATAAGCATGGAGAATAAGACTACCTTTTAGTCGGACCATATTTGGGATTCGCTGCAAGTATTTCAGATCCATTGGAAAAAGCGCAAATTCAAGAGCTGGAAAAAGTTCAAAACAAATGTACTATATTTGTTAAAAATTGCTTCGAGAGGAGAGTAAGCGTGACGCATACGTTGGAGAAATTAATTAAATTATGAGTCCTTTGATTCTCGAAGAAAGCAGAGAATAATGACCATTAGGAAAGTAAATGACACCAGTGTCTTGTGACATAGAAATTATTATGGTGTCATATTATTTTGACTGAATCAACCACCGGGATGAACTACGAGAGCTAGACACCGTCACCGTTTCACTCAATTAATAGTTCTTTCCTCGTACAACACGCGATTTTGCCAAAATTGAACCCAAGCACCCGAACATTCTTACTTAATTACAAAATTACTTAGTTAATTATTGATTGGTGTATATAGAAGCACAATATACACCTATATTCAAAACTATGCATGCACACATGCCTGGTGCTCAAACATCCCCTGCCATTCGTCCTTCCAGCGGCTTGAGGGCAATCGCGTGGATGTAGATAAAGTATTGAGGAAATACTTTAGATATAGAGGGAGAAGAATATGAAATATTAACAATGGTGATAGATGATAGGAATATGCAAGATAAAAATTCCAAAGAAGGCAGAACAATTGTATACAGGAGATAGCAAAGTATTCGGATGTTAACATTTGCAACAGAATGGAGAATATTGGCAAAGAAAGGATGGAAAAGAACGCCTTATTTCGCCCCATGAATACAGCCCTTAAGTATGTAGAAAAAATAATGCAAGGCTAACAAGAAGTTCATACACAGGAAGACAATGCGTAAGACAGCCCGTACGACAATAGTTGCTAGGGGCCGCGCAGTACATTTTTCTAATGATTGAGTACCCGAGATGATGTCCCACGTGATTAAATTTCGAGTAGAAAAATTTATCCCTCACATGTCGAGCATTCATTATCTCTCTTACAAGTACCTCCACGGGCAAAACCCCTTGGAATGAGATGCAAGGCCACCTTATTAAGGAAACTTAGCTTTCAATAGACGGGTAGTGGGCAAATTCCGTAGGGAAAACCTAAAATGAGTGAATGCATTACACCTCAAAAGCCATACTACGTATTTTGGATATGCGGCAAGTATTTGAGAATCACCGCAGGAAGTATTAATTTAAGGACGAGAAGATGTACAAAGCAAAGTGGCTGGATTAATTAAAATTTGTCACGGAAATGAATGCCAAACTATACATGGTTTCTTGAAAAGCAAAGATGGTAGCCCGTCCATACAACGTCCAAAGAACGAAGAAGAAATGCGCTAGCCATCTGGGTTTACATATATTGATATCTAGGGAATCATAATGTCCAAAAACGTTTTCAACAGATCAGATTAGATAGTGCTCTCTATACGATATCCTAGCAGGGATCGTTATGCCTCTGAAAAATAATGCCAACGTCAGAAGTTGAAACTACACCCACGGTGAGGAAAATCAATACCGTTACCAACACACCAACCAGTTCAAATCAAATTCCCTCACGAATGATTCTTCATACATCGGTCTATTCGGAAGTAAATTTCTCTCAGACCCTCGTGATGTTTCAACCTATATGACCGATAATCCTACATGACCTATATTTCTATATCCATGCGGCCATGAATAGTAACTTTTCTGAATATATTTTACCCCATGACCACCAGGATAATTTAAAAATTAAATCATGTCACTTCTCAACTAACCAACTAGAGCTCGGTGCTTTAGAAGAGCTGAGCTAAAATTAAAAAAAAAACGGAACCGTGACCCTAAAGTTAATCATATTAATGAGTGCTAGAAACTCCTCCATCCTTCCAACTATTACGAAATAGATCCTAATCACCCTTATCCCATAATGATTTAGTTCATCTTTTTCCTCTAGTTCCTTTACTTACCCACCCTCCCAACTTCATAATATGCGACGGGAATGTGATTTTTCCATTCTACTGCACCTGAAGATAATACTTGAGCATTGAAACTTGGGCTATGTAAATGATTAATTTATCCGTGTTACCTGTTATGAAAATTAATTTAAACCATATAATATCGATGAAATTTCCAAAGAAATAGTTCAATTAGTTTTTTCTGCTATGCATGCGATGGAAGACCGAAAATATAAACTCTGCATAAGCGTTAAATTCCTAATACTTGCCATTATCTAGCAGTTTAAGCCGAGAATTTTATCATCGTGTTTCCAGTAGTATTCCCAATTACAACGTGACCTTTTTTGAGCAGTTGTCACGAAATGGGCAGTTTATCAAAATAAAGGGGCACGCTATCGACGGGGATTGTGTTCCCTTATCACACACGGAAATAGTTAGTACTCTCTAAAGCTAAAGGAGGAGGATGTCGATGAGGGTATGGCCACATCCGTCTCTGTCTCTACCTTCCTCCTGTTCCAAAAGGAAGATGACCACAGGTTCTCGCGTGTGGGCGACAAGGGCTTGATTAGTGGAGGTACCCTGGAACATTAATATCCAAAGAATTGGTCCCCGAATCTCACCTCTGCGGGTGGACCTTACTGTCAATATATTAAAGTTGTCACAGGTAGCATGATAAACGTTGATTTTTATCTTTACAGCGATAAACTATGGGCCTTATTATTTATGCGTGCGTATGAGATGGAGAAGAAAAATTGCTACAGAGACTTCCTCTAAGGTCAATTCCGTAATCAAGTCGATGAAATATGATATTCTGAAAATTTCACCGAATCATCCGTTGGCATAGTTTTATCCATTTAAAGCTTTAATAATTCTCATATATTCGCTATTTTTCCCGTTATCGTCTTAAAAGAAAACTAATCCTATCATGGTCTCTTAATCTGGAATCTACATTACAAATACCACTACTGAAAATATAAAATTATGTTTTTTTTTATCAAACGCTGAAAAGAATATGTTTACACATTTTTGATATGGGAAAAACACACGCCATTGTACGTTTCCTGGGAGATTCGCTCGTCTACGGTCGTAATTTATCTACATTTTTCACAATGAAAGGAAAAAAGACGCCATGGCTGAAATTAATTGGACGATGGTTTATATGCTTCTCAATTTGTGTAAAGTGATTTTTCTAATTTCTAGTTCGCAAAGGACCATTGCGCATTTTTATTAGCAGGTATATAATGCTAAAGATATGAATTTAAAAACTTACTTTCACTTAACAAGATTAAATATAATTAATGTTTTAATACCGCAAGGGAAAGGCCGATTTGTTGCTATGATTTATTTGGTGTTTTTCACGATCATTTTGAAAGGGTCATCGCCAACACCATATAAGTCACAAAAAATAAAAGGATAACTGATTTATTACAGTAATAAAAATTATTCCCTTCCCAAGTATTCATAACTTATTTATCAATGGTGATCTACGTTTCACCATGCAACATAAACTTTTAACGTAATTCATATATTTTCTTTCAGGAATAAAATTAAATCAATATATGATAAAATCATAACCAAACCAATGTAATTTTAGTAATGATAAATGAATTTTAATTTTATAAACACAAAGCCTATCAAAGGAGCACGTTTTTATATCCCTTGAACCTCACGTAGTTTCAGAGGCAGCAGATGATTAAGGGACCGTTGCCACGGGCGGTGAGGAAAATTGTGAGATTAAACTTAGTCCATGAAAATCAGTTCGTAAAAAAATTTCTATCGATTAAATCATATGACTCCACCGCAGTTTATTATCATCTCAGTAACAAATGTGGACGACGCATGCCTTGTATGGATTCAACCCCTACCCACCCACCCGAGAAGCGTCTTGCAGTGCGCCATACATTCCCCACCAAACGTCGAATTTGCCATTTGATTTAGTAAATTATTAATTGAGAATGAACCAATCAAGATTAAATTACTAGAAAGACAGCAAAGAAAATATTTATAACATAATATAAACCTGAAAATTAGTTTTATTTTTTGTTTGGGGAAATATCACGCCAAAACAGCGTAGCGCAACAATGAAGTAACGGCTTCAAATTTTTCGCATAAATGAAGTAAAAATATACAAAGTTAAATAGGAAAGGTCCGATTTGGATAAACTCTACTGGAAATTTTATAAAACCGATTAACTTTTTTTTCGCCAACAGACGGCAGCAAATGTGCGACTCAGAATTATGATTTCAATTTATTCACTTCAATGAGGAGCGACAATCAAACCCGTAATCATTCTCTAGTTATGATATAATTCATTAATGTATATTATTATTGTCAATGCCAACAGCTGAGCGGACGCTCCTTATGGCACATTATTGACAGCTATTGTAAAATTCGATAGCCTCAGATTATATCTTAAAAAACAGATTAAAAGTGTATCATGTTTTCGGCAAACTGATACCATAAAATTTAATGTTCACGAATTATTTCCTTGAGAGTTAAATTTTCTAGTGCATCAATTCGTTTCTTCGATCCAGTGTTCATTAGGCCTGGCTTCGCAATTACTGTAACATTAATCAAATTCTGTTCAATATAAAACAGCATTGACATAATGATCAAATTACATTAAAATGTTGTTTACTAATAAAAGCAGTTAATTTATTGGGAATTGTATATATAATTACATACACATGCTACCAACTTACACATGTGCATAAAAAGACCAATAATAGGAATTGTATACCGTTACAATTTTAGGGATTCATTGGTCCGAAGAAGCCTGGAATAGCCGCTAGTTTATTTCATTATTTACATCTTGGAAAAAAATCTAAAATCTACTCTGTAAAAAATAATAAAAAATGTAATCCAGCCAAAATGAACGCATTTTATTAGTAACAGAGTATGTGATCATATTAATATTTTTAAATAGTAATAAAAAATATATATAAACCGCTTAATAAGTTTACAACTGGCGGCTTTTGAAAAGGAAATATGATACTTAAACTGCTCCTTCGTGAAAATTGGTTGAACTATCTCGCTTCAGAAAAAAAGAAATCCCCGCGCTTACATTGAGGGTACGATCTGCATAATACCTCTGAAGCTGCTGCAAGTGAGTGTTTTTTGGGTGATAGGGCTTCAACCATTTAGCTTAACTTATTCTAAGAGTCATCTCCTCACGAAAATTCATCAGAACACCTTATCCTCACATAGCCCTGAGTAATTAGTATTTTTGGTGAACTTGTGAACATTACTAAGGTGATAAGGTTTGAAATGCTGCTAAGTTACGTAATTTTATTTCATTCAAATAGTTATTATGTGAACGACATTGTTTTATTGCAAAGTAAATTACGTAATCTTATTTAGATGTGGATTGTTTGGCGAGAAATTTTAATGGACCGTACCTAAACTAGCTAGAGCACACTGCTGTAACAAAGAGGAATCCGGCTTTGAATCCCCGTCTAGGGGGATAACTTTTATCACATTAAAATTCATGAATTTCTGTTGATCAATATTTTTTAATGTCGTCGATTTGTGTGTACTTATGAGTCATGCATAAGTCCTAATAACAAGAATGAGCATAATTAAAATTCCGAATTAACACATTAATGAAATCCAATGCATTTGAAGGAATTAATTGGGTGGTAAATTAAACAGTTATATTTACATGCTATAACTGTTTTACTTACCGCCCCATTAATTCCTTCAAATGCCCTGAATTTCATTTAATGTCTTATATCTGCATTTTAATGATTTTCATCCATGCTAATATGGCTTATGGCTCGTGAAAATATCTCTCTTCCAAGTCGGTTCTTAGTTTTCCTGGGCATTTATCAGATAAATTTCCCTCTATCTGTCGGCTCTTCATCACGTATGTTGGCATTGTTGACAACAGTTTCGCTGGGGTTCAAACCAGCATCTTCAGGTCGAAGGTGACCTGGAGACGCCAAAGACACTCCCTTTCTACTTGAAGACTCTGGTTGAAACAGCATAATGTTGTCAACAATGTCAGCGCACGTAAAGAAAACCGAAAAAGGGAGAGCAATTCTACTATTCTCAAAGTTTTAACGCTCTAAACGGCCATTTTATTGTCTTAACCTTAATTTATGATTTTATTTTGATGTAGTTTGACGTAGTAGCTCCCTTCAAATGATTAAAAAGTACCACGGTTAATAGGTGAAGGACGAGAAAAGGGTTGCCCTGCGACAAAAGATAATTATATCTGACGTTTCTACCTCTTCGCTGATAATTTCATCAGGATTGCTTCACCAACCCTTTCACGCAACCCTGACAAGGTATCAAACAGGGAATAGGAAACGTTGAGAATAATCAACATAGGCGCTAAACGTCCCAAAAACCTTATTTTCTTAAACTTTAGGTCTGCCACGTTACATTTATGAGGCACTCACCATAACTACTTCCTTCCTCCTTCTCCATCCCCTTTCCAACTTTCTCCTCCAGGGCCGGCAGATTCGAGGGCGGCGTCACGGAGGGCGAGCGGGGGCAGGGCCGGCCGTGGCTGGAACTACCACGCCACCACCTCGCGGCCAGGAAGAGGAGAACGGCGGCGATGAACAGCGCGAGGGCCGCCCCTGACCCCGCCAGCACCTCTCCTTCCGCCCACCGCCGCCGTCCCTCACCCTTCAGCCCACCCGCCATCGAGGAACCATCATCCGCCGTGAGGCCCAGCACGGAGGGCGGCGACGGATGGGGTGGTGGCAGCGGCGAGGACGGCCCCCCCGCGGGCGGCGAGGGAGACCCTTGTTCCTGCTTCTGCGGCTCGGGGGCCAGAACCACCGGGGCGGCCCTGCGGGTGTCCAAGTGCAGAACCTGACTGCGGTCGGGAGGTCGAGGGTCCCCTGGAGTGTGGGACACCACCTCCACCTTCAGGCAAGAGAGAAAAAAAGAGGAAGGATTTCAAAACGTGCGCTCATTATTTGATAAAAAGAAAACACGTTTTACATTTAAGAACAAGTGGAGTCTGGAGAAAACAGCTCCTCAAGAGATTCATGTTGAGCGCGCTACACTACGGATGTGAGACATGGACAATTAGCTCGGTTGACAGAAAGAGAATAGAGGCTTTTGAGATGTAGTGCTACACGTGGATCCTAAATAAACTGTGGATAGCCAAAGAATAAGTACTACTGAGATATTAAGATGTCTCATGTCTGTGTTACATAGCCAGAAAGAAACGAGACTCCTGGATAGGCAACATTTTAACACACGAGGGACCGAGAGGAACTTTACTGAAGGGGTATCACGGGTGCCAATGCGAAAGGCAAGCTGGAAAAAATTCATTGAAGGGATTATAGAGGACATAGGCTGTCATTTCTAGAATCTGGAGTTGAAGGTACTTGCCCAAAATCGGTAGGGTTGGAGATGAAAAGCAACTGGGGTAAACCAATCCAAATTTTTTTGGACCAAGAAGTCTTAAGGGTAAATGCAAATCTGGCGTCGCTGAGTTGCGCGATGGAGTGAGGCATACAGGGAAAAGCGGTAGGGATTGAGAGTCATGAAATCAAATTTTGCCCAAGAGGGTTAAAAAATTTCCGGACTTTGTGCAAGAGAAAACTGACCAAAGAATCAGCAGGTAGCACTCATTCTCTTTTGACAAAGCTTCACCTTATTATTCCGCGTTCATCAAATAAAAAATATTCTGCTTTGATGAAACAGCTTCCATCCGTGGCCAAAAAATGATTAAATAATCATCAAGTATATTATTTTGTCTTACACAGCATAAAGATTTGTATTATTGATACATGTAGAATAAATAATAATGGACGCATACATCACAGTAACTGCAACTAAAAAGTTTGGTTATGCATTATTCTAATAGAGTAATGTAATGTAAAGAGTATGTAATTGTATTCAATGTAATGTCTTAGGGTTAGGTGGCAGATGGAATTGTAAGTCTGAATCTCACCCATTTAAGTCGTTTAAAAAATAAGTAGCGTAATATTTAATTAACTTTTGTCCTAAAAGGATTTAGCGAAGAAAATTCTTTAACTGGCGTAAACCAAAATCTGGTCCGAAAAAAAGATTATGAAATGATATATGGTACGTGTTGTTCGCCATTAAGGTATTAAAAATATCGTGAGAATACTTCTCAGTAGACGAAAAAATTAAGAAACATATCAGACGAAAAGAAAAGTGTCTCGCTACGATGAATAAAAAAAGGTGATACACCAGGACGAATAGATTGGAAAAATAATTGAAATCTGCTCATTAATACAGTAAGAAGAATACATTCTTGGAATGAATCCAAAAAAAGTTTTGGTATTCAGCTTTAACATTAAAATATACTTATTACGTAACATGCCGAGTCAATTTTAAAGAATATCGCAACAATTTTTAGACTGAACTTCCTCTAAAAAGAAACGCATCTTTTGATTCTATCGAACGCAAAATATACCCAGTCATGTGGCTCCGATTGCTCTCTCATTTTTTGTGAGTCTTCCAAGTATCATATGAATACTCGATAAGGCGAGGACGATCGCGTCCCGCTGATTGTCTCCCTGCTGCCATCAAGGCCACTAGTCTGGACCGTTGTATTTTCATCGAGTTCAAACACTGAAATAAATAATTATATAGCAAGTGAGGGAATGGAAATCTACATGATGTGATATTGGAGGCGAATAGTTAAATATTATAGATAGATAGATAGATAGATAGCGGTCTTTATTTGGGCGAAATATTGAACGCGATGAAAAACTAATGAAGGGATACTTCATTTATTTGGCAGGCATAATGGTGAGTGAAAGAAAGAAATGATGTCAAATGTGACCTGATAAATACGCACTGTACGATTAATAAAGCAAAGATGCATGACAGAGGATTTCAGGCTGGTGAGGAATATGACTGGGAGGGAAACACAACAAACTACACAAAACAGAGCAGGCAATAAAGAGAAACTGAATAAGAGATGTCATAAAAGGATTGTTTGAAGAATTTTTCATCTCGCTGGTTTTATAGAGTAGAGAAGTACGAGCACAAATTCAAACAGTCCGAGATTCACCCTGAGAGCAACCTCAGTTACGCCCATAATTTACGCGAAACACAGCAGCTTTCAATGACGCAACGAGATCGGATGGACAAATGAACCACGAATTTTTAATTTTCAAGTAAGTTCAAAAAGGCAGGTTTCGAGAGGTTAAGTACCAATCCAGTAGAAGGCAGGAGTTCCGTGAGGTGATCTGTCGACCGTTTCGGAGACACTGCTGGTCCATTGGAATTTTAATCGCGGGAAATGCGAACGATATGGTTGGGGAGGGAGGTGTGGTGAAGGAGGGATCTATCATCGTTTCATCCATCCCCAAAGCACTTCGAATCGAAAAGTTGGAAACGCGGTGGAACGGTTGAGAGGATGACGATCTGGGACGGGTCGCTCCGGTCCTTAATTCACCGTCGGGATTGATCGGAAGTTGGGAGTGGACCTTTTGGGCCACCCCCACAAATCCCAACTCCCATCACCCCTCCCATTCTGTCGTAGGATGCGAAAATGAATGCACACGAGAATATGAGAACGGGAACAGGGAGGCAGAGCAAAGATCCAATATAAGGGGCGCCACCCCTCTTTCTCCCTACCTCTCTCTCTCTCTCTCTCTCCCCATCGTGTCACTCACTCCGGTCGGAAGGGAGGGAGCGATGGGATCAAGGGTCAGGGGAGTCCCTCTCCATAAAAGGGTGCGGGGAGGAAGGAGGCGGAGGGATTAAAAGGGGAAGAGGGTCGTGACACGACGAGGGACGACAAGGGGAGAGCGACGCCATTTGCATGTCGATTATTGCGACCCCTTTGCCCCACTCTCTCACCCCAGTCCACATCTTTCCCCCCCACCCTGACACGTGTGAAAGGTCTACCTCTCTTCTTCTTCCTCGACCCTCCCCCCCATCCCCCTCCCACACATCCCACCCCCTCCGTCCTTATTGCTTTCTAGTGGCGGTTCCTTCATTTGAAGCCCCCTCGCGGCCAAAGTCGTTCGTTCCCCTCCGTTCCCTTCCAGGATGTACTCCACCCCCGTCCCCCTTCAAGGCACGGGGGCGTAACGAGCATTCCCTGTCCTCACTCCCCTTACGCTCGGAAGGAACATCCGCCGGCCACGCCCCTGCCGGTGCGACGATGGCTTTGTCCATGTTCCGTCCCCTACCCTACCCCCCCCCCAGCTATTTTCAAAATTTCCCGCTTTGAACAAGGGCAAAACGGTTTCATCTCATATTAATACCAAAATGTAACGCTTAACTATACCTCCTCTCACTGTTCACTACGAAGCGAGATTTGAATAAAAAAGCATTCAGGTAAATTGACATAAATACGAGAATTTTTCTGTATCATATGGCTAGAACGATATTCGATATCGAATTCCTGTATTCCCGAAGGAGTGATTTCACCAGTTCTACCACCGATGTGTTCATTTTACGCTTCTACTATAAATCAACGAGCATACTACGGCAATGTATAAATATACACCCCATATCAAAGCTTTCATTAATATTTTCTCTACGTCATCACTAACAGGTCCTCTTCATATCTCTTATATTTGCAATTGCTTCCTTTTCTACGATCTATTTCATGCTAGTAAATTGTACCATTTGTAAATCAAACGAATTCCTCTCATTTGGTAGGCCCTAACAGTCGATTTATACTGCGTACCTGGAGAAATTCCCATTGCTTGCCCTATTTTGTATCCTACTTCCTGTTCACTATTCTTTACACCAATCTTCATGCCGTCCAAAAATCTCTTTCATCCTCCTCACAGATTATTAAAAATGATCTCTCCCTTCTCTACGCGCCTTAAATATTCCACTACTTCCCAATATTTCCACAACCCTTTTCTTCGCTCTTCATTGGATTTCTCGTCGCAAATTTTCTCTCCTCCGCCTACATTTAAAACTTCGTTGTTAGTCTTCTTCCCTGCTGAACTTATTTCTCAATGCTGTTGGAAGGACCAGGTTAAGAATATTCATCTTAAAAAAGGAAAATGTGATTGGGAACTCGGTCTTCTGAACTTCCATATTAAATGGCACAACTTTTGACGGTAGGAACCAGCTAACAATACATTGTTTACCGTGCATAAATTTACATGGCTGTGACAACTGTATGTTAAAGACATTAATGATCATAGGGGTTGAACACATATCATCGAGAATGAAAAAAAAATGGAGTGGCTGAAGATTCTGTGGAAGACGATGTTGGAGGCATATAAATTAGAGGTGAAGGATTACAGAGTAAAGAAGAGGATGATTAATTAGAAGCTACGGATGAAGGCGTCAGTACAAGGATGCGTAGGTCAATAAAATACAAGCAAGAAAAGGAATAGACTGCATGACGGACACAAAAGTTTCCAGGGATCGATGTATATATGTATATATATATGTATATACATGTATATATGTATATATATACATATATACATACATAATATAATTTAATATGAAGTGCAGTGCTTTAGGGATTGACGCCTTGTCTTTGAGGAAAGAGGGTTAGCGTAGATTATAGGCTTTTAAGCAGTAGGTGTGGCGAATAAAGAGGAAGACAAACGGCGAGGTTTTACATAGAGCGAACGAATAGAAGAAGTTACTGAGGGAAATCCGAAAAACTCAGGAGAAATTGATGGACGTAATATTGAAAGGAAAGGCGGTGAGGTACTGTAGGCCTTGAAAGAAGATACATCGTTGGGAAAGTGGGAAAGAGGAAGGAAGAGAGCGGGATCTTTTAGATTGCATTAAGACATATAGAATTTACGAAGAAATAATTACCAATTAGTACCCGTTCAAACCTTCCTTTGAGATAGGTACATGTTTACAGGTACCTGTAAACTACCTCGATTGAGATATATATATACATATAAACATAAAAATAAACAAACACACATGTGTATATATATATATGGCATGTTGAAGAATGTAATTGAGGGGAGAATGTTAGGCAAACGAGGAAAGGGAAGGAACAGGATAGGGATGTTGGACAGGATGAAGGGAGGAAGAAAGTACTCAGAGCTGAAGAGGGACCTGATGTAAAGTAGGATGTTGTGTTTTGCTAGGGGTCACAAATTATTTAATTAGTAATTATGTCCATCCAAAAACCTACTTTAACCGGTAGATTACCTAATATATATATATATATATATATATATATATATATATATATATATATATATATATATATATATATATATATATATATATATATATATATATATAAACACAGATGTAGATTTTTAGAATATAGAGACACAAAGAAAGGACACTCACAATTTGTTATTTGACGTTTCGACAGCACGGCTGTCGTCTTCAGAAACAGAAGATTCTGAAGACGACAGCCGTGCTGTCGTCTTCAGATATATATATATATATATATATATATATATATATATATATATATATATATATATATATATATATATATATATATATATACATATATATTATGTCCCCAAAACGTCCACTGTCCTTGTGAGTTTCACCGCAATCTTTCTCCTAATTCTGTTAGTGTCTGTTCAAATGAATTGATATGAATGCATATGGAACACCGTACAGAATTAAATATCAGCACATAAATACCCCTATTTACTCATCAATTGTACTTCTGTTGGCTTCACGTGCCCAAAAATCTTGATGACATACATAAAATTACCAGACCCGTCAATAAAGTTTCCTCAGCCCATCTCAAGATCCCACCGACTATATGCATTCGTCCACGAGCATTAACTTGTTCCATTTTGTCGAATCACATCCCCCCCCAAAACAACCTTCTGAATCTCACTTCATCCCTTCCTAAATATCCAGATTTAGAATCGCAGAGCTTCATTTAAATCCCCTTCCCTGACCTTTTTTTTCACCTCCCTCATTACAAAAATTTCGATATTTTTTCCACAGTTTCCATCCTTTTTTCTCCGTTACGCAAAACTACATCTCTTCAATTAAAATCTATTGAAGAAACATGCAAAAGTTTGTCGTCTTGATAAGAAAATCTAGTTTTTCCTCTGATGCATGCAAGATGTGCAAAATATGCGATTGATAAAATGGAAGAAAAATGCCATATAAATAATCTAATTGCAATACCAACAACACTGCGAGAACTAGGGGATTTATCGCATGAACACTAATACGAGAATGGAACACGTCACAGACTCAGATGTATAATGCGACGAGATAAAGTGTCACGTAATCATTATAAAATGGTTGATAAAGAGACTCCAGTTAAACTCTGAGGTACACATTATTGTTAACTGAGAAAATGGTGGTCACGGGTTTTCATTTGCGAAATTGATTGAAATCTGCGCCGCGCTTTGCGTTTTTAAATAAAAAGGATAATGGCAAAATGAAGAAAGAAAGAATAGGGAGATTCAACCCACATTTGTTCTTCTATTGCACAGTTCACGTATCAGAGAAACAGACTCGAGTATTTTCTTTAAGAAAGTCCTCAATTTTGGACTTTCCCTCGTCCTGTTTCAGGGACGGTGTCGAACCATTCCACTCCACATGCACTTACGTAGGCGCCCCTTAAGGCATTGGACGCATCTGTATAAACAGCCCCGGAGAGCCAACGGAGGCTCACCACTATGGTCCACCCCATTATTCTGCACGGGTCTTCTCGGCCGCGCTAACCTCCCCCTCTCTTTCCCAGCCACACCTTCCACCCCAGCCCCTCTCAGCCGCACACAGATATGGCCAGACCCTCTCCTCCCTCCTATCCATATTCCCGTCCTCCCCAACTCATCACCCCAACCCACCTCCCCGACGCCTCCTTCCCGCAAAATCGAATCTCAAAGAATGCCCGAAGAAGAGGAACGAAAGAATCTATGAATGTGTGCAATCAACGCGCGACCCAATCAGGGCGCGATTCTTCCGAGACGGGCGAGGGACGTTCCAACGCCAGAAACCCCTTTGCCACTACCCCTGCCATCCACTATCCCCGGTTCTCACCCCCACAATTTACTCCTTACCCCCTCCTCCCCCCCAGTGAGGAAAGCCAGAATACTCACTTCTGGTCCGGGTAGTTTAACCTGCAGATGCCATGCGGATAATTTCCCTCTTCATCTTGTGACGGCTGTGAGCTGAAGTTTAAGAGCACTCATTTCATTTCAGTCGATAAACCAGCGTATAAATGCTATAGTGTCTCTGTTGCGGGTGACATAATTACCATCCTTGAAGCCTTGAATCGGGAACTGGACCGGAAATGAGTTCCGCACATTAAGTTGTAATTTCGTCTTGCACTAATCATACCGATTACCATACATTAACTTAAATGAGCGTCGTTAATTCCCAATATTAACCATATGATGACTAATCGGGCTTGTGTTATTAGTATGATCGAATATTTTCAGAAGTAACTTTGGTAGAGTGCTCATTAACATTATAAAAGAAGAGAAAATACGCAATCGACAACGTATGGGCATGGAAATGCTTGAAATGAATGAAATAGTAAATATTAAGTATTAAAATTAATTTGAAAGTACAAAGTTCTTTTGTTGAAAGCTTCGTCGTATAGATTGAATAATAAATTCAAACTATTCTCTAAACGGCAGCCAAAAATATATATGAGTGCTCATTATTAAAAGTCATTAGTACAGAAGAATTTACGTTAATATCTCGAGTAGGAAACCTTTACGTGGAAATATGGCTTCTCAACCACTCTTGTTTCACATTGTCTGGACGCATTTGTTAAATTAGGATATTAAGAATACATTAACCGTTAAAACAGATTTTATTGATGATAAAGAGCTAGTTACCCAGTCAACCAAATTGTCTAATCATTACTCTAGCACATTGAAAATTGAGTGTGTATAGGATGAAAATTAATTATGAGTAAGTAAAGATATCCTCGCAAAATTAGGAAGGTAATGATAGACATTGGGAGACATAAAGTCGAACATTTATAACATAAGCAGTTAACGTATTTTAGATGTGTGTTGGATGAGGGTGGGTACAGTGGGGGAAAACATTTAAAGAAGAATTGCGTTAGACTAAGGAATGCTTAGAAAGTGACGGAAGTTGATCACAGAAACCTTTAGTAAAGATGCAGAGATAAGACTAGTGAAAACTCTAACATGGAGTGCAGTTTTCAGTTCCGGATACTTGGTCGTTGTGGAAGGAGGACAAGCTAAGACTGAAGGCCTTTAAGATGTGGATGTGGATAAAAATGGAAATAAAAAACCAACGATACAGTTCTAGGCATGGTAAGAAAAGAGTGATGACTGCCGGGAGAAATTCGAAGAAGGCGGGACAAGGGAATTCAGGAGATACAGAGAGCGAAAATGGGATGTTGAATACGGTAACAGAAGGATTAATGCCGTGAGAACAAGGTAGAGTGAGAAAAAGAGTAAAACCTTAGTGTTATTAGAAGGTAGAATGTAGGAAGAGAAGAGCTAAAGAAACAGTTATTTGTGACATGCGGTAAGGGGTTGAAGGATACATTGTGTCATGTAAATTAAGGCTTAGAAGTAACGTAGTGCGCCGTCCTGAGCAAATATCTACCCTCATACAGTAGATTACTACTAATAAATTAAATGAATAAACCTCAGGAACGAGGTCCCCAATTATTTTTGCTAATGGCCCCGATGACCTGACACGTCGCTGAACTGAAATAATGAGTACAGTTGTAAAAATCCATTTTATTTTGGAAGGCATAACCATGCAATTAAAACCGGAGAGGCAAACTGCAAGACGGATACGTTTAACGTTTCTTTTTTTCCGAGAGCAATAAGAGAAAGAAAATCATGTGATCCTTGTCTAGTGGTTACTTGGCAGTAGGCATAGAATTTATAGATGCAATTCTTTGTTTTTTTTCTTTAATTCCTTTGTTTACCAACAGATACCAATTTAACCAAATATATATTACATGCTTTTAATCTTAACGGTATTTTATTTTTCATAGTTCACACCAATTTTTTACTGTTCAGCATAACGAAAATATTTAATACCAGTTGACTCATTTTTCTTGCATGGATGCTCTTATTTACACCGCTGATCTTTTTATTACTTACACACAGTAAATTTTTCATCATTTATGACGGAAAATATTTGTTAATGTCAGGATTTCTCAGCATAGACGAGACAGAATGGTACAACATTATAATGATAAACTTAACAGCACGTCTAGATTATTAGAGGGACTAATTTTAGAATCACTCACGGATTTAAGCTTAAATTACATAACCAATCTCTTGCATATATCGGAAGCAGGTTTCTTTGGCGATGATTTTGGAAATCTCTTGATTAATTTCTTGTTCTGCGTTAGGGGAGATGATGCAAAATAAGTTTAAAGAGATCAAGAGTAGAACCGACAGAGGTAAAATGTAATTTTTCCACGAAAGATAAGAAATCAGAATAGCTGTAAACTACCTCGTTATGGGGACAAAAGGATATTTATTCATTCTAAGTAACCTAGTGTGCTCTCATAACTTCTTATAGCCTTCATTTAGATGCCCTTCTTGTTACTAGCTAGCTAATCTCACATACGTAGAAACGTATTCCATACGCATATACTGTAAAGCATGCAGTTGACATTAACTTCATTATTTGAATTATTTTACTTATTAATTTGTTACTAACAGTTTGAAAAAAGTTAATTTTTGACTTTGCATGACTGGTGTTGAGTCACTACCTGCCATACTCCGCAGAGGTTGTATTTGGGATGTAATTTCGAGATGCTTTTAGTTACTGTACGGGACGACAAGTCCTCATTGTGCATGCCTGGTGTGGCTGCACCGCCTGCCACACACCTGACCTGCAGGGTATGGATTCAATGACGTACCTGTATGTGGTAGAGCGTCTGCGGCCAGAGGGAGAGGGTGACTGAGGTGGACTGGGTGAATAGATTTCCTTTGAGTCCTCCTCCATCCACCTCCCACGTGACGAGGTACACCCCGCCCCTCGCCTCCCACGACACCTCCGCGATCACCAGCACCCTCTGGTGGATAAGAGACACCTCCCGCGGCACCCAAGGGGAGCCAGCCGGACGGGGTGGCGATGACGACAGCGATGACATCTAGAATGGGGAGGGAGGGAAGGAGGAGGTAACGGAAGAATGCATGTCATCATCATGGACGTAACAATTGCAATCGTTGTAAAAATACTCACGAATCTCGTGTACAAAACGTCAAATATGCATCGAATATCCTTACACAATGCATATATTTCACATTGTATAAACCATTCGCCTTGATCGGGAACGAATTACGGGCAAATTGTTGTTACAATGTGATATTTATGCTATTGAATGGAAATCAGTCATAACAGTGGATGACTCTGTTAATAAAACTCCTGTAGTTCTTTGAAAAATACCATTGTAATAGATACGCACTAACTAATTTTAACTAATACGCACAGAAAAGAAGAAAATTAAAATTAAATGCCTAGTTATCTGAGAACTGGATTGGTAATGGAGATATTACGGGACATAGAGACAGACTTATGGAAATTTCTACTTATTCGAAACTTGAACGTGAACCAGAAAGCACAGGTAAGGATAGCAGAGGAGGATTCGAGATGGGCAGTGATTGTCAGGAGAGCGAGGCTGGGTTGTCCGTTATCGCCGGTACTTTTTAAAAAAAATGTGCTTTGGATGTGTTGAAAGGAGCATGGGAATATTATGACCAGGGAATAAAATTGAGCGGCGAGATAATTATGTAAGTTAGAATACAGATAATGAATAAAGAGTTTCTGATGGCCAAGGGATTTCAATTATTATTGAGTGATTTAGAAAAATAACAACAAGAGGTGTGGGAAGTAGACTGACCATAAGAAAACAGAAATATCGAGATTCTCTAGTGGTAGGAAATTCAAATTACAGGGAATAAACTAGAGCAGGTGGAGCAGTTCATGTGCCTGGGCAGTATTTTAGAGAAATAGGGGCGTAGCTGTGGGGAAATTATGAGAATAATTACGTTAAACAAAGAAGAATTGGATTGAGAAATGAGTAAGGTTGAGAAGAAATGATTAGTAAAAACTTTGATGTGGAGCATAGTTCTTTATGGCAGTGAGACCTGGTATTGTGAGGCAAGAGGATGAACGTAGACTTGGAAGCTTTTGAGGCTGTGTGTGTGGCGGAGTATGGAAAAGATAAGTTGAACGGAGTGAAGGACATAAGCCTAAGTTTTAAATAGTGAGGGCGAAGAGAGAGAGAGAGTTACGAGTACTATAGGAAGGCTAAAAACTGCAGAGAAAAAGGATAGAAGAAATAATGGTATGTAGTGGGATACTTAAGGCCGTGACATAATGGAAAATGTTGGGTAAACGGGAGAGAGGAAGGGAGAAAGTAGTATTTTTTTAGATAGCATGAAGGAAGGTAAATTTCGGAAGAAATGGAGAGCGAAATAATATAGAACAAAGTAAGAGAAAAAAATTCCTATGCTAAGACTTTAATAGATCGCCTGAAATTAATTGAATTAAAAACTAGTTATATAGCAGGTAAAAATATACATACATATATCCTTTTGATGAGACGAAATAAAGTATATTCCCTTTTACTGCTTATATTTGTGTCGTTAAAATTAGTGCGCAATATACTATCAATAACTTATTATTGTTACAATAATTTCTACAAATAAATTAACATAATGGAAATTGCATTCAGTATTCAATAACTCACAAATATTTATATTTTTCGAGAAAACATATCCATACTGGCTGTGTGTGATACGTGGTTCTTCTAAGTATGATACCTTATCTCGGTATTTACGTGAGCTAGTAGTTTACCTGAGTTAGAGTCATAAAAACGGCAAAAGAGATTATAAACATTTAACAATTGTTGTCTTTTTCAAAATACACCACGAGAACTGCCGTTATAGCAACGAAAGCTAAGCCATCCACAGATGCACGCACCAGTGAGATAATTTCACCGTTGAAATAAATCATTCGCTTTTCCGCGGTTCGAACCTGGGTCTCTTACTTCCTAACCTGATACTTCGGTCAGTTAGGCTACGGTCCAATTATTTTTACTTCATACAAAAGGACGGAGTACAAATTAGAAGTCGTCTTTTTCACACACTGAAAAATAAAAAGTACAACAGATAGGCATTTTTTTAATATGTCAGAGGATAAAAAAATTGACAGCGTTTATTATTTTCATTTTTTGCTTTATATTATACCCAACCTTACGACACGACGCTTCCTCAGGCACAACATTTCCGAGGGCTTTCAAGAGAACAAGATGTTTCGACTGATGCCTTTGCATCCACTGTCAAGATATAACCATAGTCGTGAGAACAGCGACACAGTCCTCGATGCTAAAGCCAAAGTGTCTGCCTCAGACACATTCAAATAAACTGCGGGAAATAACCGCAACAGAAGGTACTTTTCACGGAAGGAACAACCTTTCAAGTTCTTAGAAATCCACAGCATAAATGACATATCTGTAGTTTAACTGGCTAGAGAGACTAGCGTTGATGAAAGTATCCTGTTGGAAATAGAGATATCTGGGTTTGCACCCCAGTTTTATAATGATTTTTTCCACAGTGAGGTCTCTCATACTTTCTTTTTATTACAGTATATACTTTTTATACAGTATATACTTGACAGTCCTTTTATTACTCACATCAGACTATTTATTATGAAGAAATCATCGGGATGTATACTGCTCGAGAAAACAAGGAATCGGAACAGCCGAATTTTTTTGCTTACATCATTACATTTGACAAATTCAAAGAACTGCGGGAGATGCCGCGAAAGTAATTTTTAACAGAGTTATCTGCTTATACGTATAAAAATGTGTAAAAATCATTTCAAAGTGTAAAAATCATTCCAAGGACCGGGATCTCGGTAAAGGCGAATGATATGATTTGAATGTTTGCATTTTAATGGTCTTTTTATTTAGTTTAGAAGTGATATTTGGAGTCGTTGAAAAATTATGAACTTCAATGCGGTTTCTATACGTATTCTTGAGGAAATTTTTCGGTCCATGTCGCAGCAGTTTTTGGGTCAGAAATTATTAAATTTAACAATATACAGAGAAAAGCAGACCGTTTCGTCAAAAATCCTTATGAACGAACAAAAACGTAACCTAATTATTGGAAGGCTTGGATAGTGGGAGACGATGAAAACGTTACACGACTTAAACTTTTAAAAAGTACGAATAATTCAATTTTAACACTGTGAAAAAACAACTACGTGGCTGAAATCGTCATTGATACTTTAAGCGTGGAAATAAAATTTAAAATTACATTTTTACGCCACTTCCCACGAAAATTTGGTTGCTCCAAAAATATTTCCGGTGCTGAATAAACAGGAAAAGGGAGCAAAATGTATGCTTTGCCATTTTAACGACTACAAAAGGAAATAATTTGATTGGGGTATCAATGAAGATACCCATGGAGAGAGACCGAAAAATAAAAAAATATACACGTTTCAAAATTATATGCAAATTTCTGAAATATTCGGCCAATTAAACATCGCAATTATGAGAAATACTAGAGTTTAAGTGACCAAGTAAAGAAAATGTGAAGGAAATTATATCTCAAATAAAAATTTTTATGAATGGAAGAATATTGATTTGCACTCCAAACAAATGTAAAACCACCTGTAAACTTGTGGAAACGTATCATTGGCTAGCGGATTCGAACCTTGTTTTTTAAGAAAATAAATATAACATTTTTCTAGAAATCTCCATACTTTCAGAAATACGATGCAATTTTCCGCATGTATCCACATCATGTCTTTTCAGAGATGTGCGGAGAGAGAGACACTTCCGAAGTTTTTTTCCAAGCAAAGATTGCCGGTGACCTAGCAACACCAGCCCCGCACCACCCTGACGACTTGCAGGATAGCTGGTGACCTAGCAGCCTTTGTCCCAAGCACCCCCCGGCGACTTTAAAGGTGATGCAAAATTTAGATGCAAATGAATTTTTTTGATACCCACTCCTAACGCTTCTTTTATAGCCACTCCCGAGCATGACGTGAGGGAGACGGAGATTACAGGGTTATAACATGAAAATCAATAGAAGGAATATTAACATCATAGTATGCAAGGGGGTTTGGGGAAGAGGTCAGGCACTGCGCTACGAGGAGGGATATTAGAGCAAGTGGAATTTCTTGACTGCGAGACGGAAGGAGTTCTATGGCTATCAAGAGCAGAATAGCTTCGAATAAGATGGCGTTCACGATAAACGGAAAACTGCTGCGCTCAGCTACAAGTACCAAGTGCAGAAATACGTATAGGCTTTCCTGCGGATAAGGGACGAGGAGCAGCAGAGCGAAATGACACAGAGAGCAAGAGAACACTCTTGATAGAGAGGAACTCCGTGGAGTAAAAAAAATCTAAAGATATTATGAGAGAAGAGAGAGAATACAAAATTACGTACGGTGGAAACGTTGAAGATATAACTGGAGAGTTGATATGAATAAGCATACGCACAGAGGCAATCCACTGTTGAGAATATGAATTAAGGGAAGATGCCACGAAGTATATTAAAAGAACAAACACATGAACAAAAAAAGAAGGATGTTTGAAGTGCAGTCCGGGTATATTAGGAGAACAATGTTTTGGATTAATCTTCATCTTACAAGTCGCAATGAAGGTAAGTGGCAGGGGGTTTTGCACCAATAGCCATTAGAGTTATTGCTAATTATTTACCTTGAATATCACTTAATTTTCTTTTTATCGAGGATCAAACAACATTTTGTACGTGATTGTCGTTTCCTACTTCGTGATCACGAAATGTGCACAACGTGATCACGAAATCGGGTTCATTATTGTTTCCGCCTATCAGTTTGTCCGGCGAAAGATTATCATTATATTTTACAAGTGGTCTCACCTACCCGCGTATATTATTTCATCCGTGTTAGCGAAAAATTTGGATGATTTTGATATATTTATCACAAGTCGGGCGGGTTAATTTAGAAGGATAACACGCAAGTCTGTTCACCCAAAAGGTCGCGGGTTCAGATCCTGCCTCAGGCAAGTGTGTTTTTTCAACTCTAGCAGTTCGGCCCCTGGGAGACCAGATGACGTATGAGCCGCTTGAGGCGTTCTGAGATAAAAAAAATGTCGTGCATATAATCTCACACTTTCTGTGACGACCAAACTCGCGACATTTTTTTTTCTGAAGGTAAATTGCTTGGTTCTGGATTTCCATCCTGCCACGCACGAACCCATATACTGGACGAATATTCAAGGTGAGGTCTAAAGAAAACGAAATTATAGCTCCCATTAATTTTTCATCAACCAGTAGCATTGAGGATTGAAGTCGGGTAACCTTCGTATACTAAAAACTTATACACATCCCTGATATCTCACTAGAATGAAGCATTGTGGACCACATTATTGCACGCTCTGCGCTTCATTCAGCCAAGGAAAAATGGTTATGGAAAAACTTGAAAAGTCGAATTTTTTATAAAACCTGGGTGCCGATATCATAGACCAACAAAACATTAATTCTCATGCGTAGTTACAAGCATCATTTGGGAAAATTAAATATGGCAAGTGGCTTCGGATATTTAAAGACCATCCTCCCCACCCTCTTCCCACATTACTTTAATCAACGTTTTTATTTACAATACTGCACCAAAGATATCTTCCCTAATTCAACTATAATAGATCTCGCAGTCATCAATCAACAATGTATTATGCCTATTTAAATGGTAGGTTTTTGGCAGTGCCTGGGGTCTATTTCTTTCGTACCGTGGGAACTTCCTATTCAACTCTTAATTTCTTCTAAAACTGCCTGCCTTCATACTGCCCAAAAATCTCGCTCTCATCCTCTACCCCACTTTTCAAACCTTTTCCCTTCCATTGCTTATTAACATATCATTACATTAAAATATTTCCTACGACCACTTTTTTTCGGATATCCACTAATAGATTTATCTCTTTCTTCTAGCCCATGCTATTTAAAGCTACAGCGTTTTGTCTTGTTCTCAGTCCAACTTATTTTCTTCATTCTTCGTCACATCAACATCTCAAAAGATCATTACTTACGCTCAAATCCTAATGCCTCAAAGACCAGGACTAAAAAATAATAAAGTACTACGCTCAATATTTGAAGTCTATATTAATCTTTTCTTCACATCTTTATCCAGTCACCCATCAACGATTCTCTTCCTCCTGCAAATGCTTTCCTCGCTAATCCAGCTCTTCTAATTTCCTAATTTAAATGCTCTTTTTGCCTTAAAACACTGCCCAAATACATCTACTGCTTCAACTTCACAAAAACATATTTGATTTTTTAACTTAACATATTTTATTCTATCAATTTAAAAAATATATAATTTTAAATAAAAAGAGTCTAAAATGATAAGTAAGATAAAGTTTAACAATAATAAATAGTATAAAATATTCAAATGTAAGTAAACAATTTAAAAGCAATTGAATTTTATTTTAAAAGTGGAATAATGCTTTTATTTGGCCATTAATATGGCCCAATTCTATCAAAGCACGCCCGAAACTATGCAATTTAATCATTAACTCCATTAAAATTTCCAAGACTTTATAATGTTTAAGAATAAATTAGTAAGCCTGACCCATGTTTCTTCCAAGAAAAATCACTCAAGGGGGGCATGTGAGTGATGGTACGAACAGCATTTCCTCCTCGAAAGTATCGATCAGTTCCGCGAAGAAGTCAGATTCTATTGCCGGAATGTTTTTCTTCATGCCATTAAGAGTAAACTTCCTGGCTAATGTAGATTTTTCATGGATTGAAAGACTAATCACTGCTATACTCCAAAGCTCCGCATAGTAAAACAAGAAATTCCCTAAAACCATATTTTATGATAATTTTTTTTTGATTCCAATACTTCCACTACAAAAACTACTATTTCCCATTGCTATAATGTTAAGCGCATTACGTACCCCGAAATTCTTGATTACAGCATGATATAAATTATTGCACCGAATTCCGTATCTTATATATTGAACCGCGATAGCAACGAAAAGTATCTTACCGCAGTTTCGCATCCCTTATTTAATTACATTACAAATGCCCAGGCTAGATGAAAAATGCTTCTTCGTTAAATACCTAAGTTCCTAAAGTCTAGATTAATATATTTGGTCATATACTGTTAATTTAAACGAGGGGCAAAATCGCTGAGAAAAACTTTTCCTTGTCAGATATGCTGCATTTCGAAGGATTGAAAATTCTCGAAATTCTTCGTAATAGGGGGAAAGGAACCCTTGCATACCACCAGGGCTCGGGAAATGGGAAAACTCATTCCAGCGGTAACTGCCTTCCCAACATTTCGGAGTTCAAAGGGTTGATCCAATAAAAATCAGGATATTGTGTGCATTCTCTAAATTTTAATTTTCACATCTTGAAAGAGGAAAGAGGGTTTCGTGCGAAAATGGCAAGGAATATGCGCGCACGGAGAACTAGGAAATAATTACGTATTTTCACATCGCACAGTGCTCTGGAAAATATTCCGTTCCATAGTAATTTTGCGCCGAAATTTAATCCAAAACTATTTCGCATCATGAATTTATTTCAGAGGTGTGGTAGCTTAACTGGAGTAGGACGTTTGGCTACTGGGCTCTCGGTTCAGAGTGATGTCCTTGGGGCAAACTCATGCAAAATAATATATCCTTTGCGATTTTATGGTTGTCAGAACTTCACGCAAACCCCAATGAATGGTTATACAAGAGAGAGAAATGTTTCCCAACCACTCATCCACGTCAATTCGTGAATTTCTCAGGTCATGCGGCTTAAGCATTGAGAGAGCTATTCTCATCTAGCAAACTTTTTTGAGCAATAACTTCGACGAATACAACTGTAATTTCACCTTTCGCTTCAGCGTACTGTAAAAGGGTTTGCTCGCTCATCGGAGGGTCCGACACAAACGAGTGATACCTCTGGACGGCTTTGCATTAGCCGTCTGGAAATCTTTGCGGAGACCGCGGTCGGTAAATGACAAAGCAACTACTCTCTCTCCCCTTAACATGTGAATGGCACTCGCTAAAGGGATTATCACGAGCTGAGGAATAGCTAGGTATTTGAATCAGGCTTTAATTTGTGGAATCGTTCCATTTAGAATGAACAAAATACTTTTTTACAATTTTTTTACATTTTATACTAGGGTACACCACGGCGGTCTCGACAGCCGATTGTCATCATCAAGGTTTAAAACAACGCAAAAAATATAACCTGACACCTGACGATTCAATTCACACTTCTCCAATTTCGAATAATTTCTATCTCTTTTTATTCCACTCAACATGTCAATTCTTTTCTCCCCGTAACTTGCATGCCTAACTTCCACCCCTCTATCATAGACGTCAACATCCCATCGTCATATTAAACTGCTACGCATCCACCTTTCCTGCTTCCTTCGAGTTCCCTGAACAACCACCTCTTCTCCCCTCCAACGCCTGATATACTTTGCTTGTTTTCCTTTCTGTTCATTTTCTCTTTTCCATCCTTCTCCACACATTCATTTCGAAAGCCTCCAATCTGCGCCCATCATCTTGCTTTAATAACTATATTTCCGAACCTTTGAAAACCACGGTCCATGCCAAAGTTTTGAAGTATTTTCTTAACATCCTTACTCAAAGCCCATGCCATCATCGACTCCCTGTCTTGTGAAAACTTCTTTGGCTAATCCAATTCTTCTCATGCTCCTCCTACTTTCAACATTTTGGTCAACAACATCAATATCTGAGGGACAGTATAACCCTTAGGATACTATACACATGTTACACATTTAAGCATAGAAAATATGAATTTTTTGTACCCTTTATGTAATCTAGGAATATCGACGTTTATATCTTTAATGAATAAAATGAATGAGCACAATTGTTGTGCCTAAGGATAAATCCATTTTAATTTAATGTACACAAATTCAATGAAAAAGTATTAATGTCACTGGAAATTTCGAGCCATATTTGAAATTAAATGAATTCCTCACCTCTCCCGCGGCCATGGCTTCAGCCGATGCGGTGGGGAAGAGCAGGGCGAGCTGAGCGCTGTCCAATGGAGAGGTCACGTCCTCCCTAATGATCATCGGCCACTCGCCACCCCTCGCTCCTCTGCTGTTGCTACTGCCATCGTCCCTGCCCCCCCTGACCCTCTCGCCACCAGGGGGGGCCGGCGAGGAGCCTGGGCCGGGAGAGGGCGGATCCTGAGACGACTGCGGCCCTCCCACCTCGCCAGTCGAGGGACTGTAGACGGTCACCAAACCCTCGGGATCCACCACCAAGACGCGGATACCAAGTCGGTCGACCGCAGATGTCGAGGTGCCCAGGCGGGCTTCCAGGTCAACGGTCTGTCGGGATCGGAGGTAGATGGTCAAAGGCTGAATTAAAGCGTCTGGGGGTCTAAAAAAACTACTTATAAACTTGTCTACTGTTACGCAGTTTAACAGGGAGGCTATTTGACTACACATGAGTAGCTCCAAATCTTATTTCTCGACTGTTTGAACTTTATTTTAATGCAATTTAATAGAAATTAAGCACATTTTTAATGCGATTTTTAAAAATTTTAGAATTCTTCTGAATAATAAAGCAGTTCCACGGTGTCATGTCAGAAACAATTCCATATATTTAATAAATAAAAACTCATGGTGAAATACAGAGATTTAAACACTACTTTACTATTACTTTGATATACCTAAGTTACAAGGTTAGAATGAAAGAATAAATGCCACGAGAAAGTATAAAAAGTTTAAAAAACTTCCAATTGACGAAGTGGTAAATATTATGACTATTTTTATAGCCGTCATTTTGAGTAACTCTTACTGGATAATTATGATTATTAATCTTGTATTAGGAATAAAATATTGTTACAAATGAAGCTGTGCGTGACTTCATTTATTTCCATAGTTTCAAATATTTAACTCTCAATCCGCTGGGAAAATTATATAACGAATCATACAGGATGCGGCAACAAAACTTGCATACTGGAACTTGCGTACTAATTTATATAGTATTGTATACGTCTGGATTTAATCACCCTTTCCAAATTACTTTGTAGTGGTGCTCAAGATAACACATGGGTGTTGAGGAAGAACCATTTTTTGCCTCAAGAATAAACGCATTGTTATTTTTACGCTAACACTACTCCACATAGATATTTCACCTTTAGAAGTTAGGTCACGCACATTTGCTCTAAAGGCATCGCTTACGTTATTCTTTGAATTGAAAGCCAATATGGTTGCATACTCATGACCCTGTAATACGCAACTACAAATTTGGAAAAAAATTTACCGACGGAAAATAAACCAAGAAAAAATCACTTTTTATAAGCCATTGCCTTCTTTGCATCAGCCCGAGTTCATGGGGTTTAAACATAATGAAAAGTAAATAACACACGTTTCCACTGGGAATATTTAATATGAAGGTTGGATTAATTCACTTGAGTGAGTGAGACAACAAAACTACTCTTTTCCAAAGGAATAACTCACATTTCCTCTCATTTTGTCCTTCTTTCCTTTAAGACTACCTCATTTCAACATTCGTAGTGGAACGACAAACTCAAACCTTCCAACATCACATCATCCATTCATGACAGATGTCTCACTCCATTTCCCTATCTCATCCCCCATTTTCGCTTCTCCGTTCTACCCTCGAGGCTTGTCGAGGGAGCTACGTATGATGAAAAATGAAACAAAAGGCCTAATTTTTTTCACACGAAATATTTAATATGCCAACCAGATTTTGACTTTCCACGTCACTGATGCATATACTTGATTTCAATTTCACTATAAAGCTCGTGTTAGCTACATGTATTCCGTATCATGTCAAGGAAATGTCATGAAAGTTTTCCGCTTCGATCTCTTTTTTAAACACTTTCCAGCTAGCTCGTTAATTAAAGAAACTGCTTCAAAGACGAATGTAACGATTATCTATCGCCAAAATTATTTTCTGGAAAGCAAGCATCATTTCAAAGCTTAAGTGCTGTTCTGTAATACATTAGGGAAATTTCACAAAGATATTATCCTTTTAACTACATACTATATAGTTTTTCAATACAACTTCGTCGATACTGAATCTAAAGACTCTTTGTATCTACATTCTCCTACCGAGTGACATGTTTTGTCGAAGATTCGCTACATACAAAGATGCTCGTTACCAGTGATCTAATTGGCAAATTCTTAACGAGTCGTGCATTAAAGTCAGAGCGTCGAAAACATCTTCGCGTTTCAACTAACAATTTTGGGCAATTTCTTTGTTTTCCTTCCCATTGTCATGAAGCAATTCTACCCCGATGATTATAGAAATATTTCCGTTATCTGTTTTTCTTTTCTTGCACCTAATGAGACAGCCGAACTGGCGAGTCGTAATGGTTTCTTGTTCAGTGTAAAAATGCATTGGTTATCCACATATCCTACATTGCGTCCTTCCACCGTACAATTACCTTGTACCAGGCCTTGTACAACCTTGTATAAGGCCCTGAAACTGTGATCCTGACATAGTTTGAATTTTATGAGCACCTTCGGGTATGACCTACTGACCTGCGTGACCTGTGTCCAGAATCTGGCGTCCACTTCCTTAGTCATGACGACATATACGACGCTGTCGGTCCGCGGAGGCCGGGAATATGGAGGCCAGCGGACGTACACGGTCGGAGAGGGGGAGTCCCGCGACCCTCCCGCCCTTTTTGGGGCCGCCTCGGACACCACTTGCACCACCCGGTGCCCAAAGGTGTGCACCACTGGCTCCACATTCTGCCGACTGGCCTCTCCCGACTCCCTTCCCCCTCCTTCTCCGCCTCCTCCGCCCTCTTCACGGTGAAACTTGCACGCCTGCTGGCAGCCCGGGAACTGGGGAACAGAGAACAGAAGGAAATATTATCAATAAATTCAAGCTTTTTGTCGTAATTCAAACAGTTGACAAAAAATGGAAACTAATGAATTAATGCTATCACTTTTGAACGTACGTATCAGTAAATAAAATAACACCTTTCTTAAACCTTACCCTTACTACCTTAAACTATCAGTATCTTATTCTCACGCGTGCAATAATGGTTGCTTCCTGCGTAACAGAACCATAGTCACGACGTTTATTATTGTATTTACGTCATATAAGCACAAATCTGTGAAATTCTATGCTTCGTGTTTTGCAAAATTTCAGAGGTGAAATAATGTATAATGAATGGACAAAAGTTATATTTTTTTACTATTTCAACTACTTGTTCCGATCTAGTTTATGATGGTTTTATAGAGTGACCACTCAGTAGGAATAATGCGAAATATGCAGCACCTGCTCAATGTCTTCAAAATTAAAAAGAAACGGGCAAAAGGATTCAACCTTGGAGAAAATAATGTGTTTTCGAAAGTAAACCGGGAATATGGTATTTAGAGGCAAGAAATATTACTTCGATTAGCACAGCCGCTTCCTCGTTAGCACTATGGGTGGAATATGAAATGGCCACTAACAAATGATCGTTGGAATTGAAGCGTTGGATTAAATAGGGGGATGTAGAAGATATGTACACATTGAAGAACAAATAATTGCAGTTTGGAGTATCAGGATTTGTCTTTTTAGACGAAGCTAAGAAATTCAAAAATGTTGAGCTTGCGTCCGTTCATAACCTATAAAAAACTGCAGATCAATAATAATAATAACCTTTCTGTAATAAAACAATTCCATTAAAGGTAAAAATTAGTGCTTAATTACTCCAGGCGTTGACGTAACCTAAGACATAATATTGCTAGTATTCGTGACAATAGCACAATCATCGGCAATAATCGAGATGGGTATATCTCTACATGGTTTTTACCCGCACACCACTTGCAATTAATGACAGAATTATTTAATTTGCGCGCTGGTAACCGTGAGACAACCAAGTATAAATTGCCGTGAAAATGAATTTTTATGATACAAAAAAGCCATACGAAACCTATTAAACCATGTGCATCACTTTCCTTGCGATATAAAATCTCGTATTTGTCGTCGGTTGCAACTTGATACTCCGTCGGTCTGTTGAATAGCATTCTTATTGGATGCTGGAAACACGAGAACATCTATTACCATCGATTCGAATTCCCGACATTTAATTCCAACACCTTTTATCTCTTCTTCTCTCAATCTCACCTATGCATGGAAGTGATAGTTATTGTACTATTTTTGGCATTTTATCCTTAAAGATATTTATTATATGAACGCAGGCTATGTAATGGCACACCGATACATTTCCTTAAATGTCCTATCAAAGCACTACTTGACACCCGACACTACAATAAACCATTCTTCCAATCTTCACCGTTTCACCTTCACTTTATTTCAGTCAAAATGCCTGTTCTTTTTCCTTCCCGTACTTAACCTGCCTAACGTTTTCCTTTCTATCACAGCCCTCAACATTTCATCCTCCATCAAAATGCTCTGCATCTACTTTTTCTGTTTTCTTTAAATTTCCCCAACAACCTCCCATCTCGTATTTTAGTTTCTTCGTTTAATCCTCATTGCTTCTATTCTTATTCTTTTTCATTTTTTCATGCATCCATGACTCAAAAAAACCTCCAAAACTACGCAAATCTTATAGCCATAGCGAACAGTTTTCGGAAACATGAAAAAATTTAGGGTAAAAAATTAATATTTTCAGTAATAATTGTAGTTTTATCTCTGATGTATTAGCAGTAGTCAATTGCTTCGGGTAGGTTTTAGATGGACCCTGGTGCTACCAACTGCTGTACTCTTAAGCCCTTACTAACATGAGAGAAAATATCTTTAGACCCCATATTAAATTAGCTCATTCTTAAGCTCTTTATACCTCTTACCTCCTTTGACTCTTAGCTCTTTATACTTCTTACCTCCCAAAATTCTACCTAAAATGCCCATATTTTCCCTCCCTCTATCTCGCTTTCCCAGCGTTCTCCCCTCTATAACCGTCTTCAGCAAGCCATTGCCTCTCAGTTTACACTGCAACCACTTGTCCTGGCCTCTTCAAGTTTCTCCCAAAAGCCGTCTCCCTTCCCCTACCAAGACTTAGAACTTCACCGTTTGTTTTCCTTTCCTTCCATTTAATTTATTCCATTCTCTTCCCATCGCCATCTCCACGACCTTCAATCGGCTTATCCCTTTGGGATAAATTGAATTACATTTTCTTAATTTTTGACCACAATTGTGAAATAATGGATGATATGTGAATAATATAGGCTTGCGCAATATTTAAAAATTCAATATTCTTCAAAAGTAGCTCTTTATTTCATATGCTGTTAAATAGAGTAGCGTTTAATCTCAGATACTATCAATAACTTACTAAGTAGCAGAGAAGGTAGAATACTAAAAATAGTAATGGTTTGTAATAATGCGAATTGCTGCGCCTCATTAGTGAATATTCGAGGTGATCACCGATCTCACCCTCCGAAGGTCATATTGATGGTGTCCCTGAAGTATACGCCAATGAACTTTGAAAACCACATGTTACACTTAATGACCCCAAATACGACTCAGATAAAAATCACATTAATACCGGGTTATCCTGAGGAATTTCCACGACCGAATTTATGGTGCATATCGGGTATGTGATCGATATAAGATCATTTTAATGAGAAATTTAATTCCGATGAATACTGACATTAACTTCCATAGGATCGTTATCATGAACCTGACCATAATTAATTGCGTCAAAAACCTCTAATTCCAGCGATAATCAAATTGGTATTCCTTAAGCTCATAGTTATGTTCACTGCCTTACACACAGCGCACATTGTACTCTTTTCCCACAAAAATATCAACACTAATCATGGGGTCATTTTCTAAAAAAAACCTCTTCACAAAATCTGTAATCATTTTAGAATTCTTAAATTTCTTTGTAATGATAAAAATGTTTTTATCAATAGTTTTCCAATCATGCTAAATAGCGAATTCGCCATTAGACGTATATTACGCAGCACTCTACTTGGTCGAGTATAAAAATTGCAATTGAAAAATTTTATCAAGTTTTCTAAATTGAGAAGACATACCCGTCGCTCCACGCTGGCACATGAAAATGTGGTGTTCATTATGAGGAATAAATTATTGATGGGAAAGCCTAAGGAAAAATGACCGTTCTGTTATCAGAGTCACGATTCTTCATTCTGAATAATCGTGAAAATATTTGGTTTCTACATAGAAGAAGGCACAGGGTTTGAAATATATCGCCGAAGGAAAGATGCATATTCCCATTTACTTCAGCTGAATTGAGACATGGGACGGACTTTTCCACTATAAACTATCGTTTCCAAGAGTCCTAAGTTAGTTTCTGACGCGCGGAGAATAGGAGAGAGGTGTTAACGTTGATTACATTGGCATTAAATGGCAGATAGGCAATCTGGTCTCTCTTAGCGACTTAAGACTATCATAGTTCAAGAGTCTGCTGTCCATACCTCACAAAAAATACATTTTACAAAAAACAAAGAATATTACTCGAATAATTTCCACTGAATGGGTTCGAAAAAACGGGAAGGCATGATTTGAAGAGATTGAAAAGTTTGAGAGTAAAGACGGACAGGGGATTTTTCGATAGGAAGCTACTTTCTAATATAAAACTGAAGCTCCTTCAATAGGCCTTTGACTTATTTCCCTTTGACCGCCCTGTTTCGAGATCTTATTGTATTTCGTGCGGAATCGTGTTGCACATGCGTGGAGAATAGGATAGATCTTTAAAGGTTAATTATATTGGCTGGTTAGCCATCTGGCCTCTTCAAGAGACTGAAAACTATTATAGTCCAAGTGCCTGCAATCATGTAATTCAAACATGACGAGCACTTGCACATTTCCCCAATCCCGGCGCGCCGGTGACTCTCTACACCCATCTGGGAACGATAGTACATGCAAATTCGCCGCACAAAGGCGCCTTGCTGGATCCAGGGTCGCAAGGAGAATAGTAGACCAAACTTGGGTCATTCCTCTCGCCTAGAAAAATTAAGTGACCTCACGGGACTCCATTTGGGCATACGCATTGAGGGAGCCATCTTGGAGCTTTCAATCCGTCTACTACCCCTCTACTGAGAGGGAAAATAAAGACATGAAGAGAGAACGGAACGACACTTCCAATTTTTCATGCCCAAGTGGAATCCCGAAATGAATATGTCCGCCCGTGTTATCTCTTCGACCATAAAATTTCATGTGAAAAACTGTCACATGTTCCTATCCCCCACTGGCCATTTCGTATCAGATTTTATTTTGCCGTCAATTCACAATCGCTTCCAATTTGGCGTATGCGGGAGATAAATTCACTTAGCGTCACATTTTTACCTAAAAATAGAGAATATTACTCGAATTATTTCCACTGAATGGGTTCGTAAAAAACAGTAAGGTATGATTTGAATAGATCGAAAAGTTGGATAGAAATGACGGACAAGGAAAATAAGGTGATTTTTTTTCGAAAGAATGCTACTTTCTAATATAAAACTGAAGCTGCTTGCATTAGCCTTTGACTTACTTCAGTTCGGCCGTCCTGTTTAAAGATATGGCTGTGTTTCATGCGAAAGCGGTTATTGCATGCGTGATGGCATTTTCAAAATTACATGGGTAATTTACATATGGGGTAAGTGCAAAATGGTAACCTCTGAAAAGTGAGTGGAGAAAAGAATGGGGTTTAAAAGATATTTTGCGTCATGGCAGTTAAGGTTTATGAGTACTATTGTGTTTAGTCCCTGGTAACACCAAATTCCATACCTAATAATAAGGATACTTTAAATTCTAAATATTAGAGTACTTAAATCTCATTTTAAAGAGTTTTTGTATGATATTAGGGCTAGTTGTAAGGAATGAGGGTCAGGTTAATCTGATAAAATCGATGAAGTTAATTGGGTAACTTTAATAAATGTGTAAGAGAATATTGGAGAAGATTAAAGAGATAGGTGATTTATCCGCAACCGGTACACTGCTCACGCATCTCAGATATGAGTGACAGATGGAGAGTTGGGATAGGGAGTGTTACGAAGAGGAGTTAGAATGGCGTGTCCATAATCACATGTGCTTTTCAACGCATGTATACATGGAGGAAATGGTTTGGAGGCATGTGAAGACCTGGAAGTAGTAATGAATATCGATGGGGAAATCATAAAATCAGTTAGGTTTAATTATGATCAAGATTTAGTTTGACAGCAAGTCAAGAGTTTTCAAGCACTGCTGAGTACATTGTAAAGTAAGTGCGATAGGTATGGGATAGGATAAATGTTAAAAAACAAAGACAACGTGTTTTTGAGAAAAAAGAAAGGCTACGTTAAACCTTAAAACAAGAGGGCGCAAACTATAGCAAGTGGAAGGATCTAGAGTCTTTTATGCCAAAATGGTCAACGTTGCAGGAACATAAAGGAAAGAATTTCGTTACACAGAGAAACTCTCAAAAGGAGGAGAGAAAAGATGTTAAGAAAAGGCTTGTCAAAACATTGATATGGAGCGTAGTTTTATGTGGCGCGGAAACATGGTTATTGAAGCAGAATGATAGGCGTGGAATGGAGGCTTTTGAAATGTGCGTGTGGAGGATAAAAAAGTGGAATGGACTGAAAGGAAAACAAAGAGGAAGTGCTAGAAGTAATAGAGACATACTCGTAAGAAGGAGACGGCAAAGATGCAAAACACACAAAATGAGAAGGAATTCCATGATAGGAATATTGGCCAAGGATGCTAAGAAACGGAACGTCAAGACTTTAATAAAGAGTGGGACTTTGTATAGCTCGGAAACATGGTTATTGAAGTAAGCCGACAGGCGTAGATTAGAGAATTTTGAAATTCAGGGTGGAAAAGGACGGAAAAAAATAATAGAGAGAGAGAGAGAGAGAAATTAACGACGTAGTAAAAATAAACAATATACGGGGCGCGATGGAGGGGAAAGTGGACTGTTGGGAAAAATCTGAAGGAGGCAGAAGAGATGAATGCAGAGCATTTTGACTGAGGATGAGATTTTTAAGACCGTGATAAAGGGAAGAACATAAAGCATGAAAGGAGAAGGAAGAGGACGGGTTCACAGGGAAAGGAACTGGCTCCCCTAACCTAATGTGTGAATTTCACACGCTGTCGGGCTTAGTACTGGGTGATCTCTATCATCAGCTAATAAACCGACCTTAGGATTGATTACTGATATACCCATTCTGTTCATCTCCATCTAAGTGTTTTCAAGCTTAATTCACACTCAATTTACCCAACGTTCCATACTTTTACCTTATTTGATTGGGAAACTATTTTACAATTTCACCCGAGCATTAGTGACTAACGAAAAAATTAGGAAAGGAGTGGGCATTTCGGAAGAGGTGCGGATTTAAAAATGATTGGCCTTTTGAATGATTTATTGTTGAGGGAAGATGGGAGGCAGGTGTTGGGTTTTGGGAAACGTTTAGTCCTAAAGATTGGAAGGATTTAAATAGCCAAATGCAAGCTAATTCCAGGGCTCTTAATTAGGTTGGCGGGAGTTTGAGACTGGATGGAGGAAATCATAGTTTCGTAACAATTACCAAAAGATTTGTTGTGGGTAGCTGCGTGTCGGGGGATTGGAAGGGAGGCGGACTACAGCGGGTTGTGTTGCAGGAAGCTCTGCAAGTGATAATAAATTATATATATTCATACATACATACATACTCGTGTATATATGTATTGTAAGATCTCCTTTCATTGCAGCGATTGCCTCTTCGTTTCAGGGGACATCCAAGTACTTCAATTCGATTACTGTGGTTGCTAAATAAACGATTAGTTGTCTACGGTTTCACACAATGTTGCGGTGTCAATTTAGTATCATGAATCATGGAGTAGAATCCATCACGTCTTGCGGGCAGTGAGTCCGGAAATAAAAAAAAAGATAAAACTTTTGCCGCATGCGAAAATAAAATCAGTCGCCGGGCGCATTCCGGTGCTTGACCTGATGGGATGGCGGTCGTTGAGCGGAGGAATTATGGCCGATGGGATCGATTCTCTTGTCGTAAAACTATTCGTAACGACGTGCCAATCAACGATACGTTCGAGGTGAAAGCACACGTGAAAGGTTATGGTACGATTCTCGACGGAATATGGAAAAGTGGCTGCTGGCTGAATTTAATGCATTTGTAAATTTTCTTTTTCGGCTGTTGTTTCCTTTATGAAATCGTTAAATAATAATTTCCCATACAGGGCCACTTTCAAGGAGTGAAGTTAATTGACAAAGAATTAAAAAAATATTCCTCACAAACAATATTAAAATTCCCATCTCTTTCCGCTTTCAAGAGGTTTTAATAAGTCAGCGTCTTGATACCATTCCTTCGGGCTTAGCTCGGTTGAAAATGGTCTTTATATTTTACTACTATAAACTTTGCATTGTTTTGCAAGGATTTAATATTTAAACTACTCATTTTGCTCCAGCGCTTGGCCCAAGCCATTGGCAAGGTTACACAAAATGACGTTGAAACTTTCAAACCATGGCTGTAAATCTATGCGGAGGTGTACAAAGTTCTTCTCTCTTAAAAATACAAGATTACGTATCTTGCCAAAATAAAATACCACAGCGCGCCAGCAGATAACGTTGGCATAGCAATTTCCCATAGTCGCCGTAAAACTCCGATTATTGACTTTTAAGAAGGCGTGTTTGTTTGAAATTTTCAGCCAACCCCTCGCTTACTCAACTGTTGCCCAAGTTGTTTACCTAATTCTACGGAGAGATAACATTTGGAAATTGTTGGCCTACTTAATAATCTCCAGTACTTGGCAGAAAATGGCGTAGTAGAGGTGCTATTATGTTCAAAGGCATAGCAATTTTTTTATTCAAAACTAGGTAGACGGGAATGGGTAGAATACTGTGATGAGTTTAAAATGCGAAATAATTAATTATAATAACAAGATACAGATGGCTGCACCGTAGTGTAGCCATTGACCAGCAGTTCGTATAGATGTTGCTTGGGAAAGAAGCACTTTCAAAACTTAAAATGGCAACGTGTAGTGTACAAGAACAGAGTATAATCATTCATTTTCTTCAATTACGTGGTTAAAAAAAATCGCGTTATCTTCAATTTGAGTTAAATATGTAACGATGGTATTTTGGATGTCTTACAAAATCTCCGTTCGTTGCTGTGACAGTTTAAACAAGGCCAAGCGTCGTAACGTGGCAACGAGCCCAATAAGCCTCGGGCCAAGGACCAATCGGTTTCCCCAGTTGGGCAAAATTGACCCTTACAGAAACGTTCTCGGCCTCTGTAAGAGTCCATTTTGGCTTAAAGGGTGAAAACAGAATGGTGTTGACGTTGTGGAAAATTTGATTGCCTATAGGCAGATTATGTTGAGACGTAACAGGAGTTTCAACCTTACGATAGAAGTGTTTCGTCGGAAATAAATTAGGAGATCTTAAAACATGAAGGCGCCTCGAAACCCTAAAACCAAATTTCGTACTAATGGGACCACATCTTCAGGTCTTTTTTTTCGGAGAAGCCTGAAACCCTTTTACCCTGATAGTTGAAATGGTTAAATCAATTCAATTTATAGCATGCATTCATTTTAGCAATCGTACAAAATAGTGCATAGCCAACATGCATTATCCTGGCATGAGTTTTTTCAATTCATTTTGGCATGAGTTGGTTCTAATGTAGTTCAGGTATCGAATAAGACTCAAAAGTGAACATCAGCGAATGAAATTGTGAAATTTGAAATTGGACAGACGGTGCGCGCGTGGAGCTTGTCGAATATTCCATATGAATGGTCGCCGACTTATATTCCGACATCTGGTTAGCATACGAACAGCATTTTCTGACATCAATGTAAACAATGAAGAATCAAACGAATTACCATTCTGTTATCTTTGAAACACAGCAGATGTCTCATTGCTGGAAGTGGATCTCGCTGCAAATGAGCACATTTCGTATTTTAGTGAGCCAGATGTCGGTTTTGACGCAACGGATATTTTTACCAATTAACAAGCATCAAACGCTTGAAAAGTGCTGCGCACATTTCATGATTTGAAAGATCTCTTATGGTTCTTCAGCGCCATATTAGTAGTTTTAGAATTGAATCAATGTCATGAGTTAATTTGCAAAACGACCGAAATCTGCCATTGGATCCCCAAAAATATCGAAATAAAATAAATGTATCCATATGTAAATTGTACTCTGTCACAAACATAAGGGTGTGTGTCGGGGGTGATTCCATACCAAACATGAAAAATCACATGTAAATGATATTATATACCTATTTTTAATATATAGGTACAAAGGCGATTCGTAAAGTTAGGTCTCCTATTTCTTTCATGAAAAATAAAATTTATACTCATACTTGCGTACATCGTTGCAAAGTTTGAGCATTTTGCTATTTTTCTACATGGTCACCTTGACGATCAATCACTTTTTGTATCCTTGTAAGCAGCTTTTTAATACCGGTGTCGTACCTTTCTCCCACAGCGTCGCAAAGCCAACTGACGGCTGCTTATCCGATATATCATCGCCATTTAGTGGAAGTTTACTGTGAGAGATGCATATCAAAACCATGTGGAAGTGATGCAGGGAGTTTTTTGATGGCCGGGAAAACGTCCACGATGAGCAGCGGTCGGGGCGGCCGAGTTTGCCGGAATCAACGGTGGCTGCGATTGACGAGATGGTGCGGAATAACCGGAGAATTACCCTTCATGAGATAAAGGAAGGCCTTAATGAAGAGAGTGGCCACTTCTCCGTGCAGGTTATTGTGTCAGAGGTCCTCGGTTACAACACGGTGTCTCACCAGAGGAGTGTGTTTCCAGCATGGCAATGCAGGTCCACATGTGTCACATCAAACGACCACCTTACCCAATGACTTCGGTTGGGATATCATCGACCACCCTCCTTACAGCCCGGACGTTGCCCCAGTGACTACCACTTGTTTCCCGCTCACGAACAACCCCTTGGAGGGCAGAAATCCAAGTCATAAGTGCAAGAAGCAGTTGTCAGTTGGCTTCGGGACGCGACGGGAGAAAGGTACGACGCCGGTATTAAAACGCTGGTTACAAGGATGCAAAAAGTGATTGATCGTCAAGGAGACTATGCAGAAAAATAGCTAAATGCTCAACCTGTCCAACGATGTACGCAAAATTGAGAATAAATTTGATTTTTCATGAAAAAAATAGATCTTACTTTTCGAATCGCCTTCGTATATATAACAAACACATGTGTATGTTATATATGTATTATACACATGCATATGAATAGATAAATATTAAAATTTCATTGGTATTCTACTGTATAATGTAAGTTTTGGATGGACACTTAACTATTCAATGATACATTTGTTTGCCTTTCATAACAAAGCACAATCTTGATAGACAGACTAGAGTAATACCCTCTTCTTTTCCGCAGACATTATTCCTCCCTTCATTCCATCCCACAAGCATACAGGTATGTATCTTATTCCTAAACCCTTCTCGCATGCCTATCCTTCTCCCTTCCATCGCAGTCTTCAATATCCCCATCAAAACCCTCTGTTTCCACCTTTCCTTCTATAGATTTCCCCAAATATTCTCTTCTCTTCCCAATCATGTTTAGCCCTTACTCGTTTGTTTTCCATTCTGGCTATCCCACCTTCTTAATTCTTCTTCACATTCAAAAACCCTCCACTCTAAGCTTATCATCTTCCTTCAACGACCACATTTACACCTCAACAAGATAGAACTCCTGAAGCTTTAAAAATACATAATGATTATTAACTCGTTTGTAACATAAATAATTAAATATGAATAAGTTAAACAGCAATAACATGTACATTTTAGAAACTTTATTTACATACGTTTCCGATAAACTGCAGAAATTATTACGAATTCTATCCCTTTTGACAAATGGAGTCATACGAAAAATGTATAAAACTTTATTATACGGATTTGGCGTCAAATTATGATGATTTTAGAAAGCTTCGCAGATTTGCAGTGCTTTAGAGCGAATATTATTTAAGTTTTTGGGTCTAAATCATGGAAAATAACTTATATCCGCGTGGAAAGTGTGTTTTCAATGGAAGCACTTTGTATAAAAAATATAAAAAACCATTGATTATTACAAGTTTATTTTAAAGCGTGAAGACACAGCACAATTAATTAATCCATATACTTTCCCAATATTTCAGCGAAATTACAAATATTAGAAAATATTAACTTATCAACCATTTGCGTTTACAATTTCTAGTTCCACACGCCTCTTTCAACTTAAAAACATGTGTGAAGGCACCATACAAAACAATACCTGAATGTGACATTGCTATGTTGTAACCTGTTTGTGCCATGAAAATTTTCCATTGGATATTAATTTAATTTTATCCATCACGTTCCATTTGATTTCAATAGTTTACATTGGTATCTATTCAATCAATTGTTTCCCTATCTCGGTTTCTATGCAAAAAAAAGGTTGAATGATAGTAACGGGTTGATATCAATTCGCTTTTGGATTCCATGATGGTCCGGCCGAAGTCAGCGTACTGCATTTGAAATAGCGGCGAAAGAAAAATTGCCATTCTCGCCTCGCTTGGCTTCCGACGGCTGGATTACTTCAATAAATAAATTAATACGGGATGGAACCGAGGAAAGGACCGGCGCAGGCCAGTCGTCGGGGGGTCAATGGTGGGAAAAGAAGCAAAAAACTATGTGTATACTTCGATGGAAAGATCGATGCCGATCATGATGCATCCTGGGAGAGTCCCATACGGAATGAGGGGGCTGGGGGAGGGGATTGAGTAGGAAACGGAGCGGAGCATGTTTGATGGAACAGAGACTGGACACTGACTCAACGCGAAAGATCCCACAGTTTAAAAAAATTAAAAAACAAAAGAATATATAGTATAAGTACACCCGTCTCGCGGGCTGGATTGGTTCCTACCCGAGCGAATGTGATGCCGCCGCCTGTCGGACGCATTTACCTCTTGAAAAACTGAAAACGAGCACCAACTAACCAAACCGATTCGGATTTTTTTATACTCGAAAGTCGAAATTTCATAAATCAATAACTAATGCTTTTGTTTCCCGCAATGGGGAATAAACGGATACGTTCATTATATAGGGAGAGTAAATGTTTTAGGATTTGGATAACCTGTATTGCATTTAATATTCTTTACAGTCAATTTGCATAGTTGTTCTTTATTTTTTGCCTTTTCACATTTGGAAGAATATTTTCTAGCTAAAGTTGGAATTGTGGATTTTCAATAATTGATGCTTTTTTTTGTTTTCCGAACGAGAATAAACGAATTTACCATCTCAGGAAGCGTACTTTTTTAGAATTCGAATTACCTGCATGCACTTAATATTCCGTGGCGTCAGTTTGTGATATTTTCTTCCGAAAAGGAAAGAATATTTTATAGTTGAAAGTCGAAATTATGCCATTCAATAATAAATGCTTTTAATCTTCTCACGTGAACAAACGAATACATTTTCTCGAGAAGAGCAAGTTTTAAAGAGTACGGTTAAACTTCATGCAATCAATAACTCCAGGCAAATATTTTGTCCGCTTTTTAGACTTTTCACATTGGAGGAGAACATTTGGCATTTGAAGTCGAAATTCTCCAAAATTTAACTATGGAGACTATCGTTGCACACAAAGTAATAAACGAAATGAATTACTATCAGAAGTATATACAGGTTTTAGAATTCGCATTATATGCAGTCGCGCAATACCTTTCGGCGTAATAATTTTGGTCTGATTCGACCCTTTTTCGGAGTAATTTTTCATCTATTCGTAAGAAAAGAAACACTCAGTGGGATACACACAAAATATTTTTAATTTGCAAGCCCTTTACAATTTCGACCTCCAGAAACGGTAATTTTTGCACGAAAAATGTCCCACAAGCGGTCGAAATCTGGGTCACTGAATTAAAATTTTTTCCGCGGGTTCCAAAAAATGTTCTTCTTTGTTTAAATCTGCATATAGCCGAAAGAATGGAGGCTTGAAAATGTAAGGGAAGAGAGAATGGAGACAATTCTGTGAGGAGGGGAAAGGGTTCGGGTTCCTTGCTTATAGGAAGACGGACCCCTAAATTCTGTGCAAAAAATTTCCATCCCCTACCCTCTTTAAATCTACATAAGAGTGCAGGGAAACCTGTAAGTTACGCTTGGCATATTAGGTACCTTAAGGAACACAAAGACACGTATTAGACCATGCCTGAATATTCAAAAAGGCGAATTAAGCACGTAAGAAGAGGATACTATGGAGGAAATCAATAAAATTAAGTAAATCTTATGAAAAAAATAGGTTTTCTTTAATTTAGATTACCGAAAAGAGAACCATATGAAAGGTTTATACACCTATACAAGTATGTTCACATTAGGTCCTCACCATCAGCTCCTCGTGCCTCTTTATTAAAGCTTCTTTTCTAAAGACATTTCTCCTTTTAATGACTTAACTACTTTAGTCATCTTGTAGGTGAACTTTGCTACCTCCTCTGGTTTATGTCCCAAAACTTAAATCCCTAACTCAAGCCTCCTGTTCCTTGAGAACCTCATTTTCTTCGTTAACATTTCATCGGTTTTCATCCCATACGCATCGCCCTGGTTCTGTAGTTCGCACAGAAATGATTGCCAACCTTTAGCTGAATCACTAACTTGCATACCGTTTAGATTGATTGGGATCTAACTAATACGCATATGCTCTTTGATTATATATATATATATATATATATATATATATAGTGATATATATATATATATATATATATATATACACACATATATATGTGTGTATTTGTATAAATATATTTTCATTATTCAATGGAGACAAGTTCCTGAAAATAATGAAAATTCCACTTGAGTCCATCTCCGTGACATTCTCAAAAATATGACAATCTAGTTCACAATTTAGCTAAATAAAGTATTAAATCAGCAACAAAATAATTCTAAATAGGGTTAAGGGCCCGACAAATATTCCGTACGCGCATAAAAGACCTCAAATTGCGCTATTCCTAACCGACTACGGACCGTTTCTCTACGCATTGCGAAACAAATAACGGCATAACAGCGATAAAATATAATTTATATGAACAAAACACCCTGGCAACTAACACGCATTGCTGAAATTGGAGTGAGTATCTTGCCTACACGGCTTATCGACCAAGTTCAGCGTTACGGTCGCGTCCGCTTGAAGCCCGAACGCTTAGTAATCCTACTTTTATAAAAAACAGCGGATACATTGTCATTCATCCAGGAGAGAGGAGTTTAAACGTTCTACGCTTTTTTTTCCTTACCTGTCCCAGACGTCAGAATTATTGAAATCGGAAAGAATCGTCTACTGACACTGTCTCGTGTGTTGCTGTGCGCTGCGGCCAGAGGTCGGCGAGAGAGGACTAAGGGGGGTTATGGGCAAGAGAGAAAGAAGGGAAGAATGTGGAGAGGGAGGGGGTTGGGAAGACAAGCGGGGGCGGGATGGTGGGGAGGGGTGAGGGAGAGTGATTGCTGAAATTGCGCTTCCGCCCTCTCGAGCGGGACGGGATGGGAATCTCCTTTCTTATCGGATCGTCCCTTTGGGAAATCACCTCCCCCTTCCCTCAACCCATCTTCCCGTTCCTGGAACCCTTCCTCCTTTCCTCCTACCCCCTTCTACCCTTCCATCAATCGCCAATCTCGCGGGCAAAACCACCTCTCCCCTTCCCTCTAAATCCTCCCCCCCCCCCACTCTCGAATCGATTTGATCGGTTGAGTTTTAATATTCGAGGAATGCTCCGCCGGCCGTAATAATGAATAATGGGGAAGATGGCCACGGAATGCAAGAGGGAAGATGGAAATTGGGGAAGCGGTTCCCGTTCTCTCCGACTGAGACGGGGGTGAGTTGGGCGGAAAGGGACGGGCAGGAGGAGGAGGAGAAAGGACTTCTGAGTTGGGGAGAGCTTTAGGAGTGGAACTGCAAGGGGGCGTGTGGTTGCGGAAGGGGAATGGTGGGAGGTTCGAGAGGAGGACGGCCGACGTCGAATGCGTTTCTTCGCTCAAATCCGGTTAACGAACGCGAACTGGTCGAGGCTTGACTAGGTGAGTCTCAAGGGGATACAGGTAAATACTCTTTTCGTTTCCTTTGTGCGTATCAAGTTAGGATCGATTGATCATCACTGAATATTGCACAAGTGCATTCGTGAAGTAACACTGAATAAAACGACATTTATTTATTCCTGAAACACAATGTATGCTGTACGATCAAGATTTTTGGCGGAGGACAACGTTGCTAAGGAAGTGCAAATCTATTTGTAAAATAAATCCTTATTCATCAATGCTAACATTGGCCAGTTACACATATTTTATAAGGCCAAAGTAACTGTTGTTGATATTTATTAAAAACAATCCTAAAAAATTTTTTCGCACGTCTTATTCACGCATAAAAATATATTGATTAGTTTATTTCGAAAGCTAAAAATTTAACGCTTTAACTTTAAATTGAGATACGCATTGGCGATTGCCGAACGCATTCGAGTCAAGGCGTCATTTTTCCTTTCAGGAGATGGGAAACTAGAGAATATTAGAAATTTAAAGAATAGTAATACCATTCTTGTCATCGTGGTTTGCTCTTTAGGTTTTTCCACATTAGCAAAAATATTGTAATAACGTGTTGAATAATAGTACATCAAACAACTGGAGTTCATAAATGTATATTCTTAAATGTTGTAGACAACATGATCATATATATGAGCTCATGTTTGACATGCATTTTTAAACACAAATTACGGTAAAATTAGCATGGGCACTATTAGAACTTCCATTGAATATGTTGAAGATATTGAGTATTTTGATGAAATTTTTCTAATCACTACAGTTTATTAAGGGTTTGAATTCAACACATTCTTAGGATTAGTTCAAATATTATCGTTTGAGAGACTCCGTAACTTTGAATGGGATGTCATCAATCCAGACACTTGGAATTCTCCAGTGTCCCTCTGGACACTTTCTCAATTCATCCAGATTTTTCCAGGGGAAATCTTTCAATTTTTCCGGGAAAAGTTTTTCTCAGATTTTCCACTGGCGTCATTTAGCGTGTGCAGGGCCAAAAGACCCTCTTTGAGCTTAAACTTTTTATTTCGAAAATTTGCATCTATGCCATATTAAGAGAAAAAAAAGTGCGTGGCAATTATGCTAACAAATAAAAACTATGTGCGTTAACTGGAAATGCTGTGTGTTCATTTTTTTTACTTTTAGAGGAATATATAGGGGTACGCCAAGCCATATACTCCCTCGAAAATTCTCCCTTGAAACATATCGTTTCACTCCCCGCGCAAGCAAACACTGAAATGACTCCCTTGAGTTTCACTAAGGGCTTATTCAAAGCCTGCATATCTTTTCAGCTTAGACTGCACGAGTGAGGATATTAGTCGGATAATCAATGCAGACAGTGACTGGAAGGAGGGTGGGAAAGACAGGATTGTTGCCGTCGTCACTGTTTTTTGTGGTGAATCTTGTCTCTAACAACCTCAGTATTTTCGAAATTTTCGTGAAAGCACTTTTAGAGAGAGTTTAATCCCGCGGAAGTTTTATTAGCTGCGTTTTCCATGCTGGTTCTTCAACAGTTATTCCTTAAAACAGTAGCTCCCACTGGTGGGTGTGGGGGCATGACTCAAAATGGGTCATTAAAATAGGCGGGTTACAAGCAAAGGGTAAAAAATAGACCCAAAAGTTTTGAGACACAAGAAAATTTGTTAAGAAACTACGGTAATTGTTTAGCGGAACTTTTCTTACGATAGAACTCATCATTTACTAAATTATAAATCAGTATATTACTGCATCGTGTACTACTGTCAGTTTTTATTTGCGTATATAATATGGCAGTACAGCTTGAAAAATACTGCTAGATAAGTTAAACAGTCAATTCTCCATAGTTTAAAATTGTTTAAAAATACAATAATATGCAATATTAGGAAGTTTAAGATGTGTATTAATAATGGGTCCTATTTTTTTAAGGAATTGATTTAATGTAAAATAGTAATGACACATTTATATTATATCCTACACACACACACACACACACACATATATATTTATATATATATAAATATATATACTATATATATATACATATATATACATATATACCTATACATACATATATATATATATATATATTTATTTATTTATTTATGTTTTAATACATAAATAATGTGTACATATATTGAGACTAAATAGAGAGTCCCTACTTCCACCCAACCCCTCATCATTTATATGCTTGTAAAAGCGAAAACAATCATTGCAACAAAGTGAGTAAAAACTTTGATAGTGAATATAAGAAAGCAAGAGCTTAAAATAAAGTTACAATTTCATCTACAAAATAATTCGATAAATTGTGTAAGTATATTTATATTTGTGGGGAAAAGGATAATGGGCTGTCGTAATTAATGAAAAAAGCCTCACTGCAGGATAAAACCGACACAGGAAGTGTAAAAACCTGCTAAAATCCTCTACTACTTCAGAACATTGTGAAGTGGAATCTCCCAATGCATGCAAATTTATCCTGGTGTGAAGGAAAATGGCACGTTAACTATGAAGAGATCGGAAATTGTCGAATCGTACCTACAAGTATGTTGTAAGCTAAAGCCACCTGTTAATTAATACCAATCGTAAATTCGGTTCGTGGTTCTCTTAATCAAATAAGGCTAAATTTATATTTGTTGGGATATCATCCGCTAGTACATTAATAAAATAAAATTTGGTGAGAAGTTGTCACAAAAAATCAATATTTATTTTTTCCAAAAACATCAAACTTAGCAACGGTGACCTTGGTTATACATAAAATAAACGATTTGATCATATTTAATAAATAGCTCTTCAGACCTATAAGTGGTGTCGTTATACTGTGACTCTAAACACATAAATATCTAGCATTCAGCAACGATAATCTAATTTTATGTCCCTTGAAGCATTTTTTCCAAAAAAATGGTAAGTGTGTACACTTCTAGTTTCTATGGGAAGTACTGCTACTCGGAATGAAATTTGAGAAGCAGCTGTTTAAGCCAGATTTGTAGATGAGCGAGTTAAAATTTAAGCAATAGACAACCATAGACAAGCTCATTACATGACCGACTCAAGAGATACTACAAGAAGGTTAACAAAATAAAAAAAGCAAAAGGATTCTCCAGAAGTAAGAGGGCTAAGTGGAGTATTAGAGCAGGTAGAGCTGTCCAGTTATTTGTAAAGTATTTTGGACGATGGACAGAGTGATAAGAAGATTATACGAAGAAATGCATTATCTAAAGAAGCAATTACCGAGAGGAGAGTGTTTTGGGGGTAAGTCGAGCATCTTGAGTGAAGATATAAATAAAAGATCAGTGAAAACTACTTTGATGAGAAGCTTAGTGCCCCATGCTTCAGAAACTAGGTCGTTGAGGAGGAGATAAGCATAGATTGGAGGCTTTCGAGATGAGGATAATGGAATGATGGAGTGGATACGGAGCATAATGCGAAAAAATAAAACTGGCGGCGAGTAAGACAAACGGAGTGCCAGTAATGGCAGGGGAAGATGGAAGGTGTTTGTGAGAATTCGAAAAAGGCAAGAAAAGTGAATTGGATGGAAGGAATATTGATTGGCAATGGGATGAAGAAATTTTGGTAAAAAATAGTATATTTTGATAAACAACTAGGAACTAAATAAATTGAGGAAATTTATTGGGAAAATGAACGACATGACATAAGAGAGGAATAAAGTTGGGTTGGAAAATAATAGGTCAACATAGACTAAATATACCATACAAAACTACACAGGCATATTATAGTTAGACTATATACTATACCTTATATGGTCTATAGATATTAAGTATGCATGCCTTAAGTGGTCTACAGGAAATTCATTTTCCTTAAATAATTTGAAATTTAATTCTAGAAATGTCTGCATTACTGCATTGTTCCTTTGAAACAAACAAAAATATAACTTAATGCAGTAATATTTGAAATGTAACTAATGTATTTTTACTAGCATACCTTTTCTATATTAAAATAATATAACCACAGTTATTTGTTGGTCACAAGACAGACTCAAATAGGTAACTGATCGAAAACTCATGGGCCCAGCTAAAATTCCAATTTATCCAACAAAATTCACAATCACTCTGATTCTATGCTCTTGGTAATATTTGCCAAAAACAATTCGGAAACTAAATAGCAAAAATTGAAGGTGTTTTCTAAGCCTTTTCATTTTTTTTGAAACTGATTGTAATTCAATGCAATATTTTTTCACATTGAGGCTATAAAATATATTTATTTAAAAAAGATATTTTTTCAATATTTTGAGTCAACAAAAAGTATTTATCAGGCTGAAATAGTAATCTTCTTTTATAAAATCAATATATACAGAAGTACGCACAATTCAAAAAGAATTAAGAGGATTTACCTGTAACATAAATCAAAATAACTAGCTGCCAAGCATGTTATTTTAAAATTACAAAAGAAAACTTCACCTTTTTTATAAAATTTTGGTGAGGAAAGGTAAATTGGAATATTATTTGCAAATCCATAAAATAATATTTTGAATTGGAATGGAAATTTCAATCTGTAATCTGAAAATTATATCGTGCAGAAATTATATTACCCTCATTAAGCTTAAAATAATAACCTCATACTATTTACCCTAGGTTAACATTTTACAGCATGACCCTGGAGAAAAGGGCGATGCTATTTCTTGGATGTTCGTGCAATAGATAGGTAAATGGAGACAAGAGAAACAAAGATAACATGACTTTAAATTAAGATAATTGACATCCTTTCGATTATCATAAATAGGAGGAGCTTAAACTGACATATTCGGATAAAATATAAAGTTAACCATTGGTGTTATCATAACGATTTTTTACCATCTGGATTAGTAGTTTTTTAAATTTAATTCAGCTAAAAATGACAAGTTTTTAGACTTTCTTCCTAAAATTTGTCGGAATTCAGAATGATATTAAATATTTTTTTTAATAAAATACCCGATTGGTTTTCTATTTAGTTTTTTTTAGGTTTTTATTGGCTTCACAGCAATAATACAATTTAGGATGACCAACATCCAATGATCTATATGCCTAGCATATTTTGTAAGTTACAAGGCTTGTTAAGCAACATAGTGTGGCCTTTCCCATCATAACATAGTATGGCAATTTCAAAAAAATTTGCCTCTTTCTTATAATTTGACAGAATTCTTTTGAAATTATTAATTAATTAATATCCTCCGTTTAAAGTTAGTTTTTGATGGAGATAGACTGAACATAGCTGCGTTTCATAGCTTAGTCTAACAAGACAGCCTGGTGTACTATAATACATTAGACCCTTCTTAGATTCCCCGTACTGCATTCCCTACTTTCATTTCCTCCAACATCATTTCCTTTTTCTGCCACTTCGCCTGCCTAACGCCCTCCCTTCAATCACAGCCTTCAATTTTCATCAGCAATCAAAATGCTCTGCATCAACCTTTTCTGCCTCCTTTGGATTTCTCCCAACGATCATTCCTTCCCTTCCCCACCATGTCCAGTACTTCGTTTTTCTCCGACATTGACGACGAAAAGCGCTTGAAGGAGACTATCAAAGGAGGAGGATATCAAAGGAGGTGAGTATCATACAAACGCAAAATAGGTTACCCAGGATAACTATCCTATCACCTAATCGGAGCACGAACAAGAATAGATCCCCTGGGAAATTGTTTGAAGACCACCGAGATTATCTCCATTAGGTAACTAAGGAGTGACGTCAAACCCCTAAGAGAAAATCTCGACCTCACGAGATTACGTGAAGCGTTTCAATCTCATCAAACTTCATCAGTGTTCAGTACGAGTCTTCTTACTTACTTAGGCATATGCACCGGGGGAAATATTACGTAGCACCTTTCAACGGCTATTCACCACAGCAACGTCGTCAAAAAACCCAGGGGGTTATTCTGGGTGCGTTCCAAGATTCGCCTCAAATGCCGCCAGTAATGCAAGTTCGTTCAGAAATCTACAGACGGTAGCGAGCGGCTAATGAAATTGACGTTATAGTGGTGACGTTTATTACCATGAAATCTAAAACCATCAATACTGCCTTTTGAATGCAGTTTAACAGTTAATGTAGAAAAGGTATGAGCATAAAAGTTAGCCAGCAATCAATGACCAAGAAGATCCTAAAAAACTATCGTTTATATTTTTTTTTAAGTTCTTCGGTCAGAATCAGTTGTTTGAAAAAATGATGACATAGATATCAGTATTTAAATATCGACTCTTACGAAATATACAGCAACTACTGCTTAAGTAACTCACATAATGACTTCTTGACGCAATGGCTACAATACAGATAAAATTTGATGCATCTAAAAACATCTGGTGTGACTTAATTATTATCGGTATTCTACCGGTTAAGGTAAGTTTTCCCTAGAAAGGGTCTATACCATACAATTGCCCAACAATGCATATAATTCCTTTTTCCGAGATGGAGCGGTGGCTATCGTACTGGCTTCCCACCCAGAGGGCCCGGGTTCAAATCCCGGCGGTTTTGAGTATTTTTCAGAGGTATCACAATACCTACTTGAAGTGCTTTGTGGAGGGCACTTTGAGTGAGTACGCCGTCCGTCGGATGGGACGTTAAGCTGCGGACCCCTTGGCGCCTTTCGTAAAGAGCTAATGCTAATGTCAACACCGAGTTTCTCTCCACCCTTCATCCTTTCCATCCCTAATGGTGCAAATGACCTCAGCTCTCGGCCGTCTCCCATAAATACTACTACTAATTCCTCTTTCTAACAAAGCACAACCTTTCATCCGACACTATGATAACCGCCTCTTCGATTCCGCGTACTCCCATCCTTCCTTTTCCCTTTAAATAGCAAACGGCAAATCATAACAAATAGACAATATTATAAAAACTAGAAAATTTGATTCATTATAAAGAATTTTTTATTTTAATTTTCTTGTTTATGTAAAACCCACTTTATCGTAGTAAATATACTACCCCTACCGGATATTAATTAAATACATTGCCCTAACCTAATAATTTTATATATACACACACACACATGTCCAAATATATATCAATGTATACATATATATATATATATATATATATATATATATATATATATATATATATATATATATATAGGTAAAACATATTAACACGCAAATGTCAATACGCCAGTGTCTTTAGGAAACGTGCCTATGTAAAAATGCACTTGTTATTTCATAAAAAAACGATTGTATTTCCTAATTGTGACTAGCACTGATTAAACAGAAAATATCGACAATGTCCTGGTTTTAAAATCTAGTCGGTAGTTTTCGCCACATGAAACTAATGTAGTCACCATTACTAAATTTTTCTCTCATCTCTCACACGTAATAAAAATATTCATAAACAATTTCCCGTGGAAGATGGTTCAGTATACGTAAACCAATTATCTCTACTGCCAAGCGTTCGAAAATATCTGGTCACTGCTGTTACGCGGAAGCATATTAAATTCCAATTAAAACAGTACTGAAGGCACTTGCGTGGAATGTCTGCTAAGTTCTCTCCTGGTAAGGTCTCGAAATGTTCTTACCATAACAATACGTAGTTGGCGACGTCATAGAATTGATATTTTCAAATTTCTGCAAATCAAACTCAGCAGCCCTCTTGGTCGCCAAGTAAAACCGTCGTCATTGTCGAAGGTCGGCAATTCGACCAACCACATGATCGGATATTTTTCAAGCTCGAAAATTGAAAATTATCCTCTCATTGAAAGGGTCGCCCGCCCAAAATGGAAAACAAAACGATTTCAACTCCCATCTATCGCCGGGAAAATCGTTCCAAACATTATCACGACTCATTTTCACGTTTTAATTAACGTCAGAGTCCCCCTGCGTCGAATTGTAGATACTAAAAATTGAAACGCAGGGATTGGGACCAAAACGGATGGGAAATAATCTGATAAATATTTGCTCAGCGAATTTCGCAGTTAAATTTCGAAAGTAGTCTGCACAAGTTGACAATTTAAAAACCAGGCTTTCAACTCCGTGCGTGCTTTCGCAGAAATAATCTCTGCGAGTTTGCAACATAAACTTAACAATATTTCAACAACCATTACAGCCAACATTTGATTACCATTCGTTTTCTGGTCGAATTTTTGGAGTTAATTCAACTTGAACCAAAGTTTGAGCCTTGCAGGGAAAAAACTGAACGGCTAACGACGAAGTTTTAATGGTGTGGGTGAAGAGAGGAAGTTGATGGGGGAAAATTCTAAAATGGCTGAAAACGTGGGTGGAGGAAATATTGAAAGTTAAAGGGATGCCGAATTCCGCGATATAAGGGAAAATGTTGGATAGGAAGGGAAGTGAGAGTTGAGGAATGAAGAGAATGGAGTTGTTAGACCGAAAGAATGTAGGTAGAAGTTACGAAGAAAGGGAAATGATGCAGGGGAAACAAGAAGAAGTTCTTGCGACACGTTGAAGGTAACAGTCGTTAGGGAATGTCCAAAAACTATCGCTGAATGGGTAGAATACCTTGCAGACGTTAGTGAAAGCCTGGAGGTTAAAGCTGTATCGCGTTATGAAAAAGAATAACTTTTTAAAATTTGCTAACAAATTATTAAATAGTACCACCGATTTCATTTCATAGGTGACATCTTCAGGTACCTGGCTGAATGGCGTAGTTTAGAATAGACTCAAAGATTTTTAAAAGAAACGGTGTTTGGTAGGTACTAAGTGGGGTTTTAGAATGCTCTAGACCGTGCACAATGGTCATAGTCAATGGATAAAATGCAAAATACATGAACGGACAAGAGGAATTAGAGATTCATCCGAAACGTATACAATTATCAGAGGCCAAAGGTAAGGGTAGCAAAGGGAGAATCGGGATGGCCAGGGATTGGTAGGGAAGTGAATCATGACTGCCTGTTATCACTACTACCTTTAAGCATATACCTAATCTGAGCAAATGCTAAGTTTGGAATGAGAGGGGCTGGAGTTTGGAATGAAAATTTGAAGCGAGATTATTAGTTCAGTTCTGCATATGACGCAGCAACAATGAGTCAGACTAAGCTAAAATATAGAGAAAAATTGTCTTAGAAAAAGGAACCGATTCATGGAAGGTAACCCTTCTTTGACTGATTCCTGATTCATTGACGTTAAATATTAACACATTCATATATGTAAAGCAGGTGGGGCAGATCATGTAGTAGAGCAGTATGCCAAATAAAAAGGGGCACTATAATGGAGACATTAGGAGAAGAATTGTATCAGCATCAGAGATATTTAGAAGAAGAAGACAATTGATAGCAGGGAAAAAGTAAGTATGCGAAAAATAGATTAGCAAAGGTTTTAGTGCGGAGCGTACTACTATGTGAATGTGATATCTGGTCTTTCATGCGAGATGATGAGCGAAGTTTGGAGGCTTTCGAGGTGTGGGTAAGGTTGAATATGGAGGAAATAATTTGGATAAGAAGACAAATGCTGAAGTTTTAGTTTAGTTTTAGTTATGGTGAGCGAGGTGAGAAGTTTACTGGGGAATTCCGAAAAAGGTAAATGAAATTCATTGAGAACATAGTGAAACGTAGAAGAGTATGTTGAAAGCCGTGATGGAAAGGAAAACGTTAGGAGAGCGGTTTTAAAAAGGAAGACTTGGAGAATTGGACTTTTTGGAGAGTATTAAATGAAGTAGAATTCAGGAGGAAAGAAAGGGAGAAATAAAAGTTCTTGCATAGCTTAGACTTTAATTTTCTTTAGGGATCATCAGAGACCTAGCTTTATTTTGGTTGAATATCTTGAATGAATATTTTCTGTTGAAGGAGTACCTCCGTAGCAATGCTAGGGTAATACGCGCTCATGTTGTTGACGTGATGAATGTAAAATTTCTTCTAGCACCATGAAATTACAGTACGGAATACCATGCCAGTGAAATTAGAGTGATCAAAAGTAGATTCAAAAGATTAAATATATCATTTTTCCACGAACGACAAGGCATCGGAATAACTTGTAATCAATCGCGCTTAAGAAAAAAACTATTTATTCAATTTAGGTAACCTAATATGCTGTCATTATTACCTGTAACCTTAGTATGTTCTCCTTGTTACAAACAGCTCATCTCTTATCCGTAGAAAGGTTCTTCTCATCGTGATTCCGTACTGAACGTAACTTTAGATATCATTATTAACTTTACTTGAATTATTTTACAGATTTATCGCAACTTAAATTTAAAAAAAAAACTCAATTTTGCCTTTTGTACGTATGCCTGATTTAGAACGGTTCCCCTGCAACACACTCCAGTGGTGGTTTGCAGGGTACCTTGTAAATTGTAGATGAGAATCAGTAAATAGTAATGCTCTTTCAGATAATACCTAAATTATAAATTCAAATAAACTTATTCAAGTATTGTGATAATAGGTCAGAATATACTTTGTACTGCCAATGATATATTTCAATTGTATATTATGAGTCGTGGATCTAGAAAGCCATTTAGGAGGAGAATAGTTTTTATGAATACTGGAAAAGAAATTACATTCGATTTTCTCCTGCAGCGAAAATTTTAACTATAGCTGATTTTTCAAAATGATACAATTTTTTTAGGGGTAAAAATATTCTCCAAAAGAGGGTGGCTTCCTTTACTCTCCCTTGGAACTTACCCAAATTGTGTAACGCAATTTTGGTCTTGCCATACATAGGGTTGTGTGCATCAGGTGGAAAGTAAACTGAGTGTTCCCTCGCCTGTTCCTTGCAATCAGGAAAAATCATATTTTATTTTTCAAAATTTTGTGTGATTAAAACGTTATTCAATGATTAATAATAAGTTTGATTGAAATCAGACCGCATAAGTTCTCTATAAAAACAGTCTATATAAATCACAAATAGTAGCATCAGCTTTCACGCAGACCTGAGCATTGACACATTCCACTCCGACTGTTCTGAAGAATTCGTTTTAAAGTCGTTCGAGAATATCGTTGGTATAATGAATTGAAGGATATATTGTCCATATATATGTATACGAAAGTGCTAATATGGCGACATGGCTAATATAACGACATTATACACACAATATACTCGGCGTGAGGATATTTTCAATTAAGTTTATGTTCGATCAAAAACGATAGGAAGATATTTTTGCTCTGACGTATTATCCACATATTGATAAGTTTATTATTGATCAATATTTCAAATATATGCGATATAAGTGGATATATTTACGCGAAAGATATTACAATGGAGATGTAATGACATCATATCGGTATTTATTCATTAACAAAATGTAGGTTTGTCTGACAGCCCTTAACGCGCACGCACTGTGACAAACATTTACCGGGCGTCGGCATTGAAATTCGGGGAGTGGACTCAGCGTAAATATTTCATTTTGTGTGTTGCCGTTTCGTCATTGTATTGTTGTTCGCTCGCTCAGCATTAAAAAAAAACACAGTAAGAAGGGAATTTTTTTGCTCCCACGTCGGAAAGCGTTTTCGTTCGATTGAATGTGCTATCGACCTAATGGCGTATACTAATCCCATATCGCATTTCCCCATCTCCCTCTCCTATTTGTATTGCCAGTGATTAAACCAACGATCAGGATATAAAACTTCAAAGGACGCCTAAAGTACATATTTGATTTATCCGCAGTGCATGTAAATATGACCGAATCACTCTATATACTGAAATGGCTCACGGCGGATAATCGAAGGAAATATATTATGGTTAGCCTCTTACACTCCATATTTCATTATAATGAGTCTATATAACTGTACTCCCAGTTCATTCTCTAGAAATCTTTTTAAGTACAGATAAATGGAGGCCGCAGGAAGTAATAAATTACAGATCACATTGCAGCCAGACACCACATATGCCATTTCTTCGTAACAACCAGTGATTCATGGTATGTCTTGGCTCGGGAAATGCGTGAATCCGCCCGGCAAGTGGAAAGATCCGGTGTTCGAGTCCCGGTTGAGGAGATATTTTTACTCTTGTGATCCGTTCGATTCCGCCTTCCCCATCTCTATTGTGTTCGTCCTTTATACGTGTTCCTATCCCTTTTCCTTATATATGTTTCTGTATATATGAGTATATATATATATATATATATATATATATATATGATTACTTCGATATCTTCCGATGAAGACGGAGAAGAATTCCGTCGAAATGACAAAGAAATAACGTGTGAGTGATCTTTTTATGTGTTTCTATATTGTTTGTTGCTGTCCAATTTATTATTCAACACTTCCGTGTTACGTCGACGAAATCATATATATACTTATATATATATATATATATAAATGCATGTATGTATATATATCTCATATATACACATATATTCCTCAATGAGTTATACAGATGACCTCTGCCCTTCTTTTGCATGATACTATTTTTTCAAGTGTTTTGTTTTTGTATGAAGAACGATTATACAATTTCAATCTCTAATGCACAGTTTACAAAGTTTCACTTACGTAAATATTTCTTCAAATTTTTAAAACGCTTTTGAGTGCATATTTTTAAAAGTATCATCTTGAATGAATATGTTAACAACAATGTAATTCTCCTAAGAGGCGAATAAGGGTTCCCTGAAGGTTAAAAAAAAAATAAGCGTCCTAACAGGGTTATCCACGAAATGAAGGATCATTACCACCCTCCTACTTCCAATTCCTCTTCTCTCTTCTCTGAAAGCTTTAATGTCGGTGTTTGCGAAGGCTACAGCAAAACTCTCGCGTTCGTTTTTTCAATGCCTGATTTTAGGATCACATTTCACAGGTCTATAAACAACTTGGATGGCTGATAACTGATCAAAGCCGAAAAAGACTTGAAAAGGATACCTTTAAATTCAATATGGTTTACAGTGAAGCACCAAATCGTTTGTACAAACAAAATTAAATACCGGCTTAGATAGACGCAAGAAGAGAAAATATTAATAAATATGTCGACAAAGAATGAAAAATCTGCTCTCATTTCCTGCTATAAAAGTTAAGCAACTGAAAAAATAAATGGATTGAATAATGTTCAATAATTAAAATTAAAGGATTAACGTAAAACAATCCTGGAGGCAAAATATGACTTACACACGCACAAGACACATTTTTATGATCATCACGTTTGTGAACGTAGTATACCTTTGCTCTTTGTACTTATCTCGTCACTTATAGCTCTTTTTGAGTGCTATATTTGATGCTTCATGTTTCCTTACAATGATTACGGGCTATGTATACGTATTCCTTATATCTTTGTGCATTATTTTATTTCTCAGGGTTGCAATCAGCATGTTTTTATATTCTGTTAGTGATGTAAAATCCATGGTCTATAGGGATAAATCATTCCATAACAAATTACAATTAATTCTTTTAAGCATGAAGAAAACAAAAAATCAACGCAATAGATATAGGATGAATTTAAATGCCAGCAAAACAAAGGTTACTGAATTTTCCAAATAGGGGAAAGATAAGTTATATATTAAAATAAGAGTTCAAAAACTAAAGCTAGAAAAACTAATTGGAACAATTAATCTATCTCGGAAGTTTTAGGACCAATATGTTCAAAGTAGTACGGACTTAGGGCAGAAAAACTGCGTTAGGCAAAGTAGGTTTCGCACTGGAGGAGGGAGCTGATAAATGGAAGGTTGAGTAAGGACGTTAAGAAAATATTTGTGAAAACTTTGACATCGAGCAAGGTTTTGCACGGCAAAGGAAGTTGGTCGTTGAAGCAAGATACAGGCGTAGATGGGTTGCTTGCGGGTTGTGAGTGTGGAGAAAGATTGAAAAGGGAAGCGAACGGAAAGAAAAACAAACCAAGTACCAAGCGTGGTGTGGGAGAAAAGGGGAAGATTCTTAAAAGAAATCCAAAGGAGGCAGGAAAGGTGAATGCAAAACATTTTGATTGGCAACGGGATGTGTAAGACTGCGATAGAGGGAAGAACATAAAGCAAGCGTGGTAGGAGGATAAAATGATTACCTTGGCATGTTGGACGGAATAGATGTAGGCAAAAAGTAAGTGGAATTGAAGAAGGGTTTATTGCAATGTATTGGAGGCAGGCTTTATCTCATTAGGCGAGGCTGAAAAATGCAAGGGTGATATTTTCGTGCCCATTCAAAACCCACCTTAAACGGTAGACTACCCAGATAATGATACATTGCGTCGAAACCGGTTGAGTTAAATTTAGATTTATGTGGAATAGCATGTGCGTTTTTTCTTCCCCACGAATCGGTAGACTACACCGTAATAATAATAATTATATTACAACAACCCTTGCATTAATTTGCGTGGTCATTTACATCTACTGTGTAGGTAGTGATAGTAACCTATGGTCTCATTAAATTAGTAAGGGGCTGGTGAGGGCCCCTTCGTCGTCACAAACAAAGTTGTGAACAGAATTAAAGGACTAAAGCATGCGAATTCTTCCCGTACAAGAACTTTAACACGGTTATTCGCCCCTTCACTTTCCTCCCGCCGCAACTAACCGGATTGCATTTCTACATATTCCCATCCGTTCACTCAAAGACCCGTCGTTGCGTTTCAAATACAGCTCAACTTCCACACACATTCACACCTGCCACTTTCAAGCAACAGAGAGCGCTTCGATCTATGAAAGCTACAACCATCCCCTTTTATTTGACTGCTAGATTCTTCGACACTATATCCTTAGCATAATTAAGATGAGGGTCTCTCCCGTGATCATGTTAAAACCCATCACATTTTGGTGGACCAGATCGTGGAAATAAGATTGCAGAGACATAAAATACAGGACCGTCCGTTTCAAAATGTCATTTTTCCATTGAACTTGAAGGGATGAAAATATCTGTAATGAAAGACATCCAAGAATTATTTTTTCCTAATTGAATTGTGTTTACCAGAATTAGGATTAGAATTAGAATTTTACCAGCATCTCGTCACGCACAAGTAGTGATTATGCATTGTGTTGCTTGCGGAGAGAGTTGTTTCAGTAATTTTTTTGCAAAACGTTAACTATAATAGCCTTTAAACTTTCTTCAAGAATCATCAGCATAGATGATTTAAGGTAATAATTTCACATCATAAAAAAGATAAAGAACAAATTTTGAAGAATTTAACTTAATCGAAGGGATAAAAAAGTTATTTTTTCTTAATGAGTCGTCATATCCACCAATATTGATTGGTTTATGTACAAAGAGGACAAATTTTTAAAGTTTTGATGCCACTGCAGTGAAATTTAGCGCAATTAAATAATGTGCTTAAATTCTCGGAGGGTTTATTATTATGATAAAGTGTATATGTAACTCTCTTGTTTCCATGGTGACTTGATTTCCATAAATTTGACGTGGAATTTTTCACTCAAATTTTTGTGATTATTTGTTTATGAGATTCAGAAAATGTTCAAGTTTAATTCGGAAGTCACCGCCAACCAATGTTTGATTCTCGACTTAAATCGAGTTCCGTGAAGATTTGAACAATGATGTAATAATACACTTGTTGCATCATCGTATTAAGAAAGAATTGATTTTGAGAATACCTAAGGCTAGAAAGATACATTGTAGACATAAATGGTTATAAATCTAATTCTTTCCTCATGGCATTAGTGACCGACATAGTTGAATCAACTGGACATAATTCCTCAGGCAAAGATTCATCATAATAACCCAGCATAACAATTCCTCAGATAAAGATACATGATACGCTTGTTGGGTGTCATATAGCTGAAGAGTCACTACCAGGGGATACTCACGCGTATCCGCGGTCACATGGTAATCTCCGTGACGAACATGCAAATACCAATAAAAAAACAGAATCAAGAGTAACATCATAGGCGTTCTTGATATCCACAATTAAAATGAAATTTCTAAATTTTCAAATTTTATTTTTGATAGAGCCATAAACGGTTTACATGCGCGTCAAGTTCCAGTTGAGTATGCTTCAATTTGATTAAACGTGTCGAAGCGTTACAGCGCACCGTTCAATAAAGTTGAGGAAAATTAGAAACCCGTTTTCATTCCGGACACAAATACCCAGCTGCAAGTTAGAGCGAAATCTGAAAATTTTCCGCAGCGGTAAAAACTTTATCCTTCAACGCGCTCCGGACTCAATGAGCCACCACCATTAGGTAGGTTAAAAATTTAATTCCTTTCATTCGTCTTCTATTGTTGGATATAGAACAATGAACAGGAACATGGAAATTTTTTTCTCCTGTCCCTGATGATGGCGGTTCACTGAGTCGGAAGTTGTACAATCAACTTTTTTAACACAGTGGAAAAGTTCATTTATCACTCAATCCAAGAATAAACTTCCAATACATCTCGCCGGAAACCGCGAATAATACCCTGCTACAAGTTACACGAGGTACTAGATAAAAAAAAAACACTTGAAAAATCCCCTCATAAAAACGGTTCGGTTTCGCGACCGAAGGACTCCTTTCTGTTGACAAAATTTGCTGCTGTAGCCACTAACACATACAAAAATACGCACACAAACAAACACACACATACGCACACGATTATACTGGATTGTAGTGAAACGCTTCGTGCAGCTACGAGATACAATATTCAAATTCACGATTACAAAATTACGATTATACGTATTCATGTGGTCTAAGGATATTTTGTGTCACGTTAGGGTACATTGTATACAGGGTCCATCAGAAAACTTCCCCAAACTGGAAGACAACTAATAATAAAAAAGTAATACTTAGGATTACCTACAAAAGAATGGAGAAAGAGAATATTAGTATTTAGATGGGATCGGTATACGTTTGGAGAGGATGATAGGTGAGTGTGAGGCCACAGCAGTGATGCGATCACTCATAGCAAGGAATTTAAAAGAGTACAACCAGGATATACACGTATTTGTACACGTTCGTGAATTTCGAGGAATCTTTCGACTGAGTAAACTGGGAAAAACATTTCATCATTTTGCAGGAGACAGGAGTAACACAAGAGAAATAGGCGATTCATTTCAAAACTCTCTGTCTCACACTGCACAGGTGCGGAGAAAGAATGGAGAATTGGGCTGCGTAGTGTTAGGAAGAGGGGTGAGACCATATATTACCTGTTCTTTTCAATATATATGCGGAGGAAACGGCAGGAGAGCCACGGAAAGGACAGAAAACTGGAGTGAATGCGGATTTGGGATCCTTTGAAATCAGTTAGATTTGCAGATGATCAAGCGTTAGCTAGTCAGTCAGCCGCCAAATAGATTCAATCGTTATTTTGACGCATCGAATAATCAGTGTGATTGATATGGGACGAAAATGAGTTATAAAAAACGAAGGTAGTGAAAATCTTCATAAAAAGGGAGACTAAAATAAACATTACATTTGTGGGAACATACCCTAGAACAAGTATTGAATCGCGTCCAGCGTAGAGGAGCTAGATTTGTAAAAACGTTATCATAAACTTAGTAGCGTATCCAAAATACCAGAGCAGCTGGGCTGGGAATCACTCACGGGGCGAAGGTTAAATTACAGATTGAAGCTCTTGCATAAATAAGAAGGACGACTCTTTAACAATGATGCTGAAAATATATTATTACCCCCATAACACTACGTCAGGGAAGATCATGTCAATTTAATTTGAGATTAAGCGGAGAACAATTTGATTTAAGATGTAATTTTTCCGACGAAAGATAAGGGATCAGGATAACATTGTCCGACCGCAGTACGGATAAAAATATTCGGGTGAAAATTAGTCTACTGTGTATATGTACCCCCTATTACACACCCTACCAATGGCTTGCAGGGTACTTATAAATATAAAATAAGTGCAACGTTACAACTTATAAGGAAAGGTTTTGGATGAGTACGGTTAGAGTGAAGGTGGGGACGTAACGACAAGATTTACATTAGATAGAGAATATTTTCCAAAGGGCCGGAGTTGAGGTCAGGCACATCAAGTGAAGATTTAAAGAAACGACTAGTGAAAGCTTTAACATGGAGTGTAGTTATGTACGCTTAAGAAACTTGGTCATTGAGGTAGGAGGAATAGTTCCAATTGGAGGTCTTTGAGATGTGGGTGTGGAAAGGAATGGAAAAAATTTAATGGAAGGAAAGGAAAACAAACGGTGAGGCTCCTTTAAGAAAGAAGAGATGGAAGAAATTAGAGGACAACGGCACAGGTGAATGCAAAAGAAACTGAGAGGTTATGAGCTCCTTCAGATGGTGACAGAGGGGAGAATGTTGGAAAATTAGAGCAGAGGGACGAATGTGATAGACAGTCAGATGATTTGAAAGGAGTTAGAAAGTTTTTAGAGCTAAAGATTGAGTTATTTTTATAAAAAATGAGTATCACGGGGCCCAACAATACGTAGTTTCTGAAATATTAATTAGGGCTTAAAAGTATGATATTGTGTGGTTCAGGGGCCCACTAAGAAACTACCCTAAGCCGGAAGACTACTAATAATATTAATGAACGGTAGATAGCAATGAAAATACCAAATACAACTTGGGCGTTTCAGGTACTCCGAAAAACGTTTCAAAATTTCGTGAAAATCATGCTATGGCAGTGTCCTAGAGAACACGCTACGGTTGGCAAACCTGCCACCGTCTGAACAAACACACACGCGAGAAGTCATCGCGCATCAACTCTGGATCCTTTCGGTCGGATTAATATTTGGGGACGGCAATTTGCATGTCTCCGTCTGGCCACGTCGTTCCCCCCTCATATGGAGGGAGAGAGAGAGAGCGACGGACGAGGGATAAAGGGCGTCGTCGGGGGAGGGGGTTGTGGAGGAGGAGAACAAGAGACGGAGGGAGGAAAGAACAGGAATTGATTGGAGGGATATTATGTCCGCCGCCGGGCCTCCCCCAATATCACCGTCCCATTCCTCTCTATAAAGCGGTGGAAGGGCGAGGGGCGGGGGACGAGTTGTGGGGAGAGAGAAAGAGAGAGCCGGCCGGCGGGGCGCATGGGATCTGAATCCCGAGGGCCGTCGGGCCCATTCCCGACAGTCCAATTCTGCGAAAACGATCCAGCTCAAATAATCCGAAGAGGAGGCGGAGGAGGAGTGGCAGGGGGAGGTTCATATGCACGGGATCATTTCGGGCAAATCGCGAAAATATCACTCAGACTCAATTACATTTGCCTCCATCTCGAATTCGTTTAATTAAATCCACAGCGGATCGGGGTTTGCGATTCCGACTATGCCTCCACCGGGTATTTTGGAAAACACTTCATTTTATTTCGATCAGATTTATTAGCTGCCGATCGGCAAAACGTAAGCCGAGTATCAAAAGCAGACCTCCACACTGGGTCGGCAGAGGATCGCCCCCGTTGGACAAAAAGGTTGTGCAGGGGGGAAGAGGGAGGGGGCAGGTGGAAGCTATACGGACGGCGTTTAAAATTTAGCATTTTTTTGGCTAATTTAATACCCGTGCAAGGAAGTCCAGACTTCTCTCTATTCTGCCTGGGCGATGCCCATAAATATTACACGGACACGGTTGATGGGGTCAGCAAGGTTCATTTACTCTTATTGAAACCGGTACTCAATGGATTTCAAGAGCCGAGTACGCAAGTTTTTCATCGTGAGAGTAAAAATTTCTCCGCTCGTCTTCTGAAAGAGCAGGGAGACCTATCATACTGAGTAAAATTATTTGGATATATTTTCATTGTGGGTTGGGAAATAGACTTATTAATATATTGATTGTATTCTGCCACTTAAGGTATCTTTTGGATAGACGCACACACTATCCACCGCTTCATTAATAGTCCTGGCCTTACAAGACATCACGTGACATCCTATATTTAAATAAACCCTCTATTTCCACAGACATTCTGCCTCCCTTTATCCCATACAACATGTCCATTCTTTGCCTCCCCTTTCATCTCTTGCCGAAACGCTTTCCCCACTATCACGGTCTTCAACAGTACATCGCCAATCGAAACGCTCTGAATCCACTTTTCTTGACGAACTTAGTTTTTTTCCAAAAAAATTCCCCCTTTTATTCACTACCATGAATACTACTTCTTCGTTCGTTTTCATTTCTACGTATTTTATTTTTTTTTCCATTCGTCATTGAACACCGATATCACAAAAGCCTTCAATATACGCCTACGCAATTTTGCTTCAAAGACCATGTTTCCGCACTGTGCGAAACTATGCTCCAAATCAAGTTTTTTTTCTATTTTTTTTCTTTTCATTATCACTCTATATCTCTGTCATCAGTTCTATTCTCCTGTTAAAAGCTTCTTTGTCTAACTTAATTCTATTTCACATGTCCCTAATACTTTGACCATCATCGTCGAAACCACTTCCTACATAGTCTCAATTACTTTAGTTTATGGCCTCCCATATAACATTTTTAACCTTTCTATTTTTCGAAAACCTCTTTACCTTTTTAAAGTCAGGAAAATTTTATAGTTTCAACAATAGTTTGTGACGAAAATAGTTCTAAAAATATTAATCTATAATCATTGCACACAGGACGGAAGCATTACGTTACCTACTATATCCTCATAAAGTCTCACCCAAGGGGTTTTGACTAGATGCACTTCAAAGTTTAGATTATGCATGATCGATCGTGGATAATTATTTATTATTGCATTGCATTACATTATTTTTTACTCATCCTCGATTGAAACGTGATATTTTTTATGATTCAATTAAAATAATATAATAGGAACTAAATTAATGAATATAAAAAGATTTGTTCGGGCATATTCATTGGAAAGGTCACACGACCTTCTGGGCAGATAGCCCACCCCGGGACCATAATTTATCATACTATTTATGTAGAAAAAAAATGAAAAGTGAAAAGACTTCCATATTTCAGTTTTCACCGCGTTCGTCCCCACTACGTATTGCCCCTCAGTTCATTTATCATTTATCACTTATTCAAACCTGATTCCCTACAGCGAACTTGATAACTAAAACAGGCCGAGTTTTATAGCGCCGGAGTATGAAAACTTCATCCGATTGTTTCCGGACTCAACAGTGCATTCATCTACGTCAGAGCTACCCCTTCTTCATTTGCAAATATTTCACGGAAATTCGAGCCTCAGCGGCAAACTATTTATCTTTTTCTAAAAAAAAATTGGGGTATAATCGCAATTCCATGTTTTCCTCCCAGAGATCTGTTATTCTTAAGGCTCTTTTGATTATTAAGAGACGAGGTGAAACCTCCTACACTCTCTCATATAATATGCACACCCACTCTCTGCTCAAAATCGAAAAAAATTAATCATGCATTAGCCATTTATATCAAACTTTTTCTTCGCGCCAGATTTTTCTTTGGGAAAATTCTTTGTACATGAAACCCTGCCCTCTTCGTTCAACGAAAGAATCCGTTCCCTGAAACCAATAGTTTTGGTTCTATCCCTGTACTTTCAGCTATTGTTCGCCTGCCCTGATAACTATCATACAAAAACTACGGAACTTCTTTGCAATTTTTCTCATCAACGCATCGCAAACATTACCCATAGGATTTCTACATGCATTTATCTTAGCGACCGAGACTGAGAGCTACGGAAGTATTAAAGGAAGACTTTGGAGAGGAGTATGTAAATGAATATTTACATTGACGTCAAGAGGCAATGGAACTACGTGCGACTACGTGATGAAAATGTTGACGGTGGTACCACCCAATTGTAATATATATTCTAAGAGTGAACACGGACGCCAAGTTCTACATGAAACTGCTGCAGCCTTAAATTGCATGAATTGTCCCGGGAAGAACAAATTAATTATCTCAGGAGTTAATTGGAGGATTTCTCTCTTTGTAAAAAAGAATGGAAGGACTTCATTATGTAATATACTCACACATCAACCACATATAACACGGTTTAGATCTCATCCGATGGGATTGGTTTATCATAATTTAAATACGAAGAAAAAATAAACTTAATTCAAAGAATATTTCATGCAAAAACTGAGTTATCTTCTTTTATTTCGTATTGAAAATCAAACTATAAGCCTGCTGCAAAACTTACTGCTAGTTTAGAGAGGATTTCCAAATTTAATTCAGCTTTCATATATATATATATATATATATATATATATATATATATATATATATATATATGTGTGTATATATATGGTACACACACACACATGAATACACACTAGAAGACTTACATCACACATACCCGAACAACCATCTGTATTTCCAGTACACTTCGTCTATTTCCGGACGATGACGCAATATATTGGGAAATAATTGGTCATAAAGATAGATTTTCATTAGCTGACGACCTAAATGCAATTCAAAAGTAGTGCGAGACATGGAAGCTAGAATTAAATTTGAATAAATGTGTTTCGACAAATTTTTGGATAAAAAGCATTTCACCCGAAAACAACCAATAAGAGGAACCAACATGGCACTCGTGAATCAGTAAAATACTTGGGTGTAACGATAACTATGGATATGTCGTGAGGAAAACACATTGGTGAAATTTGCAGGATAGCTAATTAAAAGTTAGTATTAATAAAAACAATACCTGGGAATTGTAAGGAAAGGGCCAAGGAGTTTTGTTATTTCACGTTAGTTAGGCCCCACCGTGAGAATGCTGAAAGTGTATGGGATGCTCATGAAGTAGGCTTAATTTCGGAACTAGATCAAGTGCAACGTAGAGCAGCTAGGTTAGAGAAAAATTATTATCAACAAGGTAGCAGTGTCACGAAACTATTGGAAGAATTAGGATGGGAGCCACTAGTTAACCGTAGGCTTAAACACAGGTTAAAATTTACTCCGTTAATTTGAGACAGATTAATTATCCGAGGATGTTAAAGACATACTACAGGCCCCGACTTACTATGGTAGATCAGATCATCAACGTAAAATCAGGGAGATTTATTGTAGAACGGATAGATTTAAAATATTGTTTCCTCGTACTATTAGAGATGATAATAGATATAACAGCAACTGCGGAGGAGGTAATTAGAATTTGTAATGCATATATTTGTCGGTATCCGGCATTTTATTCTTTTTATTCAATAGACCCATCTTTTTAATAGTTCTACAGCATGATTTAATTACACCTATCCTCTTACTGAATATTGTTGCATGTAAGTACTTTCTTTCGTGTGATGAAAATTTATCAAGTGCATGGTCAAAATAATATTTCTGCAGAGGGAACATGATATGGTTTTTTATGTGGTTTTATTCTGTTTTACGGGTGGGGACCTAGCACCCCCCGGCACACGCCCCTGCGGCACCTTGCCGGGTATTATGTAGAAGTAGATAGATGTGTGTGTATGTGTGCATGCTACTACATGTCATCCAATAATTTGACACGGCAAAACAGTTAACTGCTCATTTAAATGCAACAAATAAATAAAATCATGGTTTATATGATACGGTTGTCCCTACCATCTTTATCGGTGTAAGAATCAATAGTCATTTTTCTCAAACTTATGAAGACGGAAGAGACGAGCAAAATTAAATATTTCTTTTTCTATGGTATGTCCCTTTTCATGAGGTTTGTGTTTAATTTTCACATTATTGTGACGATAAATGTTCTAAATCTTTTTCTCCTTTGCCTTCAAAAATTATTTGAACATGACAAACAGACGTACACAAACTGAAGTAGCACAAGAATAGCAGTGATGCGGAGGTACCCATCCGGAACCATTTTGTCGATGGTCAGGGGGGAGGGGGAGTGTTGGAGCACGGGAGCACCAAGCCGTTGAGGGATGGGGCAACTAATGGCGGAGGAATAACGGAATGCGAAGGTTTAAGATCACGAACAAAAATCATGGGTTGCAGATGGAAACTTCAGGATTCTCAATCACATTAATTATGCATACCTCATTATTTAAAAAAAAAGCACCTCTAATGCACACGGAGGGGATGTCAAAATTATGATGGCTTAACGACGACAATGGTGGATGAGAAAATGCATAGTTGAACAGGGGGTGATTATATGTCCGCACAGGATTCGCTTACGGACGTCATAGAAATGTATATCGTTCCGCCTTCCCGAGCTCATTTCGCCAGTGAAATTAGCAGTAATTTTTCAGTGGGCGGGTCACCAACCTCTTCGTACAATCACCGCTAATTTGGAGGACCTATAATTTCCTGGCATTATTTTCTTAACCGTTGCATTCGAGTGTTCCTTCTCTTTCCCGGAAATCTCGCCAACGGTCAAACTCATGTAGGACCACGCATTGCTCGTTTCTGAGCTTTGAATTTCGAATTAAATGGGTAACTTCACATTTGCATCGAATTATTCCGGATATGTGAGATTCGCCGGTGTTATTACGATATGACTTCAATAGGGAGCGCAGTTATTCAACCTTGTTCATCCACACGGGTTAAATTGAACATAGGGAGAAATTACGACTTACCGGACCCATCATCAACCTAATCCCACCTACCCAAAAAATTTCCTTTCCTGCCATTTCCTACTCTACATTAACATTTGCACAATACCTCGTAAGCCTACACAATTGCATGTGGCAGGATTGCAACGGCATCAACCTTTTGTACCTTAAATACAATAAAAACCGGGTCTCTGACGATGATAAAATCAATAGGAATGCAGTAAGCAGTTTAGGAATGGCGATGAAAGATTTCTTTCAGTCAGTGAAGCTACTGCATAAACATCCACACATTACTCTATGAAGAAGTACTTCTAAGAGATAGGTTATGTGTGACGACCTTGGAGGACAAGAGAAGAGAAAAATTGGTTGGAGACATCCTCAAGTATATTATTTCATTGAAAACAGTAACAGAAGGAAATATGGTAGGGTAGAACTACAGAGGAAATTTATTTGTTCTCCATGAATGCAAGAAGCATCCCCACACCTGATCCCTTCCTCCTCTCATAGACCACTTAATCAAATTCTCATCTTGAGAAATATAGGAGCTGTTTCCATAGAAAACCCTTGGCTTCGGTATTGTAAGTCGATTGCTGAAAAATGTTGGCTATACTTTTATATCCTCTAGTCATGGGTTAAGTGCCTTCTGATTGACCTGCAGAACGTTCATCGTTTTTCGCCTCCTAATTCGCTCTCCATTATTTCTCTTTTCACCGATACATTTCATTATTGGTTTCCACGCGTCACTGAGTAGGAAATTACAATCCTTATTGAAATTATTGCTTTGGAGCCGGATCTTAGAGGTCTTCTTAGTCGGTCTATTCGAACAATCCTGCGAGTTGCAAATTAATTTTGTCATTTCCCATAGTCATGGCTAATACTATGCTCTGAAACTGCTGACTTAAGTTGTCGTCCCAATCGGAGTTGCCTCGGGTGTTCTTTCGGTCTATTTTTAATAGTTCGACGTTTCTCACCCGCGTTTACTTCTCTATAATAACAGGGGATTTGATGGATACACGGTGTTTTTAGTCTAATCGGATTAACTTACTTACTAGCGAAATGATCGAGGTATTCGCAAAGCTGGCTCTGGTGATCAATATATCTTGTCATATCTTCCACCGGGCTATCGTTGGCTCGAAGAACAGTTTAAGGGGCAGTGAATGGTTGCAGTGCCCATTCTTCCGGAAGATCTTTCTTGGATTCTTTAGCCTAGCTGACTACCCTTGTCTGCTATGGATCGGGCTGTATACATTGGCGATGGCATTACTGCGTTGGAAAGGGTGATGATGACTTGTTGCTAGGTTAGATTGACATGAGCTGGTTTTTAATAGACTATGGATCCTAGGATACCGTATATTTTTCTTTTAATCAAGGTGACAAGGAAAGAGGTCGTTTCTCTCTATTTCCAGTGTAAATTGGATGTTGGGATGCTGTTTGTTCGTGTGTTTCATAAACGAGTCCAAAGCGTTTAATGAATAGTTCCAGGCAATAAACAAGTTGTTCACGTAACTTCAGAAGCATTTCCACCGTAGACAAATCAATTTAAGAGCCCGCTCCAAATCTATTTAACAAATTGGATGCCATTATCCACTGACCACTGAGAACTCAGGGTTCCAACTGGAAAAACTGGCTGGTCCGTGGCCGAGGCTTTTTGGGGTTTGTTGTCACAGTACATTGCTTGACCTTCTTTGAACTATCTAACACTCACCTGAACATTTGATGCAGATTCAAAATGCCATCAGCGAATGTCTCACCCAATTAACGTTGAGTGTTGATTGGTTTCGGAGAAAGAATTCATCAGAAGAAATCAAATGATTAAGTGCTGTTCATGCACACTAAATAAAGTCATATTAAGCATTAAAAACACTTCTCCATTATAGCAAGAGATATAAAAGTATTCACTGTAAGGTATGCACCTTTTATTCATAAAAATTACCCAATCATTTTATGCTCATGTCTTGCTATGTACTCCCTGTTTTTAAAATAAAAATTGGGTGACTTCAGGATGTAAATGCAACTCATACATCATCACTTGTAATTTGAATACCTAAAGTATCATTATTAGCTCCAGTATAGTATTTACTGATATTTAAAAAAATAATTACACGAAAAATGGTGGAGTTGCCGTAATTTTAATGTGAAATTATTCCTCATTGAATTCTAGCTAATTTGCGTTTAAGATGCGGAAATATTCTCTATTAACTAAATTATATTGCTTCATAAATGTTTATAAATGAACAAGTACGTTTATAGGTAGGATTACGTTTCGTAATACAATTAGTGAAGGTATGGCCTTCAGCCGTCATTACATTAATCAAATTTGAACTGGTTGATGCACAGAGTAGGGTATCAGGATCCTAAGCCACGGAGAATTTTAGCACAGCTTATGGATGCTGTCTATAAGCAGCTGAGGATTGAAATATGCAGAGTGCCCTATACCTCCGAATATCCGCATGGATTGCTCATTCCATTCCTGCGGTGGAAATCCGTTTTCCTAACCCACTACTCGCGATCCGTTATGCGTCAGCTTTTGGAGGAAGTGATTCATGAAACGGAATGCCTTCCGTCTGACTGACTGTTAAGTGGCGTGATGGGAAACTGATGGACCCCTTAAGTGAATGCACGAATTTTTACCCATGCGGACTACAGAAGGAGCGCCATGGATACGAATGGGATAGGCAAAGAATCTTTGATGCACTTGAGAGGAGTGTCCGGTTTTAACTTTAGCCATGAGAAATAAAACGAAAGATGGCAAATTCGTAACAATTAGCATTCTGCGTGCTTGACAAAATTCATATACACTTCGATTCACCGGTGTTTTTGGTTGATTCGTGTTAGAAGAGACCTCGAGGGTCTATTGAGATAAATTAGGAACAACCTATATGCTCCATATGAAAGGGTACAGGTTTACCTTTTCTCAAACTGGTTACATTCATGCTGGAAGAGTAAAATTATTTCCATTTCCAGACAAGCAGAATAAAAACAATAATACTTTAGATAGGTTAAGAGTATTACAAAATGTCGAAAAAATGAATGATTTTCATAAAACCAAGTTTGATTTTCTCCTCATGTCTATACGCTACGAGTTAAAAGGCGCCCAATATTGTCAAATACATTCCTCATTCCTCAAGGCATTCGAATCACGTGTCAGATTGGGGGTTTAGTAGCATGGACAATAATATACGCCATTGCACTCGATACCCATTGACCGAAAAGCTCAACAACAGACTGAACAGGCTAATACAAAGTTACAAATACAACCTAATTAAATCCATAATCCTTGGAATAAAAGTAATTGAGGTTTATGTGATTGGATTACAGTTCACACATTCACTCGTTCGGAGGAGGAAGGTGAAAGGACTGAGCGTCTAATCCGACCAAGTTTTAATAAATGGATTATGAACTTATAAGTATACTCAGCAGAAAGAGAAATAGTGACAGAACTCATTTGGAAATAGTTCCCATTTGTTGTCGCAAAACAAAAAATAGTAACATATAATTGAATCGCTCTGTTTTGAAATATATACTGGTCTTTTTCAGCTTCCACCACAGAAATTTCTATCCTCGAACAATTTCTCGATCGCCATGAAAATCTTCTATATTATCGATAATCATTTCCTGCTGTCGGTCAGCATTATCTGACTTCTCATTTTCAAAGATGAGAAACGTTAGCAAAGTCGTGAAATTGCGAAAAGTATCAGTGAATGGAGGAACAATTTTATGAAGTGTACGGTTTCAGGTTGTGTTTACTAGTTCGACGAAGTTTAGAAATATAGCGATTATCGATCGGTCTCTTTTTATCCAAAAACCTACGTTAAACGGTAGAATGCTACAAAAAAATAAAAATAATAAATGCTCATCAGCAGGGAGAGAAAGTAAATATTTTCTGATTCCACCGGAAAATGTTAACATGCACCTAATACGCTTTTTTATTCAATATTCTGCTTAATAATTTCGTCACAACTTATTACAGGACTCATCTAAGATTCAATCGTGGGCTTTTCCTTCTGTAACGTCTACTTCTTAAGAAAATGCCTTTCAAATTTGACGATTATTCGATTTCGTAAATATAAGGCCACTTTCGTTAGTTTCCTTTTTCCTCCGATAGTTGTCTCGCCACGAGTTCAAGATCACGCTAGCGTCACGATCCTCCGGTTACAAGGCTGTTGTTTAACTTGTTCGTTCATTAGTTTTACTAGGTTAAATCTTACTAACATGACTTTTTCCCCGGTTGCAATTTCCCCCGGTGACTTTTAGATTTTTCGGCTTAATCAACTTTTTTTTGGTTCCTTTAGTGAAGTTTTTATATTTTGTTTTATCTCGTCGAATAAACGACATTCACAGTTTCAACCTGATCTTACTGGAGAGCAAAAAGGTCTGAGTAGAATTCGTTCGGTTTGCTTAGTCCCATGAAAAAAAAAACTCGAGACTTTTTTGCTGGGAGTATTACGCGCAAAGGAATCAACCGCGAGGCTGGTGGGTTCGAGGTGGTGGAGGGGGGAATTGTATAATGTCTATTTCTACTTTTGCGCGTACGTCACACTTGCGAGCAGATAGGTCGGCTTCAAGGGGTCGTCCTCTCGTGTAATTGGGTTTTCGGGTGGGGTTTAAGTGTTAATTTGATCCTTTGAAACACACGTATCCCAATTATGCAGTATGCTGGGTTCCCTATAATGACGTTTTCTCACTCAGGTTTTCCTCCATTTTGTCGTTATCCGTTTCCTTCGATTCATTTTTCGCATTTTCACGTTTTCTCTTCACTCAGAACCCAGTTTCACTGTCCCATAACGTGTCGGAGGGTATGGGTAAAATGCTCAAAATTAATTACACTCCGTAAGTATATTCATTTCTGCAAATTAAACTGCCGAGTACTAACGTGTCATAGATGAGAGTGTTAATTCATCGTCCGCAGCTCTTCTTGGTGATAACAAGAGGAAAGACTCAGAAGATGGCGGAATTCGTAAACATCACTAAAGACTTTACTCGTGTTTTGCCATTCCAAGTACTATTTTCACAAAAAATACATCGTAATACTATATTTTAATTGATTGTGGTCTCATCAATTCGAAGATCTGCTCTATCCAGGGAAAATAATTATTACTTTCAGTCACTAAATTGATTTCCATTAAATTTTTATAGTTAAAGAGGGTAATCTAGAGATTTGATAATGGAATAATGGCAAGAGGTGTATTTAGTTTAATATTTAGTTTTATATTTAACACTTACGCAAACACTTTTCTGCTTGCACATTGCCCCCCATACAGCATAGTTGGACTGTAGAAGCTCACAGTTCTCCCAACACTGAAAAAATAAGTTAAAGAAATATTATACATAAGGAGAATATTCAGTTTAAAGAATGAATATATTAAAAAAGTCAATTATAAGCATATGATATGAAAAATAAATACTTAGAAAAAACTGAATTGGTCTATGATTGGAAAATATCAATATCACTTTAAAATGCCATAAAAATGGAGTAATTGTAAGACTAATGGCATTTCTTTTTTATATTTAAATTTAATCTTACCGTTTTTAACTCAAGACATTCATATTGTTAAATAAAGATATTTTAAATCATTCATTTTATGTTCATTCACATTATTTATTTTCCATTAAATGAGTGTCAATTAGACAAATAATGTCTTTAGGTTACAAAATCTGCATCTCACTCATCTGGCTACCTCCAATACAAATACGGGCATTTTCCTCCATCATCAATGCTATTATTATACCACCAAAACCTTTTAATTTCATTCGCAAGGTTTGTGATGCATAAATTGCTTAGGTGTACATTTCTGGAGAAAAAAAATCATAGAAAATTCTCATTTAAAATTTATATGCAATGCATAAAAACCATTAAATATTAATGTTGTTGGCGTACTCTTTTGATTGATAATGATATATTAAATGGTTTTCATGCGTTGTCATGCATAAACAGTTTTGTTGTTACTATGGCAATCACAAATCTAACTTTCTCGAACGTCCTCCGAGAGGCTAGCATTTTAATTTATTCCATTTTAATATAATTCACCACAAGTAATAGACCAAATTAGAAAATAATTATTACGGGGCCTGGTATTCATGTCGTATTTGGTGTACAGCCGGAATTAAGAGGAGAAATTTGGTCTACAAGAAAATTTACCTTTTGAATGAGTTTACTGAGGCACTGCTCATAGATACTAGTATATCAGTCTGCCTTGTTGCAAAAATACAATGAATGCTGCTTAAAATGATTGACATACTAACGACAGAATTAATCGAGACCAAAGAAACGACTTTGAAAGAAGGAATGTGCTCGAAGATCATCAGCACTCGCTAAAATTCAAAATCATTGAGAAAGTGCATGGAACCTTCATAGCAGTTTTCCATGTATTTATGCAAGAGAGATGTTGGAGTCCGATAAGCGTAAATGAAGTGAAAATGAGACTTTTCCCAATACGACTAATTAGATAACTGCAAGTCATGAATGCTAAATGATGTACAAAAATTAGCAATACTCGCAGTCTTTTTAAAAGTAAAGAGAGAATTTTCCGAGCGCAGGTCTAATTAGCTAACTGCAACCAAGTCATGGATGCTAAATGATAAACAAATTTAGCAATACTCGCAGTCTTTTCATAAGTAAAGAGAAACAATTTGTTGTCCAAGAGCTGTCACATACATCTATGGTTCTTCGGTTAGGGCAAGTAAATTTCATTTTCCAATAACTTTATATATAGTTATTTCAAACTATTCCCTAAACTCTAGTTTAGAAAAAACTCACCCAAAAGTATTCCTATTCCATATTTCAATTTTTCCAACTGAAAACAACCAAGTAATCGTTGGTTCTTCTGGAGGATTGAATTAATAGATAAACTGTCCACACAAAAATATCATTCACCATTCTTACGAAGAAAACATTAATATGAATGTCATTGGAATATATCTAAAACCATCTAAATAATTTTTTAAATCCATGGCAAATATTGTCAGATTATTTAAATACTTAAGTAGGTCAAACTTTCTATATGAATTGGCTACATTGCTCAAACTTTCATAACGCAACGGAAACATATTTACTTCATTATGATAAAATACAATATTTAATTAAAAAATGTTATATATATACGCGCGCACACACACACACACACACACACACACACACATATATATATATATATATATATATATATATATATATATATATATATATATATATATATATATATATATATATACATATATACATACACATACATATACGTATATATATACTATATATATATATATATATATATATATATATATATATATATATATATATATATATATATATACATATATACATACACATACATATACGTATATATATACTATATATATATATATATATATATATATATATATATATATATATACATATATACATACACATACATATACGTATATATATACTATATGTATATGTGTATACATATATGTATACATACACACACACGTATACAAATACACACAGACTTGATGTAATTAAATTAAATTACGCACCAAAAAATGACAAAAAAACCTTGAAAACAACGTACAGAGCAGCAAACCGAATGAACCCGAATCAAACCAGTGGAATATTACACAGCGACAGTCATCCAAACAGCAAATAAACATCGTTCTCTTCATTAAATTACTAAATTTACAAACTGCACAGGTAAGTTTATATTTGCCGTTAGCATTGTTACCCGAGACTTTTTTATAAAATACTTTCGTACGTTTCTGAACAATTCATTGCCATTTTCCATAAAGAAAAACACATTGAATAATTGAATAAAATAACTTTTAATATCTTGTATATGAAAATTAATAAAATTGAACATTTTAATCTAATGGGATTCCACATGGTTATACTTTGTTTTGAGCATCTTTAGGTGCAACTATCTTCATCATTTGATAATAATACTAAAACAGTGATATATAGTGCCCGATGAAGATTTTAGTCATTTTTACTATTCCAACATTCAAAAAAACCATGCATGCTATGCTTGAGGAAACTGATTTAAAAAGGGACAAACCTCCTTATTATAAATAATAAATATACATACAATTTTGAAAAGTATCTATTAGGATTGCATGTCTATATGAAAATATATAATTAAATACAGAAATTTGTTGCGAGCAAATCAGTCAATATTATCTTTGGACTAACGAAGACACTAACGGAGAAGAAAAGAGAGAGTTGTCTGTAGAAACACATACGTTGAAGGTCGATTTTGACCACATGATTCGTCTTTTTCATCTGCAGCTTACCACTGCAAGCCACCGCGAGAGGATGTGTGGTACAGGATGCTGGGTCAGCAGCCATTAGAGGTAGCCAACGGTTGGTTATTAGCATTTAGCATCAATTAAGTTTCAGTAAGTTCGAATTGTCGTACGTGACATTCCCTACTGATGCGGTCACGAATTGTGCGAGGGGAAATGGATTCCTTATATCGATCTGTCCTACAGTCGATTTCCCTTAACCTCTCGGTGTGGTTTTGCCTGCCAATGCAATCCAGAGCTAGAGAATTATTCTCCACTGTTTCTGCGTTAGACCTATGCGTTTTGTAATTATCCACCCGGTTAAATGGTGCATAAGACCTTTTTACTTCTTTTAGTTACCTAACAAATATTTCCAAGTAATTGAAATGCTTTCTCTTCGTTCGTAATTATTTTAACCACATCAAGCAGGTTTTTTTTCATAAGTTTATCTGGGAGGCCTGGTGTTTTCGAGCATGGTCCCAAATACTCGGGTAATTTTTAAGCAAAGGACTCCTATTAGACCTAATAATGTAAGGATTTTTAATCAATATGATGAGCTTATATTGGAGTATTATGTTGTGTGGACGTGGATAACGATAGAAAAATAACTTTATATCGAGTAAAATGGATTTCTGTACACATTACACACAAAAAATGTGCGGATCATCCTTAAAGAAGCTAGGTTTCATTACACGGGTCACAGGAAAAGGCAGAGAAAAATTGTTAGACAGGTGCTACTGCGTCCTAGTTAGATCACATTCAAAACCCCCGGAAAGTATTTGGGATCCATGTGAAAAAAAGTTCATTAAGGAATTGGAAAAGTTTCAGAGAAATCCCGCTAGGTTTGTCGAAAAAATTGCAAGGAAAAGGTTGCGAGCAAGTAAGCAAGATAGCAAGCAAGAAAGCAAGCAAGCAAGATAGTAAGAGATAGGAGGCAAGTAATAAAATGTTCGAGAAATTAGGGGGGGAGAAATCATGGGAGACAAGTTACTGTTAGACTTTTAGCTAGTCTAAGAATACCTGTGATTTCGTGTGGCACTGAGGGAATTATTACGGTCCCAATATATATATATATATATATACACACGAGGGTCAACCGGAAAGTAGTACCCGTTCGTGCCGCATGAAGTGCTGACGACGCGAGTAGCCGCTGGACGAGGTCAGATAGCTTCAGTGGCTTGTCTGCCTTCTCTGAGCCAAGTTGCGTGACGCTAGCATTGCCTGTGTTGTTTCTGTGATTGTTTACAATGTTTAAAAAAATTGAGAACGCCGCCAGTTGTGAAGTGAGGGCAGTGATTAAATTCCTCAATGCAAGAAACGTTCGCCCATGTGATATTCATCGCCAATTAAAGGAGGTGTATGGAGACAATGTAATGGACGAGTCGTCTGTTCGGCGGTGGTGTCGCAACTTCAACATGGGGAGGTGGAACACACACGAACAATTGTTCATGAAATTGTTAAACACCATCTGCATTATGCAAAAATTTGTGCAAGATGGGTCCCTCGCGTATCTCAATGAGCTGGCGGCGAAGGACTATGCAGCAGGAATACAGAAACTTGTCACACGTTATGACAAATGCCTTAATTTGCTTGGAGATTATGTTGAGAAGTAGTTTAAAGTATCCTCTTTCAAATAAAATTTTTTATGTTTGTTAATATTTACTTTTGTGCCTTTATTTCACGAACGGGTACTACTTTCCGGATGACCCTCGTATATACCCCATTACCTTCGAGTCTATTATGGCCTAAAGCAGCATACTTATTAGCTGCTGAGTGGGGACATTTAAAAATGTCTGAAGTTCGAAAGTTGTTCAACTGGTTCTTGAAAAACCCTGAGCGTTGCAGTAAAAAGTTGTATGAGAACGTTGCAGTTTTCGATTTATCTTTTTATATAGTATAGGATATCTGCATCTATATACTATATTCAAATACAGGTTAAATAACACAAATAAATGCCTATCTACGTAATAAAAAAATGAGTGATTTCGAGTAAAGCCTGAATTCAGTTTTTTTTCAATAAGAAATGTCTGAATGTTTAAGTATCATTTTGTTACGATTATGATTACTTATGCATAGCACAAGAGTTTTGATTTAGTCTCTTGTAAAATGTAATCGCTGTTTAAAGTTTTAACGTGGAGTTTATAATTTTAGGTGGATATTACTGATAGGTCTGATTTTATAAACAATTCAAACTATTCATTTGTGGTACTGAATATTTCAACTGACGTAAGTTTTTAAGTTAATGAGTGATTTAATGTTCAGTTTGGACTATATCATATAGTAATTTATACACATAATGATTTTTGGCATTAACCAAAGGTTAAATTCAACCTTCAGTTTCAGGGAGACGTCATAAAATTGGGCTGAAGTAGTGATACCTCTCTCGTTTCATTCTGGTGCCCTATCTGCCAATGTAATTTGGGACCATAATGATTACCTGCTTGTCACTAACAAACCTGATTGCGTACTACAGCTTTCCAAAGGCCTCCTTCTGGGCTACTTTTTCCGTGACTCAACAAAATACCATGTAATTCCTCCTCCATATCCGTCACACTTACTCTTTTCTCGTGACAATGACAGGATTTCCTGGGAAGAGTAAGGAAGGGAATATGCTATCTGGCGTCATAGAGAAAGTTAAGAGATACGAAGAACAGAAGGAGGAAATAACGAAAGACAAAATGAGGAAGCGTAATCGACGCGTAGTAAAAAAATACTTTTTCAGGGCCATCCAAAAGGATATGGTTCCAAGTATCAGGAAAAAGGTCACCTTCAAAGAAAGATTTACACATGATGGATATATTGAAGGCCGGTTTAGATGACATCCGAGACGGGACGGGGGAGAGAGAAAAACTCAATTAATGGCGTCAAAATTGGGCTGTAAAATACGATTTCTTCAACAGAAAGGATATAACAGACATACAAGGTTGTTTAAATTACTAAAAACCTTTGGAATGCCAGCATTTAGATGTGCCTATCCAAGATTCGTTTAAATACCACCTAATAATTTTTGACTGACTGTGAAAGTTTATATTTAGCATGAGCAGGAAAAACATACCTCTTTTAAATTTTGTTTAAGTTCAGTTTGAATACATCCAAAATACTACCAGATGTAGAAAAATATGATCAGAAGAATAACGGTGCGGTTTCTTGCTGTAAAAAGTTCACATTAATTCTTTCATGAAATCGCATTACAGTATATACTTGGCTTTTACTTGAACTTTTAGTGGTATATAGGATAAAATAAAGCAAAATAAACTAGATTCCCGAAACTTACCAGATACAAAAGGTTTCTAACAAAAAAGAATGAGTGATATTGTTATAATTCTCACCATAAAGTATATTTCATTTGGATATTAGGATATATTCTATCGTTTCAGGCTTCACTTCGTGGAAGAAATAATATCCATACTAAAAAGAAAGACTCGTACTTTTCCACAGATTTTATTATACGGTACGGTATGCCGCAAGTCGGTGAAACGCGTTGTACCGTATAATAAAATCTGTGGAAAAGTACGAGTCTTCCTTTTTAGTATGGATATTAGGATATTATAACATACCTGTATACCCAACATGTATATCTATATATCTAGACATATATATATATATATATATATATATATATATATATATATATATATATATACATATATTGTACAACAGCCAAATGAAAGTATTGAAACAAAAAATTATATTGAAGACTTTATCTCTGGTTTAAATTTAATTGTTTTAACCCACGTCCATCTTTACCTTACCTATGTACACCAAGGCCAATCTGGACTACCTTCTCACTTAACAACAATCAATACAATGGGTGGTTTTGACCTTGTACTAATCTCTTAAATAATTTTTCATGACAATTCAGGGTACGTGTCTAGTTCCTACCTCTCCCCACAACCCCGAAAACAATTTATGACACCCTGAAATACCATTGGATTGATTTTGCCTTAAAAATCACCCATCTGAGTTCCAAGTATTAAGTACACATGACAAATATTTATTAATTCACAAAATCAAGTAGTCGTATTCAAACTATTTTAAAAGCAGTTTTTCGGACGGTCCCTTATGATAATTTATACCTAAGTATTGAAGAAACGTTTTACTTCTTTCTTCATTTCTTCGTAACTTCTGCCTGCCTTAATGCGTCTAAAAATTCCGCTATCTTGCCTTACTCTTATCTGCTTTCCCAACGTTTTCCCTTCCATCACAGCCTTCAACATACCACTACCTTTCACTATTTCCTCCATCTACTTCCTCTGCCTTTTTAGGATTTCACACGATGATTTCTCATCGGCCACGCGATTAAAAACCTCTGTGTTTGTCATCCTCTAAGTCAAATCATATATTTTCCTTTCTCCATTTTCAGCCACATCTCAAAAGCCTCCAATTTACGCTCGTCCTCTTGCCTCAAAGACTGCGTCTTACATCCATAAACCACTTCGCTCCAGCATTAAGTCCTTTCTGATCTTTCCCTCACATCTTTACTCAGTGTGCCCGTAATCAATTCTCTTCTTCTCCTTGCAAATTGCTCCTTTGCCAACGTAATTCTTCTCCTAATGTCTCCATGATAATACCCCTTTTTCCTAATCATAATGCTAAAATACATGAGCTACTCCGCCTTCTTTAAATATTTACATGTTTAATATTCAACGTCAATGAATCAGGCGCCAGGGTGAAAGGGAAGCCTTCCATGAATTCCTTAGCTTAAGTGTGCTTCTAAATAAATGCAGAGAATGGCCTCAAGGAAGAGAGAGGGAATAATGCAAACGCCCTTTTTACCTTTTTTTTCAAAACCCTGTTTCATTATAATACGCGATGAAATATAAATCCTTAATCCAGTTCATCTGTCAAAGGGGTGGAAGGAGATAGCATATCATGAAATAGATTAATAATATTTCGTCAAGAGAGCGTTCCCTTGTAACAGGAGCCATTTACATCGGCAGACGACATTTATTTTTTTCAGAATACTTCCCACAAATTAAATCTGTGAAATAAAATGTTTTTCCCGGTAGACGAGATATTCTACTGAGCTTGCCTACGTGACATTCTTTTGTCCAAGGGAACATGTAGGCGAAGACTGATGGGGAGATGGTGTTGTGGGGAGGGGGATGGGGGAGAGTTGGGGTTAAAGTAAAGGTGAAGAGACATCTCGACATCGCTCCACGATTCATAATGGAGATTGAGAAAGGGGTAGGATAATGTAAACATCGTGCATTTACCATTCCATAGAGCGTGATTAGCCGTTCGGGAAATCTCCGTCGCGGGGCCTGCAAGAGAATCGTTTCGTAAAAGCTTTGGATTTCTCGATTTTTCAATTAAACAAGGTGACTTGTGAGGGGGAAAGGGGCGGGGGTGTGTGTCGGAGAAACGCGAGACGGGTTTTTCAATTCTTCCCCTTTCTCCAAGCCCGCAGAAAGGTCACCGGAAGAAAAACAAAACCACTTTTTTAATTATTTTTGTGATTGAATTTTGCTTTTCAGTCCTCATCCACGGTCACCCACTCTCACCCTCACTCCGTCTACTACCCCCATCGCACCCACATTCCACCTCCAATTCCAAAAATCCCCTTCTCCCGCGGGTGGGAACGAACATTTCCCTCAATCTACCCCTTCCAAGTCCCCAAGTCCCCTCCTCCTCCCCACTACAACCCTCCGAACCACCTTTCCCCTTTCCTCTCCTCCTATACTCCATCCTCCTATCCTCGGAAAAACTTTCCTCACGTTCCCCGCCCCTGTTCGGCCTGGGAAGCGACTTATTTGGAGAATTAAGCGTTTCGGTGATTGGTCAGATTGGCCGTTAGGTTCGAGCGTGTATGTATATATATTTATACATATGTGTATATATATATATATACCTATAATGTTTTTATGGTTTCGAAAATTTCATACGATATCAAAGTTGATCGACTGGAATACTTTAAGGAAGACGGATCGATTGATCCACTGATTGGATAATGGGGAGGAAAAAAGGGGAGATCGATCGATTATTGCCATCAGTCAGCCATATTTTTTTTTGCCTTCGGCGCTGCGGGCTTGGGAAGAACGAGAGGCCCCCGTTTACTTTGTCATGCACGCACGCAATAACTTTATTTTTTGTTTTTTTTTACTCATAAAAAAACGTCCGCCTCGGCCACATAGAGCCTCGATAAATCTAAGGATGCAGGTTTGTAAGCATTTTACCGCACCACGCCGCGGCGTTCGGAAAAATTCAAACGAACATTCCGATTCCCTAAAGCGAAATGTGAATTCATTTCTGCGACCTTAAAATGAAGACATTTCGCTCTACTTCTGACTGCGAGGAAATCTCCTCCCCCAAGCTGTTGGAAAAAAAGTTCGCAAGCAGGTTTTCGATGAATATCGGACATTTATTTTCGGGATCAGACCTGCATCCGTAATGACGAGGCGAAAAAGACATGGTAAAGACGGTCGAAGTGCGTGTCTTTATTTCCAATAGAAGTTAACAATAAATATTTGCAGATTTAGACAGAATATTAATGTCCTACTTGTTTACAAACTGATTTTGAAATGCCACACCATCGATTGAACAACATTACATGCAAGTATTATAGAATCCCGAGAAAGGTTTGGTTAGGTGTCTGTTTATATATGTGTTTAACATTTGGAGCGCAAAATAGAACACAAAAATTTAAATAGGAAACACGTAAAAACAGACTCACTTCATGGAAATTTTGAGCTCATATGTTTTCTATTTATAAGTTTGTGTTCCATGGTGCCGTCCAAGTGTTATATTACTACTGTGAGTGCTTTTACGTCATCAATATATACATATATAGATATATATATATATATATATATATATATATATATAAAATATCTTCGAAATGGAACGCCCTTCGGCGACACACAAATATATAAAAAACACAGATGTAGATTTTTAGAATATAGAGACACAAAGAAAGGACACTCACAATTTGTTATTTTACGTTTCGACAGCACGGCTGTCGTCTTCAGAATCGATTCTGATTCTGAAAACGTAAAATAACAAATTGTGAGTGTCCTTTCTTTGTGTCTCTATATTCTAAAAATCTACATCTGTGTTTTTTATATATTTGTATATATATATATATATATATATATATATATATATATATATATATTATTTACAAATGAATAGCATATGTATATATACACATATGTATAAACTTAACAATATCTAAGTAAAAAATAAGTGGAAAAAGGTACTGAATTAATGATAGAGAAATAGAAACACACAAAATTGTTGAGACAATTCTAAAATAGTTCTTTAAATAAATGTGACAATTTTTGAAATTGAAGTGAAATTTTTGCGTGCAATGAATATGTTTAGAAGCTTCGAGACTTGTCTTCCGAGTTATAAGGACATGATTTCTTCTTAACTTAGATCTATACAAACCAAATTTGATATCATGGTCGCCCCCCAGATTACTTTCAGGATGTATATGTCGAGGTGGGAAAATCCTTAGCTTAGGAGCTGTGAACGGGAGGTTCAGTATTATCTTTTAGTGGCATTACTTTCATTAAGTTAGTTTAACCCACTCGAAGAGGTTGAATGTTGGAAAAATAAAGTACTACCGCAGGAAGCCAAGAATAATTTAAAGCTCAAATTGATAAGAGCAAATTAAACTACTCATAACAGAGATGTTTTCGTCCACAATAAAGGGCATATGCCCATGCATGCACACAATCATATATATGTATATATATATATATATATATATATATATATATATATATATATATATATATATATATATATATATATATATATGTATATTAGCACACACACGTACAATAGCAAATCAGAAATTACATCCAATTTGAATAGGCTAATGTGCGGTTTCCAAACGCAATTTTTCTTTAAAATTAAACCTAAATATTTGCATGGATTACTTACTTTACTGCTATACAAACTGTATCCCCTTTTGACATTCTACCAAGGAAAAATCAATAAAAACACTATTGCCAAGTGTTGGTATATTTTTGAAGGTGTATACAAAGATTTGTTTTTTTTTCCTCGACGTAATGTTATTATTCTAAAACCAACTTTTTAGTTCGTCACTATCACTTTACGAGTTCAACATAAGTAATGTAGTTTTGGTTTCAAAGTGATTAGAGGCAGTATCGAGTAACCGCTACACAAAGACGCAAACACAATTATATTAGGTAATCTACCGGTTAAGGTAGCTTATGGATGAACACAGCTACTAAATACAATTTTGTGATTCCTAACAAAAATCCAGTATCCTACTCTACATCATTTATATATCAATTGAATAATCATTAGGGACATTCGAATAGCTACCTTTAATCGATGGCTTGAATTGAATTATATAATACGGTTAAACTAGATCATAAAAGAAAAAAATTCAGTGGAAAACTGATAACTTATGCATTAAACATGTAGCGTGTCCACTGCAGCACGGCATGTCCTGGCTTGTCCCCGAAGTCGGGTCGCTTAACAAGCACATGGGAAACCCAATTTTCAATCATCTCTCAGGATGGAGAAACCGCCACTGATGGGACTTTTCCATCTTATTAATTTTCGTCTCAATTGTCATTCCTGACAAGGATTGAGTGAGTCGGCAACAAAGTGTTAAAACTTCTCGGGGGTGTGCCGGAAAATAACAAGAGTAGACAAATTCTGAGGAAATATTCATTCATACGCTTATCTAAAGTAAAAATTATAATTGGATTTCTAAGGACGGCTTAAAGCAGCTCATATCTACATACTATTCAAACGCACGGAATATGGCAAAAATAACATTTCTCTCGGCATAAAAAAGGGATGAATGGTTACCTACAGCGTAAATAATTCCCGAATTTTAAAACTGATTTTTCCAAATTGTCTAAACTAAAAATCCCGGGGAAAAACGTATCCCAAATGAGCGACTTCTTCCAAAAAACTGCGGGAAATCCCTAACAGTAACTTTTAAGGGGGTCATCCGCTAATACGTATTTCAAAGGAACAAATTCGTCAATTGGTCTCGATTTGCCTCCGCGTCAAGGCGTATGATTTTTGCTCTCTAAAATTGTTGCATTAATCGACTTCTCTTGAGACAAATTTGATCGAATATGTATTTCTATAAACACATCTCTAAAACAAAGGAACTAGCGAATCCCGATACACACACACACAAACACACACACACACACACACATATATATATATATATATATATATATATATATATATATATATATATATATATATATATATATATATATATATATATATATATATATATATATGTGTGTGTATATACACATATATATATATATATGTGTGTGTGTATATATATATATATATATATATATATATATATATATATATATATATATATATGCGTATATATATATATATGTGTATATACATATATATATATATAACCATAAAACTATAAACATAGTAATCAACCCGAAGGTCGGTTTGGTAGGTGATAGTAGAGTTCACCCAGTACTAAGCCCTATACGGCATGTGAAATTCACACATCATGGTAGGGGGGCCAGTTCCTTTCCCTGTACCGGTTATGGTTTCCTAGGAAGATCTGTTACCCGAAAAATCACATACCTTGAGTGGAGCTGCAGGTGCTCAGAGTGCCTTGCTCGGGAATCGAACCCGGGACCCTCCGGTCGGTAGTCCAACCCCCTAGACTACTACACATATATACTATATATATATATATATATAGAACCTATTATTATTTATTAATGCATCTGAGTGGACAGCGGTCTCTAACAGCTAGTCCTTGTACCAATGAAGTGGATTATATACCCGTGGAGAAATTTCAAACAAGCACCGATAAATATCATACTTATAAGTCTGTAACAATTGCATGAACTTTAATAATATTTACATGACTAAAATAGTGTAATTGCCGTTATATATTTACAAGTATATAATAGAACTTTCATGATTCATAATTTCAATAGATTTTTTTGTCTTTATAAGTATTCATACTTTCGGTCTGTTGAATTCAAAATTGCTAGAATAACGTAGGAGCTAACCAAAGGCGCCGCACATTACTTAGCAAGCGTAATTCTGGTTATAAATGTGAATAGGCATGCACAGTTTTTGTTAGCGTTGGACGTTGACTGGGTTAGATATTGTTTGAAAACCATTATCGAAACAAAAACGGAAAATGTTGAAACTAGACATCCATGTTGTTAGAACTACACTTTAAGCTATCCAATCACGTATTTCGGAGGGTGCTAGTACAAACACAAAATAAAACGGGTTTGCGATAGAGAAGGATTTCAAGGAACACCAAACACCAGCGAAGAGCTACTGAATGATATATAGCTATTGGTATTCTTCCGGATATTAAGGCAGGTTTTGGATGCACACAGCTGATGCAACCGTACATCAATGCATTTAATTCCCCCTCCTAGTCAAACACAACTTGACATCCGACACTAAAATAAACCCTCCTTCAATTCCACTAAATTCCTTCTCTACATCATCAGTCCAATATACCTACGCTATTTCTAACCCTTCCATGTTTTCCTTAAGTTCCCCGCAAAAATCCCATCTCTGACTGATGCGCATTTGAAATTTTAGAATGAGTCAACCGAATACATTGATCTACCTCTAATCAACCGGCTAAATATCATTCCTTTCCATTTTTAACGTGGGTACTATGAATAATAGTATTCACATTGAATGAAGAGTTTTCAATAGCAGTACAGACTCAAGCATTTTCAAGTCAATCCCACTTGGGTTATTAATTAGTAGGAAATGAAGTCGTATATGTACATCTTTTAGTATGGGTGATCAAAATGCGCCAGAGAAAAAAGAGCTTCAAATAACAATTATTGCAGCAAGTTATTTCCCATCTGATTGGCACCTCGTCTATTTCAATTCAATATAGTTTTCAAAATACTCTTGGGAAGGCGTTAAAAATATTTCTGCTTAGTTAGAAGTTAAGTACAACATTCAGAATATTTCCAGTACATCTTACGCCACTAATTATTGCGTATTGAATGGTATTTTATCTACGATTCCTCGCATTAGTGGGGCCGTTAAATATTACTTGCCTATGTTAGTTTACTGTTTGAGGTATAGGTTTCGGATGAATACAGACTGATCCTCGCTGCCCTTCCTTGCTTTGCATAGTAATTGACTCACAGTCACCACCCAAAACATTAAAATTTTGCTCAATTTTACATACTATACACCTCCCTTCATTCCGCCCAACGTTCTTATCATTTTCCTTCACATATCTCTCCTACCCAACGCTCTCCCCTATATTTCACTCTCTTCAAGAATTCATTCACACTTATAATACTTCACAATAATAATAATACATCCACCTTTCCCACTTCCTTTGGATTTATCCCAATAATCCTTTTTCCTCCTCTTTCGAATTCATAATACTTCTTCGTTTGTTTTTCTTTCCGTTCATTTCACCTCTGACCATCCTCATCCAATATCATATCTAAAAATATTTATTTCAAGAGAAGGGATTTGATACTCATTATCTTGTTATGTGGTATTCAAGCACATACCGGTAGATTTTGAATGGATACAGACTTAAAACGCCGAAATTTCATAGCCTCGCCTAACAGACACAGTATGACACTCCACACTACAATATACCCTTCTTCAATTTCGCACACTTTCTGCCACCCTTCATTCCAACCAACATGATGACTATACTTTATCAACCCCTTCCTCGATTCCCTTTCTTGACTGTTCTTTTATCTAGCACAGTCTTTAGCATTCCATCCCCACAAATGCACTGGAACTTACCTTTCATACCTCCTTTGAACTGCTATGAAGAATCCTCACTCCTCCATACTGATTAAGGTTTCTTTTGCCTATAATAATTCCCAGTGCTCCTTATTTTGAGGTAAACTAACGAAGAATTTCAATATTTTTCAGTCATTTGAAGTTCATTGGTTTCTCTATGGATTCATGTTTCATTTTCGTTGGATTAAATCCAATGATACCTCTATAATAATCTCAGTTCTTCGACCAATAATTGTATTACATCTACCTTCTAAGGTCAATTGCAATTAATTGAATCGTTTTAATCAATTGATTTTTTTCTGTTTTAATGTTTCAAAAGATCCACAGAGATACGCTCTCTTTTGAAAGGTTATATAACGAAAAATAATCCTCTCTAAATTTCTAGATATTAATCACTCCGGTAGAAAGAAATTTGCCAGAAATTTAATGTATTTTGCTAATGAGAAACATATCGTTTTGAATTTGCATATTCGCTTTCTTCCAAAGGACATGTTGAGTGACAGCTTTTTATCGACCACTATACAAGCGAAAAAATACATATCTTAACAAGAACCACCACGCCGCCAAGGCATATCACCATAGGAACAGGAATGAATAAAAAATGAATATGAAATAAATAAGGAATCCATTAAATATACATAAATACGACAAATGTGCGTGTGTGTGTGTGTAAACTTGCAATTAGGAAGACTCTGATACGCACTCCTGCTGCGTCGGCTCCATGGAAAATTAAAACCAAAAAACGTAGAATTTGAACGTATATTTTTCTGTTATAAAAAAGACTCACATCACCTCACATTTACTTCAACGGCAAAAATTAAATCGAGATCAACAGATACTCACCCCTTTTCATCTCGAGAAAAACGAAGGCTGCCTCCAAATGGGATTCCTTTAATTTGACATATCCTGACACTCGGCCTTTATGAATAAATATGGATACGAAATTAAAGAATAATGTGTTGAGTACATGAAAAGTCACAAAATTTGGCTCATTTAATTGAAAGCTTTAAAGAATTAAATTTTTCCCCTAAATATTCGTGGTAATGAAAGCCCTAAAAACTTTCGTTGATGATATACTCTATTTTTTATCACCAGGGACTAGGAACTGTAAGGGTTGAGTAAAACTGCCAATTGGTGGCCAACCTCGGTACTAATATTACGACTGTCGAGGGTACAGTATTTTTGTCATTACATCAATAGAGAGAACTTAATTTACTCAGAAAATTATTACCGCTGCCTCTTATAATGATTTCTTTTACTAAGGCCATTGAGTAAAATAATGAAAGTAACATCTGCATAAGAGAAATCAAAAAGATAAAATTTACCTTTATAGAGTGCTCGCATTAGATAACCGAATATAAGTGAAAAATCAACAATTATATTCGTAAAATAACGATATAAATTGTGAATTTAATATTAATATCCTATATTTCATAAAAAAGATATGCCTAAAATTCTATCATTATCATGAAACTTTTCTGTACACCGCTCAGGTTTTTTCAAGAATATGATGTTGCACAAATTTCGCAAAATAGTTAAATGTCGGCACGCCGCATACACTGGCTACTTTTTGCACACGTAGTCTAATGTTCGACTGCAGATCATTTGCATCAACGTCTGTAAATATGCATGTAAAGTTCATTTTAATCATAGGCAACCATTATTTCTTTTGCAGAGTTAGACAACAAACATAATTTTACAAAATCTGAGAAGTTTCATAAGAAAATAAATAAAATGAAATTTCTTACTATTATCACCAGATTTGTTTCGAAATTATGAAACATTTTGCGTAAACAATTCCAAATTTTCCTGAAATTCAGCGTTATTGAAAACCCTTGGCAACCCATTTCAAAGCATAGGGGGAAATTTGCCTTAGAGAAATTAACGAAGAAATCAATTAGGATCAATTTATTTACCTTCTTATATTATTATTTATTTATTCAGATGACCAATCCGTCCGTTCTATTACACTTCTCCTGTATTTATATTTATTTCCAATTGAAAATAAACAAAATTCGGTCAATTTTAACATTATTAATAAAAATGTCGTCTGTAAAGCAGTTCTTTAAATTCAACACTAATTTGAGTTGCAAAAGTATTTTTATCTCATCACATGAGTGGCGGAGAATCGAGGGTAGTCAGGAGGTATAGGCCCAGAGTGAATCATAAAATCAACAAGTTGAAATATAAACACAACGAATCATTGGTTTTGAGCTCTATCGACATCTGCCTTTGGTTTATTTGACTAATTTTCTGTTTTATTGGACCCAAAACAATTTTCCCTTGAAGCGAAGATGGTACGAACTATTGACTGTGAATATATAAGGTGTTCATCTTAAATATTCAATATTGGCTATAGGATTGACACCATAAATTTTCCCATATTTGCGTAGAACAGAAAAGACTGATTCCAAAACTCTCGAAATTTCTGCCAATGCCCAGAAGAAAATTCGACACGCGCTATTTCTCGTTTCGTGCCACCCAGGGTGCAAACCACAAATGTTGTTCCCACTTCGTAAACAGGGCCTTAAGGCACTCTTGCACCAAAACGATGAACTGCCTACTTCTCGCCTTCGTTTTGTTACGGCGGGATCGTTAGAACGGTCCCTTGAACTTAATGCAAGCTCTGAAGGGCACATCACTTAAAAACACAGCGTTAAATGCATGCACAGCCCAGTTTTCACAAGTAATTTCCACTCAATCCACATTAAAGGACTTTGCTTCGTTCGCCATCGTGACATGAACTTCACGGAGTCGCTGGCGGTTGTCATCTGGTGGTTCACGTTTTTAGCGCTGTTTTCTTCTGTCGGTCGAACTTGAAGAACAGAATCCATGACAGGGAAAACGGGAGTTCATTTGAGAAGTCTCCAGCTGTTTCCATGAAGTTTTCTTGGAATTCCAGCCGGATTAAAGGATCTCCCTCTCTGCGCGCCGAAATTCGCAAAGAGGAATTCCTTCGAAAATGTCCCGTGGAGTGTTCTGTATCAAATAAACGAACTTCATTGCCAGAGAGAAAACGATTCCTAATTTAAACACTAATTTAATTAACCAATTAGTCTCCTAATATAATTACAATAATGTTTTTCTTGAGACGTTTATACATTTATACGCGGCCAAAAATGCTCAATAGGTTACCGGAGACGAAAAAAAATTCGAGCGGAAAATATTTCTTCTCCCTCAAATCATACTCTGAAAGCCTCTAAGAGGGTTTTTGGAAGGAAGCCAATTATGGTGATTGATAACACTGGGTTTCGCTTTATTTCTTGGTAGCAAGAATCGTTGTACATAATTTTTTTATGCAAGGGGATAAGGATTTCTTAGTTCTTTACTTAAACACTTTTCTTTAAGCTCCCGTGGTCTGCCTTACTGCCTTAATGTAATGCAGGATAAAATTATTTTCTCTGCGCGAAATTCAAATGATATGAATTAATTTAATTGTTATTTTGAATCAACTGCAGTATTAATGATAGAACGTTTTTTGTTCCTAGTTCGGAGAATAATATTTTGAACTATGGATTCTTTCTCTGAATTGAAAAAAAGCGATCATTCATCTTAGCTTCAACTTTGGTTCTAATTTTACCAATAATTTGTTTTACATTATTTATTTATTATATTTCAAATTCGAAGATTGGTTGACTGCAAGCTTTTCATTCTTCCATGCGTATGTTATTTCATCTAGGTTATGCCTTGGAAGCTCTTGTTAGTTGAGTATAATATGTCCGTCCCTTAGCTTTCCGCTTGGTGCCATCAACTTTCCCTCCAATCACATTCTTTGAGCTCTCGTAGTGTCTCAAAGTGTATCCAACCCATGTAATTCGTCTGTTCTTTCAGGCGCCTTAGAGGATCTTCTCTTCTTCAACTTTTCTGAATAATGCACCATTTCTTACTCCATCCACCAATTTGTTCTCCTGCATTGGCCTCCTGAACCAAGTTTCGAAGGCTTCTATTTTCCTCTGGTGTAATCTTCTTATGGTCTGTGATCCTTACTTTGTGCACAGTCTTCGCGAATATTTTTTCAAACTGCGTTCTTGTTTGAGATTGTGTCTCCTTTGGACAAAGGGTTTACCTTTTCGCCTTTAACGTCTTGTAAAGGCGTTTTAAAGAATGCTCATTATGATACTTTATAGAATTAAGATGATAAAATATTACATTTTTAATTGACATTAAATTTAAAACTCAGTACCTTCTTAATGATAAAGGAACTGTACTGCAAATCAAGGGAGTCTTTTTGATTTCATCTTAAAAATAGACTTTAGCGATTTTAATTCAATGAGGTGATAGTTTTCTTTTTGATTCCAAGAAAATTATTCAGAAATGTCTGTACGTAGTGAAATATGCATTGAAATCGGTAAGTTAAAATTCATCTAAAGAATCTTTGCGATCTGCTACATGTAAAAAATATAAAGCGGTTTATCATTTTTCGTGACTGGTAAATGATTATGTTGATACTATTTTTTTAAGAATATAATTACAGTTTATTTAAAAAATTTGCTGAGCTAAAGACAAACGAAATAATATTAATGATTCATCATTCCCTCGGCGATGATTCTTAATTTGTATCAGACTCGTCTCACTTAATAAATCTGTATTATTTTGACTTACTATTAATCACTCTCTGGAAATAATTGTACCTAAAATTATGAAATTTTTTTACCTGAACAATTAATTTAACACTCAGCTTCCCTCGATGGGTCAGAGAACGGTCTTCCAGGTATTGGGGCATATACAAGACCTAACCAACCAGGAAGAGAGAAGGGGTGCCGATTCTTTGAGTTTTAAAGAAAATGTATTAAAAAAATAAAGGAGTGGAACGGATGAGGTGGAAGAGTTCCTCATCCATCTAATCCAAACCGGCGGAGTCTCTTCCCTTCCTCTCCCTCTCCCTTACCTCTCGCCACCCGTGCAGTCTCCCACCCTCCTTTTCTCGGTGTCATTTTCACGCGACCTCGCACAACGTAGCCTTAATCATTATAATCGAACCCTTTCATCGTGGATTTCCTTCCTTAATGAGGAGCTTGATTTTAATCTCCAATGATAAAGCCGCTTTCGCCCGTCCCTCGGGAACTCCTCAGGCGGAAGTGGGATCGCCTAAACCGAGACGCGGGAGGAGAGGGAGAGATAGGGAGGGTGGGAGGGAGGAATTAAGATGGGGTGATTAGTGCGAAGGCGACGAAGATGGTTGCCAGAGTAAGGAAGGACAGCCGTGGAAAGGGGGAACGGTGTGGAGGGGATCCACACGCCACCCCTACCCCACCTCCCCAAACGAAGGTGCCCCGGATCCCATCTGGCGATGGAGGAGAAGCAGAAATGACATGCCGTAGACTACAAATTTACGTCTACGCGTGCGCTCTTCTAGAGGTCTGCATTACGTCTACAGTGTTTCGAGAATCGCTACATAATTCTCACCGAAGAAATTGGCTGATATTCGAGGGATTTTCAAAGACGACTGATCAAACATTTTATGATCGCATTATTTATCGGACGAAATTTTAATTTTATGTGATATATTTTAGGTGGGATTATCAAGTTTTAGGAATGTTGATGAATAGGAACCCGCTCATCTAATTTTCTCCAATCCCAAAATCTAACTGCGAGGAATTAATGTGTATGAAAATGTTTTCCCTCATGTAGGGGTATAAACATTAGCAGCATTAATTATGTACGTCAGTGATATTCCATTTATAATATACCGTCAATTATTATAAACTTATATAAAAGTTATGGGTCGCGGTAGTCCAGTGGGTAGAGCGTTGGACTTCTGACCGGAGGGTCCCGGGTTCGATTCCCGGGCAAAGCACTCTGGGCACCTGCAGCTATACCCAAGCTGAAGTGATTTTTCGGGTACCAGATCTTCCTGGGAAACCATAACCGGCACAGGGAAAGGAACTGGCCCCCCTACCCTGATGTGTGAATTTTCACACGACGTATAGGGCTTAGTACTGGGTGATCTCTACCATCACCTACTAAACCGACCTTCGGGTTGATTACTGTGTTTATGGTTATATAAAAGTTAGAGTTTTTCAGAAAATATGCAGAACAGAATAGGAACGCACACTAAAAAATAAACGACTCACTTTTAATGCTTCGGTGGTACTTGTCACCTTCATCAGAGCGAGAAGAGCAACATATAATTCCCCTCTGTCACTCAGATTCACCCAAGTTGAACGATTTTCACAGCGACATTTTCCCTAAGAACCAACAGGCGGTGCAGGGAAAGGAACTGGTCCCCATATCTGATGCGTGAAATGCGGCCGTCGTTGGTCTTGATATTGGCAAAGATCTACCCTCAACTATCAAAAACTACGGTTGGTTAACCGTGGTTTCTGGTTAGAGCTAATATTTTAATTTAATTTATAATGCACAAGTGGCCAAAATTTCATTGATTTGAATCGAACATAACGTCAGCGGCAGCCGGTGTAATTTTAAACATGTTCAGTTCGCCTATGGCAACGATGGAAGTAATACGTGACGAGCAATATGCTCCGTTGAGATTTCTGCGCTTAAACAATTCGTAATCCAAGGACGATCTAATGCTAAATGAGGCTTATGGAGAGCCTCTTTGCAATCCCTATAGCAAAGATGGAAGATGGTTTTAAATATTTTGAAGGGAAGCAATTATTTTCAAATAAGGCGGATCTGCTTCTGTTTCAGTCAGATGATGTTATGGAAATGGGCATTAACACGGCTGTTACTATTGTGAGAGGAGGCCATCGCAAAATGTTAAGAGCATTGTCAGAAATATTGAAAATTTCATTGTACGTCAGTACCACGCGCTGGTATCGGAAAAAATACACATGAGACGGCTTTTTGCGCGGTGTTTTCCGCGAAACTAACAGTAAAATGGCAAACACTTCATGAAAATCAGTATGAATTGTCTATTTCATTCTTCCTGTTGCCCTGGCCTAACCATATTTGAAATTTTTCTCTTGCTCAATATTTGGGAAAAAAATCGTGGAAAGCGTTTTTCATCATCAGAAGCAGGCATACATGAGCTGAGCATTTTTTCACACGCATATTGAACACTATGATAACAAGCATAACATGACACAGTATAACAGGTCGCAATCTTTCGCAAAATAAATCATATATTTAAAAAAAGTGTAATCACTCTTTATTTGAACAGTACCTGAAGATACTTTTGATTCTATCTCTAATTTCCACAATTCCATTTCAGTACCTAGACAATTGTTTACTCGCAGTTTTTGTATATTAATTTGCATGCAAGGTCATCAATCCTCATGAACCACTTTCAACTTTACACATGAGTCTTAGACGAGGAAATGGACGGAATTTAGAATACCAAATATCGAAAAACGAAGGCACAAACATTTCCTTAAATCCGTAGACAATTATTCTCTTCAAATTCCCTCTAAATGGTGATTTCAACGTGATATATGACGCAACAAGGCATATTATGCAATAATTCTGTAGATAAGGAACTGAGAGATCAAAATATTTAATGGGGTTGATTATTCTTAAAATGTCTCCTCCACAGAAAGTAGACGAAAAATACGATCGTATATTGATGTTTGTTATTTTTATTGAAAACAAGCATTGAAAACTTCAACCATTTTTGTTATTACAGAAAAGATCTATCACCAAATTATCTGATTGGTATTATACGTAAATTCTCTTATGGTTTTTGATATAATTACAATATAAAATTAGATTATCACCTGTTTCTCAGTGCTTTCTTCAATCCGAAGTAAGTATTTACAAAGTCAGGTTATCCGTACATTATTATGCTCTTTGTATTTGCTCTCCTGGTCATCAAATTAATATAATATGGAGAATCATTTCTGTGAAATGACACTACCATTTACATGGAACAATGGAAAACAAAACTTTATACCTTGTCTTCACAGATTACGTATTCTTACGTCTTCACAGATTACGTATACTTTACCTTGTACGATATAAGCGCTGCTTACAAATGAAATTAGACACTACTATTTAACGTGTAAGTATATACATGACCGGAGAACATTTATATGTTCCGTAGCATGCGTGGTGAAGGGGCGTTAACGTGGAGAGAGAGAGGTGACGGATAGGATGGAGAGATTTTATCTACATCTATGCACTTAACCTTTAGACCGCCCCTAAAAGAGTCCAGGTTATGGGGTGTTAAAGCAGGGGGACACACTTAAGGGACACTAGGTTTTTTTAAGGGTTTTAGCGGGTCTAATTTTTCGATTTAATGAAATGAATGCAGTTTGGCGTTGAAAGGTTCAATGAAACTTACACGAAGAAATTACGAGAGGTCGAATTTCAAGAGGCATAAAGGATTTACTTAGCTGCACATTGAAAATAACCGGTAGATGAGTTGTGATATCTCAGCGTCCAGAGCAAGTTTCATATCAGAACTTTCTGCAATACGTTTTTCAAGGATATATTGTCCTCAATGTGTTATTTTAAGATGTGGCTTAATGGATGATGATAACATTTTAATTAAAAATTTATTAGCTAAAATATAGGAGGGCTAAACGGATCTTAGTTCAATATTTAACAAATTAAAATAATAAATAATTTATATGAATATAATTACAGTTGCTTTCGTCATAAAACACCTAAAAATTCCTTCCTAAGAAACGGTTAGTGAAGTTTCACATTTACCATGAACAAGATGGCATTGTTTTTTTCCACAAAGTGATATTAGGTCAAAAAGACCGTAGATTCTGTCCTTCTAACAATTTATTTCTCTCTTGGTACAATTTCCAAAACTGGAGTATTGCAACGTAAAAATTAAAATCAATAACAATTTTAGGAAACGTAAAAGTACACTATTGTCCCCATAAAAAATATAAAAAAGTTTGAATTTTTTAATATCCAATTTGCGAATTCACATCTTCAACAAAATGCCACCATTTGCTGGGTATTATTCAAAAATGTTTTGACACAGAACCTAAATTTCCCCAAAGTTCTTTCGATCAAAAATATTTTCTCAATCATATCTTTTGAATTGATTTCCGGGATATGAAAAGACATATCTTTTTGAAAATTTACAGGAAATAATTTTTTTCTAAAATAATCGCATATATTGTTACATTGACATTAATGAGCTATGTTAGGAAGACATTTCTGATTAATGAAAAATTTCACTCCTCCTGATTTGGTCTAACTCACTGTAAAGAACTTTTTAAAGAACATAACTTCAACAACAGTTAATAAAAATTAACGTAAAAGCAATATGAATAATATAAACAGGGAATCTAAAGCTAAGTTACACCTAATGCTCATTTGAGAAAAAATCTCATATCATCATTAATTCGTACGATAAAAAGCCGTAGAGTAGAAAGAGGCTGTTTCTCTCCTACCTAGAGTCAATTGCGTAGTATACGTATTTTAATACACTTGTCGTTAAGCTAATATTCACGAACAAATTCTTGACAGTTATAAAGAAATTCCATTTATTAAGTAATCAATTCACACACATAATGGGATACTTTTCCTTTCTAAAAAATATCTACGCTGGAGTAAAGATTAATGATGGAGCATTGATTAAAGTGTACACGTATGATGAGAAAAAAGGCTAAATCATGAAATAAATTGCTGATAATCACTCACATAATCTTTCTTTCTTAAATCACGTGAAAAATAAACTTAACGTGATGTATATTTCACCAGAAAAAAAAACAATTTACGAACAACTTCGTTTTCACATAGTTCAATTGGAACCTCAAATTAATCTTATAAATAATAAGTTTAGACACATTTTAGCACATGATAGCGCCCACTAGATTGTGCTGGTCCAAACTAGATGGAATGAAAATCATTATTAGCTTGAATTTTCTTTTTTACAATCCCTTCTCATGTTACAGCGACAATATGGGTATTATTAAAACTGAATTTTCATTTTCTAAATTTTCTTTGCCGAATCTTAAAAGACGTTTGAAAAAATTTCTATTTTACTCGTAATTATTTCCAGACGTCCTGAAGTGTTCTTTAGTCTTTAAATTAAAATTCTCAATGGTTTGTTCCACATATTTCTCTTTAACATTTATGTTTACTGAAACTGTACCTACACCAGTGGTTCTAATGTGATTATATTCGGCTTGCATCCGACTATTAATGCCCTAGAACTACTAGATACACGTATTTTAACAAGAATGTATGTTTCTTTGGTGACCATCGTCTCTGAAAACTTGTATTCCGGTTTTTTCCTCATCCATGCAGCAGTTTTCCTGCACTAAATTGTAATGGATTACCGCGTTTTTGCAGGAGCAAGTTTTATTCAACTCCGAACTCAATGTAAATGACATCCATAAATTATTTTTTTCCAGTTCATGCAAGGAAGTCAAGAACTTGCATTTCATTGTAAAGAATCTTCCTACCTTTATAACTAGCTTCTATAAAACTGTCCAAAATCCCTTATGTTTAAGCCTCACCATACCATCTTAATACAATATTTCTCCTTCAATCTAGGCATTTATTATCCAATATCGCCTATATCTTCCGCAACCACTTACCTACACAGAATCTTCTCTCTTCCCCTATCATTCCGATTGCTTCTTTTCTACTAATTTATTTTTCATACATCAGTTTACTTTCTGACCTTAATCTCACCTTTGAACCAAGTTACCGTGTCTCCATCGTGCCAGCCCTTGCCACCCCCCGCAACACAACTCCTTCCTGATGCAAGTTTTCCCAAGACTACAAAAAATTCCCCTCGAAAACCCTCTCTCAAAAATTGAAATTAAAAATTTAAGGTGAGGTGTTGTTTATTTTCCTTTTGGCTTCACCTTGAGTGCGCTTTGAGCATTATGTACCCCGCGCAGAAGGCCATAATTTCGGAATTAAACGGTACACAGATAAAATCTGACAGTTTCGTGAAGAATCGTTTTACATAAACAGAATGTTTTCCATTACCATGGGATTTCCTGAGTTGAGAGATACTGAAATCACGAACAGTACACGAGCGTCTGAAAATATTAAGTAAATAGAATTCATTCGAGTTTTCTTGCGAAAGGGAACTGTTTCAGCTACCCACCTACTGGTGAGGCCAGGGAGAGATGTAAATCTAACTCGCTGACACAAATGTCGAGGTATTCGTCTCATATAATTTGTCTACAGGTTGTCTCCTGTCAATGCAACAAAATGTAAAAAAAAAAGAAAGAAGAATAATAATATGTCTAAAAAATTATTTTTTATTGCCTCAGAACAGTAAATGAATCTAATTGCCCTATAAAAATAGTTTTGACCTCCCAATGTAAAAATAATGGATTTAATAAAAATTAGCTTCTATGAACTGATTGCATACCTCACAGAAATATTTTGGAAGAAACCATATTTTCGTTTTACGTTACGACCGCCAGCTTCTTGCCAAATATGTCGCGATCAATTCATCTGAGGCTCGATGCATTTTCATGA